>NC_061801.1:34185451-34847951 GCF_021462225.1 Girardinichthys multiradiatus | reverse complement strand
AGCATTTCTTTGCATTGTTTATGTTGTGACAAATATCCCAAATGGAATTTTTTCTTGGCTATTTTTCAGTTTAAAGCCTGGTGGGTCACAGATGTCAGTAATTGTCCCCTGTTCAATATTATTTTGTTTTAAAAAAAAAATTCCAGTTAGGTTAGATGTAACCTAGGACATATAATTGAAGAGATGAATCCATTAAATTAGCAAAACCTTTATGTTTAGAGACAAAAAATTTGCTAGTTCTGCTAGTTCAGCTGCTGACCTGACATGACATGAAATAATATCATGAGACAATCTCACACAATGTCACATGACTGCAGTGGGAGGTGTAATATATATATATATATATATATATATATATATATATATATATATATATATATATATATATATATATATATATATATATATATATATATGTATATATATCCCTTTAGGTTATTGTAGATTAAAATTGAGGATGAAGCAAATGTAGCACACCATGTACATTACATTAGGGTCACTGTGGGTCTATTGATGCAACAACAAAAACTTTGCACAGACCAGTGCCGTTTCTTTAGAGTTAGCTCTCTCTTTCCCTTATCAAGTGTTCAATGCTTTGCCATCTACCCTCTCAGAAAGGTTACATTCTTCAGATTTCATCTGGTCTGCGTACTGGTATTGCTTTCCTCTGGTTAAGTATCATTTCTTGTCTGACACAGAAACTGGAGATGCATGTCTGTGTGACTCTGAAGGTGGTGAGACTGTCAGTCATGCTAATGTTTGCGGACAGCTATGTGTGAGTCTCTTAGCCATTTCCTGTGTGCCGGGGCATCCAGACATCGGCAGCTGTCTGATTCAGTTCCAGTCCCTGGAGCTCAGAGAGGACCTGACACTGTGCCTCCCTGACACAGAAACCTTCCACATCCCTGGTCGCTCTCTGGCCCTGGAAACAAAGAAATCAAGACATGCCACCAGTGGAAGGTCATGGTGAATAGCCTCTCCATCACTCAGAGCTAATCTAATGTTCACTCTGGCATAACTGATGACCATTGTAATTGACATTGCATAACTAATCATACATATTCAACAGGGGTTGATGATAGTTTCCCAGTAGATGAGCTGAAGACTTAGAAAGTATCAACGCTGGAAAAGGTGACCTGCAGCTCATCTAATCTAAATAGGGGATATGACACTTGATATTCCTGGGGACAATCTCGGAAATTCACTCTAAGTTTTTTTCCAATTCACCAAGGAGAAAGAGGATGACGGCAAATTGAAAGTAATTGTGGTGATTACTGAACATCTGTAATCTTAGATACATTTAGGTCAAGGGGAAAAGTAATTTTTTGTAGGGCAACTGTTGTTGGCACCACATTCATTCTCCATCAGCTTTGAGATTGCTCTAATAAAGGTGTCTGGAAATATTTCAGACTGACTGTTTAAACACATAACTAAAAAGATGGTATTCTCTGGAAACTAAGGATATTTCCTATTTTTGTATTTATCAAAAGAACCATCAGAATCAGAATCAGAAAAGCTTTATTGCCAAGTACGTTTTTGGACATACAAGGAATTTGTTTTGGCATAGTCAGTGCAATACAATACAAATTAAACAGTATAAACATATCTACAATATAATATAAATATATGTGCACAGTTTTAAGTGAGTGAGAGTAAGTATAGAGCAGTATAAGATGCAAGAGCAATACAACAGTGCAGGTGATCATTGTGCAAGTATGGCAGTGCAAGTAAAGCAAGAGTCCAAGCTGAGCGTTAATGTAACGCATAGAGTTACAGGTTACAAGTGTCCTGTCAGCAAAAAAAAGGGGGGGGAGAATGTCAGGGTGGTTTCCGGGCTTTGTTAACAAGGCTGGTGGCAGATGGAAAAACACTGTTCTTGTGGCGTGAGGTTTTGGTCCCGATGGACCGCAGCCTCCTGCCAGAGGGGAGAGTTTCAAAGAGTCTGTGACCGGGGTGGGAGGGATCAGCCAGAATCTTCCCTGCCCGCTTCAGGGTCCTGGAGGTGTACAGTTCCTGGAGCGACAGTAGACTGCAGCCAATCACCTTCTCAGCAGACCGAATGACACGCTGCAGCCTGCCCTTATCCTTGGCTGTAGCAGCGGCGTACCAGATGGTGATGGAGGAGGTGAGGATGGACTCAATGATGGCTGTGTAGAAGTGCACCATTATAGTCTTTGGCAGGTTGAATTTCTTCAGCTGCCGCAGGAAGAACATCCTCTGCTGTGCTTTCTTGATGAGGGAGCTGATGTTTGGCTCCCACTTGAGATCCTGGGAGATGATGGTTCCCAGGAAGCAGAAAGATTCCACAGTGTCAATTGTGGAGTCACAGAGGGTGATGGGGGCAGGTGGGGCTGGGTTCTGCCTGAAGTCCACAACCATCTCCACTGTCTTTAGAGCGTTGAGCTCAAGGTTGTTCTGGCTGCACCAGTCCAACAGATGGTCCACCTCCCATCTGTACGCGGACTCGTCACCATCAGAGATGAGTCCGATCAGGGTGGTGTCGTCCGCAAACTTCAGAAGCTTGACAGACTGGTGACTGGAGGTGCAGCTGTTGGTGTACAGGGAGAAGAGCAGAGGAGAGAGAACACAGCCTTGGGGGGAACCGGTGCTGATGGTCAGGGAGTCAGAGACATGCTTCCCCAGCCTCACGCGCTGCTTCCTGTCAGACAGGAAGTCAGTGATCCACCTGCAGGTGGAGTCGGGCACACTCAGCTGGGAGAGCTTCTCCTGTAGCAGAACTGGGACGATGGTGTTGAAGGCAGAGCTTACTGTATTTCAGAAAAAAAGTGGACTTCAACAACAATCATACTAGGCTCAGAACCCGTGTCAAAGCGAGCCCATTTCAAATTAGGTCACTTTGCGTCCTGCACAAGGCAGCTAACTGCTGCTTTTTATCTTCCACACCCACATCTGTCTCACTGCAAGTCTTGTAAAGTATCTCTTACAAGACAACATTTTCCACCTTAACAAGACAAAATAAGATCATACAGATAGTCAAACATGGTGGTCTGGGACTGCTTTGCTGCATCAGGACCTGGATGGCTTGGTGTAATTGATAGAACTATGAATTCTACTCTCAACTGGAAAATCCTACAGGAGCATGTTCTGCCATCATTTTGTGACTTTAAGCTCAAGTTTATACCTGATCCAAATGATACAAAACACACCAACCAGTTCACCTCTGAAGACTCACTGACATTGTGGACTTTTAAAGGCAGTAGAAATCCAAAACTGAATAAATGGTTTTTGACGGTCGAATGTGATGTCATGGCTTCAGTTTTTTGTATCAGAGGTTTCCTTTCACCTTGTCTATTCTCTTCATGTAAGTGCAAAATTCAGCAGAAAAAGGAATGGGATAAAAAAGAGCAGACTTCGCAGGGGCTATGGAACATTTGACTGAAATTTTAATTTAGAAGCTGCACATAATTATTGTAAAATGTACCTTGGTTTGTTTTTTCCTAAATCCTCAAAACTATGTACTGCTGCTTTTGAAGGAGAAGACACTTTCTAACACATGTATGTCGTCACTCGGAGTCCTTTTTTTTCTTCCTCCCTGAAACGTCAGCTGAGGTTTGCTTTGCTGGGATTATACATCCAGCTTCTGTAAATATATTGGTATATTGATTGAAAACAGTCAAAGTGAGGACCCATCTCTTGATCTTTCTGCTGTTTTCTTATGCAGTATTTCCCCCTCTGCAGTCAGGTCATTAATCTTCCCGTTATTGGAGAAATGCACTGACATCTCTCCATAAAATGGCACTTAATTTATGCATTATTTATGCCTCATTTATGTGCTCGAGTCCTAGAACTATTTATCAAATGTCCCTTCTTATGTCAAAACATGGAAATTGAGTGCCGTTACTCATGATAGGTGCAGCAAACACATTGGTGGACAGGAAGTCACATGGGACCTCAGCTTACTGTCACAAGAAAGCATCAGCTAGGCTGTGTGGCAGGAATCAGATGTGGAACACTGCAACATGTGTCCCCATATCAGGGCTGGACTGGGACCAAAAAGTGGCCCTGTCATTTTTTGGTCATGGCAGCCCACTATGATTGGTAATATGAGATGCAGAGACACATGACATACCATAAGATGTATGCACACACTATATTGTGTTAACATTTAAAAATAAAGCACAGTAGTCTACATGAAAGAGAGTAACTATGTTAAAAATGTCCTAAAGTGAGGCAAAATATCCTTATTGAATAACATGGTGGCATATTAAAGAAGGAAAAAAACAAACAGACAGTGTGTAAGAGAAAAATAAATGTAGAACACATCACTCCAGTTTTAAAGTCCTTAAACTGGCACCCTGTATCTCAGAGAATAGGCTTTAAAATACTCCTGCTTGTTTATAAATAATGAACGGCAGATTTGTTGTCAATGTATCAACCTCCTAGACTACTCAGGTGTTCTGGTTCAGGGCCTGTATTCACAAAGAATCCTAAGACTAAAAGCAGCTCCTAGTGACGTCATTCTAATAAAAGTCTTAGAATTTCTGGAATTCTAACATTTTTCTTAGACTTTTCCATCAGTTATTTACGAAGCATCTTAGGCCCAAAGAGAGGTCCTAATGTGAGGAAATGTTAAGAGTAGTGAGGAGGACTTTTAGTGAGCGTAAGAGTGTCTTAAGCAGGGAAGATGGAAAGACAGAGAGAAGGAGAGATATTATCTGAATAATTAACAAAAGTGCATTAATAAAAACACCAGCTTGATTGTGCAGGGATCCACCTCCTTAATACTTGAGTAAGTAAGTAACTTCTATGACAATCATACAATTATTAATATAGAAGTAAGACAAACCTTATCATCCCCCTAGGGTGGCATTAAATCGTTTTAGCGGCAGGACAGGTTAAATGTGGACCTCTAGTAAGGTAATAGGATAAATGAATAACAGAAACAATAGTAAATAACCATGAATAAAAAGTGAACAAAATTACAAACAATACAGTAAACAATTATTAAAATATTCACAGACTGTACTGTTGGACCATGTTTTGCTGAATATTGGACCATTTGCACGTTGCTGGACACCACCAGGCCTTCCGGCGTTTTCGGCCATTTTGTATCCAGTACAGTCTGCTACTACAAATCCCATCAGCCACTGCAGCTGATAGGACGGGGCGTCGCAGCTCTGATGCCACAGTCAACTATATAACAGAGTATGTGACGGCCCACCATTGCTTGGGACCTACACACGGTTACTGGCACCTGAAGCAGCATTCTGGAGAAGTCCCACGTGGATTTTCATTCATTCTCCTCGTTGGCCAATAAGAAAACTAAGCAAATTAAGCTTACAGGAATAAGAAGGCTTGTAAGTTTTCAACTTTACCGATCGAAGACATGGGTTCTTTATTAGGAATAGCGTGGGCAGGGTAGAGTAGGATCTAGTGCGATTTAGAATTGCCACTTATAGTCTAATGTGTTCTAAACTGTATGTGCATGCAACATTTTATTGAAACTTTGTTGTGGACATCTGAAAGCCGTTGTGCTCCCCAGCTGTGTGTGTTTTGCTGTGTTGTTGTAACACCTGAGAGCAAGCGCAGGTGCGCTGTGGAACTGAACTGTTATAATAACTTCATGGTGAAATTCACCATTTTCTTTGTCTTCAACTTTACTGGTTTCATTAGTTGCCGCCAAAAGTTTGTTGTGTTGTACATCATGATGTCAGCAGCCTAAGCCATCTAAGGTAATCTACAATGCTTCCTGTCTGTGGAGAAGTTCTCTGGTGTGCTGCTATCTCCGCAACATTGAAACACTTTCCTCCTGAAAGCAGAAGGAATGACGCATGGATTGCGTGGCAATGCCTGTTTGTTTGCGCCGTGACCCCAAATTTACCTTTCAACACTCTTCAGGCTCTGCCACTCTACTCAGTTCGGTTTTCTCCACCTTTTTTCCCATTTTGTTTTGGTCATTTTACCAAACTAAACCTCATTATAGAAGAAGGAAATCACAGTAAAATGCTAAATTTTAACGTTAATATGAAAAAGATGCAGTATGTAAAGGACCAGGAAGGGGAGTAAACATAATAATAAGCCAATTAAAATAATTAAGAGCATGTAAATAAGCTACATTTAAACATTTTGTTGCTGTGTGACAATTAGTTTAATTTTGCTATGTTTCATCATAATGATTTACAAATTCCGGATCCAGTCTAGATTCTATCATCGGTTAATTTCTCCTCATTGATTACTAGGAGCGCATTTGTTCTTTTTTTTTTTGTTGGATTTTTGCAACAACCAATCACAGCTCTTAGAAGACAGCGTGACACCTACGAACGGGGTCAACCACACCTCCTCACTAATATAGGAAGTTCTGTTGTCTCTTTGCTCAGAGTCGCTGTCAGCAAAAAACGGAATCACTCTTAGCTAGGAGTCCTTGGCAGATATTTTTAGACTAAGTTAGGGGCTCTCGAAGAGGACTCTGAGAATGTTTGTGAATACAGGCCCAGTTCTTCTCTGCATCCCCAGAGCCAGTACCAAAAATGGAGAAGAATGTGGATTGAATGTACTTGACTGTATTCTGTTTTGATTCTATTTAATTGACTTTGTAAAGTGTCTTTAGACAACACGTTGTGATTTTAGACTATATAAATAAATTCAATTGAAATTCCCAGAAGACTGTATAAATGCTGAACCTCTGAGTTCTTTAAATCAAGGTTGAAAACCCGTTTGTTTAAAGTTGCCTTTGACTGTTCTATTAAACTGTTCACTGACATATCATCAGTTTTTTTTCTGCATTATTCAAAAACCACGGCAAATGTAGAAAAATCTCTCTCACTTCCTTCCCCACACATATAGAGGAGCCCTCTGTCTGAATGAATCATCTGTCTTTGGTATTTAATTGTACATAATGGTGACACATGCTATCTTTTAGCACGAAGACAGTTTGTTTTTGCTAGTGTTACTTTGAAATTTCTCTTCATGAGACAAAAAATAGTTTTTCACGCGTCATTCATTCTCCTAGTTCTAACATTTTCAGCTACATCTTTCCGAGCTGTTGGTAGCTAACATGACCTCTTCCTCCAAACTGGCCCTGCTGTGTCTAGTCTAGTCTCTCATCTCCTCCTCCTCTTAAACTGGAGGCTGGCTTGACCGCAGTCTCAAAGGCTACATCTTCCTCTGTGCTACAGGTATGTGTCACCCCAACAGCCTGTACACTTGTGGTGCCAAACGTAGCTAATTTTTGCACATTTTGCCGCATCCACTTCTAGTTTTTGGAACCTTTTTTCTCGTGCATTATCTGTTCTTCTCTTGAGTCCATTTTTACACCAGGTGACTTTGAACAATTGCGGTCAGCTTAGCTAAATTTGATCAACTCGGCAAAGGGAGGGTCTGGGCGGGACAAGTAGAGCTGAGAAATAATACAAATGGGCCACGTTTTATATACCATTGCAGACACATAGACGATAAAATGTATTTATTAACAGTTTTATTTCTAAATTTGTTTTGTTGTATTTATAATGAATGAATTAATACATTATTTTATTATTTAAATATTCATTATTATTATAATTTTTTTTACAAATACCAAGGCCGGCCAGCTCACAATGTGAGGCGGCCCACTGGGCATTGCCAGCTATGCCTGAAGGCCAGTCCAACCCTACCCCATATAGTTTAGCATCCTTATAAATAGCCTTCTTTGTAATTTAAATCTTTGTCCTTTGGTTTCTCTCAAAGCATCTACTTTCTTATTATTTGTCTATGAGCAGAGGTTTTCCTGACAAATCAGCTGAACTTCTCAAATAGCCCTGATTCTGATTGTGTGGAGCTGGTGTATGACAAGCTAGAAAGTGATATTATTATCTTTTAACCCCAAACAACCTTCCCACCCACAACCACACCTGCCTCCGAGAGCATGGAGTGTCACTCTTCACGGAGCACCCAGAGGCTCTCACCTTTACTGCCACTGCAGCTGCACATTGCCATCTAGCAGCTCCCTGGAAGCCCAAACCTCTAGATAACCTCTGCAACATCAGCTGTCGCTTCCTCACTGTCAGCCTGGATTCAGCTCCAACAGAAATACAGTTTTTGACATGTTTCACTTTGGCTTTGTCTTCTTTGGGCTGATATGCAGCTGAAATTTCTGCTCTGAAGATTTTAGGGTAAAAACTTGCAATTTGCTAAGCTTCTTTTTATTGTTTCAATGGAGGGTCTCTGTGGGGTTGAAAAGTATTTAGACCCCTTTTTCTTTCTCTATTATATTTGTTACATATACATATTTGATATAATTAAATACATTTTAAAAGACAATGCTAAAATTTATAAATACAAAAAGCAGTTTTTAAATGATGATTTCACCAAAAACACTATTGAAACATACTTACCTGAGTAACTGCCCATATCTGGAATTGCCTATAAAACCTAACCATTGATGGCTGCTACCATTGAGCATTTGAACTCAGTCTTTTACATTACTGTGAGGAGGTTTGTCCCACTCTGTGCATAATTAATTTAATTTAGCCATATTGGAGCGTTTTAAGCATGAACAGCTTCATTAAGATCATACCACAACATATCAATCAGATTTAGGTCAGGACTTTGACCAGACCACTTTAAAACCTTAATTTAGTTGTTTTTTTTAGGTGTCTATGCTTTGGAATCATGTCCTGCAGTACATGTCTGGCCAGAGATTTGTGTTGTGTTAGGAAAAGGGATGCCATTTTTACACCGCCTCTTTGTTTTTGTTGAATCCTGAACCTTAACTGAGCCAACTCTGCAGTGCTTTAGATCTTGGTCTGGGTTGTGAAAGTGTGATGGTCTGTGGCTGCTTTGCTGCTTCAGGGCCTGAATAACTTACCCTAACTAATGAAACCATTAATTCTGCTCTCTAGCATAAGATCCAGAAGGAGAATGTGCCTTGAGGTCATGACCTTAAGCCTGGTCAAAGTGAGTACATATGCAATACTAATTAAAATGATATTGAGTAAGTTTAAATAAGCCATCCATAATCAAAAATCCTCCAATGTACAAAGGTTTTAGAATGCCCTTCTCACTTAATGGGTCTCTTTATTTTTGAGACAATTTAAAATATAGATTCTCACCAGAGACAACAAACCTGTGAATGAACACACATGTAATTATGTGATAAAAAGTGTAAAATAACTGAACATTTTTATATTCTTACAAAATAGCCACCCTTTGCTTTGATGATTGCTTTGCTCTCTTGTCATTCTCTCCATGAGCTTCATGAGGTGGTCACCTAAAATGGTTTTCCAAAGAGTCTTGAAAGAACTTCCCAGACGTTCATTGGGAGACGGCTAAAGGTTAATATTTCAGTCATTACAGCAAATGGCGGCTACTTTAAGGATTCTAAAATATAACATATTTAAAGTTATTTAAAAATTTTTTGTTTGCTACATAACTGCATATGTGTTCATTCACTGTTTTGATGCCTTCACTGAGAATCTACGTACAATGTAAATAGTCATAAACATAAAGAAAACCATTAAATGAAAAAGGTGTTCTAAAACCTTTGACTGGTAGTGTAGGTGAAATAAACTAATTCTACAAAGCAGAATAGGCCAACATTTCTTCACAGCAATGTAAAAAAACTTATTGTCACAAATGCTTGATGACATTTGTGGGTTTGGAATTTTCTCAATAAAATAAATCATGAAATTTTTATTTAGTCAGGTTATTTTTGTCTGATATGGAGTAAAGACGAAAATTCAATCTGGGAGACTCACCCCTCCTCCAGCTTCACCCAATGGCTTCTCCGTGCCAACCAGTCAGCTTCAAGTCTGCAATAATCCTCAGCCAATGATCCTTCAAGGCTCCACATTTAAAGTCTCCCATCCATGGATCTCTCAGCTGTCAGTCGAGCTTCGTCCCTCCTCCACCCCATCGCCTCCATTCTCAGTTCCATTACCAGATCCGGGGGAAGACAATTCTAATTCTAATCCTAAGACGTTCATCAGTTCATGCATTATCAGCATTCATGTCTTCCTCTGGGATCTGAGCGCCAAACAAATAAACATCCATTGTGTAACTTTTCTAATCGCATTTTGTGTTTCTTATTGTGAGTCTCTACAGGATTGAAATCAAATTTATATAATTAGCTCAAAAAAATAAAGGAAACACTTAAACAACACAATATAACTCCAAGTAAATCAAACTTCTGTGAAATCAAACTGTCCACTTGGGAAGCAACACTGATTGACAATCAATTTCACATGCTGTTGTGCAAATGAAATAGACAACAGGGGGAAATCTTTGGTGATTAGCAAGACACACTCAATAAAGGAGTGGTTCTGCAGGTGGGGACCACAGACCACTTATCAGTACCTATGCCTCCTGGCTGATGTTTTGGTCACTTTTGAATGTTGGTGGTGCTTTCACACTCGTGGTAGCAGGAGACGGACTCTATAACCCACACAAATGACTCAGGTGGTGCAGCTCATCCAGGATGGCACATCAATGCGAGCTGTGGCAAGAATGTTTGCTGTGTCTGTCAACGTAGTGTCCAGAGCCTGGAAGTGCTACCAGGAAACAGGCCAGTACACCAGGAGACGTGGAGGAGGGCGTAGGAGGGCAACAACCCAGCAGCAGGACTGCTACCTCAGCCTTTGTGCAAGGAGGAACAGGAGGAGCACTGCCAGAGCAGGTACACACTGAGCACATGTGACAGACGTGACAGAGTCTGGAGACACCGTGGAGAGTGATCTGCTGCCTGCAACATCCTTCAGCATGACCGATTTGGCAGTGGGTCAGTAATGGTGTGGGGTTGCTCGCTAGAGGTAGCCTGACTGCCATTTGGTACCGAGATGAGATCCTCAGACCCCTTGTGAGAACATATGCTGGTGCGGTTGGCCCTGGGTTCCTCCTAATGCAGGACAATGCTAGACCTCATGTGGTTGGAAGGTGTCAGCAGTTCCTGCAAGATGAAGACATTGAAGCTATGGGCTGGCTCGCCCGTTCCCCAGACCTGAATCCGATTGAGCACATCTGGGACATCATGTCTCGCTCCATCCACCAACGTCATGTTGCACCACAGACTGTCCAGGAGTTGGCGGATGCTTTAATCCAGGTCTGGTAGGAGATCCCTCAGGAGACCATCTGCCTTCTCATCAGGAGCATGCCGAGGCATTGTAGAGAGCTCATACAGGCACGTGGAGGCCACACGCAATACTGAGCCTCATTTTGACTTGTTTTAAGGATATTACATCAAAGTTGGATCAGCCTGTAGTGTGTTTTTCCACTTTCATTTTGTGTGTGACTCCAAATCCAGGCCTCCATTGGTTAATAAATTTGATTTCCATTGATGATTTTTGTGTGATTTTGTTGTCAGCACATTCAACTTTGTACAGAACAAAGTATTCAATGAGAATATTTCATTCATTCAGATCTAGGATGTGTTATTTGAGTGTTCCCTTTATTTTTTTGAGCAGTGTATATATACAGTGCAGTGTCGCATGTTGTACGCTCAGGCAAACATTCTGTGGAGGAAATGCCATATGTGCACTGATGAGGTAAAAATACGCCTATTTAAAGCTTACTGTACATCCTTCTATACAGCTCCTTTGTGGTGTAAATTTAAAAAAGCTACTATGCAGAAGCTTAAGGTTGCTTATAATGACTCTTTGAGAATTCTGCTCAAGAAACCCAGGCTCAGCAGTGCAAGTGAGATGTTTTGTAATGTACATGTCAGAACATTCCAGGCACTTGTGAGAAATCTTATATAACAGTCTTATTGTAATGTTTTCACATTCATCTCTTAGTGCACTAAGATACCAGTCGGCTCTGTGGAAACATTGGTATGCAAGTCTTTTATAATTTTTTCTTTTTTTTTTTTCTCTCTTCCCTTTTTTATATGTCGTGATGTTGTTTTCTTGTGGACCATGAGTCTGTTGAATAATGTAATCATATATATGTATATATATATATATATATATATATATATATATATACCACCTATATATATATATATATATATATATATATATAGGGGTGGTGGTCCCTCTTCACAAGGGTGACCGGAGGGTGTGTTCCAACTACAGGGGGATCACACTCCTCAGCCTCCCTGGTAAGGCTGGAGAGGACAGTCCGGCCGATAGTCAAACCCCGGCTTCAGGAGGAGCAGTGTGATTTTCGTCCCAGCCGTGGAACTCTGGACCAGCTCTATACCCTCTACAGGGTACTCGAGGGTTCATGGGAGTTTGCCCAACCGGTCCACATGTGTTTTGTGGACCTGGAGAAAGCATTCGACTGTGTCCCTCGTGATGCCCTGTGGGGGGTGCTCCAGGAGTATGGAATCGGGGGCCCTTTACTAGGGGCAATCCGATCTCTGTACAAGCGGAGCAGGAGTTTGGTCCGCATTGCCGGCACTAAGTCGGACCTGTTCCCGGTGCATGTTGGATCTTTGTCACCGGTCCTGTTCATAACTTTTATGGACAGGATTTCTAGGTGCAGCCAAGGGCCGGAGGAGGTCTGGTTTGGGGACCAGAGGATTTCGTCTCTTCTTTTTGCAGATGACGTGGACCTGCTGGCCCCCTCTAGCCAAGACCTACAGCATGCACTGGGGTGGTTTGCAGCCGAGTGTGAAGCGGCTGGGATGAAGATCAGCTCCTCCAAGTCCGAGGCCATGGTTCTCGACCAGAAAAGGGTGGCTTGTCCTCTTCAGGTTGGAGGGGAGTTCCTGCCTCAAGTGGAGGAGTTTAAGTATCTCGGGGTCTTGTTCACGAGTGAGGGAAGAATGGAGCAGGAAATCGACAGACGGATCGGTGCGGCTGCCACAGTAATGGGGGCGTTGTGCCGGTCCGTTGTGGTGAAGAGAGAGCTGAGCCGAAAAGCCAAGCTCTCAATTTACCGGTCAGTCTACGTTCCTACCCTCACCTATGGCCATGAACTTTGGGTCATGACCGAAAGAATGAGATCCCGGATACAAGCTGCGGAAATGAGCTTCCTCTGTAGGGTGGCCGGAAACTCCCTTAGATACAGGGTGAGGAGCTCAGCCATCTGGGAGGGGCTCGAGAGGAGCCAGTTGAGGTGGCTCGGGCATCTATACCGGATGCCTCCTGGACGCCTTCCTCGGGAGGTGTTCCAGGCACGTCCCACCGGGAGGAGGCCCAGGGGACGGCCCAGGACACGCTGGAGGGACTATGTCTCTCGGCTGGCCTGGGAACGCCTTGGGCTCCCCCCGGAGGAGCTGGAGGAGGTGTCTGGGGAGAGGGACGTCTGGGCGTCTCTGCCGAGTCTGCTGCCCCCGCGACCCAGTCCCAGATAAAGCGGAAGACAACGAGTACGAGTATATGTATTTATATAAAGTCTCTGTAACATGCCATTAACTAAAATAACCCACTAAGAGCAGTAATTAAGCCAAAGCTGTACAAAATATTATGTAAAACCTTCTTTGTCTGTAAACATGCTCTGCCCAGGACTTTTCAGGTGGCATAGTTTTAGCTTCACCTTGTTCAAATTCTGCAAAAAAATTTCTATTAGGCACCTTTTGCTATCCGACTCTTAATAGGTTAATCAAAAAATTGTCATCAGATTAATCTGTTAGCAAGATTATTATTTACTTGCCTGATATCATTCCAGTGATTTAAAGGTAATGCTATCTATCCACTGTTGAGCCAATATTGGGCAATTAGACTGGATGTTTAGGGTTATTGCCCCCCTGGAAGGTGTATCTTTGTCCTGGTTTCAGGTCTTTTGGAACCTCTAACAGGTTCAGAGAGGTCCAGAGTCACCTTTATTTAGCTCAATCCATCTTCCCATCAACTCTAAACATGTGTTCCAATTAAAGAAAAGCATCCCCACAGCATTATTATGCCACCTCCACATTTCACAAATAATCTTTTCAGGGTTATTTGTGGAAAAGAAAAGTAAAGTTTTCCTGTCATTTGAACAGATTACCTTCTGTCTCCACTGCATGGTTTGTGTTAAATCCTAAGTGAAACTTCTCATGGCTTTTCCTTCTTCTTTCCGTGCCAGATTTATGGAGTGCACAGCTTATAGTGGCTCTGCCATCTCAGACTCTTCCATCTGACCTATACAGGTCCTTCTCACAAAATTAGCATATCATTAAAAGGCTCTCTAAACGAGCTATGAACCTCATCATCTGAATCAACGAGTTAACTCTAAACACCTGCAAAAGATTCCTGAGGCCTTTAAAACTCCCAGCCTGGTTCATCACTCCAAACCCCAATCGTGGGTAAGACTGCCGACCTGACTGCTGTCCAGAAGGCCACTATTGACACCCTCAAGCAAGAGGGTAAGACACAGAAAGAAATTTCTGAACGAATAGGCTGTTCCCAGAGTGCTGTATCAAGGCACCTCAGTGGGAAGTCTGTGGGAAGGAAAAAGTGTGGCAGAAAACGCTGCACAACGAGAAGAGGTGACCGGACCCTGAGGAAGATTGTGGAGAAGGGCCGATTCCAGACCTTGAGGACCTGCGGAAGCAGTGGACTGAGTCTGGAGTAGAAACATCCAGAGCCACCGTGCACAGGCGTGTGCAGGAAATGGGCTACAGGTGCCGCATTCCCCAGTCCTGGGCTACAGAGAAGCAGCACTGGACTGTTGCTCAGTGGTCCAAAGTACTTTTTTCAGATGAAAGCAAATTCTGCATGTCGTTCGGAAATCAAGGTGCCAGAGTCTGGAGGAAGACTGGGGAGAAGGAAATGCCAAAACGCCAGAAGTCCAGTGTCAAGTACCCACAGTCAGTGATGGTCTGGGGTGCCGTGTCAGCTGCTGGTGTTGGTCCACTGGGTTTTATCAAGGGCAGGGTCAATGCAGCTAGCTATCAGGAGATTTTGGAGCACTTCATGCTTCCATCTGCTGAAAAGCTTTATGGAGATGAAGATTTCATTTTTCAGCACGACCTGGCACCTGCTCACAGTGCCAAAACCACTGGTAAATGGTTTACTGACCATGGTATCACTGTGCTCAATTGGCCTGTCAACTCTCCTGACCTGAACCCCATAGAGAATCTGTGGGATATTGTGAAGAGAACGTTGAGAGACTCAAGACCCAACACTCTGGATAAGCTAAAGGCCGCTATCGAAGCATCCTGGGCCTCCATAAGACCTCAGAGCCACAGGCTGATTGCCTCCATGCCACGCCGCATTGAAGCAGTCATTTCTGCAAAAGGATTCCCGACCAGGTATTGAGTGCATAACTGTCCATGATTATTTGAAGGTTGACATTTTTTTGTATTAAAAACACTTTTCTTTTATTGGTCGGATGAAATATGCTAATTTTGTGAGATAAGAATTTTGGGTTTTCATGAGCTGTATGCCAAAATCATCCATATTAAGATAATAAAAGACCTGAAATATTTCAGTTAGTGTGCAATGAATCTAAAATATATGAATGTTAAATTTTCATCATTACATTATAGAAAATAATGAACTTTATCACAATATGCTACTTTTTTGAGAAGGACCTGTACACCATTGCAACTCATCCAGATTTACCATGGGTCTTTAGACTGCTTTATTTGTTAATGCTCTCCTGGCTCTGCTTCTCAGTCTTTGTAGATTTGCATTTGTGGATACTCTGTTTTCGGATGATACATACAACATTGTGCAAAGAGATGTGCAAAGCTTAGAATGTTGTTTTACAGCCCTCCAAAACTTTATCCGTGTTCGGTCTAATGTGTTTCTTGGTTTCAAGGATGCTGTTTGTTTACTAATATGCAAAGTACTGTAGATTTTCAAGGTAAAATCTCCAACACAAATGTGCATTATTATTCCTACTTCTTTATGCTGACACACCATTTTGCAATATTCAAAACTATCACTACACTTGAACATGCTTGATCTTCCATAGAGTTGACTGACCTGACTTTCCAAGAGTGAAAAATGTATCAAGGCCTGAAATTTCCCTGTTATCCCTCAAACCAAGAATCAATGAAAAGCATGTTATTCAACCAAAGTTGGGGGTGGGGTTGCTGGTTCTCCCTCTGCCTCAACAAACGATGCAGCTGCTGCATCTTATATAAACTATAGCAGATGTAGAGGCACTTGCGGCACTAGCATGGGATAAAAACAGCATGAAGAAGAAGGGAGAGAAAGACGTTAATGTTTTATTTTTTGCAGCCAAACGTCTCTGTCTAGGTTTTACCTTACTGGTTTTAACAAAATATGTTTCTGCTGTGTGCTGCATGTTTTCATGGGCGTAAAAGGCAGTAAAGGTCTTTCCACACGTATAATAACAAATTCAAAAACAATTTATAAAATTTAAATAGGGTGTCATGGGTGCTAAAACCCAATGATGTTTGATATACTAGGTTTCATCATTTTCATATTGATCCAGGAAATACTTAAACTGGTGCAGTTGCCTGGAGCAGGTGATTTAGAAGATGGAGAGCCCAGAACTCAGACTGCTTTTAGTGTGAGTGTGAGTAATTAACAACTAAGCCTACTGATTCCCATTCTATTTTGGTTCAAAAGTAAAGTTTACAAGAAGGTGTATATATGATATATATATTTCATATTACTTACAAAAACAATGCAGTGACATGATGGTAAAGCATGTTATTACACAATGTTTATTATACAGTATACTCATGATTTACATCAAATATGTAAAGCATTCTAAGCCTAATTTAAAAAGAAAAATGGAAAGAGATGGAGTGCATCTAGTAGCAGGACATAAATATTCATACCACATACCACAAGCAATTAAGAGCAAGTGTGGGTCTCACTGAAGTTTTAATTTCTCTATCATAATTGAATGCTGGTAGGTTAATGTCACCAGTGGCCTGTGGACATTTTTCGCTGTGATACTAAGACCTGAATATCAGACTCAGGAGTATCCAACGTCTTTTTGTAATTTGCTTAGCTGCTTTTACTTTAATTTATGTCTTAGTTCTTGCTTGAATTTTATTTGCTTGCTGATCTGTGACATGAATGGCCCTGACTAGTCAATTTTGTATGGTGTACATTTTAAGGACACATTCTCTGTTTTCGTGTTGATAAAAAGCTTAAACTATCTTGTGATCACCTAAGCCTGCCATTATCCTTGGGTGTTAGCTTTTGGTTTTCATTTGTGTTCTCACTATTTCCCTGTTGTTTATTTAGGTTCCATAACTCATGTCTTCTGTTTACTTCTCTGTGTTCATTAGTGTTGGGACCCACAGCCATGGATTTCAACATTAAACTCCGGTACGGCCTTTTCTGGAACTTTCAAAGTAAAGTGCATTAACCTTCTTCCGGCACAGCCAGGAAACAGGATAACTGCGGACTTCCTGTGACGCCGCTACCCAAATAAAAGCACAGCTGTTGCTACATCCACCCTCTTTCCACACGACCATCGAGAGGGACCGGTCAGGAGAGGCCCAGCGCGCTAATGTCTTTTGCTGGCAAAAAGACATGAACTCTTCAAACTGGATCCAAGAGTGTCATGAGAGGGCAGAGACAGATTTAGAATGAAATTATCTAAACGTTGTTCATTTTATGAAGTTTTGTTTGTGTGAAACTCGGCTACCTTATTGCTAGCAGGCTATCTGCGGCACACGTGCCGGTTTGTGTTCTTTGTATGTTTTTAAAGTTAAGACAAACTTTATTTAAAGGGTGATTTTAAACAGAACATTGATCATAACGCGCCGTCCGCGCTTATGCATTTTAACCCTTTTATTAACGGTATTTTAAAGGTATGTGTTGATTCTGGTGCTAAGCTATTAGCTTCTTTTCTTAGCTCAAATGCTAACCGGCAAGAACACGTGCTTGCTACTAAAGAGTATTTAACAGAAAGGTTGTTAGTTTTCAAGCTAGTGAATAATAGTCCCTAAACATCATTTACTAGATTTAATAACTAAGTAAACACCATTAAGCCCCATTTCTCCAGAAAATTTGGCGCTTTTCCAAAATACTCCGTTAATAATATTTTTTCAAATATTATTTCAATAAATAAAAGCAGCTAATTAGAAATGGTCATCCAGAAGGTTGGTTTTATTCAGCAGATCATTATTTAAAACATTATTTTGTTAAAATAATATTTTATCTGATCTTGCATTGTGAAGGGTTGTCTAAACATTTGCTGATTATTGCCTAAGTTGGTTCCAAGACTAACTTAACTTCACTTCCAGCTTCTTCAAGATAATCCTTGGTCCTCAAACATAAGCATTGTATGGTAATGTTGCATCACTCCTTTGGTCATGGTTTTCAATCATCTTTAATCAACTTGTTTATATTGTACATAGCCCATTGGTCTTTGTTATTCTTTAATTCTGCTTGGTAGTTTAGTTTGGATTGTTTTAGCATAGTAAAGAGTTTGTTGATTGAAATATGTTTGACTTTGAGTTGACTTATTTTTGTTAATAAATTCTTGTATTTTAAGAAATTGTGTGACTTCATTCCATATATGAGTTTATGCTGTTCAGTAATGTAAGAACTCGTCTCACACCTTTCTATTTTTTCCTAATACCATCGCCTTACCTGGCTGGTATTCACAGGACAACCCTTAACAGACCAACATATTATTTGATAAAATATTAAAATATTCATATTAAATATAAATAATATTCTCAGATTAATAATCACAACATTAGTGTCAGTTAGCTCTAGCCTTATTACTTAATTTCTTTATGTTTAATTTTCTAATTTATTCTCTTGTTCTGATCTTTGTACATTTTGGATTATTTCAGTTATTCTTCCCCCTTGGTTTGATAGTTTCTTTGTTTGTTAGTTCAGATCCATTCGTGTGAAATAGTCTCCCTCCTTAAGCTTCCCTGCTTACCTTCTGCCTCAGCTGCTTTATGTTGTCTCCAGAACAACACACTGGCATCCTACGTCATTCTTTACAGCCCTCTCACTGTATCAGCTTTCTGGTTCTCTTTTTGGTCTCCACTGGATCCCTCTTCATCATTCCCGTTTCATTTCCGTTCACTCTTCCCGTTAATATGCTAGTTTGTCCCCATTTCCATGTCCATCTTTTCCTGTGATTCTGCCTGCTTGTCATGGTATGACATCCTTGGACTTGGTTTGTGTTTTTGTATTAACGGTTCTTAGGTCTATGGTTTCCTTTATTGTTAATTAGTTCCACCTGTCCCTTCTGCCTCCATGTCTCCTTGCCACACCTGTTCTTAGTTCCTGTGATTACCTGCCTTTGTTTTCTCCCTGTATATTAGTTGATCTGTGTTCTTTGTTCCCTGCTGGTTCCTACGTCACTATTCCTCATTCACTACCCTTGTTTATGCTCAGTTTTGCTACGTTACAGAACTATGTACACATGTAAGTTTTTGGCTCGACTTATGTTTGTACTTGTTGGATTATGTTACATTTTGGAGACCTTTCATTAAAGAAAAGTCTTCCTTTCATCATGCGGCTGCCAAGCTCTTATCTGCACTTTGGTCCGATCCAAACCAAGAACGTGATATTAGGGACCAGCCCTAAACAGGACCAAGCAGACAGAGCTAAAGAACTTAAGATGTGGATAAAGCAGCAAGAGGAGACGCTACAAGCTATGTATGAAGAGGGTGTTGAGATTTTACCTTCGCCTTTGTTGCTGGAGGAGATGGAGTGTCTCGGTGTATCTGACTGGGTCCCCATGGATGTATTACTGGATCGGAATCATACCTCTCCAGCTTGTTCCTCCTCCAGGCAACGTCGCCCTCGCCGCAAGCGCTCCACCCCAGCTGCAGCTGCTCTGGCCGAGCTCAACCTGCTCACAGCTGCTCCGCCGGAGCTATCCACGTCAGCAGCGGCTCCTGCGGAGCCATCCTCGTCTGCAGCGGCACCTGCTGCGGTCGAATTCCCCGCTGGTTTCGGCTCCTGCCCTGGACGACGTCGTCGCCGCGGAAGAGTCGCCATTGGGGAGGTTTGGATGGGCGCCTCCAACCCTTCTTCGGAGGGTCCATCCGCCATGGCCTCCTCGCAGCTGCTTTCCCCGGAGTTGGTGGGTGGTCACCCAGCGCCCTCTGCAAGTCACCAGTCGCCGGTGCAGCCTCCAGCCCTGAATTGGGTTCAAGCCAGGCTGGAGAAAATGAAAGAGGATTTCATGAAGGGACGTTGCTGTGATTTTGTGCTTCGTCTAATGGATCATCTAGATGATCTGAATCTGGTGCACTCTGTTCTACAGGCTGAATTCATTGCGGAGGGATGGCTCGACGCTCCAGCTCCTCTTTCTGCTGGAGGTCCTTTCGACCCTGTTCTTGTGGCCGTTAGAGCAGCACAGAGCTCCAAGGATTATGAGCCACAGCCGTCCGCCGTCAAGCTTCATGAGTCACAGCATGCAGCCAAGCCTCTGGACTCACAGCCTGCTGCCAAGCCTCTGGACTCACAGCCTGCTGCCAAACTACAGGACCCAGAGTCCAGAGAGGGGTTCAATGGAGAGCCGCCTCTCATCCTAGTTCCTGAGGGGTCCGAGGATGGACCGCCTCTCATCCTAGTTCTTGAGTTTCCTGAGGGGTCCGAGGACGGACCGCCTCTCATCCTAGTTCCTGAGTTTCCTGAGGAGTCCGAGGACAGAACGCCTCTCATCCTAGTTCCTGAGTTTCCTGAGGGTCCGAGGACGGACCGCCTCTCATCCTAGTTCCTGAGTTTCCTGAGGGGTCTGAGCACGGACCGCCTCAGATCTTGGCTCCAGGACCCATTGACTGTGCTCCCGAGCTGACCTACTGTGCTCCTGGCCAGACTGACGCCAGGCCCAGGCCTCTGCGGGCCCTGCCTGGGCCCAAGTCTTCGCTGCGGTTCTGGCTTTGCTGCAGACCTCCAAGACACCTGCTTCCATGTCGCAGACCGCCTGACTCCTCGCTTTGTGGGCCTCCTAGATGCCTGCATCTCTGTCGCCGCCGGCCTTCTAGACGCCTGCATCTCTGTCGCCGCCGGCCTCCGGATCGTCGGCCTCTTCGCTGGCTACATCGCCGCAGACCTCCGGATCGTCGGCCTCTTCGATGGCTACATCGCCGCAGACCTCCGGATCGTCTGCCTCTTTGCTGGCTATATTGCCGCAGACCTCCGGATCATCGGCCTCTTCGCTGGCTACATTGCCGCAGGTCTCCACGGCTTCACCACCAACCTCTCAGAACTCTGTGGTGCAGGTCCGGTCACCCGCCTGAACTCTGTGCCTGCTGGGGACGACCTCCTGGTCGCCCGCCTGAACTCTGTGCCTGCTGGGGACGACCTCCTGGTCGCCCGCCTGAACTCTGTGCCTGCTGGGGACGACCTCCTGGTCGCCCGCCTGAACTCTGTGCCTGCTGGGGACGACCTCCTGGTCGCCCGCCGGAACTCTGTGCCTGCTGGGGACGACCTCCTGGTCGCCCGCCTGAACTCTGTGCCTGCTGGGGACGACCTCCTGGTCGCCCGCCTGAACTCTGTGCCTGCTGGGGACGACCTCCTGGTCGCCCGCCTGAACTCTGTGCCTGCTGGGGACGACCTCCTGGTCGCCCGTCTGAACTCTGTGCCTGCTGGGGACGACCTCCTGGTCGCCCGCCTGAACTCTGTGCCTGTTGGATACGACCTCCTGGTCGCCCACCTGAACTCTGTTTTTTGTTTCTGGCCCTCCTTCCGAGGCCCCCCTCCGCCCACCCTGGTTGGGTTGTTTTTTGTTTCTGGCCCTCCTTCCGAGGCCCCCCTCCGCCCACCCTGGTTGGAGTTTTTTTGTGTTTTGGACATTGTGTTTTCTAGTGGTCGTCTGGGATCCGACCTTGAGGGGGGGGGGGGTTATGTCATGGTATGACATCCTTGGACTTGGTTTGTGTTTTTGTATTAACCGTTCTTAGGTCTATGGTTTCCTTTATTGTTAATTAGTTCCACCTGTCCCTTATGCCGCCATGTCTCCTTGCCACACCTGTTCTTAGTTCTTGTGATTACCTGCCTTTGTTTTCTCCCTGTATATTAGTTGGTCTGTGTTCTTTGTTCCCCGCTGGTTCCTCCGTCACTATTCCTCGTTCACTACCCTTGTTTATGCTCAGTTTTGCTACGTTACAGAACTATGTACACATGTAAGTTTTTGGCTCAACTCATGTTTGTACTTGTTGGATTATGTTACGTTTTGGAGACCTTTAATTAAAGGCTGCCAAGCTCTTATCTGCACTTTGGTCCGATCCAAACCAAGAACGTGATATTGCTTCTCTGTAGAAACTCCATATCCTTTTTTGCTTGTGCTGTTTTGGTTTTAATATTATTAAATCCTTCATCTCTATAATGCTCCACTTCTGAAAGTAAATCTGTTGGGCTTTTTCTTGGATCTCAAACAACAATTCTGAGCGCTACTCGGTGTATTGCTGTTGGAGATATTCTCCAAAAATTGGCAGCTGCATTTGCAGCAAAAGTTAGTTCCAAAAAGGATTAATTAGGGGGACTGAACACAGATTCAACTGTGAGCTACTTTGTGTGAGTTTAGTACATAAAAACCCAACAGGATACATTCAAATTTGTTTTAACATGACAAAATGTGAAAAGGTCCAGGGGATAATGAACAGTTAAGCAAGATGCTGGAAGACCAAAGAAATTCAAACCCTACAAAGTAGTTGCATACTTACCTGTATATAAAAAATAGGGCTAGTAAAAACCAAAATATATAGTAAAAGACCTCAAAAACAAAAAACAAAAAAGAATGAATACTGTATATTTGCAGAGGTAACAATAATGACAAGTAAGAAGCAGTAGAAAGAGAAAAGCCCTTGAGTGTTGGTTTTGCCATAAATTTATCATGAAGTGTCTTCTTAATGAAAGCGAAGAGAAATACGGTTGGATTAAATGTGCCTGTGCCCTCTGGCCTTGCACCTGTTTATTAATTCACATCACTTTTTAATGCTTCATTGTAAATAATGTATTGGAATTGTGACAATATGCAACTTGGCCATGGCTGCAGGCTATCAGATTGATGGCACAGCACTGCCCAAGCCTTGGCCCCTTGATGACAACATTAAGCAGTAAATTTAAGCTTACATGCTAACCATGAGAATTTACGGCATAGGTAAATCAGTATTTAGAACACTCTATGAAACTTATGAAAGTGAAATGGATATTTACTACACCATGATGGGGTGCGAGAGAATTGAAAATTCCATAGTTCCTATAATGGTTTTTTTACAGGGTGTCACACAGTTTTTTCCTTAATTCTCCACAGTTAGAGAAGAGGTGGATATCAGTAAAAAGCAGTTTTTTACACCAGAAAACATGGGAAACATTTTTTGTTTTCTGTCACGGTAATTGAATCTATGACCTATCAGCTAAATAAAAAAAAAACGAGTTGACTATTTTCCCGTTCTGATAGAGAAACATGGCCAAAACCTATTGTGTAATAAGTCCAACATAAAACTGATATACATTCTTCAGAATCCACTATCCACTTTATTAGGTACACTTCTTAGCTACAAACCTAGCATTGGGTGGAAACCCCCTTTTGCCTTTAGAATTGTCCAATTATTTGATGCATATATTCAACAAAGTCCCAGAGACATTTCTCAGAGATTTTGGTACATATTACCATGATAGCATCTCTGAGTCGCTGCAGATGTGAAGGCTGCACATCAGGGATGGAAGTCTCCAGTTTCGCCACATCCCAAAGATACTCTGAGGGAAATCTGGTGATTACAGACTATCACTGTCACGTTCAAGAAAGCAGTTTTGGATTACCTAAACTTTGTGATATGGGGCATTATCCTGCTGGAAATAACCATCAGTAGGTGGTTACACTGTGGTCAAAAGGGAAGGACATAGTCTACAACAATAATCAATTAGGCTGCAGGGTTGCAGCAATGCTCAGTTAGCACTCAAAATAAGTGTGCCAAGAACATATCCAGTATGTTATTATACCACCTGCAGCTTGAACCACTGATACAATCAAAGATCAATTCATGCTGTCATGTTGCTTACACCAAATTCTGAATGTTGCAGCAGAAATAGAGACTCACTGGACCAGGAAGCTTTTTTCCAAACTATTATTGTCCAACTTTGGTGAGCCTGAAGGAATTGTACTGTCCTTAACTGACAGGAGTGGCACCTACTCCAAGGTTTATTGTTCTCTGCTTTCAGAGATGATATTCCACATATATTGGTTGTAATGAGTAATTGTTTAAGTTATACTGTCCTTTTCTATCATCTAAATTAAGACTGCCTATTCTCCTCTTGCCCCTGCCATTTTTACCCACTGATCTTCTTGCTGGGTATTTTCTCTTATTTGGACCATTCACTGTTAGACCTGAGGGATAATTTAGCATGAAAATCCCAGTAGATCAGCAGGTTCAGAAATACTCATAGAAATATTCATAGCCCCAAAAATTCCCTTTTTTCTCCATTGTAATGAAACTGGGCTTCAGCAAGTCATCTTCACCATATAGATGCCTAAATGCAATGAGATGCAGCAATGCCATTGGCTAATGACAATGCTACAATGAGACTTATTGGCCACTTTATTGTACATGTGTACCCAATAAAGTGACCAATGAGTCTATATCCCATTTATTTGAGGAGAATATATGCAATATCTGTGATTTTGAAAGGTAAAATGACTGGAATCACATACATATCACATTGTCAGCTCCAAATAAAAATAAACCAGGTCTTTTAGGTTTTGTACAATTCTATTTTTACTGAAAATACAGTTTGCTCTTATTCATGATTTATTCCCTTGTGTTGATGCATCTGTACTTAAAAGGTAAGGTAAGTTTATTTATATAGAGCTTTTCAGTAACGAGACACTCAAACGCTGTACATATAATTACAATACAATCACAAAGAAAATAAACAGAGATACAGACACAGAAAAACAAATCAAGTGATACTAAAATCCTTCTAAGAAATCTAAAAATCTATGACTCCTTCTGAGAAATCTAAAAATCTCTGGTCAACATTACAATGATACAGATAACATTAATAATCCTTTGGGTTTTACTGCTAAGAGCTGGTTCTAAACCAATCTTTCTAAAGAGGTAATTATATCATTAAGTCCTCTATGTAGGGGAAAGCATCTTGTGCTAAGCTTTTACTGGTACTGGAGTTGAACTAAGTAATAACAGTCCATTGTAGTCTAATTAAGAAAGCTGGGTCATTGGTGTAAGAGCAGCTAAAGTCCAAATTACTAATAATATTTGGTTTTCACTGGTAATCCTTCTGATAAAACTAAAAATCAATGCAAAAGTAATGAAATACTAATAATACTTGGCTTTTGCTGGTAATCCTTCTGAGAAATCTGAAAATCTATGAAAAGTAATGAAATCACACATTTAGGTAAAGTAAGATAGGAGGAAAAAAAAAAAATCATCAATCGACTCATTCTGAGCAGAATAGTCTGAAATAGAACAAAAAAACCTCAGCAGGGCTAAGCAACACACACATAAGTAAAGATTTAGCAAGGGTACGGTGGAATCTTGAGGGTGCGGATATATATAAGTCTGGGTGTGTTTGCAAGAATTAGACTGTCAACACTGATTGAAGGGCCATTGTCCTTGAGAAGAGAGGTAGAAGTTTTATCAATTGGCCGCAGAGTCCTATCAGCATACAGCTGGTAGAGGAGTGCTGGGGAAGAGCGTCGTGTTTATATAACATCCAGGAGATGATTTGTTGATAGCCAGTTAGCAGAAGTTGACAAAACAACATTGGGGAGCCAATGTGTAAAAAAGTATGTTTTTTTTTATTATTTCAGCCACACCAACCTTCTTGTTTCTTCTTGTTCAACAGTCAGATCCATCCCTTTCATATCACTTCAGGCACTAAAAAGCTAATACAGCTCTGGCTTATTCCCAAACTCAAGGTTTTAAAATGCTAGCCCAGAAATAAGTCACACTGCAGTGCCTACTCACATCTCTTATTTACGGTCTTTGGCTGTGAGCGGCTTCTCTTATTCCTTTCTGCAGTCCATTGTGTAATTGTGCATTGCATTTCATGAATTGACACCAAGTTCAGAAGTCTGATGAAAGGTAATTAATTACTCTGCCTGTATAGGGATATCCAAGCTTAAAAGGCTGAGTTTGTTTATAACAACTGTTGTTCTCGACCAAACATTTTACTTCACCTGATAGAAAATATGGCATTTATTACATTTCTATTTATATTCTGTTCATGGATTCAAATAATGGTTCCAACATTAACTTACAAAACTGCCTCCACATCTTTCAAGGTGGGTGTTACTTTGCAAAAAAAGGTGCCAAGTGAGGGCTGGTATTAAATTTAATATGGAATAATAAAGTGGGATGCCACTACGAAAGAAAAGACAGGCTGGCATGCATTTAATATAAAACCCCTCTAAATGTGTCAGTAAGAGTGCAAGAGGAAAACTGACATGCACCAGTGATGCGTGGGCTGCCTTGGCAATGAGCGCTAAGCCACTGCACTCAGCACTCAGAAAAACACAGGGGTCTGGTATATATATATATATATATTTTTTTTTTTTATAGATATATATCTATATATCTATCTATATATATATATATATATATATAATATATATATATATATAATGTACATACTGTGTCCATCAAGGCAGGCCGGCAGGGTTAGTCAAAGCATCTGTTGTCAGTGTGTAATGAGTGTTTCTCCTCCTTTTCCTCTTCCACAGTCTTATCATTACCAGTGTTTAATTAGAAACATCCTACCCTGCTTTATGCTGCGGCTGCTGACAGCCAGGTTGGGAGGGTAGGCCTTGACGCAACACAGACAGAAAGAACATCCCAGATAAACAGTGTAGAGCAGAGGCAAGAGGAGTGGGAACACAACTTCTGCAATTGGTAAGCCATCTGTGACGCCACATGATGGCAGTGGACCAGCTCCTAAGAAAATAAGAGGAACACACACACAGCTTAAATTGTAGGTGGGTGTCTACATGGAAAAAAAGGGAAGAAAAGAAGTAAAATCTTTCTGCTTAAATATATTATTTATAATAAAACCAACAGTTTGACAAAACTGTCTAGTCTAATTTAAATGGTTGTGAGGCTTCTCTTATATAACATGTTTTCCTTCCACATCTGCCATGGTGTTTCACCATTCACATATTCCACTTTTTAAATATTTATCTTTTCTGACTGCTTTCAAAGCAAAGGACACATGGCAAGATATTCTATTATATTTTGTTTAATCAGTTTTTTCAATGCTTTCATTAAGTTGAAATTGAAAAACCAACCTTTTTTAAAGTAGTTGTTGGTAAATGTACTCTTATTTTCTTTTAACTGTCTTCAGTCTAAACCTTATTCTTTTTAGCCTTGTCTTGTACACAATGTTTAGGCATTCATTAAATTTGAATGTTACACAATTCAATGGTTAAAAAACTGTTTTATACATGTTTTATATATGATTTTTATATATGTTTTAATAACCTCTACAATACATTTCCATCTAATACATTAAACAGTAGCCTTACCCCATTCCATCATTCTATCTTATATTTCTGCATGGTTACTTTTCACTGTGAAGCCAAAAACAATGGCAGATGGCAGGTTTTATCATTCAAATCTTTTATGATGCTTAATTTTTCAGCTTGAGTTTTATTTACAAACAATAAAACAGTTATTGACTGTATTGCTTAATTGTATTAAAATCAGTCAGTTACAATGTGACATTGGACTAAATAGTGGCGATAATGGGTTTTTGAGATTATATTGAACTTAAAGAGATGTAAAGTGGGATTTGTGGAGATATCAGCAGTCAATATCTGTCTTTAGACAGGTCACTGAACAATCACCATTTGTAAAAAAAGGGATGATCTACAAACATGGTTGTTAATTATATTTTGGCAAAAATTCAAAAGAGTGTGGTGCTCAATAGTATTTAGCCCCTTTTTCTGATCCATGTAAATAAAACATTTTAGTTGTCCACAGAAATCACTTAATTAGTAAATTGCCAAGTCAAACTGTGTGTAAATTTAATCACACTATAAATACAGCCCATCTGTGAAGACCTTCAAGGTTTAATAGAGAACACAAGTGAACAAACATCATGAAGAACAAGGAACACAGCAGACAGGTGTGACAGAGGGGCTGCAAAGATCAACAGCTTAGGTGAAAGAATGTGTCAACAGGAGAACTATTGGTTGTGCACAATCCTGGCCTTTATGGAAAGGTGGTAAGAAGAAAACTGTAATTTAAAGAAAGTCATAAAAAATAATGCTTGCAGATTGTCCCAAGCCACATAGGGGACAATTCAAACAATGTAATTTGGTGAGATGAGACAAAGACTGAACTTTCTGATCTATATACAACATGCTATGCGTGGAAAGACACCTAATATTAAAGACTGATCTGAACAGACAATCCCCAGAATGAAACATGGTGGTGGCAGCATCATGCTATGGGGATGATTTTCCAGCAGGGAAAGAAAAGCTGTACAGAGTTGATGGAAAGAAACATGGTGCTAATTACAGGGCAGTCAAAAGTCTATGGTTATAGGAAAGGCTGACCATGGTTCAAAGGTGTTGTGTGTGAAGCACATGCTGCAAATTAGAATACTAGTTGTACGTAAATTATAATAAAAAGCCATTTGCTGTTAAAGCTATAACATTTGGGGGGTTTTAAATGGTAAATGGACTGAACTTACAGTACAGACCAAAAGTTTGGACACACCTTCTCATTCAAAGAGTTTTCTTTATTTTCATGACTATGAATATTGTAGCTTCACACTGAAGGCATCAAAACTATGAATTAACACATGTGGAATTATACTGAACACAAAAGTGTGAAACAACTGAAAATATGTCTTATTTTTTAGGTTTTTCAAAGTAGCCAACTTTTGCTTTGATTACTGCTCCATTCACTCTTGGCATTCAGTTGATGAGCTTCAAGGGGTAGTCACCTGAAATGATTTTCCAACAGTCTTGAAGGAGTTCCCAGAGATGCTTAGCACTTGTTGGCCCTTTTGCCTTCACTCTGCGGTCCAGCTCACCCTAAACCAGCTCGATGGGTTCAGGTCCGGTGACTGTGGAGGCCAGGCCATCTGGCGCAGCACCCCATCACTCTCCTTCTTGGTCAAATAGCCCTTACACAGCCTGGAGGTGTGTTTCATTGTCCTGTTGAAAAATAAATGATGGTCCAACTAAACGCAAACCGGATGGAATAGCATGCCACTGCAAGATGCTGTGGTAGCCATGCTGGTTCATTATGCCTTCAATTTTGAATAAATCCCCAACAGTGTCACCAGCAAAGCACCCCCACACCATCACACCTCCACGGTGGTTGGAACCAAAGATCTCAAACTTGGACTCATCAGACCAAAGCACAGATTTCTAATGTCCATTCCTTGTGTTCTTTAGCCCAAACAAGTCTCTTCTGCTTGTTGTCTGTCCTCAGCAGTGGTTTCCTAGCAGCTATTTTACCATGAAGGCCTGATTCACACAGTCTCCTCTTAACAGTTGTTCTAGAGATGTGTCTGCTGCTAGAACTCTGTGTGTCATTGACCTGTTCTCTAATCTGAGCTGCTGTTAACCTGCGATTTCTGAGGCTGGTGACTCGGATGAACTTATCGTCCGCAGCAGAGGTGACTCTTGGTCTTCCTTCCCTGGGGCGGTCCTCATGTGAGCCAGTTTCTTTGTAGCGCTTGATGGTTTTTGCGACTGCACTTGGGGACACTTTCAAAGTTTTCCCAAGTATTCGGACAGACTGACCTTCATTTCTTAAAGTAATGATGGCCACTCGTTTTTCTTTACTTAGCTGCTTTTTTCTTGTCATAATACAAATTCTAACAGTGTATTCTGTGGGACTATCAGCTGTGTACTGTATCCACTTCCTGCACAACACAACTGATGGTCCCAACCCCATTTATAAGGCTTGAAATCCCACTTATTAAACCTGACAGGGCACACCTGTGAAGTGAAAACCATTTCAGGTGACTACCTCTTGAAGCTCATCAACATAATGTCAAGAGTGTGCGGAGCAGTTATCAAAGCAAAAGGTGGCTACTTTGAAGAACCTGGAATATAAGACATATTTTCAGTTGTTTCACACTTTTTTGTTCAGTATATAATTCCACATGTGTTAATTCATAGTTTTGATGCCTTCAGTGTGAAGCTACAATATTCATAGTCATGAAAATAAAGACAACTCTTTGAATGAGAAAGTGTGTCCAAACGTTTGGTCTGTAGTATATATAGCACCTTTCCAGGTGCAAATCGACATGTGGCTGAAGGAAGCTGGAATCAATCCCACAACATTCACATTGCAGGACGGCTGCTCTTCATTTATTATATTGTAGGTATTTACTCTTACTGGGTAGGCTGATTACATAACATTTTCAGCAAAGGTTAATTTCTGTGACTTAAACTGAGGCCATTGAGACAATCAAGAATCCAAAACACTACACTTTTTCAAATATCCATGCAGAATAATGTTTACCTCAATCCCCCCTCTGTAGCAATAGAGAAAATATAAGCTAGGACAGACACAGTGGTACCTTTCATGTTATACTCCTAATCATTGACCCACCTGAAAGGTGAAACACTGAAAAGTCAATCTAAACCCTGTGATGTTACCAGATTAACTTGTATAATTTGGATGATAAACCGATCCATAAATGTGGGTGGGTTTTTATCGTGGAACTATGATGACAAAGAATTTACATTAGAATGCACCCCGAGAAAATTTTCATTGTTAGTATCTGGCAAAGAGAAAAATACAGGGTCAAGATCATGTATTCTGATGAATTGCCTCTCTTTTTACAACACCCCATCTGGTAAGCAGAAGAATATTGATATTTTGATCATCTACTATAAAGTCACCCCCCTTGACCTCTTCCCCAGCTCCCTTGACATGCCTTGCTCCTTGAGGACAGTTAAAGAAGTGCTGAGTAAAGCAGGTGTTGGAGGTAACAAATGTTTCTCCATTGATGTTGTGCAGATGATTTACAAGCCCAGTTAAGTGGGGAGGTCTGCCAGGCAGGGACTGGATGTGAAGGAGTGAATGAGTGATTGAGTGTTCATGTTGTGAAAGCACACTTAGTTCAGAAGCATTGGAAATTAATCACTGGTAATTCAGATAGTCCAGAAGGTTATTTAAAAATAAACTTTGTCTAATTTTTGCAAAGACGCTCATATTACAAAATAATAAAAAATGCTGTCAAATATTAACAAATAATGCAACACACCGCTCTGAAGAAATATTTAGAAATCAAATGCCCAATCAGTGGATTTTTATTAGACTGGATGGTTTAGAAGAAAAGTGCTATTGATTAAACAAAAATTAAACAAACAATTCCCCAGAGCAATTTGGAAAATATTAACTTTACTTTTGTAATGAAGCCAAATGAAATGTGTTAAACTACAGAGGAAAGAGGGAATTAGTTCTAAAACCTAAATTTTGCATGTGATGGAAACATCCACAACTTGTTCTGACTAAGTGTTACATGAAGCAATATTTTATTAAAAGTGACTACCTTTTGGCCTTCTGGTACAGAACCCTCCTAGTTTCAGTCCTACCTCTCCAATCCAAAACAGTTTGTCACCTTAGGAGGTTCCCCCTTTACCTATTTCCTAATTAACTATTGTATGTCCCAAGGTTCTGTTTTTGGACCCTTTCTGTTTGCCATCGACATCATCTCCAATGGTTTTATTATCAGCAGCGCAGATCTCTGTTACCATATCTATGTGATACACAAATGCAGCTCATCAAAACATGGTTTGTTTTTTTTCTAAAAAAGCCTGATATAAACGTGTTAAACTACATGGTGTTGTGATAATGAATATGATTATTTAATATTTAATACTTGAGGGAAGAATGGAGCGGGAGATCGACAGACGGATCGGTGCGGCTGCCACAGTAATGGGGGCGCTGTGCCGGTCCGTTGTGGTGAAGAGAGAGCTGAGCCGAAAAACAAAGCTCTCAATTTACTGGTCGGTCTACGTTCCTACCCTCACCTATGGCCATGAACTTTGGGTCATGACCGAAAGAACGAGATCCCGGATACAAGCGGCTGAAATGAGTTTCCTCCGTCGGGTGGCCGGGCACTCCCTTAGAGATAGGGTGAGGAGCTCGGCTCGGAGTAGAGCCGCTGCTCCTCCACATCGAGAGGAGCCAGTTGAGGTGGCTCGGGCATCTATACCGGATGCCTCCTGGACGCCTTCCTCGGGAGGTGTTCCAGGCACGTCCCACCGGGAGGAGGCCCAGGGGACGGCCCAGGACACGCTGGAGGGACTATGTCTCTCGGCTGGCCTGGGAACGCCTTGGGCTCCCCCTGGAGGAGCTGGAGGAGGTGTCTGGGGAGAGGGATGTCTGGGCGTCTCTGTTGAGTCTGCTGCCCCCGCGACCCGGTCCCGGATAAGCGGAAGACGACGTGTACGAGTACTTTTATATTTTATTAAATAATACTTCGGTCTGTTAAGGGTTGTCCTGTGAATACCAGCCCTATAAGGCCCTATAAGAATGAATTCACACAATTTCTTAAAATACAAGAATTTATTAACGAAATAAGTCAACTCAAAGTCAAACATATATCAACAAACTCTTTACTATGCTAAGAATAAGGAAGACTAATGAGCTATGCACAATATAAACAAGTGAATCAATGATAGTTGAAAACCATGACCAAAAGAGTGATGCAACATTACCATGCGATGTTTATGTTTGAGTACCAAGGATTTTCTTGAAGAATCTGGAAATGAAGTTAAGTTAGTCTTGGAACCAACTTAGACAATAATTGGTATACCTTCAAACAACCAAACAAACCAGATAAAACATTATTTTAATAAAGCAACATTTTAAAGAATGATTTGCTGAATAAAACTGACCTTCTGGATCAATGGTGCTTAATTAGCTGCCTTTATTTAGCTAAATAATATTTAAGGAAATATTATTTTGAATAGGAACCAAACCTTTTGGATAAATGGGTTTTAATGGTGTTTTAATTAGTTATCACATTTAGTAATATAATATTTAGGGAAATATTATTTCCTTGATTGGAATCTAACAATCTTTCTGGGTAAATGATAGTCAGCTGACTCATAAAGTGGGTGAGCACATGTTCTTAGCCGTTAGCGGTTGGAGCTAACAAAAGAAGCTTATAGCTTGTCATCAGAATCAAACACATACCTTTAAAATACAATAATACAAGGGTTGAAATGCATTTCAAACTGGAAAGACTCACAAAGAGAAGACAGGGATGCAATTAGAAAAGTTTATTAGTGAATGTTTATTTCTTTGGCACTCAGACACCAGTGGAAGATGTGAATGCTGAGAATGATATGCGCTTGAATGAACATCTTAGGGTTGGAATTAAAGATGTCTTCCCCCCGGGATCCCTTCCTGGTGGTGGAGTGGAGGCCTGAGGAGATTTGGAAGGAGTTTGGAAGCCAGATGGTGGAGATGGGGTGGAGGAGGGTCAAAGTTCAGCTGAAGAATGGAGGGTTCCATGGATGAAGATTATGTAAAGCGGAGCAACCCTTTAAATAAAGTTTGTCTTAACTTAAAAAACACATCACAGAACACATCCTTAGCTGAGTGCTAGTCTGCGAGCACTTACTGTAGCTGAGTTTCTCAACCCAAATGTCATTGAACGAGCATTATTACGATTATTTAACTCTAAACTAATCTTCTCTGCCCAGACACTACCTCTTACGTGAACCGTGCTGAAGAGAAGTTGACAAAATTATCCATGTATGTGTAAACAAAGGGTTAGCTTGTAGCTAACCTCTGTAGCTGTGGGGAAGGCCTTTTACCTGGCCCGGCCAAACCGTACGATAAAGGCACGTTCAGCTCCTCAAGTGGCCGCGATGCGGCGGGGTAGCTCTCGCTACCTGGACGTGGACGCAGGAAGGCGTGCAATGCGGTCCCGGTCTTCTTTTCAAGGCCGTGGGGGAAATCCGCTTCAATTAGGGCGGCTTCTGGAGGCCTCAGAAGAAAAGCCAAGTCAAGCTTGTCTTATTACACCCTTTATATGAATGAATGCCGGATATTCGAATGGCAAATCATAACTTAACTTTGTTCCATATGATCGTGTGATCACATGACACTCTTGGATCCAGTTTGAACAGTTATATCTGCTTGCCAGCAGTGAGACATATGCACATTGTCTCTCCTTCCAGCTCCGCTGGGACCTTTATGGAAGAGATCTGTTTGTTTGAACACAGGGTATTTATTCAAACATTGAAGTCCACTCTCCTTCTGTTCCTGGCTGTGCTGGCAGTAGGTTAAGGCAATTTATTTTAAAAGTTCTAGAAAATTTAAAAGTTCTAGAAAAGTTCTTACTGGCTTTTAATGTTGTAACTCCTGGCTGGGTCCCAACAATGGTAAATTATCTCTAAAAGCTAGATACTACATACCATTCAAATATTTCAAGAATAATCCATTGCAGATGATGTGATAAGTGAGATAATTTCATCCAAACTCAAAACTTATTTATTTCACTGTTGGATGTCAACAATAGCCTAAATGTTCACACTGCAAACAGTGAAAGCAGTTATATTTCAGAGTAGCCTACAGTAGAACTCCTGCAGATATTGTTAAATATTTTAAAAGCATTTTAGCAGTTTTATCAAAAATCAATTCAGTAAAGATTGGCTGGTCTTCCATTCAGTAAAGATTGGCTGGTCTTAGAAATATTCCTTGCACTCTAACAGTACTGTTATTATGATTACTTGAAACTAACAATTAATCACTTTGAGAGGAGTCAGTTGAGGTGGCTCGGGCATCTGTATTTGAAGCCTTCTGGATGCCTTACATGAGAGGTGTCCAGGCCCAGGACACGCTAGAGGGACTACACCTTGGGCTCCCCCCAATGGAGCTGGAGGAGGTGTCTGGGGAGAGGGATGTATGGGAGTCTCTACTGAGTCTGCTGCCCCCACGACTCAGTTCTGGATGAAGAGGAAGATGATGAGTACTAGTACAAAAATTAACAACAAACCACTCCATTGGTTTCGGTTCTACCTCTCCACGCAAAAACAGCTTGTATCTATGTGGGGGCTCTCGTTCTAGCTCTTTCCCAATGTAACACAGTTGTGCCAGATGGTTGTCATCCTAGACTTCCTAGTTACCATCTAGAAACAATTCCCTCCAATTATTTATTTGCTATCATGGTCTCTGCCATCATTTCCATACTGACAATACTCAACTGTATTTCAATACCAAACCACAATCACTTGTCAGTTGTGGATGGACGGACAGATGGACGGAAGGATGTGTTTTGGTTGTGGTTTCATGTACCCCTTTGTTACATTTGCCAAAACAATAGTCTATTTTCAGTGATTAAAACTGATTTGTCCATAGCAAATCTCCAAAAACCCAGAGTTTGCTTTACCATTACAATTTTTATAGATCATCAAAAACCACTATACTAGACCTTTGTTTTTGTGGGTACATTGCATAAAAAACAAAAGCGGGTCTTGTGGGTCTTCTATATAACAGGGGGATTAAAATCTATAATGATTTGCTTATTTTGTATACATTTTAGAGTTTGGGTGAGCTGAAGCATCATTAGTGCAGAAATGTCAGTCAGGAAGTATAGCTTTTGAAATATAATAGGCCAGATCTTTCTCATTGGCCATAGGCTTTGCTTATTCTCGCTTCAGGTAACACGCTTGCTTGCACACTCTCTGAGACACTATTTTAAACAACTTTTCTCATTTCATTATTTTCAAATGCTAGTGTTTTGACAGAGCCCCTGGCATGCACACATGTAGCTTGCCTGATATACACATAGTGCATAAGCATGGAAAACATATGTGTGTCTTCTTCTGTGCACAGGCTAGCATTCACAACTTATGTACACCTTAGATCAGGTAAATTAGCAGAAATAAATCCTGACACATTGCTTTGCAAAAGTATTTCCCCCTTTAAAAAAACCTTTTGCCATACTACATCCACAAGCTTGATTAAATTTTACTGGGATTTTATGAGATGCACCAACAAAAAGCCTCCAATAATCTGACAATCTAAAATAAATGCAGTGCAACCAATTTTCTCCTGAGGTAATGGTGATAACAGTCTACAAATTTAATATCAGTATGAATGCAGGTATTCTGTGGAAGTTTCAGAGGTTTGTTAGAGAGCATTAGTGAACAAATAGCATAATGAATACAAAGAAACACAGCATGTTATGTTATACAATAAAAAACTACAAAGGGGGACTGGGTGGCTCAATTAGTAGAGCAGGCGCACCACGTGCAGAGGCCATAGTCCTTGACTTCCTGGTTTGATTCCTGGTATCAAGCCATTTGCTGCATATCTTCCCCTTCTCTCTACAACTTCTTTCCTGTCAAATTCGTATTTAATGAAGGCTACTACTACCAACAAAATATTAAAAACAAAGAAGAAGATTTCTTATTATCTGGAACTGCAAGAATGATTGACTGATAATATATATATATATATAATAGTGTAATTCTATGTATAATATCATATTATCATTTTTAAATAAAACCCCCAAAAAACAGAGCTTTATTCAAACATTTTGGCAGATTTTCCAAGCCCCACTTGCCTAAAAAAAAAAAAAACATAACTTTTTTTGTTCTTTAAAACATTTTAGCTTGTTTGCTCATGACTCTCACCACTTATTTTTTGCTTGTGGTAGAGAAATTAAATCCCCAAGGGTGCCTTAGGCAAGGTCTTCTTCACAAGTTAATTTCTCCTCAGTTTACATGAAGTCAGCAGTGTGCTACACTAATTCATAATCATACCGGACATCAATGAATGTGGTTAAAGACAATGAATAGGCAGTGTTTCAAAAGGGCACAGTGATGTTCAAAATCCAATAACATTTCCCACATACAACACACAAATCTTTGATTTGAAATTTGATTTAAAAACATGAATTTTAAATATAAAATACATAAAATTGTAACAAATTCACAAAACTATTTTGTCTTTTCATGGAGAATATTCTGAATGAGGACTGTTTCAAAATATCTAGGAATCTATACTTGTAATTGTTGAATAACAATGCAGATGTTACAAAAGTGTATAACTCTTAAGTAACAGTGAAGATATAAATAACATTTATTAAATACACACATACAGCTCTCTGCTCAATTACTAGCTCCCCTGGTGAAGATGTCAGAAAGGACTTAAAACAGACTGTTACTATGGAGACAAAGAGACTTCAAAATGCCACTCTGTGATGCTGTTCTCCTTGTGTGCTCCATTACCATCGGTCTCAATATGTGTGGTCGCAAGATGAACCCTCAACCTCATCCAGCCTTGTCTGTCACACAAGGAGTTGTTTTAAACTTTAATCGATTTAGATTTTTATTGCTGGATATGTTTTTCCACAATGAATAAACATACCTTTAATTAAAGATTAGTTTTTTGAGATTGGTGGTTCACAAACAAATGAGGGATCAAGACAAATGTGGCTTAAACATCTTAATATGAATCATTTACTACAAACTTACCTTTGCTCCTTACACTTTTACTGTAAAGAAAATAACCTACAAAGGAAACCTACATTAACCAATGTTAAGTAATTACTTTGGACATAACTGCCATTATTTGTGTTTGATATTTTAAAGTGAAGTCTTATCCTATAAAACACTATCCAGTTGCTGTTTCAGTCTAAACTATTATTATTGTCATTGGATATGAAGATTAGTGCTTTAAGCTTGACTTTATAGTTTAACTATAAAACGGGAAACAGGTTTTGAGTTCTCTGATTGTATAAAAGAGTTGGTTAACAAAAGGCTTGTTTCCACTACAGACCCCTTTACCAGGAACCAGTCATTTTTCTCATATTTCAGGATTTAAACTATTTATGTTCTAAGGTAAAAAATAAAACCCAAAAGCCCCTGTGGGTCATTTAAAGACTTTTTAACAGACGAGCCTGTGCTGCTGCTGTGTGTGTGGTTTATATTTCTCTGGGACAAATCTCTCAGGCAGTGATATAAACTTCCTCTAACTTTAAAAGGATCATTGTACAGTTTCACATGATAAGCACTGAGAAATGAGCATGAGATCACGCTAGAACCTTGGGATCTCCACTATCTCTGGTCTTGAAAGTCCATCAGCGAATCTGTTACAGTTACACCTTTCAAAGGGGTAACTCGATACAGTTCCAAAGGACAGTCGCTGTGACAGAATCATCAGTTATAGTTTTATTGTTGAAAATCATGGCTTTTAAGATTTGAAAGCACTTCTCTCCCACCATCAGTCAATGAGTAATAGCTTGGTAGACACGGCAGCAGGGGAAGGAATTACTGCTCAGAGTCAGTGGCCCTATTATGGACTCTGCAGTGGCAACACCCACAAAAAATTGATCTGTGTAATTGAAAGTTCCATGTTAACAAGTTTCCGGAATTAACATTCTAGGTCTCATAGCTGCAACATGCTTTAGACTGTTTGCTGGCTAACAGTCAGTTACACAAGTACTGTAAAAGCCCATGCTACTTTTAAATATTGTATCTGTCTGCATCTTGATTTGTCTATAGGAAAGAGTAATAACAATGTAAAAATACCACAACTGGCTAACCATGAACTGTTTATGGAACTAAAGATACTGTCAGCTTCGGAGATTCCTATTGCAACTATTTCACTGTTTTTAAAGTATCTTAACTGCAGTATATGCATCCATAGTTCAAGACTGGAAATATTGCAAAAATGGGCTAACCTGAACCTAATAATTTTACACTTCAAATTAAATCTTTAATCAGAATCAGAATCAGAATCAGAAAAGCTTTATTGCCAAGTACGTTTTTGGACATACAAGGAATTTGTTTTGGCCTAGTCGGTGCAATACAGTACAAATTAAACAGTATAAACATATCTACAATATAATATAAATATATGTGCACAGTTTTAAGTGAGTGAGAGTAAGTATAGAGCAGTATAAGATGCAAGAGCAATACAACAGTGCAGGTGATCATTGTGCAAGTATGGCAGTGCAAGTAAAGCAGGAGTCCAAGCTGAGCGTTAATGTAACGCATAGAGTTACAGGTTACAAGTGTCCTGTCAGCAAAAAAAAAGGGGGGGGGGGTGTGGGAGAAAGGGAGAATGTCAAGGTGGTTTCCGGGCTTTGTTAACCAGGCTGGTGGCAGATGGGAAAAAAACTTTTCTTGTGGCGTGAGGTTTTGGTCCGGATGGACCGCAGCCTCCTGCCAGAGGGGAGAGTCTCAAAGAGTCTGTGACCGGGGTGGGAGGGATCAGCCAGAATCTTCCCAGCCCGCTTCAGGGTCCTGGAGGTGTACAGTTCCTGGAGCGACAGTAGACTGCAGCCAATCACCTTCTCAGCAGACCGAATGACACGCTGCAGCCTGCCCTTATCCTTGGCTGTAGCAGCGGCGTACCAGATGGTGATGGAGGAGGTGAAGATGGACTCAATGATGGCTGTGTAGAAGTGCACCATCATAGTCTTTGGCAGGTTGAATTTCTTCAGCTGCCGCAGGAAGAACATCCTCTGCTGGGCTTTCTTGATGAGGGAGCTGATGTTTGGCTCCCACTTGAGATCCTGGGAGATGATGGTTCCCAGGAAGCGGAAAGATTCCACAGTGTCAATTGTGGAGTCACAGAGGGTGATGGGGGCAGGTGGGGCTGGGTTCTGCCTGAAGTCCACAACCATCTCCACTGTCTTTAGAGCGTTGAGCTCAAGGTTGTTCTGGCTGCACCAGTCCAACAGATGGTCCACCTCCCATCTGTACGCAGACTCGTCACCATCAGAGATGAGTCCGATCAGGGTGTCGTCCGCAAACTTCAGAAGCTTGACAGACTGGTGACTGGAGGTGCAGCTGTTGGTGTGCAGGGAGAAGAGCAGAGGAGAGAGAACACAGCCTTGTGAAATGTATAAAACCTTAATTTTATTTGTGAAACCAAACAAAAAGCAGTGAAACACTGTTTCATGTCTAGCCATTTATGTCAGTACATTGAAAACACTCGATAAGTCTTGTCATGTCTTTGAAGTATTTGTGGTGCTTTTGATGTGCTCCCATTCTGAATAGGGTATGGGTATCAGGATGAAATGTGTGCCACTTCAACCGTGATGTCACATTTTCTTTCTTTTTTCCATGTTTGAAGATCAACTGACAATCTGGGAATGTGATTTCAATGTTCTATTTGTCAACATGTACCAAAAGCCTGGCTGTTGGTGTTTGTAAAGTGCCTTGAGACAACATGTGTTGTGAATTGGCGCTATATAAATAAACTGAATTGAATTGAAAATTACATATGATAAAGTGTTAAATGCTTAGGATGGAGCATTGAATCTAAGGCAACGTGTCTTTCTATGCTACTAAAACGCAGGGCAGATAAATTGGTTTTCAAAAAATTATAGCAAAAGCTCATCTTGTCTCCTTCTCCTAAATCCAAAGTAGTGTATGATCTTGCCTTATCAGCTGGATGTAAAATTAGACTCGTCACTGTGGTTTAGTTTTTACCTGATGCATCTCGAAGCACTTGCCCCCTATAGAAATGAAAGATATATTTTTAACAGCTTCACATTAAAGTACCATTACTAAAACATTCTTGTTGTGCAAAATGCAAACCTTATTAAAAGATTATTTTTATATAATGCGTCTTCCCTTTGGCTCTGCTTACTTTTATAAGGATAACAGTCAGAGATGATGTTGGTTGTTTACAACCTCCATTTGCAACTGCTAATTTACTACACAAAGGCCATTACAAGATATCATGTGTGATCAACAGATGGGGGACATGGGACATTAATCACCACAAAATAGGTTAAAAAGGTCTTTGCGTTCAGCTACACATGCAGTTCTGTTTGCACATTTCGAATGAAAACTACAAACCATCAATCACTTTCAGCCCAGTAAAATCCTACTTTAATCTTTTTTGCAAAGACAGTTTCAAAAGAACCTGCTGTGTTCTGCCGGAGTGAAAAGACACAGTATTCCTCTGCTGTGCTTGCAGAAAAATGACAAATGACTCTCAGTGAGAATGTTTAAATTTGTCTGAAGACACTCAGAGCATGGTATCTGAACATGGGTTTTATTTGAAATGACTACCACTGTTGACCTTTTTGCATATGCATTGTAACTGAAGATTAACTAATGGCTGCTTATTAAATATTGCCTAAAATTCTTCTGACAGGATAATTAATGAGGTAATTATGATTCAGAGTGCAGAATCATCATGAAAACAGTTATTTCTCACTCTTCTCTTTTTCTGTCCTTTATGGTCTTTCTGTATTTCACATACAAACACTATGGTACAACTTCCTTACAGACCACAAATGCATTTTATGAGAAAGAATCCAGCCCAAAGGGATATGTGTTTCTGAACAACATGATATATATTGAGTAACTCAGATTAATTCAAGAAATGCCAGGTCTGATAAAAAATAAAAACAAACTACTTTTGTTAGGTAAGAATAAATATGCACAGAAATAGTTGTTTTATTATCTGTATTACAAACACACATGTTTGAGTGTCTTGCTAATAGACTCCTTTGAAAAACTTTGATGGGCTCAGTGAGTATATAGGTGCATCTTAGTAAATTAATATAGTTATTTCAGTAATTCTATGGAAAAAGTGAAACCCATACTGTATATAGATTCATAACATACAGTGTGTTTCTAGTGTTACAGTTTTTCTTGTTAATTGTGATGGTTAAGACTTCTGGCTAATAAAAACTAATAAAAATACATATGACTAGTCCAGGACTTAGGCTACAAACATCACATTTTTCTCCTGGGAAACCCATTAACCAGAGCGAACAAAATAAGTGTCTTGCCTCGATCAATGAGAAAAAGTACTGTGTTGATCAGTGGACCAGAGTTCCCTTTTCCGGTTAATGTAAACTAACTAAACAGTTCCTTTGTCATTAGTTTAACTTTAGTTTTTAAACAGTTAATTAAGAAATATGTACTTAATGACTTCCTCATTCCTAATTAAATAAACATGATGTGTCACACAGGCCCATTTATCTTAATCACTCTTCAAAATGAGAAAAATAAAGGCACATGCAATTTAAGTAAGGTAACAGTGTGTTCTTCATAAGACAGAAAAGACCAAAAGAAAATAGCAACAGACCTAAATTTGTCATTATCTACAGTCAGAACAATGATTAAAACTTTAAAACAACTGGAACTGTGACAAAAAAGCCCACTAAGGAAATAAGTTTTTCTTGTCATCATGAAGAGGCTGGAACAGGAGGTAAAAACAAAAATCCAACACTCACTGTTACAGAACTGCAGCAAAATCTTTGGTGTGAAGCTTCGAAACCTGCATGCTTTCTGTGTTTGCAATCTTGGATGCTAGCCTAAGTTATTGTTTGGACTATGATCCAAGCATGATCTTAGTCCAAGTGGTAATCATAACATCTGCTCAATCAACTGTGCGCCAGTCTTCTACATTACCCTGAAAACATGTCTTTCTTTGACTGTATTTAAGGTCTATGTTTCTTCTGTGTAATTGTGCTATCAACTGGATGCACTCAACTCCCTGCAGCAAAGACTATGCTTTGTTCCCTTTATCTAGTGTAGCTTCCTTCTGCTTTATGTTGTTTTATTTCCCTCTCCAGGATATCTGCAGGCATAGTATTCACTGGCATCTGTGCATGCAACTGATGTAACGTGATTTGTTTCCCTTGTTGGGAAAATAAACTTGTAGCTAGTGGTAGACAGTGGTCCAGATGGCACCAGGGTTAGACTGTTTACTATGGGATACTTTGAAGTAAACAATGCTTACGCTTTTCAGAAGATGGTTGTAACAGCTTTAAAACTGAAAAAAAGGCTAATTTTGGCCTGGATTTGTACTTAGACCCCATGAGTCAATACTTTGTAGATCTAAGTTTCACTGCTATTCTCTTAAAGCTGACCATTATCTGTAAACCCTTGAGATGGTAGTGCATGAAAATCCCAGTAGATCAGCAGTTTCTGAAATACTCAGACCAGCCTGTCTGGCACCAACAACCATGCCATGTTCAAAGTCACTTAAATCACCTTTTTTCCCCATTCTGATGCTCGGTTTGAACTGCAGCAGATCGTCTTGACCATGTCTACATGCCTAAATGCATTGAGTTGCTGCCATGTGATTGGCTGATTAGAAATTTGTGTTAACGAGCAGTTGGACAGGTGTACCTAATAAAGTGGCCGGTGAGGGTATATGCCTTCGATGTTCAATGTTGTAAACCAAAATGTTTTCTAAAACATGCTTTTCTTATTCAGATTATTTATATGCATGAAACAATGAATTACTCAATTTTTTTTTTTGTGATGATATGTTCACACTGTGAAAGAAGTTTTGAATATTAAGGTTCTATCATAAAGTTAAAACAGTGACCATACAGTTCACAATGTGTTGTTAAAGAACAAAGCAGCGAAAGAATTGTGGAAGCAAAAAGAAAACAACCAAGAAACAATAGTGTGCATGTGTGAGGAACTAATTTGCTAGTTTGCACACCATATATTACCTGTAAGTGAATGTGAGTGCCTGAAGGCAGCAGAAATGCAGCATGTTGGAAAAATTAATAAATTATGGATGCAGAAAGGTATAAATGGAACATGTGGTGAAGTTAGAGTTAATGGACTTTGTAGACTTTGCTAAATTCCTGCCTTTGGAATTCTTAATCATAGTCACAAATGCAGGGACGAGTTCATTACTGCCAAGTTGATTTCTGCATCCTCAGAGAGCGATTTTTCTGTCTTGCAGAATCACTCAAATTATGCTTTTTTGCCTATAAAAATATATTCAAGGGTGATTTAAAAAAAATGGCCCCAAAGAAATGAGCACATCATGTAAAATGTTTTTAATATGACTATATGGCTACACGTTTTCATCACCATTGGCTGAACAATTATATCCACCTGGTTAGTATTTTATCAGACCAACTTGTTTCACCAAAACAGCTCCGACATGTGCTGTGTGTGATTTTCGGTTTGTGGAAATTAATTGCAGTCTTTTGGATTGTGTATCTTGTTTGTTTTTTATTTTATTGGGATATTTTTGAGTTGTTCTTGGAGAACATTGCTGTTTGATAGCATACTAACGTTTTAAGAAAGGTTAGCTCTTCATTAAAGTTTAGATGGGGAGAATAAAAACAAAATTTGAGGAAACAGCAGATTTTACCAAAACTTGTAATGTTAATTATGAAACCAGATGTTATTTAGGTTACAGATTTTTTATACTTTTCATATGGTTTCAGAAATATGTGTATTGTGTTAATAAAAATATCACCTTGCACATATGTTTAAGCTAAGCCATATTATCAAAAATACCAAAGAATTCCAATTCATTTTTTCTACATTACACTGTCATGGTTCATGTAGAATATCACCATTTTTAAAGAATACAATAAATTATTTTGTTACGGTAGCTTTTATCAAAACTAGTTCTCAAATTTTTTTATAATTTACATCAAAATAAATAAAAATCATTTAGCTTATGGAGGGCTTTTAAAAGTCTGTTTTTGACATTTTCGTGTCTGAGCAGTTGTGTGCTTGCTTTGACATTCTCACAATATAAGAGTGCAGCGATTATACAACAAACTTGAAGGATTCTTAAAACAAAAAATTGGTAAGAATGTTTGAAGAATTTTCTTGAATTTAAAAAACAATGTGTTCAGACTCAAATGAATGGATTGACATCCATTATATTTAACCCCTAACAAGTTGCACTTTGACCACTCTTTCAGTAGCCATCATCAAGCTCCTGGCCTAGTTCTGTCTGGATAATTGACAACTTATCTGTGGTAGAATTTGTACAGTTTATTTAAATTTGTTGTTTTCCTGCCACAGATCTTGCATTTAAGAATATTCCATTAATTGTAAACAGGATTAAGGTGGAGACAAACGAGAAGCTTAAGGCTAGCCTACTTTTTCTGATTTTGATGTTTCGTTGGAATCATTTTCCAGCTAAAACACAAAACTGTGTCCAAATTTTAAAAAGTGTCAAGGCATGAGCCTCACATTGACTCCACCAAACATTCCTGTCATTGAGACTCATCTGACCACAAAATTGTTCTCTAGAATCAATTTTGTTTGTCTGTGGGACATCTGCAAAACTGTTACGATTGGCCTAACACTAAAATAATAATCTAAACCATTGCCCAGAGAGCAGAACATCATCCTCGTCTCCTGCTTACTCCTCCCAGTGGGACATGCCTGAAACACCTCCCAGGAGAGGTGTCCAGGAGGCATTTGACACAGATGCCTGAGCCACCTCAACTGACTCCTCTCGGTGTGGAGGAGCAGCAGCTCTAATCAAAGACTGTAAGACCTACTGATAATGACAAAAAAATTAGTCAAAAGTGATCCAGCAGGTTCAGGTTCATAGGTCTGAACCTTGATGTTTTTTTCTGGGTAGTTCCCCAGCTTTCTAACCATTTTCCTGTCATCTGAGGGAGGGAGTTTGGTTCAGATGGTTGAAACGTTTTGAACAGCATTATCAACCTATTTTGTGGACTGCACTTAAAAGCTGCGTCTGGGGTAGCAAAAAGACCTTTATAATAAAATTAACCAGGTCTGCCAGGAAGAGTGGTCAGAGCCAGATTTGCTCCAGAAGCTTGCTGATGATGACGGATTTGTGTGGCAGAGGTTCTAGTTTGTAAGGAGATGTTTAGCCAAATATTTGTGGGCTTGCGTGAATATATTCAAGGCTGTGTGTATATCTACTAAATCTACTAAATTCAAACAACTCATTGAATTTGTTTGTCTTGTTGTCCTCCCTTGTTTTATAGTCGGAAGCGTAGAAGTGACTGAGATTAGAAATTAACAAATGTAGCACTGTCAGAATTTTAGAGCTAGATAATTTAGATTACTTTTACTTACTGTTTTGTATATTAGTACCTGAATATATTCAATGTTTAATATTATTATTCATTTGCCTTCTGTAAGTAATGGAAGACTACATTTTATCTTTATCTCCCTAACATAGTTGTGTGTTTTCTAAAAAAATCAAAGAACACATTCATCTTGTTGATTGTTACATTTTGCTACAGTATTACTTTGCAATAAATGCAAAACCACCACTTAAAAATTACAAGAATTACAGAATATTCCTAACCTCTCTTCTGCTCCATAAACAACAATAAAAATTTGCCAAAAATGTAAAACAAAAAAAAAAATGTCCTTCAGCATCCAGGTTTGCTTGTAATCTATTCTATATCTATCATCTATCCCTCACACCATTAAGTTTTATTTGCTCTGAGGCAAGTCCTCAGGTAATTGCAAAATGGTGATCATGTTGTTTTCCCCTCGCATTCAGTGAATTAAGGAGGAAATTTTCAAACATCATCATAAGTCTTCTAGTTCCCCCGGAGAAGGCAGAGCTCTGACAAGATGGATGGCAGGAACAACAAAGGTGATGAAACAGTGGATGGGGATTGGAGGGATGGTGGTGGGATTCACTAACCTTCCTGCTGTTTCTCCTCATGTGGCTCCGTGATAAAGAAGTGTATCTACAATGAGCTAATTAAAAGGAAACACTAACATCATTTTGTTTTGGCCATATTTACGGACAGATGAGGCTCAATAAACCAAACTAAGAAATTAGATTCTGTTTGTCTCTTGTGTCATAAAGTAAGACAACCTCATTTAAAGTTACTGCATGCTGGTGACTCAGCTGAATCGCGCTCCTCAGAGTGTTGTTATTTGGTTGAAGCTTTTAACAGTGCACATCTATCACTTTTTATTTCGGTCTTAAATTGTAAATGTTGATTTTATTTTACCACCGTAATTCAATCTAAAAATCTACTGAGCTTAGTGAGCCTCATAAACAAACTTTTTAGGGAGTGTTTTGCTGAAATATTCATACCCACTGAACTTTTTTTTCCATTTCATTACATTACAATCACAAACTTTATTGTATGTTAATGCAGCTGTTCTGTGAAGGAGTCAGAGATTCGTTTGAGAACATTAGTGAACAAGCAGCGTTGTGCAGGCCAATGAGTACACTAGACAGGCCAGGGAGAAAGTTGTGAAAACGTTTAAAGCTAGTTATTAAACAATATGCCACAAATCCAAACCTACCAAGACTTGTTTGTCCACCTTGACTGACAGGCCTGGCAATAAGTGAATTATTTAGGGAAACAGATAAGTGGCCCATGCTAACTGTGGAGGGGCTGCATAGATCCATAGCTCAGATTAGTTATTTGCAACTATTGACACCTTAAGCAAGCCTCACCTTCTAATGCCCTCCCCTACCAATTAGAATGCAGGAATATATCTCAAGAAGGACATAATGCAGAGCAGCCCCACACAAAGTATGTCACTCATTTGTCAGCACCAAGCAGGGGAAGCCTACTCAACACATGACCACAATAACTTATCATTGACAGTGCATGCATAAAAGCAATAGAAACCTTGTTCATAGCTTGTTCAACTTTTCAACTGAGAATATGTGGCAAAACCTGCAAAATGTTGTTCCCAGGTGCATCCTATCCAATCTGATGAATTTGAGCTATTCCACAAAGAGGAATAAGAAAAGATTTCCGCTTCTAAATGTACAATGTCGGTAAAGACATACCCAAAAGACTTTTACTGCTAACTGCAGCATAAGCTGGTATTACAAAGTATTGATTTAAGGGGTGTAAAAGCAAATGCATACAAGATTTTTATACACAAAAATGTTGAAAACACTTTAGAATTATGCATTACTCTGTTTTGGTCTATCACAAAAACCTCCAATAAAATACAATAAAGTGTGTGGATGTAACATGAAAAAGTTAAAAGGTGGGTAATACTTAATTAAGGCACTTTAATGGGCAGATTTGATACAAGTTACAGGTGTTCATTTTTTCACTTTTCTTAAGTGTTTATAAAATCACATTATATTGCCAATGCATTACTAAAGTTCCTCTTGTCATCCCTTTACAAGTCTCCATTTCAGATTCTGTTTTTTGCACAATTAAGCTGAAGTCAGTTAGTCTAACAAAAAAAAATTTAAAAATGCTGCACCATAGAACAAAAACACATCATTTTCTGACTTTTCCTAATGAGCACAACATCATCCTTTGGCTGCTACCATGCAGTAAAAAATAATGATAAATCTGAACAGATTTTCATCAGCCTATCATTGAGGATTTTTTTTCTATTGCAGTGACTGTAATCTGCATCACATTTTAAAAAGTGGAGCCATACATTTGAACACTTTTTATCAGCCTTGCTTTGTTGATTGTACCAGCCGCTACTGACGTCATTACCCTATTGTGCATGCAACGCTGTGCTCATGTCCGGCATGGAAAATTGCCCACGGTGATGCGTTTAGGTACAGAAACATGATGCAGAAACATGTTTGATTTTATGTGAATAGGTACTCGGAAGTAGTGACGGAATTTGGTCAGTATCTGTAAAATTACCAAATTCGGTACCCATCCCTAGTGAGGACTACTGTGTTAAACCATCCTCTGCTAACACAAGGTAATAAAACTGTATTCAGATATATATGTCATTGTATTTTACCTAAAACTGTACAAAGTCTGCCTGAAGTTAACGTAATGATGCTCTGTAGTTGGGCTCATAGTTGGACACACCCAGTCACACACAATCAGAAAAGTGTCTGTCAGTGAGCCGCGTCTGGTGCTTTACTTTTGTTGGAGTCATCCATTTTGGTTGCACAGTTGAACATGCGCAGCTCAACAGACATTGCTGCTCTGACGTCACTCGGGATTGTAAAACCCTCAGGAAATAAAGTTTCGTTGCCATTTCCAGCGTGTCTCACGGGATGACGCAACGGAGGTGCATATCTGGAGAGACAAAAGCTCGCAGGCGAACTTTTGCTCCACAAGGCCATTCCCGGAAGAGCTTGAAAGCTGGAAATCTGTCTGATAAAAGAAGGTCAGAAGATTCACATACCGATCGAAGACCACGCCGACACCCGGCGCAGGTGAAAAACCCACAAATGTTTTATTTCCAAGGAGATCCTCCTTGTTGATTCAGTTGACTAAACGGTTCTTCATATTTTCCTCTCCTGGACGGATGAGAAGTTTACCGTTTTTTTCTTGAGTTGATCATGGACGCGTGACCCCCCTCCCTCGTTTTTCTTTAGACCTGACCCATCCTCAACTGGTGGAGAGAATAAATCAACGCCAAAGTAATTTTGTTCTTTTATTAAATTGGATAGGTGCATTTAGAAGTCTGGGCAGGATGAGGCATAGTTAAGGTGATTTAGAATCACCAGTAGTTAATCCAAGGTATCAACTTGTTGCATGCAATACTGATATAAGTGTTTTAGCTGTGTTTTGATTTGCTGTGCAGGCGCTGCTGAATCGTGCGTGTTCATGTTTTGTCTGGCTGATTCCAAATCAGTCAGGAGTTAGAAGTTGGACTTTTAAAGTTTTTCATTCTCAGCAACTGCGGTCTGGGTCTCGCCTGACCACTCCTTTGTTCCAGTTTTATGGGTTCGGGACTCGCCGGAGAGCGCCTGGTGGCCAGGTTGCTCCTCGCGGGATCCGGCCGGGGCAAGCCCGAATGAGAGATGCGAGGCCATCCCCCAGTGGGCTCACCACCTGCAGGGAGAACCGTGAGGGACCGGTGCAAAGAGGATTGGGTGGTGGACGAAGGTGGAGACCTCAGCGGCCTGATCCCCGTATGCTTAGGCTGGCTCTAGGGACATGGAATGTCACCTCACTGGGGAGGAAGCTTGTGCGGGAGGTCAAGAGATATTGACTAGGGCTCACCTCCACGCAGAGCGTGGGCTCTGGAACCCATCTCCTTGATAGGGGCTGGACTCACTTGTACTCTGGAGTGGCCCACGGGGAGAGGCGGCGGGCTGGGTTGGGTTTGCTTGTAGCCCCCCAGCTCAGCCGTCTCGTGTTGGGGTTTACCCCAGTGGATGAGAGGGCCGCATCCCTGCGCCTTCGGGTTGGGAATAGGTCTCTGACTGTCGTTTCGGCCTACGGGCCGACCAGTAGTGTGGAGTACCCGTCCTTCTTGGTGTCCCTGTCGGGGGTGCTGGATAGTGCCCCTCCTGGGGACTCCATTATTCTGCTGGGGGACTTCAACTTCAGTGACACCTGAAGAGGCGTAATCGGGAGGAATGGCCTAAACGATCTGAATCCGAGTGGTGTTTTGTTATTGGACTTCTGTGTTAGTCACGGATTGTCCACAATGAACACTATGTTCAAACATAAGTAGCTGCGGCCGTAAGGTCTGCGGTGCCTGTCGCGGCGGCAATCCCAGAACATGGTGGTGGACACCGGCAGTAAGGGATGCTGTCAAGCTGAAGGAGTCCTATTGGCTGTGGTTGGCTTGTGAGACTCCTGAGGCGGCTGACGGGTACCGTGAGGCCAAGCGTGCTACGGCCCGGGCTGTGGCAGAGGCAAAAACTCGGGCCTGGGAGGAGTTCGGTGAGGCCATGGAGAAGGACTACCGGTTGGCCTCGAAGCGATTCTGGCACACTGTCCGGCGCCTCAGGAGGGGGAAGTAGTGCTTCGCCAACACTGTTTATAGTGGGGGTGGGAGGCTGCTGACCTCGACTGAGGACATTATCGGGCGGTGGAAGGAGTACTTCGAGGATCTCCTCAATCCTGCCATCACGCATTCCCTGGTGGAAACAGAGGCTGGGGACTCGGGGTTGGACTCATCACCCAGGCTGAAGTCACTAAGGTGGTTAAAAAGCTCCGCGGTGGCAAGGCTTCGGAGGTGGATGAGATCCGCCCTGAGTACCTCAAATCTCTGGATGTATTGGGGCTGTGCCTCTTCAACATTGCGTGGTGGTCGGGGACATTGCCTCTGGACTGGCAGACTGGGGTGGTGGTCCCCCTTCACAAGGGTGACCGGAGGGTGTGTTCCAACTACAGGGGCATCACACTCCTCAGCCTCCCTGGTAAGGCTACCGGCCGATAGTCGAACCTCGGCTTCAGGAGGAGCAGTGTGGTTTTCGTCCCGGCCATGGAACACTGGACCAGTTCCAGGCACGTCCCACCGGGAGGAGGCTCAGAGGACGACCCAGGACACGCTGGAGGGACTATGTCTCTCTGTTGGCCCGGGAACGCCTTGGGCTCCCCCTGGAGGAGCTGGAGGAGGTGTCTGGGCAGAGGGACGTCTGGGTGTCTCTGCTGAGTCTGCTGGCCCCGCGACCCGGTCCCGGGTAAGCGGAAGACGACGAGTACGAGTTCTACGCCTAAAGGGGCGTGGCCCCTTTTGCCCACCATTTTATCAGCTGATCGCTGCAATGAGGAAGGACATCATCACACCAGGAGTATTCTCTTTCCATTTAACCTAAATTACACATTTTGACCATAAAACTGCTGGTTTGATCTTCATAGTCACTCATTGCGCATATATTTTTATTTTATCATTATTGTTAGGTAGTCATTTTTATTCTCTTTGTGTAGAATAGTGCTTGTTAGTTAGGTGAAGGTTTTTGGACCAGAATAATGGTATATCAGAATTATTTGGCTTCAATAAATCTTCATATATATATATATATATAATTAAGAGACGCATTTGTGTTTATTTTGTGCAAGAGTGATTTATCTGTCAAAACAAGGTCAAAGTTCCTCCACCTTCAGTAAAGCGGCTGAATAAACAGTGACATTTTGTGGTTTTGGTTAATAATTTATTGTCATTGTTTTCGTAATAGTAAGAAAGCCACATACAGAGGAACACTCTGAAGGACAACTGAATCAGTGAAAGGTGTTTTATTTACAGCGAGTGAGTCTGGAATGTGAACGGGAAATCGCCAACTGTATGGAAAGAAGGGGAAGAGAACTGGTGAAAACATGAACGATTATGTTGCAGAATTAACGAAAAGTAACTATAATAATCAGGAGAACGGCTTACTAAATAAGTGCAGTCAGGTAGAGGGATTTGGGGTCCAGGTTTACGAAGCAGAGAAATCCAGATGGTTTTACTTGTGCTGTAGAATGAGCCATGGTGAGATCAGGAGTTAGTTCAATGTTCAGGTACTTGCATTGGAGGGTGGACAGGGTACGCTTATGCCTTGGTTCAGGAGACGGAGGAAAACAGGAAGCTGCCAGCTTGGTCCTTGGAAACAAAATCCACCAAAAGTAGGTAATCTTGATCGTCCAGAAACATCTGCAACCGAAGTCAGTGTTCAATGAAGGTAATCAAAAGATTCAGGTTTCTGCCTGCAAAGGAACATACACAATGTCAACTTAGAGACAAGGAACAAAGCATATCTTAGAAGTGGCTGAGCTTGTTACCACTGAAGGCAAACACTCTGGCATCAAAGTGCTGGCAGCCTCCTGCTTAAATACTCCTCCATGCAATCAGCAGATCAGTCACACCTGTCACCCAGCACACCTGAGAACTCCAGCACCATCTGGAAACTGAAAACAAAGTGCAAACAAAACACAAACACACACTCTAACCCAGACACTGACAATTATTAATGATGAATAGCTAATTGTAATTATTAAAGAGTTTTGAGCCCATAATCACAACACCAGACATCTCTGATTTCTATTCGTAAATAATGATTTTTGGTTAAGAAATACATTTTTTTCAAATTATGATTTTAAATTATAATTCTTGATAAATATGAATTAATCAATATTCATAATTCTCACACTATGATTTTTTTTATCTGTGTGAGGGCCATCCTACAGAGGTTTGTGCGTCCAAAAAATGCCTGGATTAGCATCACTCACAATATTTGCCCTTCTTTCTAAGTTTGGGAAGTATGACAATTTCCTCGTTCTCCCCTGTGTGGTCCACAGACTGACTTTGGCTTTAAATGTATTGACAGTGCTCATTTAATTTAGCCATCATGTCTGTAAGAAAGCCAAGATAAAAGAAAAAACATGCCTCCTCTAACAGATCTTCAAGATTCTCATTTCTTCTAAAAATGATTGGATCTGTTGGAGGAGTTCAGCAAAGAGCTGCAGGGCTTACCTGTGACTTAACCAGTAGACCTAAGCATACAAGAGTAAGTCCCCATGTTTAGGCTCCACCTTGTGCAGTAAAGATGTGAACAGTTTGTGCTGCAGTCCTTTTGCATTTATGGAATTAACAATTTTTTCAACAAGCATCATCCTATAAGATAAACCTGCAACTGTGCTAGGAGGTGTCTGCTGATGTATCACACAGTGATAACGGTAGAAATCTGGAAACTCAGGGTCTTCGCGACATAAAGATAACCGGAATGTGTGCCTAGTATTGCTGGTATGTCATCAGGGGTAATAGCCAATAATTTATGAATGGGGATGTTGTTGTCATGCACATAACATTTAAACTTATAGATGTCCTCACTTTTTGGCTTCCCATTTAAATGCAAAAGTGTGAGAAAATCCTCCTTCATGCATGAGTCTTCAAAGACCATCCATACAAACACTACCAGCTGTGTGGTGTCTGTAATGCCCACAGACTCATCACATAGCAGAGAGAAGCATTCACACAAAAATAAATCCCATAACACTTATTGAGAAACGTCCTCTGATAACGATACGATCCTCCTGGCTACAGTGGCCGGGCCCATTGGTACACTCGAGATACCATTTTTGATGTCATCTTTGTTTTCAAAGTATTTATATAAGGTGTCCACAAAGATGGATAGCGATTCTTTTATTAACTCACCATCTGTAAATGTTTTTTGTGTGCTTTGCTCGAAGGTGACTCACACAAAATGATGCCTCTGTGGAAGCTTTTAGTTTTTCTGCAGACCTTGTAAACAGTTGCTATTGCATCTTTAATGCCGAATTTAACTCTGTGACTTTGGGGGAGTGGGAGCACTTTTAGGCGGGAAGTCTTCTTTTAACTTCAGGTGGGCTGTAACATGATGAGGTTCCAGGTTGACTTTTATTTTGCCAGCACAATTGCTTGGGTGCAAAGCAGACAGACAGGTCTGATATTGAACAATGTGAATAAAAATTCATGCTCCCTTTCTGAATGAAACTGATAAGTTTTCAACATCTTCTGAACTTCATCTGCCATCTCTGCAGTCGTCAGATTACAGTTTCCGCCAAATTACTTTTTCTATAGCTTTGCTTCTACGTCAGTAAGGTGATCTAATTACACATCATGAGACATTCAGACATTGTGAGAAAATCAGACATAAAGAACAGTAGAGTGACAAAATTTTAAATGAACAGATTGGCTGAAAGGATAAAAACAACCTAATTTCTGATAAGTAAAAATAAAATATTAATAGCCCTAATTGCGCAGTCTATTTTAATTGACACAGATATCAACAGATCAAGATAGACTGGTTGGTGACCCCTGCTTTATGAGATGGTTTAAATAATAGTTTATAGTTGGTTTAAAATTAGGCTTCATGAAACTACTGAAAACTTGCACAGATGGTAAAATATGATCTGATTTCAGGGTTGTTGGAGCTATGCAGGGTAACATGTAAGCCTACCAAAATGGCCACTGAGAAGACTCTTGATCTGGTAATTGCTCTATTGTAAAAATTGTGAATGTAAGGAAGTGTCAATCAGTGTGCAGTGTGCACACACATTCACTTAGTTTTGAGAAAAAGCCACAATCAGACAGGAGCTGTGAAAACACCTGTGTAGGAGGACTGCGGGGGTGTGCGTCCTTCAAGGTGAAATTACAGTTTCAATTCTGTTGGAAACAAAAAAGAGAGCAATATATCTGCAGGGGGTTGACAGAGTTTTTGATCAATAACAGGGACCTGGCAAACACTTGACTTTGCTGAGAGTCCTTGTTTTCAGGAACAATTTCCTGCCTATGTTTTGTTTTGAAGTGAATTTCTGAAACCCTGCAGGAGGATGTTTACTCCAAATGCTGGAGTAAAAGCTGTGCATGTATCAATATTTTATACTTTCTGGACAAAATTCTTTATGAGAGGTATATTTGCCCAATTCCTTTAGCTTTGTCTTTAGATGGTCTGTGTAGTTTGGAAGAGGGCCTGGGAGGAGTTCGGTGAGGCCATGGAGAAGGACTACCAGTTGGCCTCGAAGCAATTCTGTCAAACGGTCTGGCGCCTCAGGAGGGGAAGCATTGCTTCGCCAACACTGTTTACAGTGGGGATGGGAGGCTGCTGACCTCGACTGGGGACATTATCGGGCGGTGGAAGGAGTACTTCGAAGATCTCCCAATCCTTCCATCATTCCACCAGCATTTACTGGTGGAAACAGAGGCTGGGGACTCGGGGTTAGACTCTTTCACCGAGGTGGTTAAAAAGCTCCGCGGTGGCAGGGCTCCGGGGTGTATGAGATCCCCCTGACTACCTCGAGTCTCTAGATGTTGTAGGGCTGTCATGGTTGACACGCCTCTTCAACATAGCGTGGAGGTCAGGGACATTGCCTCTGGACTGGCAGACTGGGGTGGTGGTCCCCCTTCACAAGGGTGACCGGATGGTGTGTTCCAACTAAAGGAGGATCACAATCCTAAGCCTCCCTGGTAAGGCCTACACCAGGGTATTAGAGAGGAGAGTCCGGCCGATAGTCGAACCTTGGCTTCAGGAGGAGCAGTGTGGTTTTCGTCTTGGCCATGGAACACTGGACCAGCTCTACACCCTATACAGGGTACTGGGAGTTTGCCAAGTTATGGGAGTTTGCCCAACTGGTCCACATGTGTTTTGTGGACCTGGAGAAGGCATTCGACTGGGTCCTTCGTGGTGCCCTGTGGGGGTACTCCAGGAGTATGGAATTGGGGGCCCTTTATTAGGGGCCATCCGGTCTCTGTACAAGCAGTGCAGAAGTTTGGTCCGCATTGCCGGCACTAAGTTGGACCTGTTCGCGGTGCATGTTGGACTCCGGCAGGGCTGCCCTTTGTCACCCGTCATGTTCATAACTTTTATAGACAGGGTTTCTAGGCGCAGCCAAGGGCCGGAGGGGTCTGGTTTGGGGACTAGTGGATTTCCTCTCTTCTTTTTGCGGGTGACGTGGTCCTGCTGGCCTCCTCTAGCCAAGACCTACAACATGCGCTGGGGCGGTTCGCAGCCGAGTGTGAAGCGACTGGGATAAAGATCAGCTCCTCCAAGTCAGGGGCCATGGTACTCGACCGGAAAAGGGTGGCTTGTCCTCTTCAGGTTGTAGGGGAGTTCCTGCCTCAAGTGGAGGAATTTAAGTATCTTGGGGTCTTGTTCATGAATGAGGGTAGAATGGATAGGGAGATGTTTCTTCCGGGTTCCACAGATTTTAAGATCAAACACATGTGCGGGAATAAGGCGGAAAATGTCTTCAGTGCCAACTGTTCCCAACACAGCCTGTTCACAACACTGTTTATTTTTATTTTTATTCATTTGGCAGACGCTTATATCCAAAGCGACTTACAATTGAGAATAGAACAATGCAGTTAAGGAAGACCACAAGTCAGGTTCTGTCAGAGGTGACAGGGGTGCATATAGAAATAAAGTGCAAGCATAGGGGGAACTGCAGAAAGAGATGTAGAGTGCAGTAGAGAGGCAAGGGAAGTATGTGTAGGTGCTACAGAAGGCCTGTGATACTGTATGCTACATGCTTGTACAGCACCTTTATGTAAACAGCAACCTATAATTGACGTGATCCATCCTGTTTAAAGAGCAATAACAGGACAGCCAGACAACAATAGTCAAAACAAGATTTCATGCAACACCATATAAGAATAAATGTATTACGTTGTACATAATGTGAATGTGCCTAATGATGCCCAAATGGTGTTTCACACTTGCTCACTAAGACACACAGTGGAACATAAAGGGCTCCTGATGTTGCTCTCATAAATCATATTCCTCCAGGTCTGGATATAAGAGTTAAGCCGATTCTAAAATCCATTTTGATTTCCAAGGTGGCACAAAGCAATAAATCATTAAGCACCCTCCTTTTTGCATCCTTTTAAAAAGCATTGAATGCCGGCTCGTAAATCTCCCATGACTTTGCCGTCCTCTCGCCCCTCTGTCTTGGTTAAAAGAAAATCCCCACCCGTCCTCGCTCGAGCACAAGTCAGCCTGGCATTTTCAGTCCTTTGATGTCTGAAGAACAGTTGTATTGTAGGACAAGGAAAACAATTCCTGCAGCAGCTCAGCTCAGCGCCTCAGTACTCCTCCTTTGACTCGTTGGTTGAAAATAATGCTGGAGCTCTGTTTAACATAGTTACAGTTGTTAAATGACAATGGCCCAAAAAAGATATTTAGTTTAGGAAAAAAAATAATAAAAATACAGAGCCGTAATAGCATGTACAGGTCCAACTCAATAAATCAGAGCATAATCAAAAAGTTAATTTATAGTTTTATTTATATATATATATATTATGTTCAAATTTAGCTAACTAAAACAACAAATCTTTAAAGAAAACTTAAATATCATATGAGACTAATAAAAACACTTAATGGCACCCTACACAAGCAGAAACTGTTTGTTTACAGAGTGCTGTGTCCAAGGAAATTATTAAAAAAGTTGAGTGGAAGGAAAAATTGTGTTAGGAAAAAATGCACATGCAACAGGGTTACCTTCGGCTATGTATAGATTGTGAAGCAAAGCTGTTCTTAAAGCAAATGGAGTCACCACACACCAGTGGGCAGAGACACCAGCCACGGCCACCGCACCGTAAGGAGTGTGGCGGGAAGAAAATAGCCCCCACATTTGATTTTTTTATTTCAGGAGAGGAAGCAGGCTAAGACCAAACATGACACAAAAACAGGCGCATTCAGTCACAATCACACATCCCATCCTTATACTAGTATCGGCACTGCCCAAAACTTAACGACCCTATCCAAAGCTCTGACCACGTGCTCTGACTGGGGTCAGACCCCCGTCCCAATCCAGAGAGGGAGCCACAAAAAAACAGGGGTCTACCTAATCCAACCTGAACCAGAGTGGGCTCGTTCCAAGGCCGAAACAGTCCCATGTCCTCAAGGAATTCCGATCTCATGAAGCCCAACATAAATTTCCCCTGAGGGCCACCACAAAGCTAGGGCCAGCACAAAGCCATTTCTGAGACTTTGGGACTCCAGTATTGTGATTATTAATCTGAGAATATTATTTAATATTTAATATTGATATTTTAATATTTTATCAAATAATATTTCGGTCTGTTAAGGGTTGTCCTGTGAATACCAGCCCAGTAAGGTGATGGTATTAGGACAAAATGGAAAGGTGTGAGATGAGCTCTGACATTACTGAACAGCATAAACTCTGCACATATATGGAATGAATTCACACAATTTCTTAAAATACAAGAATTTATTAACAAAAATGTCAACTCAAAGTCAAACATATTTCAATAAACAAACGCTTTACTATGCTAAAACAATCCAACTAACTACCAAGCAGAATTAAAGAATAACGAAGACTAATAGGCTATGTACAATATAAACAAGTTGATTAAAGATGATTGGAAATTATGGCCAAAAGAGTGATGCAACATTACCATGCAATGTTTATGTTTGAGAACCAAGGATTATCTTAAAGGATCTGGAAGTGAAGTTAAGTTAGTCTTGGAACCAATTTAGGAAATAATTAGCAACATTTAGACAACCCTTCACAATGCAAGATCAGATAAAATATTATTTTAATGAAATTATATTTTAAAGAATTATCTGCTGAATAAAACCAACCTTCTGGATGACTAATTCTCAATGGTGTCTAATTACCTGCCTTCATTTATTCAAATAATATTTGAAGAAATATTATTAAGGGAATATTTTGGAAACGAGCCAAATCTTTCTGGAGAAATGGGGCTTAATGGTGTTTACTTAGTTATCAAATCTAGTAAATGATGTTCAGGGACAGAGAATTTAAGTACACCCTTCCGGTTGGCGCCATGTGGGGGCCATGTGGGTGCCATGTGGGCAGGAGGTCACATGGTCAAGCAGGTGGTGTGTCCAAGGGGGCGTAACCGTGGATGCTGATTGCTTGTCGTCATTAGGGGCGATACCTTAAATGAGTCAATTAAAACACAGGGGTGTGTTTAAGGGTGTTACGGGGAAGGCCTTAAATGAGCCAATTAAAACACACAGGGGTGTGTTTAAGGGTGTTATTAATAATCTGTATGTTTTTTCAGGCGTTAATACATCTAAAAAACAAAAAAAAAGACATGCATCCTTTTATATTTTAAAGGTATAATCAACTTAATGTTGACCTATCACATGAAATCCTAATAAATGAACTGTGTAACCTGACAGAATTGTAAGTTCATTTTGCTTTACAGCAGGACCTATTTGTTGAATATATGAGCCAGTCTAAATCAGTTCAAAATAGAAAAGACCTAAAAAGTAAATTAAAAGATTGTGCTTCACTACATCGATGGAACGAGAAAAACCTTCAGCTTCTGCGTCAACATACTGGAAAAGCAGCGGAAAGAGGTAAGACGAATATGCGATTAACAGAAAAAAAAAAGAACTTCAGTATACTGTTTCCAAGTTACAAATTGACTAGCAATGATGTGTTTGTTTTTTGAATCATGAGAGACTCCATTTTAGGAAAAAAGGAATGATAATTTTAGTTACCTGTAGCTTTTCTAAAACATTTACTTTTTCATCTTAGAGTAAAAGGTTATTCAGGGAGTTACAGTTATACTATATCCATCTGTTAGGGGCGATGTCAGGAAGGGCAGTTAGGTCTGTTCCTTAGATAACCATATCACCTTTGAACTCAAGAAAGGGTTTTGGTCTTAAAAACATAGTCTTTGCAGTTGAGATAACACTGTCATGTTCTGGTATAAATACTGTGAGTAAATGTTGTCCGGGGGCTCTGTTTCATTGGCTAACCTTAGTGTCAAGGTCTTCAAATGCTGAATGTCTTTGAACCATAACACTTGTTACATTGAAAATACCAGTACTGACAAGAAAAAATGTCTGTAAATATTTCAGGAAACCCGGAAATTATGGAATCTACTTCTGATAATTCACAAAAGCACAATGACATCTTTAAACGTAAGTAAGTAAGTAAGTATTCATTTTTAAGAAATCATTAAATGCATGTGAATGTTCTCTAATTTTGTTTATATATATTGTTTTTATATATATATATATATATATATATATATATTTGTTTCTTTGTCATAGAACCCACCGCTGATGACCTTGATGATTTTATCTTGACACAATCAGATTATGGTAAGTAAATGTTAAATGCAATAAAATATATATATACATTTATATATTATAGTTAACCCTTGACAATGTTTCAATTTATAGATTTGATGAGAGAGGTAAACCCGAATGATCAAGTTGGAGGGTTCAGCGGCTGGAATCGACAGTCAAAATTGAGAAGGCGAATTATTTCCAAACAAGAAAAAACCCCAACAACATCTGAACTTTCTTCTAACACAGAAATGAAAACTGATTCTTTGAATACTCCTCCGTCAATTATCATCATTTCCCCTGAAGACACACCGGATAAGTTACCGGCACCACCAGAAAGTAAGTCCTAGGAACCACCTATTTTTCTTTGAGAGTGAATGTATTTTAAACCTCAGATAAAAACTGTTTACAGATTCGACTGAGAGCTCTGTGGAAGACACAGCTGTCGAGCAGCAGCAGCAGCAGGGTAGAAAAAAAAAAAAAATTTAAATAAAAACAATATATATATATATATGTATTTTAAGCATAGTTCAATAAAATGTCATATAAACCTGTTTACAGATACATCCAAAGATGCCACATTGAATCCGCCCACCAGAAGGTCGCTTTTCAAAGATCAAGACAGCTTTCAGCAGAGAGGCACCGTTTCAGTTCAACAAGAAGTGAAATCTGGAGGTTTTACCGCAAAAAATCGGAGTAAGATTAAAAAAAAAACTTGTGTATTTTAAAAACTATTTTTCGTTTTATTTATGAACGCTGTGCTGCGCAGCGTAAGATAACTTTTATTGTCTTCTGTTTTTACAGAATATTTAACCCCGGCCAAAAGACAGCGACTCTCTGCGCTACAAAGCAGAGCAACGCTAGTGAGTGGATTAATGAACGGTACGTTTTAATTCATACATACATACTGAATTAATTTGAATTCCTTTGTTTTTTTTTCAGCTTTAATGTGATTATTTCAATATATATATATATATATTTTTATTTATTTATTTATTTTTTTGTTCATTCTCCTTACAGAGGTAACGTTGATGGTAGGACAGATTGGCCACAGAAACGGACAACGCAGGACTCTACAGCCTCACGGAATCATCGTAATAAGGCCTCATCGCTTCTGGCAGCATGTCAGATTCTGTTAAAGAAGCATTTTGGCGACATCAAGGTGATTTTAAACTGAACTGATCACTGTGATTATTATTATTATTTTTTTTTCTGTAGGTTAGTTTTATTTTATTTTATTTTTTTCTTATGTTCATAGAAATGGATAACCGAATCAGACTTGCCCTGGATGAAATAAGAAATTTTGTTAATGAACTTAAAGAAATTCCCGTTAATGCAGAAGTAGCAGATAACATCGTTTTAAATGCATCTCCTGCTAACAGTGAAAATGTAATAAATGAACATCAGCACGGTGACGTTTTAAACGTAATCAATCAGGCTCTTGAAGATTTAAATAGAGCATCGTCTCCACATAGCAGCATTGAGGAAAATGATTCACCTGACAGTCATCAGAATCCTTCTACGTCACACGCCGCAGATCAGCACGGGGGTCATTTCAATACGGACGTAGCAGTTAGTTCTGATCAAATAGGACAAAACCCTCCAGCCGTGGTTGAACGTGAACATTTTAATAACCATGAAATAAGGAGAACTTTTACCATACCGCCGCCCTGTCCAAGTAATGTTCCAGATTTAGCAGCATTCTATACAGATATCATGCGTATTATCATTGAATTAGCCGACGCTGCGAGTTCGTTGACCAGACGTAACGACGTTGTGCAGCTGGAATTAGTGGGTGAAAATCTCAATCGTCACATCACATTTACTGTTATAGATGATGGAAATATGATCCTGCGTGCTTTCGAAAACGTCCTCGACGATTTAGTACAATCGAATGCAAATATACCTGTAGACAATAACATGGAATTTGTTCTTCAGGTTGTTAATGACCCAGCAGGAGGTTCTAAGCGGAAAGCTGCAGGAACGTTAGACTGTGAACTGTTTAATAAGAAAATGCGTCATTTGTATATTATAAACAATACCGGTAATCAGTTATGTTTTGCAATCACCCTCGCACACGTCTCTGATCCTGAGCTCACGGATCACCGTGCTGTAGAACTGGGGAGGAGATGGCAGCATCAGGCAGGCCTCGACGGGCAAACAGCAGTTACCTTTAGTGATATTGGTAAATTTGAAACCATTCTGAAGAGAAAAATTGTAGTGTTTCACAGAACCACGGGCTCTACTGCTCTGTGTAAATTTGAGACCAGTTTCCCTGATCGTTCAAACCCTCTGTTTTTGCAGTTATTTCAAGGTCATTACTATGGGATAAAAAATCTCAAAGGTTTTATGGGGTGCAGATATATTTGTAATTACTGTTACGCCAGCTATGATAATGCAAATACACACCATTGTGAAGTTTATTGTCCAGTGTGTCGAACATATAAATGAATGCAAGAGATTAGCAATCCTGTAAGCTGTGCAGGCTGTCAAAGAATCTGTCGTAATTCCTCATGTTTCAGCAGACACAGGGAACCGCGCATCAGAAATAGTGCTGACAGGCCTATGAGTGACTGTGAGTTGGTAAAACTGTGTAAAGTATGCAAACGGATATACGTTATTCCAATCAGTAAACCGAATAAACCACACGTGTGTAATGTAAAATGCAGTATTTGCGGTGAAAATGTACCCCCCAGCCTAGACATTACATGCGATGATCATAAGTGTTACATTCAGCCTTGCAGTGCAATTAATCAGCTTGATGATAAACTGATTTTTTATGATTTCGAATGCCTCGTCAATGAGAGCGGCGTGCATACCCCCTTTCTGGTCTGTGCTAAAACGTTGAAAGGTGATGAATGGTATGCTTATGGACTGAATTGCACCCAAACATTTCTCCTGCATTTCAGGAGGCCGAAGTACAGAGGCTTCACCTTAATAGTGCACAATGCGCGGGGGTACGATGGTTACCTGATTCTCACAGCAATGCTGCAGTTAGGCATTAAACCTCATCTCGTCATGGTAGGAAGTAAACTTATCTGTTTAACCGGCCCTGATTACAGGTTAAAATACATTGATAGCCTGTCATTTATGTGCATAAAGCTTAGCGCCATGCCGAAAGCGTTAGGCTTTACCGATCAAAGCAAGGGTTTTTTTCCCCACCTATTTTCCTCTGAACAACGTCTCCAGTATGTGGGGCCTTTTCCTCCTCCATCCTGCTACGCTGTAGAGCGCATGAGTCTTCAAGAACAACAGGTGTTTAGCAGCTGGTACAGAGAAGCGAGCAAAGAGGTCTTTGACTTTAAGAAAGAAGCTATTTGTTATTGTAAAAATGACGTTGAAATTCTTTTTCAAGGATGCTTAAAATTCAGAGACGAGTTCTTTAAGGAGACAAGTGTGGATCCGTTTAAAAGTATCACAATAGCATCAGCCTGCATGAAGGTTTTTGTAACCAATTTCCTTCCTCCTCAAACCTTAGCCATTCCATCACCTCTGGACTACAGACGTAGCAGTAAAACGTTCTCCAGCGCGTCCATTCAATGGCTCGGCTGGATTGCAGACAGCAGAGCCATATTTATCGAGCATGCATTAAATAGGGGTGAAAAGAAAATCGGGCCATATTCAGTGGATGGGTATGCAGAGATTAACGGTGTCAAAGTTGCATTTGAATTTTACGGCTGTTTTTTCCACGGCTGTAAAAATGTTACATGCCTCATGACAATTGTCCGTTGAGAGGGGTCGCATTTGAACAGTTTTACGCAGCCACTGTTGAGAGAAGCAAGGTGTTACAAACTGTGTACGGCCTTCGTCTCGAAGTCATATGGGAGCATGAGTGGATTGAAATGAAAAAATCAGACCCAGGGGTAATCAGCTTTCTTGAGAAAGTTAATGCACCCGAACCGCTATCCCCCCGGGATGCTCTGTATGGTGGCCGCACCTGTCCTATGAGGTTGAGGTACACAGCGGAACCGGATGAAACTGTACACTATGTGGATTACACATCTCTGTACCCTTATGTAAACGCCAACTGCGTTTTTCCCCTCGGACACCCCACCATCATTTACAAAGATTTTGATGACCCCAGCAGCTACTTCGGTATAATCAAAGCTGTGGTCTACCCACCACGTAACCTGTTGTTCCCTGTTTTACCTTACAGAACATCCCAAGGTAAACTTGTGTTCACTCTCTGCCGCACATGCGCTAAAATAAATAACCAGTCAGGTCCCTGCGTGCATAATGATGAGGACAGAGCTCTGACGGGAGTTTGGGCGAGTGTAGAACTCTGTAAAGCGTTGGAGTGTAGTTATCGTCTTGCTAAAATCACAGAGGTGTGGCATTTTGAAAAGAGAAGTGATACAATTTTTAAAGGTTACATTCATTGCTTTTTAAAGGGTAAGCAGGAGGCTTCAGGCTATCTGTCTGAAGTAGTGGATCAGGAGAGTAAGTCAAAGTATATAAGCGACTACAAACAGCATCAGGGCATCCAATTAGACCCTGAGAAAATCGAGATGAATCCTGCCAAAAGGCAGGTTGCAAAATTGTGTTTAAACAGTTTTTGGGGGAAATTTGCGCAAAGAAGTGATCTGTCTCAGACCACAGTCATCACTAACCCTGAAGACTTTTTCAGCTTCATGTTCTCGAGTAAATACAGGGTTAACTATTTTCATTTTTTCAACCCTGAAATGTGTGTAGTGCAGTGGAATTTCAGTAAACGTGTCATATATCCACCAAGTAAGACAAATAATGTGTTTATTGCAGCATTCACCACCGCTTATGCACGTTTAAAACTTCTCAGCAGCATGGAGAAGTTACAGGACAGATTGATTTATATTGACACGGACAGTTTGATTTATGTGACAAAAAGTGGTGAAACTCCTCTGGAATTGGGGAATTATCTGGGTGATCTTACTGACGAGTTAGATGGTGACAGCATTTCGGAGTTTGCATCGACAGGACCCAAGAGTTATGCATACCAGACCAAAAACCGTAAAAATGTAATGATACGTGCTAAAGGCATCACTCAGACGCATGAATGCAGCCAGAGGGTCAATTTTGACAGCATCAAAGGGCTGGTTGAGGGCTACTTACAGAGGTCAAGTGAGGGTGTCATTGAAATCCCTCAGCACATGATCAGGAGGGATAAAAAGAGATTCCGTTTGACAAACGCGACATTTCTTAAAAAGTTTCGACTGGTGTATGATAAGAGACGTCTTTTTTCTGACAGGACAACTCTGCCTTTCGGTTATTAGAGTTGAAGAAGAAATAAAATAAAAAGTCACATGGATTTACAGGAGATTGATTTTGATCCTAGATTTAGAGCACCTTTCTCATGTATGATAGTTGGACCCAGCGGCTGCGGGAAAACTTTCTTTGTAAAAAGTATTTTACAAAACTGTAATCATGTCATGGATATTGTTCCAGAAAATATTGTATGGATTTACACATCTTTTCAACCCATGTATGCTGAATTGCAGAAGATGAATAAAAATATTACCTTTGTGGAAGGATTGTCTCATTCTTTTGAAGATGAAAACCTGTGTCCTCCTGATCAGAATTATCTGATTATTCTAGACGATGTTATCGCTCAAGCCTCAGATGATGAAAACGTGATGAAGGTCTTTACCCAGTTTCGTCACCATTGTAATATGAGTGTTATGATGTTGACTCAGAATGTTTTTCATCAAGGATAGTTCAGTCGCACTATTAGTTTGAACTGTAATTATATGGTGTTGTTTAAGAACCCGAGAGATAAACTCCAGCTGAATATACTGGCCCGCCAAATGTTTCCATCTCAAAAGGGTCTCTTCTTGGAGAGTTTTGAAGACGCAACGAGAGAAGCTCATGGATATTTAATCATCAATTTTACGCCTACCTGCCCAGAACATTTCAGACTGAGAACGGGGATACTTCCTCAGCAGTGGCCTGCTGTGTACGTGCCCAGAACAAAGTAAGTCATCATGTCTGCGCGTATAAAAAGGAATTTACCATTATTCAGAGCTTTGTACCATGCCTGTCCACAGAAACGTAAAGATATTCTCGCACACTGCTCTCCCGACTTTATTCAGGCTCTGTGCGAGATTGCACTGAATATCCTAAAAGGTAACATTAAACTATCACCCTCTCAACACTGACAATTGAAGAAACAAAGAAATATCATCAGATTATTGGGTGATAAAAGAACCGGGATAAAAACTAAACAGTTGGCTCTCAAAAAGCAACGAGGTGGTTTTATTCTCCCCATCTTAACGGCTCTTGCACCCTTGATCGGTGATCTAGTGGGTGGAATCATCAGGAGATAATGTCTCTCAGAACATCGCAGAAGATGTTTCTCATTTCACCTCATCAATTCAAGCGTCTGACCCAGTCAGACACGTCCATCAGACAGACGGCGGAGGAGAATTTGGATGCTGAAATGAGAGCGATATTAAACGAGCCGGGTTTGACTTCTTATGAAAAAATGAAGAGATACGATGCTCTTCTCCAGAGGTATCTGACTTTACTTAAGCAAGGTGTCAAAGAAGAAAAACAGCGGGTCAGTTTAACGCTGCAGCGTGACACAGAGGTTCCTGAACATGAGCGGTCCCAAGAAAAACAAAGCCCAGGGCAGGACGAGGCCCCTAAGGATCAGGTTCTTACGGAAGTACTGAAAAGCCTTCCTAAACACAACCGTAAAAATGCCGAGTACATTTTGAAGAAATTATCCGAAAGAAGTGAGAGTTGGACTTCGCGAGGTGAATTTGTATTTAAAGGAAATGTTATAAAAGGGTCCCACATGATTGATTTGTTGAAAAATTTCATGCTTCCGTTTAAAAAATCTGGAGCATCACAAACCCGAGGATGGTCTGATTTTCTACACACCTTGTCAGAAGTAAACATACCTATATCTTCAGTCATTAACCCTTATGCTCGTGAAGAATATAGACGTTTCAAAACAGAGGGTACATCGATTGAAAATGGGGGTACACCCCCCAGCGTTAAGCAGAGAAGAAAACGAAGAAGAAGGCAGATAACTCATTCTCCCTACTGGTCGAGATCTGAGCTGGAAGATCCAAAAAATGCTGATGGGAGATCAAAAAGGTCTCTTCGTAAGATGACACTACCACCCCGATGGATTACATTTTCACCATAAACCGTTATAAGAAAATGAAACATGTAGTCTATTTCTTTTATTCAATAAAATATTTATTGATTATATTTTTCAAGTCTAACTTCGTTCTCTACTTCACACACTAACATATGATATCATTACACAAATATTAAATCATAAGAAGAAAAAAAAAAAAAACAAACAATGAAAAAAAAAAAATAAGACAATTTAAATTCCATAACAATCCAGAAACATCTCCAAAGAGCATGTTCCGTGAGTATAAAATGTACAACTTTGATTAACAACACATTTCTGATATTTTTTCACAAAGTTAGATACCATTAAATCATTCTTAATCACATCTCCGGTGTATTTCGACAACACTTGCTGCGTTGATAATCCGCACGCTCTATGACATAGATAAAAAATGCAATGGTGACCGCACACAGTGGACAGAGTGTTTTGAAGCTGATTATTATGGTACAATATTTTTGAGGATCTGTCTTCTAAAAATGTTACGATGCTTGACGGGTAGAACTCGAAATCCAGAGAGAATCCATAAGAGTCAAAAAAGCTGGATTGACCATTCTCATCCAATGTCAGAGCTAGCCAGTGTTCTCCCGGCATGTGTGAAGGATGTGTGTTCACAATAAAGTAGGCCGGCCCTGGGAATTTGTCAGCTAGCAGCGGCAGCTGGTCGCACGGCCATACACCACAAAACAAATCTCCCAGCAGATGACGCATCAGGCTCTCAATTTCATGATTATTCATGCCTGATTAGATTAATAATAATCCACCAGCACACGCCTCTTTGAATCAATCTCTAAAATAGAGTCATAACAAGCGTAGATGATCAGTGTGGTGGTATGAGGCAACGGGTTTCTGAAGCGCATTTCCAATCTTAAATTCCCACTGGAAACTGGAGATAGAGCATCTGTGTCCTCGCCCGGGTTAAGATTAAATGTGAATAGAGAGTATCCTTGATTAAATTCCTGACGTGTTATACTCAGTGGAAGTCCTGTAGCCGTAAACAAGTTGTAATACTCTCTCACTGAATGACCTTGGTTAAAATTGGGCTGGAAGGCTTTAGCAGGAATTTGTCTGCCATCCTTACACAAAGCTAAATATTCCATATCAAAATGATTAAAGTCAAACGGATTGAGATTGCGTGTTCCTGTAAAAGTGTCATGATCCAGTAACGCAATCACCACATACTTGGGAAAGACGCCTAAGAAAAGATTCTCTTGGTTGCATACCCTTGAATTTTCAGGGATGGAATATGTTTTTACATTCACACGTGAAAGTGGATACAGAGCATTTGCCTTCATTAAAGCTGAAGCGTGCCCCAGTCGTACAGCTGGAGAGACAGTAACTTTTTTGATAAAAAGAGATGCTCCTAATATCCTGAGTTTGTAAGTGGAGTCTCTTGCTGCCATGAGACAAAAGGCATCGTTGGCTCTTGTAAGTTTAATTTTAAGGTCAACAGAGTTTAAAAGAAGTCTCTTGCAGAAAAATATGTCTGCATGCAGGGGGCCTAGGAGATGTACCTCCCTGGAATTTGCCGTAAAGCCTGCTCTGCTGTTAAGACCTTGGTTAGGGCCGTTAGTTGTAACAATAGAGTTCAGAGCACCTGCAGTGTCTTTATAAAAAAGACCAGAGCTAAACTGGCTTTTTAAAGAATCCTCAGAAAAGTTTAACAATGTCTCAATCATGGCTCTATATGGATGTGTAGCGCTGGATTGTGAAATCATTCGATCTCCGAGAGTGACGTCACACTGACTGAAGATGGTGTTTAACGGGTAGTTGATGAGCCCTACAGGTGCATCATCTGGCAGGTTTGTTCCATTCTCGTTAGTAATTTTCACTCTGAGATGCAACAGCATATCGTTGAGATCCAGATACTTTTCTCCGTCTCCCGGAATGAAAAACTCGATCGGCCCTCCATCAGTGATTGCTGATAAAGGCTGGATCTCGGTGTAAATTTTATCTTCGATCGATAGCTGCGTCATCGGGGCAGAAAATAAGTCCAACTCTGCCAGCGAGCACTCTGATGATTTGTTATGTAAAAGAGCCATTATTTAAATATATCAAAACTTGCGGATGACTTCCTTCCACTTCGTTTGTCAGCTGCGACTGATCTCCTTTTTCGCGTTTGTCGTTGTTTTTTAACCGTCCTTAAACGATCACCAGGGGGTCTTGTTCTGGGTCTTTTGGATAAAACCATAATTCCTGAACCTTCTTGACCGTCGGTGTGTGTAGAACCACTCATTTTACTCACGGCTCTACCGATGACATCCAAAGCGATATTTGATGCAGCCGTTTTAAGATGGGGTTTTGCAATTGCAAATCATTTTTTAACCAGAGGGGATACGAAGCGGAATAATTTTGAAAATAATGATCCAATTCCGCGTCCGTACATGACCGGGGCCCCATAAAACCCTGGCAGATTACCGCCTGATTGACTTACATAGTAATTTACAAAGCGATTTGGATCACGTCTCAGACTTAGCTGTGCCATGTTCTCTCTTGCCTGCTTGATGCAGTGTTGAATGACCAGCGTAATATGAATGATAACCAATCAATCTTAGAGGTTATATACATATCTCTGGAATAGTTTATACAAATAAGATTTATCTCAGGCTACGTTGTGATATCACCGGTCTGAAGTGTAGTCTTATGACGGTCTTTCCATAGACGAAATTTACAGGAACGTTTTGGTCCGATTTAATTTCTATATTGATATTTTCAATATGTCTTCTGGAGACTGGAAGGTAGTGGGCAGGGTTAAACGTCTGAGTAATCATATCACTGAATTTGCCTTGTACTTTGACGGTCCGCAGTAAAGGTGCAAAAGTGTCGCCTACTATTTGAGGGCTGACCACGTCGCTGTAACAGTATAGGTGATAGAAACCAGCCTTTATATCTGCCGGAAAAGGAGCCAGTTTTGGTTCAGAAACATGAATCCATTCCCCTGGTTTCACGCCCATCATATAAGCTAGAGTGCTGAAGAAGCGTATTTCATACGGACTGTTTGCTTGAAATGCAAATCTCTTTTGAACTTTGCTGAATTTAATGCGTAAACCCGATTTAAATTTTTTGAAAAACATTTCCATCTCTGTCTCGAGTTGAATAATGCTGTTATAGTAGCCACTTCTGATCCTTTGCGTATTGATCTCCACATCACCAACCTTCCTCCATTCAAAGTAGGCATCATAATCCGGTAAATTATGCCATGTATGAGGATATAAAATCTCGGCTAATGCAACCATCCATTGGCCTTCTAAATCAATATGTTGAGCTAAATGTACACGGAAACTTGAACTGGTATTATTTTTAAACACTTCCATGCTAGCATTAGATGGAAGAGTAACGTAAAAGCCATCATCCTCTACCTGACGGTTCATGATGCTGTGTCAACTGTGAGGTTTAGTGCAAACCTTTTTTATACGTTTCGAAGTTCATCAAACTTGATCCAACTGTTGAATTTCTCAGGCCAGTTTTTCCAGCTTACAAAAACCTGTTTGACTCCCTTGACCGTACGTCGTTTTAATATTTTTTCCACTTGATACATCTTGTCGTTAAATATTTTTCCTTTTTGAAGTTCCTCAGCGTAAAAGGAACCCTCGATAGGTTCTCCATCCAAATCTTTGAGTTTGTATACAGGAGGAGAACGGGGTATCCGCTCATACACTGTAAACACTTCATCCGTAAAACTCTGTTCGTATTTTTTGTCAAACACTCCATGGACCTTGGATATTCTGACAAGATCCCCTTGTTTAAACGTTGTCACTGAGTCCTTGCAATATCTGTTGGACTTGACATCATACAGATTCTGAAACACTTGAAAGGCATTTTCTGGGGTCACTTCCATAGGGCTCATTTTAATGCTGGAGTGGTAGGAATGGTTGTAGCTTCTAGCTAGGTTTTGCAGTACATCGACATACCGCCGGGTATTGTTAGCTGTAAAATATCTCCACATCCTTGTTTTTAATGTGTGGTTAAATCTCTCAACCACTGAAGCTTTTGCTTCACTTGCTGTGGCAAAATGTTCAATACCGTATTTCTCCATTAAAATCTTAAATTTCTTGTTAAAAAATTATTTACCGGCATCAGTCTGAAGTTTTTTGGGGATCTGACTTTCTGTAAAAACTGATTCAAATGCCTTTACCACCTCAGCGGCTGTTTTCCTCTTCAAAACTCGTACATACGCCCTTTTTGAAAAGATGTCAATGACTGTTGATAAATAATTATAACCATCATTTTCCATGGCCAGAGCTTTCATGTCACAGAGATCAGCCTGGAACTGCCTCAATGGTCTGGTGACAAAAACTCTGTTTCTCGGGAACTTTATTCTTGCAGGTTTATGTAGAGTATAGGTATCTTCTCCTGATAAAAAATCTTTAACTTTTTCAACCGCAACCTTCTTTCCCGTTTCATCTTGCATAACCCTCCTCAGCCTATCTACACCCCCAAAACTTCCCGGATTTGAAGGGCTATAATATACTTTCTTCATCAGCCGTCTTCCTGCCATCTCTGCCTTATGCTCACTCTGCCGATTACTTGTTAAATAATGAGAAAAAACACGCAGGAGGGTAGATTTATCCTTTTTTATTTTTTTATTTTTGTATTTAATATAAAAAAAAAACAACCAAAAAACAAAATCAGATAAAATGCAGATTAATGCAGATTAATTCAAACACTACTAGCTTTTAAACAACACTTTTGGGAAAGGTTACTATGTTCCTACTTTAATTGTATTTAATAGTAAAAAGAAAAAAGAAGAAAAATCATATAATGCAGATTAATTAAAGTACTGGAATACTAAAAAAAAAAAAAAAAAATGATACAACAAGTCATCAAACATGTGAGATCAGTTTGTCAGTCCATAGCACTCTGAAACAGAGTTAAGCTGTTTGAGATGTTTCTCATCGACCATGCGATCATAAACGTGCTCTATTGCACTGTGGATGCCTTGTACCGATTTCAGTTCATATAAAACCGTCTTGGCAATCCTCTTCACTCTGAAGTCATCCGCTTGTATGCGTCGAAGTACCAGAAGATTCTGAATAGCAGGAACGAGTTTGGGGGTTACGACTCGTTGAAAGTTGACTTGGTAATAATCCTCCCCCAGTACCTCCAGGCAATGGTGTTGACGCTGGCTCGGGTGGTTCGTTATACATCCATAGCAGGTTTCTCTGAAATAGTTCAAAGAGGTTATGTTGAATAAATGAAGTATCGCTGTTTTCACCGTATTGATGAGGGTGGTTGAGAACCAACCGTCAATTTCGTCCTCCTGGTTACTCTCATCCTCTGCTGAAGGCTGAGGGTCCTCCATCGGTTCCAGGGTTTGTGTAGGGGCTTCGGTAGAGGGTGAGTAGCCGGTGGCTACCTCCTCCTCCACAACCACCTTCATGTCTTCAGGCAGGACATTCGCGTCTACAGACTCAGCCTTGAATAGCGGTGATGGTGAGCAGAGGTCTGGAGAAAGCGGTAGATATTTCTTGTTGTATCCTGTAGGTGATGCAGGACTGAAGTGGTTCTCTGAGAATGAGGATGTTGAGGTGGATGGTGAGAAGAGGTCAGGGGAAGGCGGATGATATGGTCCAATGTTGAAGCTTTCATCGTGCTCAGGAGAGAAGTGGATCTCTGCTCGGTGGTTGTAGAGATCCCTGTATGGTGTCGGTCCACTCATTCTCATGATACGATTCTCAGTGTCTGTGAGCTTGCAGTTATCCCCCCCGTATATATATCATAGGAAGGGGCGTGTCCTCAGAAGAGGGTTCGTTCTAAACGTAAAACAGGAAACGTCAGCGTTTTTTTCACTGACATGACATCGATCCAACTTCGTGACTTGTGGAAAAGGTCGGAAAGACGATGTCCAATTTCACTCATCTTCTCTGCCCAAGCTTCAAAAAGCAGAGCCAGCATTGTCTTGAATACGCCGCAGTCCTGATTGAAAGCCTCCAACACAAACAGATCTGAGGGACTCGTCCGGTTGTTCCTGCGTCTGCTTGCCCGAAAAGACCAGCGGCCATTTGCTGTGGTTTTTTACCCCCACACTGCGCTAAAGAGAGGTTCTCTCTCAGCTATTTCAACATCGGATGGTATATGAAACATTCTCGCCCGTTTTACAGGTCGAGGAGACAGTTCATTTTCTTCTTCTTCTTCCTCCCTCTCCTGCCTTGAGACTGTTTCAGGGCTATCATTAAGGTGCGGGATTGCAAGCCTTAACACAGCCCAGTCGCTGTGGGTGAGAGTACACAGAGCCAGTGATCCATTAAATACCTCATCTTGATCCAATTGATACAGGCAAAGCTCTCCTATTTCATACATGAAAATATAACCCCAGCTGCCAACCAGGCCATATGACTCCAAAGACCATTCTTCCTGCGGAGTGTCGAACGGGGGTCTTTGTACCCTGCAGATGTAGTATGTTGATTTCTTAGGAGCATTCAATTCACGGGATGAATACTGGTAGACGGTCACAGGGGTTTCGCACAGAACTGACATACCTCTTGGCCGAACCGAGGTCTGATTTTCAACCATGGTTGTTGAAGTTGATGTTGGATCCTCATCATCGGTAGAGTATGTCATGACGGGAATTCCGATAGGTATCTCCGTTGAGGAAGTGTATGATGCAGTTGCTTGTTCATCATCGATAGGTATCTCCATTGAGGAAGTATATGATGCAGTTGCTTGTTCATCATCATCATCTTGGCACGCGTTGCGTTTCTCCTCCGCTTGACGATAAACTCTCTTAACTCTAGCCATTGTTGAACGGGTGTTCTTTTTTCCAACGAATGCTGCATGTAAAGTGCAGAGTTTTATCTCTGTATTTAAAGTAAACACTAAAGCACGCCCTATTGTTTTCATTGGGTTATTCAAGGTTTAACGATGCTTACAAACACACCCCCTCTATTTTTAATTGGTGCTGCTGCCAAACAGTTTCCAATAATACCATATTTGTCTTGTTCTATTTATAACATCGGGGGCCCTTTATTAGGGGCCATCCGGTCTCTGTACAAGCAGTGCAGAAGTTTGGTCCGCATTGCCGGCACTAGGTTGGACCTGTTCCCGGTGCATGTTGGACTCCTGCAGGGCTGCCCTTTGTCACCCGTCCTGTTCATAACTTTTATAGACAGGGTTTCTAGGCGCAGCCAAGGGCCGGAGGGGTCTGGTTTGGGGACCAGTGGATTTCGTCTCTTCTTTTTGCGGATGACGTGGTCCTGCTGGCCACCTCTAGCCAAGACCTACAGCATGCGCTGGGGCGGTTCGCAGCCGAGTGTGAAGCGGCTGGGATGAAGATTAGCTCCTCCAAGTCAGAGGCCATGGTACTCGACTGGAAAAGGGTGGCTTGTCCTCTTCAGGTTGGAGGGGAGTTCCTGCCTCAAGTGGAGGAGTTTATGTATCTTGGGATCTTGTTCACGAGTGAGGGAAGAATGGAGCAGGAGATCGACAGACGGATCGGTGCGGCTGCAGCAGTAATGGGGGCACTGCGCCGGTCCGTTGTGGTGAAGAGAGAGCTGAGCCGAAAAGCGAAGCTCTTCATTTACATTCCTACCCTCACTTATGGCCATGAACTTTGGGTCATGACCGAAAGAATGAGATCCCGGATACAAGCGGCTGAAATGAGCTTCCTCCATAGGGTTGCGGGGCACTCCCTTAGAGATAGGGTGAGGAGCTCGGCCATCTGGGAGGAGCTCGGAGTAGAGCCGCTGCTCCTCCACATTGAGAGGAGCCAGTTGAGGTGGCTCAGGCATCTATATCGGATGCCTCCTTGATGCCTTCCTTGGGAGGTGTTCGAGGCACGTCCCACCGGAAGGAGGCCCAGGGGACGGCCCAGGACACACTGGAGGGACTATGTATCTCGGTTAGCCTGGGAGTGCCTTGGGTTCCCCTTGGAGGAGGTGTCTGGGGAGAGGGACGTCTGGGCGTCTCTGCTGAGTCTGCTGCCCCCGCAACCTGGGTTGGATAAAGCAGAAGACGATGAGTACGATAAAAGATGCAATGAAAAACTACTTGCCAAACCAAACATGTAAAAAAAATTGTTATCACTGGTTGTGGTTGGGTCTGTGTCATAGAGGAGTTGGAATTTTTCACTTTATGCAAATGACTTCAATTAGCACAGAGCATTTCATAAGCAGTATGTTAAAAGCAAAACAATTTACATGTGAAAATAGCACAGCATAATGTTACAACCGGAACAAACTTTACTGTAGTATCCAGTAAAAAAAAAAACAACTTGAAAGAAACAAAAAAACAAATCAAAAACAACAATCTTAACCAGGGGTGCCTTGAGAAAGTTTTGGCATAAATCACCAGAATGAAAAGCCATAGAATTTCAAGAGTTTTATTAGGCAAAAATTGGTATATTTTCAGAATTTGCTTATTGGCCAAGATGGTGTGCACAAAGAATGAATTTTACTTTCACAGAATAATTGATTAATCAGCCTTTAAGGTATTCATGAGAGAGAGAGCATTGGGACATAAACTGTCTCTGTGGCAGCTGGTTTTTGCAAATATCGCTCTGTAACTCCGACCTGAAAGTAAAAGTCTAAACTAGTTTAGTTTGTGTCCGGCATGTGTAGGGTCTATGAGGGGTTACCCATTTCCTGACCCTAGACCTGTATAAGTCAGGGTTGGAGGGAAGGTGAGCCCGATGATCCTCTCTGGATAATGGATAATGTTGTGGGGACAGAAATTGAAATTGGCATAAATAACTGCTGCACCTCATGGAAACTTTCCTAAAGTAATTTACCCCCGAGGGCTTGACTAAACAACTGCTCTTACAATGTGATTCAAAGAACTGTTTACTAATTACTGTCCTAGGCAAATTTGTTTGCCTAGATACAGCAAACCATATTTAATTTGACATGCTAAAAATGTCTTTTAAAATTTTTCAGCTGTATTTGGAAGGGTTTTTAATGTAAGGTAGAACACATACATTCCAGTGTATCAGCAAGAGATATGTAGATCAAAATATGCAATAAATATTTTCTTAGAAAAAAATGTTAAAGAAAAAAGATGCAGGCTAAAAGGATTAACAACAAAATAGCTAAAACATCAGTCAGATGAACAGTTTCTTTTTCAATGAAAGTGGATAATAGGCAAAGCCTAAAAGCAGTCTGCAAAGGTCAAGATGCTTTTGATTTCAGAGCCTTGCAGAAGTTTAAATTTCTGCATGTTAGAGAAAAAATGAAAGCAACACAGCTGCCAGTGCCATGCACCGGGGTGCAGAGGATCAGGGATACCAATATGAAGTTAATTAGCCAGTTTGATCTCCACTTAACATGGTCTAAAGTTTGACAAGGATTTACTTTGTAAATTTCAGTTTTTGTTTCATTATTTCCTACTTTAAATTTCTACTAAATTATAAAACAAAAAAGCCTAGCAGATTTACTCTATGGTGTAAGTAAATATAATTCTTGATGAGCTCTCACTTTCATTTTAAGTAATTTCGAATATACAGTTCATACTTTACTTTTGATGAACCACAACTTAATATAAATAAGTGATTTTGTTCTCTACAAACCATTTCACACAAGCAAATCAACCATACCTTATCTTTAAATGTGTTTGCAGCATGTCCAATCCAGCAAACATCAAAACAGTCTATGTTTGCACAGGCAGTATTTTATGTTGCCAAAACCCACACAAACCATACTGAGCAGTGTCAGGATGTTAACAGACCCTGTAGATATACTTAACAAGTCAGTTCTTAAAAGGCCGTCATATTCTCTTGCAATGTGTAGAGAGTCTATTCATATCTTGCAGCCAATTACATGATTTACAGCTGGATAAGTCTGATAAAATTCAATAAAAATAAAAGAAATCTGGAAAAACTTTTCAACCCTCAGGCTTTTTACTTTTGATGTGTGTTTATTAACCTATGAAAATAATACTCCCAAACAGCTTGGAGTAAAATTTAGCCACTGGTTGAATCTGGCAGGGAGCAATGCAGTTTTTCTCCAAGGATATGATTTTTTTGGCAGAATGATCCCCAACAAGTAAGTAAGTAACAAAAACGTTTTTGGTATGGATGTTCTTTTTACAAGGTTTGCAAAAGTATAACCCACTATGTCACCATTCGCAACTACATGAAGGAGAGAGGAAAGTGATAAAGTATGTTTATAATTATTGCATCAAGTTCCTTTATCTTTTTTCCCTGCAGAGAGGTTGAGAACAGAATGTGAGCGAAGCATTTAATTTACTTTACGAGAAATAGCTAAATCCCTTGGTGAGTCAGAGCTCTGCTTTTATTAGACCAGAAATAAAGCCATAACTGCAGTGGGTTTTTGACTCATACTGAACAAGTAAACAAGGGAACTTGTTCTAAAGATAAAAATGTTGGATAAATGTTTTAGTTTGAATAAAGCACTTTGATTTCACAGAACTTCACAGTTTGACTGGATTTCAAAGGCCTGAGTTCTACCTCAATGCAGTTAAGTTGCTACTCTATTTTTTAATATATATCCAGCAAGAAAAAAGGCATTTCATTCTGTTACATTGGAAGTAATGCAAACATTACTTACTAACAGCATTTCAAACATTTCTAAAATAATCTTTATTTCAAATTATATTTTAGCTGTTTTTTCACCACTGCAGAAAGAACATATAGCATACACTCACGCGCCCAAATGCATGGAAAGGTTGAAGGTCATGCAAACACAGGTTCCTATTTCATTAATGTTACCTGTCTACATTGATACCGGATGCAACCCTGATTTAATAAAGTCAATCATAATAAAATGAGGATACCATCTCCAAATATCCTTTTTATAAAGCAAAGCTGCCCTGCCATATACAGGTCCTTCTCAAAATATTAGCATATTGTGATGAAGTTAATTATTTTCCATAATGTCATGATAAAAATTTAACATTCATATATTTTAGATTCATTGCACACTAACTGAAATATTTCAGGTCTTTTATTGTCTTAATGCGGATGATTGTGGCATACAACTCATGAAAACCCAAAATTCCTATCTCACAAAATTAGCATATCATTAAAAGGGTCTCTAAACAAGCTATGAACCTAATCATCTGAATCTCCTCTGCTCTTCTCCCTGTACACCAACAGCTGCACCTCCAGTCACCAGTCTGTCAAGCTTCTGAAGTTTGCGGACGACACCACCCTGATCGGACTCATCTCTGATGGTGACGAGTCCGCGTACAGATGGGAAGTGGACCATCTGTTGGACTGGTGCAGCCAGAACAGCCTTGAGCTCAACGCTCTAAAGACAGTGGAGATGGTTGTGAACTTCAGGCAGAACCCAGCCCCACCTGCCCCCATCACCCTCTGTGACTCCACAATTGACACTGTGGAATCTTTCCGCTTCCTGGGAACCATCATCTCCCAGGATCTCAAGTGGGAGCCAAACATCAGCTCCCTCATCAAGAAAGCCCAGCAGAGGATGTTCTTCCTGCGGCAGCTGAAGAAATTCAACCTGCCAAAGACTATGATGGTGCACTTCTACACAGCCATCATTGAGTCCATCCTCACCTCCTCCATCACCATCTGGTACGCCGCTGCTACAGCCAAGGATAAGGGCAGGCTGCAGCGTGTCATTCGGTCTGCTGAGAAGGTGATTGGCTGCAGTCTACTGTCGCTCCAGGAACTGTACACCTCCAGGACCCTGAAGCGGGCAGGGAAGATTCTGGCTGATCCCTCCCACCCCGGTCACAGACTCTTTGAGACTCTCCCCTCTGGCAGGAGGCTGCGGTCCATCCGGACCAAAACCTCACGCCACAAGAACAGTTTTTTCCCATCTGCCACCAGCCTGGTTAACAAAGCCCGGAAACCACCCTGACACTGTCCCTTTCCCCCACACCCCCCCTTTTTTTGCTGACAGGACACTTGTAACCTGTAACTATGCGTTACATTAACGCTCAGCTTGGACTCTCTTATACTGGACTCATCTTATACTGCTCTATATTTACTCTCACTCACTTAAAACTGTGCACTTATATTTATATTATATTGTAGATATGTTTGTACTGTTTAACTTGTACTGTATTGCACCGACTACGCCAAAACAAATTCCTTGTATGTCCAAAAACGTACTTGGCAATAAAGCTTTTCTGATTCTGATTCTGATTCTGATCAACGAGTTAACTCTAAACACCTGCAAAAGATTCCTGAGGCCTTTAAAACTACCAGCCTGGTTCATCACTCAAAACCCCAATCATGGGTAAGACTGCCGACCTGACTGCTGTCCAGAAGGCCACTATTGACACCCTCAAGCAAGAGGGTAAGACACAGAAAGAAATTTCTGAACGAATAGGCTGTTCCCAGAGTGCTGTATCAAGGCACCTCAGTGGGAAGTCTGTGGGAAGGAAAAAGTGTGGCAGAAAACGCTGCACAACGAGAAGAGGTGACCGGACCCTCAGGAAGATTGTGGAGAAGGGCCGATTCCAGACCTTGGGGGACCTGCGGAAGCAGTGGACTGAGTCTGGAGTAGAAACATCCAGAGCCACCGTGCACAGGCGTGTGCAGGAAATGGGCTACAGGTGCCACATTCCCCGAGGTCAAGCCACTTTTGAACCAGAAACAGCCGGAGAAGCGCCTGACCTGGGCTACAGAGAAGCAGCACTGGACTGTTGCTCAGAGGTCCAAAGTACTTTTTTCGGATGAAAGCAAATTCTGCATGTCATTCGGAAATCAAGGTGCCAGAGTCTGGAGGAAGACTGGGGAGAAGGAAATGCCAAAATGCCAGAAGTCCAGTGTCAAGTACCCACAGTCAGTGATGGTCTGGGGTGCCGTGTCAGCTGCTGGTGTTGGTCCACTGTGTTTTATCAATGGCAGGGTCAATGCAGCTAGCTATCAGGAGATTTTGGAGCACTTCATGCTTCCATCTGCTGAAAAGCTTTATTTTTCAGCAGGACCTGGTACCTGCTCACAGTGCCAAAACCACTGGTAAATGGTTTACTGACCATGGTATCACTGTGCTCAATTGGCCTGCCAACTCTCCTGACCTGAACCCCATAGAGAATCTGTGGGATATTGTGAAGAGAACATTGAGAGACTCAAGACCCAACACTCTGGATGAGCTAAAGGCCGCTATCGAAGCATCCTGGGCCTCCATAAGACCTCAGCAGTGCCACAGGCTGATTGCCTCCATGCCACGCCGCATTGAAGCAGTCATTTCTGCCAAAGGATTCCCGACCAAGTATTGAGTGCATAACTGTACATGATTATTTGAAGGTTGACGTTTTTTGTATTAAAAACACTTTTCTTTTATTGGTCGGATGAAATATGCTAATTTTGTGAGATAGGAATTTTAATATTTCTAGTGTTTACTTTCCACTAATGGAAGCAAGTGTAAGCAAGAATAAAAATTGTAAAAACAAATTAACATGATGAAAAAAGAGATTCACTACAGAATAAATGTATTGGAAAAAACATCTATTCTAATGCTCCACCTAGGAATGTCGAGGGAGGATTTTGGGTCGGACCAAAGCGCAGACAAGAGTTCGGTAGCCGCATCATAGTTTATTCTTAAAAAAAGGTTGAAACGTAACAAAACCACTGCAGGTATGAATCCAGAGACAAAATCCAAAACTTTCAAAACACTGCAGGTACTTTGGCAAAACGTAGCATAAGCGAAGCATAAGCGAAGCAAAAACAAAACACAGTCATGGTAGGGAAAGGGGTAATCAACAGAATAACAGAAGGAACCAGCCAGGAACAGAGGAACAAATACAAAGGCTGAGGAAGAGTGAAAGGACTAAATAACAACAGAAAACATAAACTAAGCAAGAGAATAAATCAGAGGAGGAAATAAAGAACTAGAATAACTATGAACTAAAGTAAACAAAGAAACTAGAGGATAACATAGAAACAACAACCTAAGAAATAAACAAAGAGCCATAAGTAGAATCTAAATTACAAAATAAACCATCACAAGAACCCACAAAGTCCAAAATGTCACTCCATGACATTACCCCCCCTCAAGGTCGGATTCCAGATGACCTCTGGGAACTAACAAAAGTTAAAAGCAAAACAACCCACCCAGGGTGGGCGGAGGGAGGCCTTGGAAGGAGGGCAAGAGTCCGAAACACAAAACTACCCACCCAGGGTGGGCGGAGGGAGGCCTTGGGAGGAGGGCCAGAGTCCAAAACAAAAGTAACTCCCAATAAACAAAACTAGAGTCCATAGTCTCCGGGGGCGAGAACAAAAATCCAGGAGGCCGATGATCAGGGGGCCTGCTACGACAAAGCCAATGACGAAGGAGCTGATGATCCGGAGGCCGGCAATGAAGTAGCCAATGTAAAGGCTGACGATCAGGAGGCCGGCAGCGTCGAAACCAGCGGTGAAGAAGCCGGTGTTCTGGAGGCCTGCAGCGACGTAGCCGGCGATGAGGCCGATGATCCGGAGGCCTGCAGCGACGTAACCAGCGAAGAGGCCGATGATCCGGACACCTGCAGCGGAGTAACCAGCGAAGAGGCCGATGATCCGGAGGCCTGCAGCGACGTAACCAGCGAAGAGGCCGATGATCCGGAGGCCTGCAGCAGAAGAGCCAACGAAGAGGCAGGCGCCTTGGAGGCCAGCGGTGAGGAGGCAGGCCTTGGAGTCTGGCAGTGGAGATGCCAGGCAAACCCATGAAGCGAGGAGTCAGGCAGTCTACGACGTGGCGAGATCCTTAGAGACTTGGCGTCCGGCATGGACCCAGGCTTAGAGTCATAAGGTTTATGGTCAGGAGTACGGTCAGTCAAAAAGTCAGTCGTCAAATAGTCGAGCTGTGTTGTGTCTGGCTCAGAGTCAGGCTCTAGTGTGTCAGGCAAAGAGTCAGGCTCTAGTGTGTCAGGCAAAGAGTCAGGCTCTAGTGTGTCAGGCAAAGAGTCAGTGGTGCCTGGAACATAGTCAGTCAGTATTTCCAGTAGCACCCCCCAGAGGAAACTGAGCAGGTGCTCTGGACCAGGTCATGAAGGCAACCCGACTACGCGCTCCTCCGAAGCATGGTGTGGAAGTGAAGGCAGCCCGCCCACGGGCTCCTCCATGTCATGACGAGGCTCTGTAGACCCAGCGGCGGCCGGCTGAGGCTCTGTAGACCCGGCGGCGGCCGGCTGAGGCTCTGTAGACCTGGCGACGGCCGGCTGAGGCTCTGTAGACCCGGCGACGGCCGGCTGAGCCTCTGTAGACCCGGCGGCGGCCGGCTGAGGCTCTGGCGGCTTGGCTGCATGCTGTGAGTCCAGCGGCTTGGCTGCATGCTGTGAGTCCAGCGGCTTGGCTGCATGCTGTGAGTCCAGCGGCTTGGCTAAGTACTGTGAGTCCAGAGGCTTGGCTGCCTTAACGGCCACGAGAAGAGGGTCGAAGGGACCTCCAGTGGAGAGTGGAGCTGGAGCGTCTAGCCATCCCACAGCAAGAAACTCAGCCTGAAGTAAAGAGTGCACTAGATCCACATCCTCTGGGTGATCCATTAGATGGAAAACAAATTTACAACAACGATTCTTCATAAGTTTCCTCTTCAAACCCTCCAGCCCGGCTTCAATCCAACTCGGAGCTAGAGGCTGCACCGGCGGCTGGAGAACAGCAGAGGGCATGACGAGCTCAGGCGCTGCTGCTGCTGCGGGCGTGATGAGCTCAGGCGTTGCTGCTGCTGCAGCTGCTGCTGCGGACGTGACGAGCTCAGGCGCTGCTGCGGGCGTGGAACAACGTCGCTTGGAGGAGGATCGTGCTGGTGAGCAGCGGTTCCGACCTGGCTCGAAATCCATATCAGCCCTTTCGGCCTCACCGAAGCACGCTTCCATCTCCTCCAGCAATAGAGGTGAGGGCAAAAGTTCCACCTCCTCACCGTACATAGTCCTCAGCGTCTCCACTTGCTGCTTTACCCATAGCTTCAGCTCTGTGACTTTGTCCGCTTGGTCCTCATGGCTGGTTCCTAATGTCGAGGGAGGATTTTGGGTCGGACCAAAGCGCAGACAAGAGCTCGGTAGCCGCATCATAGTTTATTCTTAAAAAAAGGTCGAAACGTAACAAAACCACTGCAGGTATGAATCCAGAGACAAAATCCAAAACTTTCAAAACACTGCAGGTACTTTGGCATAACGTAGCATAAGCGATGCATAAGCGAAGCAAAAACAAAACATAGTCATGGTAGGGAAAGGGGTAATCAACAGAATAACAGAAGGAACCATCCAGGAACAGAGAAACAAATACAAAGGCTGAGGAAGAGTGAAAGGACTAAATAACAACAGAAAACATAAACTAAGCAAGAGAATAAATCAGAGGAAATAAAGAACTAGAATAACTATGAACTAAAGTAAACAAAGAAACTAGAGGAGAACATAGAAACAACAACCTAAGAAATAAACAAAGAGCCATAAGGAGAATCTAAATTACACAATAAACCATCACAAGAACCCACAAAGTCCAAAATGTCACTCCATGACAAGGAGTTTAACAACCTAACATTTGTCTTTACATTTCTATTAGTTCCAAACAGAAGGGAAAATCTTTTTTGGTCTTTTTTTTTCACAAGCGGGTTTCTTTTGCAAAGTGACACATTCTGGAAACGCTTACAAGTGGACAAGAAATCAAGAATGCTATGTCACAGAGCTTTGCTGAAAAACTCGTAAGCAAACAAATATTCCAATCACAGACGACAGGCTAAACAGTCCTTGTTGTCTCACTTAGGTCCTGGTTGTTGATTTAACCAAAGCTTTACGTTTTTCTAAGTTTAATTCTTGAATTTGTCTGGTCCTGAATAATTCAACCACACTAGGGACAAAGAAGAGGAATACACTTGTCAGTGTGGCACCGAGGGTGGAAGCATTGCGCCTCCTTAAAACTGGCTGGTCTCAGGAGTGTGTCTCATCTAAAACACTTTGATGTGGAGACCTTGTCCCACCAAGCACTTTATTGTGTGACATATACAGGGGTTGGACAATGAAACTGAAACACCTGGTTTCAGACCACAATAATTTATTAGTATGGTGTAGGGCCTCCTTTTGTGGCCAATACAGCATCAATTCGTCTTGGGAATGACATATACAAGTCCTGCACAGTGGTCAGAAGGATTTTCAGCCTTTCTTCTTGCAGGATAGTGGCCAGGTCACTACGTGATACTGGTGGAGGAAAACGTTTCCTGACTCGCTCCTCCAAAACACCCCAAAGTGGCTCAATAATATTTAGATCTGGTGACTGTGCAGGCCACGGGAGATGTTCAACTTCACTTTCATGTTCATCAAACCAATCTTTCACCAGTCTTGCTGTGTGTATTGGTGCATTGGCATCCTGATATACGGCACAGCTTTCAGGATACAATGTTTGAACCATTGGATGCACATGGTCCTCAAGAATGGTTCGGTAGTCCTTGGCAGTGACGCGCCCATCTAGCACAAGTATTGGGCCAAGGGAATGCCATGATATGGCAGCCCAAACCATCACTGATCCACCTCCATGCTTCACTCTGGGCATGCAACAGTCTGGGTGGTATGCTTCTCCGGGGCTTCTCCACACCGTAACTCTCCTGGATGTGGGGAAAACAGTAAAGGTGGACTCGTCAGAGAACAATACATGTTTCACATTGTCCACAGCCCAAGATTTGCGCTCCTTGCACCATTGAAACCGATGTTTGGCATTGGCATGAGTGACCAAAGGTTTGGCTATAGCAGCCCAGCCGTGTATATTGACCCTGTGGAGCTCCCAATGGACATTTCTGGTGGAAACAGGAGAGTTGAGGTGCACATTTAATTCTGCCGTGATTTGGGCAGCCGTGGTTTTATGTTTTTTGGATACAATCCGGGTTAATACCCGAACATCGCTTTCAGACAGCTTCCTCTTGCGTCCACAGTTAATCCTGTTGGATGTGGTTCGTCCTTCTTGGTGGTATGCTGACATTACCCTGGATACCGTGGCTCTTGATACATCATAAAGACTTGCTGTCTTGGTCACAGATGCACCAGCAAGACGTGCACCAACAATTTGTCCTCTTTTGAACTCTGGTATGTCACCCATAATGTTGTGTGCATTTCAATATTTTGAGCAAAACTGTGCTCTTACCCTCCTAATTGAACCTTCACACTCTGCTCTTACTGGTGCAATGTGCAATTAATGAAGACTGGCTACCAGGCTGGTCCAATTTAGCCATGAAACCTCCCACACTAAAATGACAGGTGTTTCGGTTTCATTGTCCAACCCTGTAGTTAGGCATACTTGACTATGTATTTGACTCCGTTAGAGTGATCAGCAGCCAAAACTATAGTTGGATCATGACTTCCCTATCTTCCCAGCCAAGAGAGATTGCAGTGGGGATCACATTAGCAAAAAAATGTAAGCCGGTCATGTGAAAGCTAACATAGCACAGGCTGATCCAAGTGGGGCCCTTATTGCTGTTCCAGCAGTTTCAGTGCAGAAAGCTGACATATAAAGGCTGGTCTCCATCTCCACTCCCAGATTATGTAGGCATTAGATTTCATAATTAATTCATATAACCTCTACCTTTAGGCTTCTGAGAAGTTGACACACATTTAATAATTCTTGTGTTTAAATCAGTCAGTCAGTCATTTTCTATACCGCTTCTTGCATAGTTGGTCACAGGGAAGCTGGTGCCTATCTCCAGCAGTCTATGGGCGGGAGGTGGGGTACACCCTGGACAGCTCACCAATCCATTGCAGGACAACACAAACACACACAGGACAAACAACCATGCACATACTCATTGACACCTCAGGTGCAATTTTAAAAAGACCAATTAACCCAACAGTCATGTTTTTGGGAGTACCTGAAGAGAACCCACACATGCATGGGGAGAACATGCAAACTCCATGTAGAAAGACTCCCAGCTGGGAATCAAACTGCTGCAAGGCAACAATGCTACCAACTGAGACATCAGTGCAGACGGTGTTTAAATCAGTCAGTTTCTACCACTTATTCCATAGTGGGTCATGAGGGAGCTGGTGCCTATCTCCAGCAGTCTATGGGCGAGAGGCAGGGTACACCCTGGACAGATCGCCAGTCCATCGCAGGGCAACACACAAACAACCATGCACACACTCATTCATACACCTACGGTCAATTTAGAGTGACCAATTAACCTAACAAAGCATGTCTTTGGACTGTGGGAGGAAGCCGGAGTACCCGGTGAGAACCCACGCATGCACGGGGAGAACATGCAAACTCCATGCAGAAAGACCCCAGGCCAGGAATCGAACACAGGACCTTCTTGCGGCAAGGCAACAGTGCTACCAACTGCGCCACATTTACTACCTTATACCTCATCAAAGTTAGTAGTACTACTAACTTAGAGTACAATTAGGGTTGTTTGTTTTTGTTAGTCTTTATGTTTGTTTTTTTGTTCAGGTAATAATTGGTAAAAAAAAGAAATATATATTAAGCTGATTAACTCTTGTTGTTTCTTCTTTTCCAGGCAGTTCCAGAGTGTATATGTTTCATTACAAAACAAATTCTAATCTTGAGAAATATGCAACATTTAGCTATTCTTCTTTCAAGGAAATCCCTGTAGTATTGTAGTATTAATTTTTATGACTGATTGATTTATAAATCTGAATTCAATTTAAAGGTGCTTAATGTTGCAACAAAACATATTCCATTACTTGGTTAAATTGGCACAGGTGGATGACATGAAACACTGAACATATTATTTGTTTTTTGGGTTAGCCAGCAAACTCCACATTATGTAACAACTGGCATATTTTTACCCTGGATATGTGTAATTAAAATTGAACAAACACTAGGGAAGAATCAACAGATGAAGTGCTAAAGGTATTTTGAAATTAAACTATAATGAGTTTCAAAGCCCATATGATTTAACTGGTATATATTATCAGATGTAACAGTGTGTGTGTTCGGTAAAATCTGTTGTTATGAGTATCATCACACAATATGGGAATAAAGATGAACGCGTGAAAAACCTTGCATGACTGTCTACATTATTAATCAAACGTTTGTAATATAAATTTCATAGGCATATACTAAGTAGACAGTGTTCTGCTGGTAGTGATGCTCCTATAAGAAAGGTATCACATGTAATTAAAGATTGGTTATTAGCTTGTAATGGGTGAGCCAAGAGCCATACGTTGGGCTTTTCACTGAGAAGCTAACATAACCAAAGGGGAGATAAAGCAAACTGTGTAGAGAATAGTATAGAACACACCTGTGCAAAAAAAAAAAAAGAACTCAAAGTTGTCCGGCAAAAAAAGTGCTTATGAAAGCTACATATTTGAGAAACATTTTTATCTCATGACTATCCACCAGGGAGGAGAATGTTCACTGGCCGACCAGGGAGAGTGATTTTATCTCAGTCCCAAGTTTCCTAAACTTCTTTTTTCCAACATGGAATAATTACACTGATCCCTTTACCTGAGAAACCTAAAAAACAATGTAAGAAAATAACTTGTGCAGGCTATTGCAACTGAATCATTACTGTTGGTGACTGATGTCTCTGGCCTTGTTTTTATGACACAGCTCAATTCTTATCTTGGTAAATTGTCATTTTCTTCAGTTTAGCAATTTTCAAACAACATAGGTTTTGGGTGTTTCCTCTATCACTGGATTGTTTTATGATACAGCAAATAACATTTTTCCATTTTTGCCAGGAATAAAAACATACATTTACACAGATAAAAATGTATTTTACAAAAACATATGCTCTAGTTTCTTGAGACAGAAGAATAATAACTCTCTATAGGCAAAACCTGCAAATCAAACATTTAAAAGGAGCTGCAGAATTTTAAAGATGAGAGTTTAAAATATGTGCTGGGTCTTTTAGCTAAGCTTTGGCAAAATTTGATTTCTGTTTGACTTATTTTCAGCTATTGAACATCTTTAAGGTATTTTTTAATGTTTGTACAAATGACTTGTCACAATGAAAATATTAGCAACCAGCAATCCTCCTTTAGCAAACTCCAGGGCCATGAGTATATTTTTATAGTTTTATCAGACAGCTGTTGCTGCTAAGTCTTATTAATTAAATACATTAGTATTTCATACATTAGTTAATAAAACTCTTAAAACTCAAACCAATAAACCATACAATCTGAAAATTAAGCTCCATGTGACCTTTTTGACTTAGCCATGCTAGTTTTTGTGTATGTTGTTCATGTATGTTTGTTCATCTTCCTTATGAACCTGATGGGACCATGTATGTTTTGGAAATGTGGATTTTTTCATCACAAATCAGTAAAAATCAAAACTAAACTAAATAAAAAAAATCTAAACAAAAAAGTGGTTATTTAATTTTGGTTGTAAAATACAAAATTAAAATACAGGCTATTTCTGTTTTTTGTGGTGAAAAACAGGTGGGATTATTTTTTATAATTTGGTTTGAATTTATTTTTCTTAAAATTAATAAAAACATTAAAATTATCAGCAAGGAGAAATTAAAAAAATATACTTTTTTTTTTTTTTAGATTCTAATATTCAGACTTGCTTTTGTAAATCTCACTGCCCATATATGGTAGGGATGGATGTTTTTGTCATCTGGCTCACAAACATTTCTTATTGGTTATTGGTTTATTTTACAAGTTATTATTGATCTATATTTGTTTTTGTGGTGAAAAAACATGAAAAAAACAACACCTTTAAAGTAAGGCAGGGCTAACCCCTCTGTAACACACCCTATGTAAACCCTAACCCTAACCCACCACCATCTTATATATATTTTTTTGTTCTATACTTTGTTCACTGAATAAATTTATGAACCGTTGCGCTCCTACTGCTAACATAATCAGTAAACCAAAACATGTGTGCTTAAAGCATTATTTTACAAGCTATGCTGACTTTATAACTTTGTGCATGTTTAAATGGATGTTTGCACAGCCTGTTTCTATAAGAGCAATATTACATATGTGCATGAAATACGCACAAATTAAAGTACAGTCTTAGAACACTATTGTTTGAGAAAAAACCGAGTGATATTGACAAAATTCAGAAATTAAAACAGTATTTTTGGAAATAACTCACATGTTTAATTTGGCCGTGGATTTTAACTTTAATCTCAAGGTTGCTTTCTTGTTTCCCAGAGAACATAAGTCAACTTCAATGAGCAAGAAAGGCCCTTTTCTCTTTTGGCAGAAACAGGCCTTTCATTTAAACCAACACTGGGGCAAATTCATTTTTATCAAGGCTGTGTTTTATAAAAGGAATGTATTCACCAAGGATGAGCAAAGTAAATACCGAATGAAATATCTTTAGACCTGTCAGCTGTACAAAAATATCTGTAGACAGCTTATATATTCACTTAACCTGTTCACTTTAAAATAAAAAAGTAAAATATGGGTTATTGGAATTTACTTATAGAGCCAGATTTGTTTTTATTAGCAACTAAAAATAAAAATTATGTTAATTCAGACACCAAAAATTCCTTAGACTCTACATGATATGAAAAATACTGAGACAGATTTGAGAGCTTGGTTTATATGTGCTAACTAACATGTTGTGATTTCATTTGAAGTAAAAAAAAAAAAAAAAAATCCACAAACAAGCATTAATAAACTCTGCAGATATTTTATACAAAATAATTTTTTAAGGGGGCACTTTGGACATCAAGGGTAAAGGAGCAGGTATTTGAGCACCAGTATCGTCCCAAGGCTTCAGACCTATGGTTCATCTGAAGCTATGAGTTTTAGCTTTTTACATTTGTTGGAAATTAAAATTATTAGACAGTGTGCAAAAGTATAAAAGGTTGAAAGAGTCTGTGTCATGCAAATCTAATAATTTTTTTTTTGCCTACATTCTTTAATCACATTCCATTGCTGATTCATAATGTGATTCAACCTTGTTGACACTGAATATATCTCCAGCCAATAAAACTGTGGTGACCCCAAACAATAAGAATTAACTTTCTATAGCTTAGTATTCTTCACATGCAGCTATTATTATTGTTATTTTTTATAATAAAAGGTAATTTCAGTTTAATTTAGAGCCAGTTGGCATTTCTAAGAAGGAGCAAAAATGTTTTTTAGTGCATATTCGACCATTTTCTTGGTGTGAATATTTATAATGATATAATTGGGATTTGGGGTAAGTTCTCTGACTGTTGTTTCAGCAGGACAGGATTTCTAGGTGAAGCCAAGGGCCAAAGGGGGTCTGGTTTGGGAATCAGTGGATTTCGTCAGTCCTTTTTATAGATGATGTGGTCCTTCTTGGTCCCTCTAGCTAAGATCAACAGATTGCACTTGGTTGATTTGCAGCCAAGTGGGAACAGGCGGAGTTGAGGATCAGCTCCTCCAAGTTTGTGGCCATGGTTCATGACCGGAAAAGGGTGGCTTGACCTCTTGAGGTTGGAGGGGATTTCCTGCTTCAAGTGGAGGAGTTCAACTATCTCGGGGTCTTGGGGTCTTGTTCACGAGTGATGGGAGAATGGAGCGGGAGAACGAAAGACGGATCTGTGTGGTCACCGCAGTAATGCGGACTTGGCACTGGTCCGTTTTGGTGAAGAGAGGGCTGAGCCAGAAGGCAACGCTCTCGATTTACTGGTCGGTCTACATTCCTATCCTCACCTATGGGCATGAACTTTGGCTCATGACCAAAAGACTGAAATTCCGGATATAAGTGGCTGAAATGAGCTTCCTCCGCACGGTGGGCGGGCGCTCCCTTAGAAATAGGGTGAGGAGCTCGGCCATCCAGGAGAAGTTTAAAGTAGAGCTTCTACTTTGCCACATCGAGAGGCTGAGGTGGCTCAGGCATCTGTCCCACAATTTAATCCTTTATAGATTTGGTGATGTGAGCACCAGTTTCAGCAGCTAATTTATTTTTTTTAAATAATCTAACAAGGAGTATTTTTGCTCATCAGAATAAGTTAAGCAAGACACATCTTCTGGTACTTGCAGGTTTTTATTACTGCTAGTAACATTTTAATTTCTTTCATTATTGAAAGTTTAACATATAAGTCAGAAGTTTTATTAAGTATTGGACATGATGTGTGTCTTCAAAAATATGCCAGTCAAGGCAAAAGCTTGGTTCTTTCCATTTCACCTAATACATCACAAAGCAATAAGAGGTAAGGCATGGCACTTGGCATGTGCCTTACAGGGAAAAAATTGCTAATGGCTCACTCACTTTACTTTTTGCTTCTTTTTGTTGTTGGTATTATTTAGAGATTGCTGTATGAGCTGCAACAGATTGTAAAAATCGATTCTTTCCCTGCGGGGGCTTCACATTTACCTTGATGTTTACAGATAAAGCGATGGAAAAACAGAGAAAGAGGTCTGCATTAGGAATGAAGATTAATGGATCTGTCTGGCATTGGAGCTGAATGAGATCTACAGTTCTGCTATGTGTATATAACCACAACTATTCTACTGCCTTATGAAGTGCAGTTAAACAAAGAAATAAACATTGTTGCACAGACATACATGAATGTGCTTTTATCTGCTCTGATCAGTGTCTTTATGGTGTAGGAAACCTGCATAAGGTAAATTCCTGCAAACAGTTCTTTTAACATGTTCGCAGAGTTTGTGACTTTGCCTATATGTTTTTCTAATCATTGAAAGGTCTTCTGCCGATCGCCCCCCAAGGGATATTAAATCTAAGCTGTTTAGCAAGGGCTACCAGCCAAGACAATATGCAGCAGTGGAATGTTCAAGACCATTTATTGTTCTTTTTTGTCACACTTTAATCTTTCAGATTATTTAACAGATTTTAAATCGAAGTTAACCTGAATAAATGCAAAATTCAAATGAAAATTGTATTTATTAAAGTGAAACAGTTATACAAATCAACCTGGCTCTATTTCAAAAAGTAATTGCCCCCTCGACCTAATATATGTTGGGCCAACATTTGGCACCATTATTTAGTGTGATAAAATGGCAATGAATATTTTACATCACCTTTGGGGAATTGTGGCCCATACATCTTTGCAGAAACCATATTGGAAGGTTTTTGGGTGTAATATGTTTGTTTTACAAATTCAGACGTGGATTTTCTGGTGTGCTTCCGATCATTGTTGAGGTTCAGAAAGCATGTGCATCTTAAGCCAAGGTACCCCAACCTCCCCCACCCTGTTTTTGACCCAATAATTAGGTATGAATAACTAAATTGTTTTGGTAAGGGGCTGCACGGTGGTGCAGTTGGTAGCACTGTTGCCTTCCAGCAAGAAGGTCCTGGGTTCAATCCCAGCCAGGGGTCTTTTCTGCATGGAGTTTGCATGTCTCCCCATGCATGCGTGGGTTCTCACTAGGTACTCCGGCTTCCTCCCACAGTCCAAAGGCATGCCTGTTAGGTTAATTGAGCACTCTATATTGCCCTTAGGTGTATGAATGAGTGTGTGCATGGTTGTTTGTGTGTTGCCCTGCGATGGACTGTCGACCTGTCCACGGTGTACCCTGCCTCTTGCCCATAGACTGCTGGAGATAGGCACCAGCTCCCTCACGACCCACTATGGAATAAGCGGTAGAAAATGACTGACTGTTTTGGAAAGTTCAATGTCACAAACCAAACCTTGTCTCTTAAAAATAACCTGTCTGGCCATGAGATGTAGGCTATACAAACTCAAAAAGCAAGGATTCGTTATTGAATCTATAGAAATTCAAATCATTGACATCTCTTAGTTTGGAAAGGGTTACAAGGTAATGTTTTAGGTTTTTGAGACCCCAGCAAAATATAGCGACAGTTATTATCTACAGATAAAGAACACATGGCACAGTGGTGACATCTAGGAGGTCACAACAGAACTTAACAATACAGGTCCTTCTCAAAATATTAGCATATTGTGATAAAGTTCATTATTTTCCATAATGTCATGATGAAAATTTAACATTCATATATTTTAGATTCATTGCACACTAACTGAAATATTTCAGGTCTTTTATTGTCTTAATACGGATGATTTTGGCATACAGCTCATGAAAACCCAAAATTCCTATCTCACAAAATTAGCATATTTCATCCGACCAATAAAAGAAAAGTGTTTTTAATACAAAAAACGTCCACCTTCAAATAATCATGTACAGTTATGCACTCAATACTTGGTCGGGAATCCTTTTGCAGAAATGACTGCTTCAATGCGGCGTGGCATGGAGGCAATCAGCCTGTGGCACTGCTGAGGTCTTATGGAGGCCCAGGATGCTTCGATAGCGGCCTTTAGCTCATCCAGAGTGTTGGGTCTTGAGTCTCTCAACGTTCTCTTCACAATATCCCACAGATTCTCTATGGGGTTCAGGTCAGGAGAGTTGGCAGGCCAATTGAGCACAGTGATACCATGGTCAGTAAACCATTTACCAGTGGTTTTGGCACTGTGAGCAGGTGCCAGGTCGTGCTGAAAAATGAAATCTTCATCTCCATAAAGCTTTTCAGCTGATGGAAGCATGAAGTGCTCCAAAATCTCCTGATAGCTAGCTGCATTGACCCTGCCCTTGATAAAACACAGTGGACCAACACCAGCAGCTGACACGGCACCCCGGACCATCACTGACTGTGGGTACTTGACACTGGACTTCTGGCATTTTGGCATTTCCTTCTCCCCGGTCTTCCTCCAGACTCTGGCACCTTGATTTCCGAATGACATGCAGAATTTGCTTTCATCCGAAAAAAGTACTTTGGACCACTGAGCAACAGTCCAGTGCTGCTTCTCTGTAGCCCAGGTCTGGGGAATGCGGCACCTGTAGCCCATTTCCTGCACACGCCTGTGCACGGTGGCTCTGGATGTTTCTACTCCAGACTCAGTCCACTGCTTCTGCAGGTCCCCCAAGGTCTGGAATCGGCCTTTCTCCACAATCTTCCTCAGGGTCCGGTCACCTCTTATCGTTGTGCAGCGTTTTCTGCCACACTTTTTCCTTCCCACAGACTTCCCACTGAGGTACCTTGATACAGCACTCTGGGAACAGCCTATTCGTTCAGAAATGTCTTTCTGTTTCTTACCCTCTTGCTTGAGGGTGTCAATAGTGGCCTTCTGGACAGCAGTCAGGTCGGCAGTCTTACCCATGATTGGGGTTTTGAGTGATGAACCAGGCTGGGAGTTTTAAAGGCCTCAGGAATCTTTTGCAGGTGTTTAGAGTTAACTCGTTGATTCAGATGATTAGGTTCATAGCTCGTTTAGAGACCCTTTTAATGATATGCTAATTTTGTGAGATAGGAATTTTGGGTTTTCATGAGCTGTATGCCAAAATCATCCGTATTAAGACAATAAAAGACCTGAAATATTTCAGTTAGTGTGCAATGAATCTAAAACATATGAATGTTAAATGTTCATCATGACATTATGGAAAATAATTAACTTTATCACAATATGCTAATATTTTGAGAAGGACCTGTATAAGAAACAAAGAGCTTCCATGCAGAAATCCCAAACCAAAACCACAGGTGACCAAAATAAACACAAAAGACTGTTTCAAATTTGCCAGAAATTCTCCTCCGAAGGCTTTTGTGAATAATCTTATAATGTAAGAGTGTAACATTTTGGAAGGTGTGCTACGACATTTCACAAAAAGAACACCATTCCAACAGTCAAACATGGTAGTGGCAGTGTCATGTTGGGAGGCTGCTTTGCTGTCTCAGGCCATGGAAGACTTGCCATAAATTATGGAGCCACATATTCTGTGCCAGAAAGCCCTCAAGGAGAATGCCTTGAGGTCACCGTGACTTCAAGCTCAGGTGCACTTGGGAGTATACAGCAAACATTCAATGCACCCCTGCGAATCCACCTCTGAATGGGTAAACAAAACTCCAGTGTGGCTGAACACCACTGCTTTAAACTTTGATCTGCTTAACATTTACTCACTTATGACCAAGGTACATCTTATCCAGGATCTCCTCATTGACTGTAAGATAAATGTTTTCTGTATAACTGAAACATGAGAACAACCTAATGGCTTTTCACAACTCAACGACTCCACTCCTCATGGGTTTGTTTACATCTGCAAACCCTGCACTCTGGTTGCAGTGGAGCTCTCTTGATGATTCAACTCTTGAAGTGGAAAGTCATACCCACCTCTGATACTGCCCTTCAGCTCTATCAAATTCCTTCCTTGAAAACTGCCTGGACCCACTCATCATCGCTAAATTATAACCGCCCGCCTAAGCAACACAAATGCTTTTTTGGGACCACAGCCATGGTTACAACATGAAAGGCCAGTACAGACTTTCCTGGAACTTTCAAAATAAATTGCATTAACCTACTTCCGGCACAGCCAGGAAAGGGAGTAACTGCTGACTTCCTGTGACGTCACTATCCAAATAAAAGCACCGCTCTTGCTACATCCTGCCTCTACCATCCAGACTCCGTGCAAGGCTAGCCGGGAGACAGCTGTTGTGGAATTTTCTTATCAAAGTGGGTAGAAGTTGACTCATAACAAGAGAAAATCCGGACTTTGTCTTATAAGTTTTATTCAAAGGCATTCAGCGTTTGAAGACCCTGACACTGAGGTTAGTCAGTGAAACAGAGCCCCGATCAACATTTACACACAGTATTTATACCAGAACATGACAGTGTTATCTCAACTGCAAAGAGTTTTAGAAATATGGCCCCTAGACCCTCCCCGGGTCAGAGTTAACAAAGTTATTTATGAGGGCACCCATCTACCTTCCCTTGAAATATACACTTCAGGAAGTGTTAACCATAAAACTCTCCAGCATTTGAATTTAGAGTCCATCTGCTCTAAATAAATACACTAATAAAACACAGAGGTCAGAGGTGAGAGGTAGATGGAAGGTCACCTGTGGGTGATAAAAGACAGAATCAAATGAACAGGTGAAGGGAATATCAGAGCACTTTAAAAGAATTTTCCATTACACAGCGTGCTAATGTCTCTTTGCTGGCAAACAGACACTATCTTCTCAAACTGGATCCAAGAGTGTCATAAGATTACGCGATCACATGTACTGAGTTAAGTATGAGTGAATCACTGTTTGTGTATCCAGTATTCATTCATAAAAAGGGGAAATTAAGGTATAAGCAATTTGTTTGACTTTCTTTCTGAGGCCTGCAGAAGCAAGCTGTCTTCCAGAGAAGACGCTGTATCTACGAAGCCGAGTGGAGCGGTTTTCCCAGTCTGAGAGGAGGAGAGGAGAGGAGCCGCATCACCGTAGTAACATGTGGTTTGGTCGGCCCGACAGAGCGGCTGCCCTGTCACTGCTCCGGAGGTTAGCTGGAAGCTAGGTGTGCCCCAGCGCTCAGTCTTGAGGCCTCTTCTTTTCATCATTTGTCCACTTTAGCTTGGCAATAGTTTTTGCAAATTCAACATCCACTTCCATTGTTTTGCAGATGACACCTAACTCTACTTTTCTTCCAAACCTCCTCACTCCCTTCTTCCTTCTTCCTCACCTGCTTTTCTGAAATAAAATATTCGTTCACATCTCATTTCTTTTAACAGTGACAAAACTGAAATCCTCCTCACTGTTACCAAATCTACACCATCCTTATTTGGCAGTTTTTTTCATTTCTGTTGATGGTTCCCCTGTTTACCCTTCCCCTCAGGTAAAGAGTTTGGATGTCATCCTTAATTGCTCACTATTGTTTCAGGTTCACAAAGGTAATATCACTCCATCTGCATACTATACTAATGCAACATAAACCATTTCTGTCCCTCCTTAACCCTACCTTAATTACTGTACCTCTGTCCTTTCTGGTCTTCCGCACAAGTCCAAAATTCAGCAACCCACATTTATTACCAAAACCCCTGTTTCTACCATACCACCCCTGTCCTTCAGCAGCTGCACTGGCTTCTGGTTAAATCAAGAATAAAATTTAAACAATTTCTGTACTCATTATAAGCCGTTCACAGCCTTGCCCCTCCTTGTCAGTCAGATCACTTGTACATTGCCACCCCTCGCGTTCTTTTAGGTCATCCTCTTCCATTCACCTCACTTTGCCTTTCAGTCATCTCAGCATCATAGGGAGTAGACCATTCAACCTCAGTCTGCTCCCAAAATCTGGAGGTCCCTCCCACCAGACATCCGTAATATTGGTCCACTCCCTAAATCAAGACTTAAAACTCACTTGTTAGAAATCATACTCTCTGTCATTTTAACTGTTGTTTAATACTGTGTCTATTTCTGCACAGTGTCCATGAGTGATCTAAAAGGCTAATTTAAATTTAATTATTATTATTATAATTTTACACAAGGCTGTTGCCAGCAGTTGGCAGCAATCGTGTCAAAATTATTTACTAGGTCTAGGTGGCGCCAGGTTGATTAGTATATTTGTATTTTGTATTTAGTCAGGTTGTCGTTGTCCGACATTAACATTTGTTTGAGGATATGAAACAAGCATGACAATAAAGCCAAAATAAAAGAAATCTGTAAATTGTGAAGACTATTTAACAGGACTGTACCACAATAATTCCTGAAACCTTACACAGCTTTGTTTAAAATAAATACTTTTTAACCAAGTAATTTTGCAGTAATGAACTGTTTTGATCCAACCCTGCTGCATGTCTCTCAAGGGCCATGCACAAAAGACATATATTATGACTGCGGATGACAGCAAAGCTTCCCAGTTGTGTTTTCATAAAGAACAGATAATATAGGACCCGGGAATCCACCTTGTTTTTGTTATATTTCCAAGGCTTTTACAGCAAGGGTTCATTGTTGGTTTCTCAAAGAAAGTGTTAGAACTGACAGTTCAATCAAATTGTGGGTAATAGTTCATTTTATCAGTGTTTGCATTCCTAGGGCGATATCACAACGAGACACCTGCAACCCGGAGAAAATGCATTCACTCTGAGAGGGTATGCATCTTCAAACAGGGCAAGGATTGAAGTCAAAGATTTCAATCAGCACAAGAATTATCCTTGCCTGCTGGCACAATTCTGTGAATCTGTTCCATCTTCGGACATACTCTGCAATTGAAACCTGCATTTTCTGTTAACCAGGAAGACATGCTGTTAATATTTTTTGGCATTGTTTTAGGTTGTTTTTTTTCCTCATGTTTCAAGTAACACTGAAACAAATGACAGTCCAATAAAAGTAATTTACTTACCTTTTAAATAAGAGTAGGCAGGGAACTCAGAAAGAATGAGTTGACATGATGGAATATAAGTGAAACTGGATCTTCTTTATGGAAAATAGACAACCAAACTGAAAGGACACGATAGAATGAAAAGAAAAAAAAAAACAACAACCAAGCTAAGAATAGAAAAGTGATGGGCATTTTACTAAACAAGAAAATTCATGCAGTACCCCCTTGCCTGATCACACCAGGATAGCATAGGTTTATTAGTCTAACCTACCATGAATGTGCTCATAGTTTCTATTTTACATTTTTTTTAATCTTGCATTGGTGTTCCAATGTTCAATGAAAGTTAATGGTTATCTATAACCTTCCCTATCTTCATTTAACATAAAAGCTTAGGCAGATACGTATGTATGTTCAAGAAAGTAAGTGCGTACAAATGAAAGTAAGAGCACGGTATGGATATGCAAAAGAAATGTAACAGCTGAAGTCCATCCACTTTGTTGATTTCAATTTTTGTTGTTTTTGGTATCCATTTACATATATATGCTCTGGGATCATTTTCATCAATATTTTCTACACATATGTATATTTTAAAACATCTTGAATACTGTAGGCTACACCTTTTTCTTTATATATAAATGAGAATGCTGAGAGAGGGGGAAGGAGATAAAAAAGAGGGGCATCAATATTAAGATGGTTTAAAATCATATTTGTATTGCCAAAATACTAGGAGGGGTTGCTTCTTTTTCTCTGTCGTTGATTATTTGTAAACAATGGCAATGTCTTCATTGTATGCACTACCTCTGACAATAAAAAGAAAATTGCAAAAGAGTAAACTGAGAAAACTTTTTTTTTTTCTTGTGTGACCTCAACTGCATTATTAGTGACTATTTTTACAACTATTTGTAAGTGTGCTACTTGCAGTTCATGATCAGAATTGAAGAGCCCTTTAGGCTGTGAGGTGTCACGTCTTAAGCAAAAAAGGATAGTAGTCCAGTTGTCTTTGTCTAGGCACTCGAGACTTAGTTAGCATTGATGACTAAGAATTCTATAGCCCAAGGTCAGTAACTAAAGCTCTTTTCACACTGGATTAAGACTGCCTTGGATTTCCGTAAATATGTATACATATACACTCACCATCTACTTTATTTTGTACATTTGTTCAAATATTGCAAACCAGCCAATCAAAGGGCAGCAACTGAATTCATTTATCCATCTAGACAAGGGGAAGACTATTTGCTGAAGCTAAAACTGAGTATCAGAGTGGGAAGATAGGGTATTTAAGTGACTTTGAATGTGCAGTGATTGTTGTTGCCAGATATACTGGGGTTTATCCTCTTCTCTGGTTTTCAGAAAAATTTATGGAAAAAAAAAATCTAATTATGTGGATGATAATGCCTTGATGTCAAAGGTCAGAGAATAATGGTTAGAAATATTAGAGATGCAACAGTAGCTTTTTATTTTCTTCGGAGTAGACACTGTATAAACCAGCATAATATTGCCCCTCTATGAGGCTGTTCTGAAAACTGCATATGTCTGAGTAGAGCAAAAATAGTATTATTACAGCATGTGCTTGTCCGCAAGAGGTACTTCATATCAAGGCCTTAAGATGGAACAAATCTGGATGCAAACACTCAGGCAGTCTTTGAACGCGATATCCTATGGTTCACATGAAGATAAATGATGGGTTATTTTTTTTCCCCTTTCAATCTGTTAAACCTTGGGCCATTTGTCTGATCTTCCATAAATAAGTTGTTTTCTGTGTAGCCCATCTGCTAGCTTAATAGCTTTCTCATTACATATGACAGTTGATCCTCCTCCTTCTAGTACATATGCACACCCAGCTGTTTTGTTGACTTTTTGGACTACTGTTTTGGGTTACTCTACTCAAGACACACCTCAATGTCCTCATGCAATTAAGACAGGCATTTCTAAAATGATGACTGATGGAAAATCAATAAAACAATTCTAAAAAAATCACATCTTAACTGCAGAAACCCGTAAAGCATTCTGATTGGATGTTAGGTATGGTCAACATAACACACACACGCACACATTTGTTCGTAATTTCTACTTTCATGTGTTAATTCACAGCTGATTTAGGCTGTTTTGTATCCTGGTTGTCTTAAAATTTAAGAGAAATTCAATTTTTTTCATTAAGTGATTCATTATCTTCAAGTGCTGCATGTGTTTTTTTTTTGGTTTTGTTCAGGGATTAACTGGAGGAAATGAGGGTCAAACAAATCAAATTACAAAAGTCAAATGCATTGCTCAGAGTGCTCTGGGTTCCTGTGAGGTCAAACATTTTGACAGAGTGAAAGTGAGGAACCTAAAAAAAGCCATCAGGGCCTCAGGTTTCAGTAGCAGAAAATATATATAAAAAAAAAAAAAGAACTTAAATCTAAATGTAAATTAGAAACCACATAATTTTATATTATTGGGGTTGGCTAGTTTGTCGGCATGTGTGAATGCTGATGTGTACTAAATCAGCCAAGAGTACTTGGTGATACATGTTGAGCAAGCCTCCGAGGGCTGGCTGGAGCATCCTGATAAGGACACAGTGGTGCTTATGTGTGGTGTACTGGATTGCTGTGTGAGGTGCATTGCATAATTACTGGGTTGGTGCTACTGTTCCTCTCTACTTGTCACAGAGCTATCTGTGGGTACTAAATAAGCTCCTTAGGGGTTGGTCTAATCTAAATCAGAGAAACCAGGATCTGGAACTATTAAATGGCTAGTATACAAAGTAACTGAGTGTCTGTAGACTGCAAATTATTTCAGGTATGAATAATGAAATACATGGTCAACTTAAGAAATATGGCAACCTATTTTCCAAAGGAATTTAGTAGGAGTACTTAATTAAAGGGACTCTCACTTTCAGGAAAAATCAACATTAAAGTCATTTATTCCTGGTGCACTCATCAAATGTACTTATTGTTAAAAATGGAAATTACCTGGGATTGCAAAATTTAGTCCAGCAGTTGTCGATACATGTGTTGTGTCAAAATTACTAGCTGAATTCTGCAAAGCATTTTATGGCTGTTTGAACTTTTGAAATTGTACTTAAGTATGATTGAAATAAATACTTTCCCTTTCATCATAGAATCAAAACTCTAGATGTACTCCTTGTCTGTGTTGTGCTCTGTTTAGGGTAGCACTAGAACCCATCCCAGCAGTCAATGTCTACCTGAAGAAAACACACCCATGGACAAGTAGGGGATGCAAACTGTGCCTAAATTTGAACAAGTTTTGCTGTAAGACTTTACGGCAAAAATGTAACGAATAACATCTCAGAAAATATTCTCAACAGAAGAAAAAAAAAACAATTACACTGTTAAAAAACAAAATGGATGGCTGAAGGCATTTATCATAGTACGGTGGTGCAGAAATAGTTTGCTTATTGCTTTTGAATAAGCAAAATTCCTTTGCAGACATGCACACAAAGCTTCAACATGACAACATTCAACAAAGTTTGCCTTTATGGATAAAAGTCCTTACTCACACAGCCTCAAAACATTCATTATCAGGGATGTATAAACTTCACAAGTGTCTTAGAAAAGCACAAAAAAAAAGTTTGCAGCTTGATGGAAAAGCAGATCAATGTTAGTTTGTTCCTCTGACTAAATGAATTTCACACTTTCAACAATAAAAAAATATTAAACAGGAAATTTATGCTTGAAAGGACTTTCTAAACTTTATTACAAGAATCAGAGTAAAAATGTCAGTTGAACTATTTTTTTTTTTCTTAATTTGGCGAACAGCCATTTCTGTTCCAATATTTTAGTGTTCAAATAACCTGAGCATTTCTCTGAATATAATATCATCACACGTTGTAACAATACTCTGACATCAGGTCCTGGTGATGGAAAATTTGGAGGAGAAAGTTATTGTTATTAATTATTGCAGTGCTGTACATCAGATTTTGATGTGGATTTAAATTGGTTTTAAAATCGTTTAACAAATGTAAAAAAGTGTATGATGCATTTGAATATGTCTCTTTTACTATGATGCCCCTAAAGAGATCCAGCTGTACTGTGAAGGCATCAAAGGATTGATAGAGAACATAAGAGAAGAAACAGCATAATGAAGTCCAAGGAACACATCTGACAGATGAGGAAAATTGTTGACAAAGTAAAGAGTTTGACAAAACTGCAACCCTAGCAAGACCAGGTCATCTACTTAAACTGAAGCAGACAAAAGCCTTCTGGTGACTCTTGAGGAGCTGCAGAGGTTAACTGTACAGGTAAGAACATGACAACATTAGTTGACAATTACTCAAAAAAAAAAAAAAAAAAGAAAAAGCAATTGCTGAAACAAAATCCTAAAAAAAAACACATTTGTGGTAACCATAAGCCATGTAAGGGGAACAGGAAATATGTGAAAGAATTTATTTTCTTGGCAAAGGTGAAACATGGTGGGGGCAGCACCATACTGCGGATGTTTTTTTCAGCAGTAATAGTAAAGTTGCTTTGAGTTGAGGGGAATCCAGATGAAGCTACAGTAAATACAGGGCTATTTTGGAAGAAAACCTGTCAGAAGCAGCTAAAGATTTGCTTTTTAGCACGACAACAGCCCTAAACATGGAGCCAGAACTACAATGCAAAAGTATAGATCCAAGTATATTCATGTATTAGATGAACCCATCAAAAGTCTAGACCTTAATGAATGTTCACACATGGTCTTCTTCTTGTCTGACTGAGCTTGAGCTATTAGCAAATAAGAATGAGCAACAATTTCATATTTTTGGAAGCAAGATACATTTCTTACTCGGCTCATTCAATACACAGAACATTCTTATCCAACTTATTTTATGTACCAAGCAATGACAATTCCTTCATTGTCTCTCTATTTTTTATCATTTAGGGAATTCTTTGTGCAAAGGAATTATATATATTTTCTGCCTTTACCATAAAAATTATATATTCATAGCACCCTTGTTAAAATTCTATGAGCTCTTCCGATTACACTCCTATCTAATTAACCAAATTAACAGAACAAGCAGCAATATGCTTTCTTTTGCATCATCTCCCCATAGACATTGCAGTCTAACCACACACCTGTGCACTGTGTGTGGCAGAGTGGCAGGAGAATTCTGTCTCTCCTGACTCATCCATTTTTCACACCTATGAGGGTCCCTCAGTTTAAGTGAATGTGATGAACATGGCTGCGGGACGATCGAAGACACAGCAATGGCCTCCAGGTTAAAGTGTCATCATCAATCACCACATTATGGATCAAAGAGGGTAGCTACGTTCTGATATGAAATAGGTATCTTTCCTCTATGAAGAGAGATACCTTTCTCTTATGAGGTGTGTAATGGCAACACAGTTGCATAATGGAGAACCAAAAAGAGCACATACAAACAGATTAAAAATGGAAAGTGGTGTACAAAAATAATTTTATGAGTATTACATGTAACAGACAGTTTGGGATTTAGACATTTTAAATATTTTCAATTGTCTTTTATTTTTTTAAAGCATACCTCTAGGTTGTTCTTGCAATGCAGGAGGCGGCACTTTAATTACAGAATACTATCGAAATGTGCTTTCTTGTCCCACTGAAGGGAAATTTAGGTGTGTTAGCAGCAAAGGTAATGGCAAATGGAAACATACAGGTACTCACAAAAGTAAAAATAAAAAAAATCTGAAAGTAAGAGGAGACTGTACAGTGAAGGAACATTTTACAACATGCAACATGCAGCAAAATAAATACTGTACAGTTATTAAAAATGGCATACTTAGATTCAATGAAATGTGCACCTTAGTAGGAGTGATTTGAAAATTTAGATATTTAGAAACAATTTTACAATTTGTACAGACTGAGCTGGAGGAGGGCTCAGTGTCTGATCAAACCTGTTGAAGTACTGATCCAGATCATTTACTCACCCTACAGCCTGAGAATTTTCTTAAATTCTTTTCAGGCTCTTCCAAACCCCACGGATCTGCTGCAGTTCATCCTCTAACTTCCTTCCTTTCTTACTTTGATGTAGTTTCAAATTACACTTTTGGGGGACTAATTTAAAAGGCACCTGGGTCCTCAAAACCATGAGTTATTTGGATGAATAATTGAGAATATATCTTGACAAATGTAGAACAAGTGCTGCTATAAATCCATGAAATATTCCTGCAGTTCGCTCAAGGAGCAGGATATACAAAGGAAAGCAAGATTCTTAAAATAGAAATAGGATAACCGAATTATGAGATATGCTATAGTAGAATTTGAATCATGGCCTACTCTATGTGACTGAAAAAAGGAGACAATAACCTATGTACCCTCACTACTCTTGAGAAGTTCTCTGTTTAAATTTTCCTGGCAGGTTGCCCTCATTTGCATAGAGCAGGTATGGTACAGTACAGTAGAAGAGACTCATTAAAATGTGAACAAAGCAGATTTGCTTCAACCAGTGCCTGTTATGTTCAGAGAATTTCGACAACAAATTTTTATATTTCCTGTTATTTCCTGTAATATTAATTGTTATATTCAACTGTTTTTCCCCAGTGGGATTTCACATAAGTTGTCAGACACACTAGGGAGCAGAAAACAGCGATCACTTTAGTGTGTTTGGTAGAGACAATCTTCAAAGCTAGGATGACAATGTAGTCAACAGTGAAATCATTGCCAGCCCTTTTTGAAGGGCTGAGTTGCAGATTTTTCTTCTGGGGGGGTGGCACACTAAAATCAAAACCAATGAATGACTTTAAAACATGCTGTAATGGTGTAATAATAAAGGGAACAACAGAAAAACCTATCACAGACCATTTCTGTTTTGTTTTAATAAATTTATATTTTAGATTGACTAGAAAATAACATTTAAAGTCTCCAGAACCCTTCCCTGCATTTAAAGTTTCAAAGGCTACATCAGAATCAGAATCAGCTTTATTGACTAGTTTGTACATACAAAGAAGGAATTTGACTCCAGTACACTTTGCTCTATGGTTTTGTTTTTGCATTACAGAATATACATATTTACAATGTACAATATACACATATATAAATAAAAGGTGCATTTGCAACATCTGTATGTTGTTGTTTTGCACTTTATTGAATGTTCAGCAGAGAAACCGCCTGGGGGAAGAAACTGTCTCTGTGGCGGCTGGTTTTAGTGAACAGTGCTCTGTAGCGGCAGCCTGAAGGTAAAGCTCTGAACATCTGAACAGTTTATGTGCAGGGTGTGTGGGGTCTGCAGAGATTTTAGCAGCTCTTTTCCTGACCCTAGACCTGTATAAGTCCTGGATGGAGGGAAGGTCAGCCCTGATGATTCTCTTTGCATTCCTGATTATTCGTTGCAGTCTGGACCTGTCCTGTGTTGTGGATGAGCCAAACCACACTGAGATGAATGAAGACAGGACAGACTGAATGATGGCAGTGTAGAAGATGACCAGCAGCTCCTGCAGAAAGGTGAACTTCTTGAGTTGCCTCAGGAAGTACAGTCTCTGCTGGGCCTTCTTCCGAACAGTATCTATGTGTGAAGACCATCTCAGGTCCTCAGAGATGGTGGTTCCTAAGAACCTGAAGTGATCAACAGCCAATGTAGAAGACCTTGACATAAAAAAATCCCAGAAGGGTCCTTGATAAGTGCAGATATCTATTTCTTCTTTTCAGGGCATCCTGGATAATCCTTGCATCTCCAGAACACTTTCCAGCACCGTGGAAACTACAAAATAAACATAAATGGATGCTCATTCAGTGTTTCATAAACAATGTTCTAAGCATACAGGGTAGTCACCTGAAATGGTTTTCAAACAGTCTTGAAGGAGTTCCCAGAGATGCTTAACACTTGTTGGCCCTTTTGCCTTCACTCTGCGGTCCAGCTCACCCCAAACCATCTCGATTGGGTTCAGGTCCGGTGACTGTGGAGGCCAGGTCATCTGGCGCAGCACCCCATCACTCTCCTTCTTGGTCATATAGCCCTTACACAGCCTGGAGGTGTGTCTGGGGTCATTGTCCTGTTGAAAAATAAATGATGGTCCAACTAAAACCGGATGGAATAGCATGCCGCTGCAAGATGCTGAGGTAGCCATGCTGGTTCAGTATGCCTTCAATTTTGAATAAATCTCCAATAGTGTCACCAGCAAAGCACCCCCACACCATCACACCTCCTCCTCCATGCTTCACGGTGGGAACCAGGCATGTAGAGTCCATCCGTTCACCTCTTCTGCGCCGCACAAAGACACGGTGGTTGGAACCAAAGATCTCAAACTTGGACTCATCAGACCAAAGCACAGATTTCCACTGGTCTAATGTCCATTCCTTGTGTTCTTTAGCCCAAACAAGTCTCTTCTGCTTGTTGCCTCTCCTCAGCAGTGGTTTCCTAGCAGCTATTTTACCATGAAGGCCTGATTCACACAGTCTCCTCTTAACAGTTGTTCTAGAGATGTGTCTGCTGCTAAAACTCTGTGTGGCATTGACCTGTTCTCTAATCTGAGCTGCTATTAACCTGTGATATCTGAGGCTGGTGACTCGGATGTACTTATTGTCCGCAGCAGAGGTGACTCTTGGTCTTCCTTTCCTGGGGTGGTCCTCATGTGAGCCAGTTTCTTTGTAGGGCTTGATGGTTTTTGCGATTGCACTTGGGGACACTTTTAAAGTTTTCCCAATTGTTCGGACTGACTGACCTTCATTTCTTAAAGTAATGATGGCCACTCGTTTTTCACCTATGAAGTGAAAACCATTTCAGGTGACTACCTCTTGAAGCTCATCAACTGAATGCCAAGAGTGTACGTAGCAGTAATCAAAGCAAAAGGTGGCTACTTTGAAGAACCTAGAATATAAGACATATTTTCAGTTGTTTCACACTTTTTTGTTCAGTATATAATTCCACAAGTGTTAATTCATAGTTTTGATGCCTTCAGTGTGAAGCTAAAATATTCATAGTCATGAAAATAAAGACAACTCTTTGAATGAGAAGGTGTGTCCAAACGTTTGGTCTGTACTGTAACTGAATGCATTAAGTGTAAAGGTGATTTCTAAGATTAATGACCAGTTTACTATGATGGTAACTGTAGAGTGGACACTGGTTAAATGCCTCTATGACCCCCAGTCAATGGTCAGGCCATGTAATGCTTTACAGCTTCTTTAAGAAGCAGATTCAGGTACCAGGTACGGGTGTTCATGGTCCTGCAAAACAGAATACACAAGTAAAACATTTGTGTAAAATTCATTGTAATCACAACCTTCCAAGAGTAGATTACCTAAAATATTACAGCCACAAGCTGACTAATTGGCCCAAAGGCCTTTATTTGTTGCCTGAACTGTATCTGGTAACAAATTAAATATACTGTTTAATCATTACTCGAGTCGTTTGTTTCGATCACTTATGTGCAGGTCAAGTTAGAAAAAGCCAACTAAATGAAATAAATATCACCAACTCAATGTGAAAACTATCTTCATTAGCCATATATTTTATTAAGTAAAAGGAGCTAACAGAAAATGCTCAGAATGGGTGCAGCGCTGGTGGTGTAGAGAGTTAAGCATGCGACCCATATACAAAGGCCTCAGTCCTTCACGCGGCTGTCCCGGGTTAGAGTCCCAGCCCCGGCGACGTTTGATGCATGTCTTCCCCTCTCTCTCTGTCCCCATTTTCTGTATATGTACTTTCAAAAAAACACGGATAAATAAAGGCCACTAGTGCCACAAACATTTCCAGAACAACAAACATAATTAACAAATTATCCTTATAGAACAGTATACACAACTCACGAGTCTTATGGATGCACACACTTAAATATACTACATAAACTGTTTCTAATATTGGCTTGTGATGATTCTCACACCATGTGTTTAAATCTGTTCTTAACATTATTCACAAACCGGCCATGCCCCTAGTGGCAAGCTTAAAAACTGCATCACAGTCCTGTGCCTTCAGAACATAGCTTTACGTTGCCATAAAATGGAAAACAAAATGCGAAAAAAACAGATTCCAAGTCATAAAACCAAACACTTTATATAGAATAGCATGCAACGTACCTCACAAGTAAACTGGAAAAAAATATAAATCTATAACATGACATACAGGGGTTGGACGATGAAACTGAAACACCTGTCATTTTAGTGTGGGAGGTTTCATGGTTAAATTGGACCAGCCTGGTAGCCAGTCTTCATTAATTGCACATTGCACCAGTAAGAGCAGAGTGTGAAGGTTCAATTAGCATGGTAAGAGCATAGTTTTGCTCAAAATATTGAAATGCACACAATATTATGGGTGACATACCAGAGTTCAAAAGAGGACAAATTGTTGGTGCACGTCTTGCTGGCGCATCTGTGACCAGGACAGCAAGTCTTTGTGATGTATCAAGAGCCACGGTATCCAGGGTAATGTCAGCATACCACCAAGAAGGACGAACCACATCCAATAGGATTAACTATGGATGCAAGAGGAAGCTGTCTGAAAGGGATGTTCGGGTGCTAACCCGGATTGTACCCAAAAAACATAAAACCACGGCTGCCCAAATCACGGCAGAATTAAATGTGCACCTCAACTGTCTGTCAGGAGCTCCATAGGGTCAATATACAGGTCCTTCTCAAAATATTAGCATATTGTGATAAAGTTCATTATTTTTCATAATGTCATGATGAAAATTTAACATTCATATATTTTAGATTCATTGCACACTAACTGAAATATTTCAGGTCTTTTATTGTCTTAATACGGATGATTTTGGCATACAGCTCATGAAAACCCAAAATTCCTATCTCACAAAATTAGCATATCATTAAAAGGGTCTCTAAACGAGCTATGAACCTAATCATCTGAATCAACGAGTTAACTCTAAACACCTGCAAAAGATTCCTGAGGCCTTTAAAACTCCCAGCCTGGTTCATCACTCAAAACCCCAATCATGGGTAAGACTGCCGACCTGACTGCTGTCCAGAAGGCCACTATTGACACCCTCAAGCAAGAGGGTAAGACACAGAAAGAAATTTCTGAACGAATAGGCTGTTCCCAGAGTGCTGTATCAAGGCACCTCAGTGGGAAGTCTGTCGGAAGGAAAAAGTGTGGCAGAAAACGCTGCACAACGAGAAGAGGTGACCGGACCCTGAGGAAGATTGTGGAGAAGGGCCGATTCCGGACCTTGGGGGACCTGCGGAAGCAGTGGACTGAGTCTGGAGTAGAAACATCCAGAGCCACCGTGCACAGGCGTGTGCAGGAAATGGGCTACAGGTGCCGCATTCCCCAGGTCAAGCCACTTTTGAACCAGAAACAGCGGCAGAAGCGCCTGACCTGGGCTACAGAGAAGCAGCACTGGACTGTTGCTCAGTGGTCCAAAGTACTTTTTTCAGATGAAAGCAAATTCTGCATGTCATTCGGAAATCAAGGTGCCAGAGTCTGGAGGAAGACTGGGGAGAAGGAAATGCCAAAATGCCAGAAGTCCAGTGTCAAGTACCCACAGTCAGTGATGGTCTGGGGAACCGTGTCAGCTGCTGGTGTTGGTCCACTGTGTTTCATCAAGGGCAGGGTCAATGCAGCTAGCTATCAGGAGATTTTGGAGCACTTCATGCTTCCATCTGCGGAAAAGCTTTATGGAGATGAAGATTTCATTTTTCAGCACGACCTGGCACCTGCTCACAGTGCCAAAACCACTGGTAAATGGTTTACTGACCATGGTATCACTGTGCACAATTGGCCTGCCAACTCTCCTGACCTGAACCCCATAGAGAATCTGTGGGATATTGTGAAGAGAACGTTGAGAGACTCAAGACCCAACACTCTGGATGAGCTAAAGGCCGCTATCGAAGCATCCTGTGCCTCCATAAGACCTCAGCAGTGCCACAGGCTGATTGCCTCCATGCCACGCCGCATTGAAGCAGACATTTCTGCCAAAGGATTCCCGACCAAGTATTGAGTGCATAACTGTACATGATTATTTGAAGGTTGAAGTTTTTTGTATTAAAAACACTTTTCTTTTATTGGTCGGATGAAATATGCTAATTTTGTGAGATAGGAATTTTGGGTTTTCATGAACTGTATGCCAAAATCATCCGTATTAAGAAAATAAAAGACCTGAAATATTTCAGTTAGTGTGCGATGAATCTAAAATATATGTTTTCTTTAGAACAAAACACACCTGTATTGCAACCCTTCTGCTTTGTAAACATATACAGAGAATACAGAAGATTGTAAAGTGAAGGTTATATTTAAATGCTTACATATAAAGCAATGAATGGTCAGGCATCAGTATATGTCATATCCTGTATCTAAATATTTTAGTTTCTTATTCTATCTGTTCTGAGAATAACAATTTGTGTCACAACTTCAGTTCATTCTTGTGTTCCTTGTACTCTTAGATTTTCCTGTTAGATCTCTGTTAGACAATTTCCCAGGGTTATCCCTTTTCAGCTTCTATGCTTTCATCCTGCCAGTTTGCTTCCCTCCCATTTCTATTCATGCTCACTGACAATCTAGCTCATTCAGGCCACCAGTGCCTACTCATCGTGTTCTTGCCACTCACCTGTTTCCCCTGCTATTTAAGCTCCTGTTGGCCACTGTTTCTCCGCTGGATTCTTCAGTTCTGTTTGTTTCCCATGCCTCATGTCCTAACCTCCTCATGCCATGTTGATATTCTTCAAGCCGTTTTGTACGTTTTTGGTTTTTTATTAAAATCCTTCATCTCACCATGGTGCTCCTGCCTCCCTGTCTGAAACTAAGTCCTTCTCCAAAAACCACACTTCGGAAATGAAAAGAAATTCATACCTGGTTTCCCAACAACTAGTGGTGTGCATATGTAAACAGTCCACTTTAGTCTGATACCCCTAAATCCAATATACCCAAATGCATTTAGAATCACCTAATTACCAATCAGAGTCCATGTGTGTGTCATTTAATCAGTTTGCATCCAGCTGTATTGTGAAGTCTTCAGAGGTTTGCTGGTGTACAATACAGAACAAAATGCATAATGAAGAACAAGGAACACACCAGACCGGTCAGGGAAGCAGTGGAGAAGTTAAAAGCAGGGTTAGATTATGAAACGGTATTTCAAGCTTTCAGCATCTCACAGAAGACTATTCTATCAATGGCACAACTGCAAACCTACCAAGACATGGCCCACCACCTACATTCATGTCTAGAGACTTAATCACAAAAGTATAAGAGGTCTATGATAACTTAGTTTGTTCATTGTTTCTGTATTCAATATTTATTGGTGCTACTAAATATATAGGTTTAAAATTGGTTGTAATACTGATGGTCAATACCACACAGTGATTTCACCTTAATCATGTTTTGTTTTACATTAATGTAAATAATAAAGTATGGTTAGGACATGATGTACACATTATTATTATTAGCACATTATTGTTGCAACAGTCAATTTGAATAACTTAATTAAAAATAACAACAAAGTTAAACAAAACAACTTAGTAATGATGCTGACTTACACATTGGGATCCTAATAATGTCACGCAACTACTGCCTCCTTCACCTTATTGCTAATGCTACTATTTACCATGCTGTCAATTTCTCTCCCTTCACTCCGTTTGCCTTCACTCTGTTTCTCTTCTTCCTCCATTTCATGTTTCTGTCTGTTGCTGCAGAAGTCAAAGCTTCAGCAAATAAATGTTTAATTTCTTTCATGTTTGGCTGCATCTGCCCACCGGGCAAATGGCCAATTTTCCCAATTACCAGTCCAGCCATGACTGCACATCATCCTGTGAAAACCATGGTGATGGCAGCATTGTGCAAAAAAATGACCTAATGACTTAACAATTTGAACATGTCTAACTAGGAACAGAAAAGAACATTATATAGATATCCTGCTTTAGTTTGACTGAAATAATTGTACAGGTCCTTCTCAAAATATTAGCATATTGTGATAAAGTTCATTATTTTCCATAATGTCATGATGAAAATGTAACATTCCTATATTTTAGATTCATTGCACACTAACTGAAATATTTCAGGTCTTTTATTGTCTTAATACGGATGATTTTGGCATACAGCTTGTGAAAACCCAAAATTCCTATCTCACAAAATTAGCATATTTCATCCGACCAATAAAAGAAAAGTGTTTTTAATACAAAAAAGGTCAACCTTCAAATAATCATGTACAGTTATGCACTCAATACTTGGTCGGGAATCCTTTTGCAGAAATGACTGCTTCAATGCGGCGTGGCATGGAGGCAATCAGCCTGTGGCACTGCTGAGGTCTTATGGAGGCCTAGGATGCTTCGATAGCGGCCTTTAGCTCATCCAGAGTGTTGGGTCTTGAGTCTCTCAACGTTCTCTTCACAATATCCCACAGATTCTCTATGGGGTTCAGGTCAGGAGAGTTGGCAAGCCAATTGAGCACAGTGTTACCATGGTCAGTAAACCATTTACCAGTGGTTTTGGCACTGTGAGCAGGTGCCAGGTCGTGCTGAAAAATGAAATCTTCATCTCCATAAAGCTTTTCAGCAGATGGAAGCATGAAGTGCTCCAAAATCTCCTGATAGCTAGCTGCATTGACCCTGCCCTTGATAAAACACAGTGGACCAACACCAGCAGCTGACATGGCACCCCAGACCATCACTGACTGTGGGTACTTGACACTGGACTTCCGGCATTTTGGCATTTCCTTCTCCCCAGTCTTCCTCCAGACTCTGGCACCTTGATTTCCGAATGACATGGAGAATTTGCTTTAATCCGGAAAAAGTACTTTGGACCACTGAGCAACAGTCCAGTGCTGCTTCTCTGTAGCCCAGATCAGGCGCTTCTGCCGCTGTTTCTGGTTCAAAAGTGGCTTGACCTGGGGAATGCGGCACCTGTAGCCCATTTCCTGCACACGCCTGTACACCGTGGCTCTGGATGTTTCTACTCCAGACTCAGTCCACTGCTTCCGCAGGTCCCCCAAGGTCCGGAATCGGCCCTTCTCCACAATCTTCCTCAGGGTCCGGTCACCTCTTCTCGTTGTGCAGCGTTTTCTGCCACACTTTTTCCTTCCCACAGACTTCCCACTGAGGTGCCTTGATACAGCACTCTGGGAACAGCCTATTCGTTCAGAAATGTCTTTCTGTGTCTTACCCTCTTGCTTGAGGGTGTGAATAGTGGCCTTCTGGACAGCAGTCAGGTCGGCAGTCTTACCCATGATTGGGGTTTTGAGTGATGAACCAGGCTGGGAGTTTTAAAGGCCTCAGGAATCCTTTGCAGGTGTTTAGAGTTAACTCGTTGATTCAGATGATTAGGTTCATAGCTCGTTTAGAGACCCTTTTAATGATATGCTAATTTTGTGAGATAGGAATTTTGGGTTTTCATGAGCTGTATGCCAAAATCATCCGTATTAAGACAATAAAAGACCTGAAATATTTCAGTTAGTGTGCAATGAATCTAAAATATATGAATGTTAAATTTTCATCATGACATTATGAAAAATAATGAACTTTATCACAATATGCTAATATTTTGAGAAGGACCTGTATGTATTTAAAATTTAAATCTTAATTAACATGTCTTTTTAAAGCAACATCTACAATATAAGATAAAAAAAAAAAGATGTAGTTAAAAAGAGCAGCTTAAAGCCATTGGGATTTAAATTATCCTCATGCCTTTTCAATTTTGTGTTTGGGCTGGCACAGTTTACTACTAATAATCCTCTTGCTGTCTCCAGAGTATTCCTATGACTATTTCACCATCTTTTGAGTTCACACTATGGCACAATGAGCCCCCTCCACTTGGTTGAGCAGCTGATAGTCCATGTAAGAAAGATTTACAGATTTATTAGTAAGATTTCCTTATGTCTGTGCCACTTTTAATAACCACTTAGCTTAAGGACATGTCCACTGTTGAAGAGGTGTGGGGTGGAGGATGTCATTTAATTAAGACTTGGAAACACTATACCCTTTTTCTTCACTGATAATGTGGTGAGCAGACCAAGACAGCTGGCCATTCACAGAGGTTCACATTTGTATTATGAGCTGTTCACCAAGCTGATAAGCTTAACAAAATACTATACTGCCTCGTCTTCTGATGGCTGTTATTGCTGTGACCATTAATTTTGTTTTCAACAAAATGAGCTGAGGTGGCCTCCCCCACTATGAGATTACAATATGAGTGAATAAACACAGAAATTCCCCCATTCAGTGGGTAAATTAGGATGAGCTTATCTTGTGGCTTAAAGTACATCCGCCAAGAGTCTGTTGGCCATTTTCAGTCAATTAGCAGCAAAAATCACCTCATAGCTGAACAGAAAACAACCTGCAGCCTCCAGAGAAATATGCTACAACATAGCATATTAGGAACAGATTACACAACCTGTTATTTACTCCCTTTTTATACAACGCTGTTTGCAAACATCTGAACCCATTAAGCAATGTTTGTTTCTGTATGAATCTTTTTATTTGAAAGGATGGGTTTTTGATAATAATTTGGATGAAATGTTTCATGTGATTGAAAAACTAAATAAAGAACAAATGGGAATAAATCTCATGCTTTGAACAAAGCATGTTTAGTGAGGCAGACAGAGTTAATACAGAATAATATTTCAGAATATATAATGCAGAAAGCAGTGAGAGATCATAAGTCTGTGAAAAACAAGAAATCCAGCCAGCCAGCTTCAGCCTCACAAAGCCTTGGAGCAGCCCCCTGCTGGTAGTAGTAGATGAGGACACAAGACACAGCCCTAACAGCAGGGCAGTCAAGGGCAAAGCCTATAGTCAAGCCACAAAATGCAACATAGCAATGGCCGAGATATGAGAAGTCACCAAGTCACATCAACCAAATTGAAGTTGTAGGTTAATTTACTGTCATTTACTGTTAGTATTTGTGCTAAATGCATTCAGCCATAGAATGAATGTTAGCCCATGTAGCATAGTGTTCAATTTAGTAAAAGCGATTACTGAACATTTATATGCTGCTTGATTTAGTTTGTTCCATCTCTGTGCTAATTAAGATGGAGAGTATCTCCTTCCACTGAATAAAACAACTGCAGCCCATGTCAGCTGAATGAACAGTGAGTTGTTTTTGAAATTTATTTGGATGCTAACTAAGTGCAAAATTACTTTGACACATCATAGAAGAAAATAATTTTTCTCATTTTAGCAAACAGTGTTAGATATGAAGCATTGCACAATGACCTTTGGCCCATAACACTAATTAAAACAAGAATCTGTTATGCAAGTGTTAGTTACTGCCTAGAGAATACACATCTCAACTGCTGTCTTGTTCCAGATATGTGACTTTTCATGCAAAGTTATAATTTAGTACAATGGATGTGAAGAAATGGATACACAGGAAACACAGAGAACTCAAACAATAGTCTATTTAGTTCAGAATATTCATCAATAACTTGTGCTCTTTTTGAATTTTCACTGTGCTGGCAATGAAAATTTAATTTACTTTCCAAAATAGCAAAGAGAAACATCACAAGCACATGTCCTACTGATATAGATCCAAGGATCCATATTAAAATGACAAAAAAAAAAAAAAAAGAAAACAAAAATCAGCTTGGAAGTAATATTCTGCTGTTATTTAATTCAGTTTCAATTCAGTTTATTTATATAGTGCCAATTCACAACACATGTTGTCTCAAGGCTCTTTACAAAAGTCAGGTAAAAACATTCCAGTTAGTCCTAACCATTGAACAATGCAGTCAGAGTTAGTTATTTATTCAAATTGGACAAAACGTTTTTCTGTCTAATGAAAGGAAACCCAGCAGATTGCATCCAGTCAGTGACTTGGAGCATTCACTCCTCCTGGATGAGCATGTAGCGACAGTGCACAGTCCGTGGCGTTGACTTTGCAGCAATCCCTCATACTGAGCATGCATGTAGCGACAGTGGAGAGGAAAAACTCCCTTTTAAGAGGAAGAAACCTCTAGCAGAACCAGGCTCAGTGTGAGTGGCCATCTGCCACGACCGACTGGGGGTTTTAGAGAACAGAGCAGAGACACAAAGAGAACAAAGAAGCACTGATCCAGGAGTACTTTCTATGGGAAGGAAAAGTAAATGTTAATGGATGTAGCTCCTTTAGTCGTTTCATCTAGAAAGAAAGAACAGATAAACTCTGAGCCAGTTTTCAAGATTTGCAGCCAGTTTGCAAAGATGTAATAAACATTTCTGGCTTGAAGTGGGCTCAGTTATTAATATTGGTATTGATTGAAACTGTTATCAAGCCAGACACAAATAATACTAAATAATAACAGGAGCTGTTTTCGTGAGATATTAGAAAGTCTTCTTTCTGTCTTTAGAGGAACAGACAACCTTAAAGTGCTTCGTGTAAACACAGTTTTTGAAAAGTTTTACATTCTCACATTTGCATTAGATAGTAATATAGGTAGGTCTGTGGTTGTTTTCATAAAAACAGAGGTCTGAAATCAAAACATGTCCTTCAAAACATAATGTGTAAAGCAATTAGTGGAAACTGTGCAAAATGATACAAAACTAAAACAGTGTAAAACATAGAAAAATTGCTTTCATTATATGAAACGGGTTTCTTTTTTTTTTTTTTTACACCATAACACTTTTGGCCTGAAATAATTGGCCTACTCTACCCAGTTTTACTTAGTTGTACTGTTTGCAGTACAATGTTCTCATTGTATGCTGTTGGCAGGGACTCATGTTTATGGACTTTAAATCTGGAAAATGAAGACTACAGATTCAAGATTTGGCTCAGTCTTAAATCTCACCTGAAATCCATGGCTCTGACAAAAATGTGCATAATCCTTTTGTAAAAAGGTGCCTTTGATTTATTAACTAACTTATGTTTATAGTGATTTGTTTATCTTAATAGCAGCTTCTTAATAATGAACTCATGGATGTAATAACTGTATGAAATGCCTTTGGGTTATTTTAGCAAAAATAAAGCTTAAATCACTGCCAACATAATAGTATGCTGTGTTAAGCTTGTGTTGTAGTAAAAACACTTCTGCTGTATCAAAACAAAAATAATTCCCTCTTATATTAAAAAAAGGATATTTAACATTCTTTCTTTCAGTAACAGCATTCCACATCTGCACTGTGCTCTTTATGTAGAAATTTAGAACATACCTTGAAACATTTTTGTCTTTAGACAATGGTTTTCAATACATTTTTACTCGTTTTCCCAACAGTAAGAAGAAAATGTAATAAAAGGATTTGAGGGAAGAATAAACAAATATAAAAATGTTACATAAATTCTGGAATTCAACATTTGCAGGTGTACTTCTACCATTGTTCCTTAATATTTCTAATGAGGTCAATTTTATACATCACACAGGAAGGATAAGAGAACCTTTATTTCACTAATCGTTGGACTTGCAACTTGACAGGGATTTCGGAAAATGATTTGTTAACTCCTTTTGTTTTTTTTCTTTTAAGACAAAGTTTTACTTTCAAGTAAAAAAACTTCAACTTAAAACATCACCGAATGATAAAGTTAAAGAAGTGTTCCATCATCTACAAAAGCATTTACTGATATGATCCTCGTGTTTTGGTTTACATTTGTGTTTTGATCATTCTGAGTTGTTTCGAAAGGATGTTGCCCTATTGGATCATTCTTTTGTGTTCAGGTACTTAGTTTATTCTTGTATTCTGTCTTTTGTGCATCTGGACTTATTTCTGTTAGATCAGTGTTAGTCTTTTACCCTGTAGTTTGTACTTTCTTCGTCTCTAGTTCGTCTTCCCTTGTGTTAATTATTTATCTTCCCTCAGTCTGCCTGTTTGCTCTCCCCCACAGCTGTAACTAATATCCTCACCTGCATTCAATGTCATTGTCCACTCTCATCTCAGTACATGAGCTCACTGGTTTTCATTGTTCTTTGCTACTTCCTCTCGTTACTCTGCCCATGCTCCATGTCCTATTTTTCTTATGGAAGTAAGTTTTCTGTTTTAATTATTAAACCTCCACCATGCTCATTCCAGGTTTCTGTCTGCATTTTGGCCCTACTGTAAACATACAAAGCATGACATTCACATGAAATGTAGGACACTGAATTGGTCTAGGCCAGTTAGTTCCATCTATCACATTTGGCAATTTGTATCCAACTATATATTTCACTTACACAGTACTATATGACCTCCTTTAAAAAAGATGTTACTACTGTGTTTGGGATGTAAATTGTTTTTGTAGCCTTCACTGCTAACAGTAGTTACCCTTGCCACATAATTTTTCAATTAGCAAATTCATCTCCTTTTTAAACTTGAACAAAGAAGTAATTCAGCATCTTTTTTCATTCCTAAATCCAATTTCAAACTTCAGAGGTAAATGGCCAAAGCATAACTAACCACCAGCACTTATTTCTGGTTCACCTCATTCACTTTATATTGGTAATTTTTGAAAGGTTCTTCACACTACCTCTCTTTTAACTATTTATATACACCAGAGACCAATATGCTTGAATTCTGTATCATGTTCCTCATTATGCTTTTTAGCTTTATATAATTGTTAATTTATTTTAATTTACTTTGCAAATAGCACCAGAAATTATTTTGAGTACCATTAAAGGGGTACCGAAAACTACGGGTTGTCAAATTGACCATTATGTGTTCCATTATTACTTTTTTCTTTTTTTCTCCACAAATAATTCTGTGGATTGCCTACTAGCTCGCAACTTCCTCAGAGAACACATCTTCAAAACATATTGTAGCTATTTCTTTCAAGCCACACATTTAGGATTTATTTTCTAATTGTCAGGCATGACCCGTTTAATAGAATTTATTGTCATAAATCCAGAGATCATTTGCATTCCATGCACAACATTCTTTCTGACCCTAGTTTCCTGCTGACCTCATAATGCTTACACCACAGTGCTCAGATTAAGTATGCAATACATGCTACCTGTTTTTGCCAGCTGTAGAGTCCTGCATTCAGAACAAGTAATTATATTTTTGTCTCAGAAGACCAATGCATGTTTACTCCCCATGCTGGAGTCCTTCAGGTGCCATTTGGCAGACTCTAAGCAAGCTGTCAAATGCCCTTTATTCAGCAGCAGCTTCTATCTAACAACTGTACCATAGGGGTATGATGGATGGAGTGCTGTGGAGAGAGCAGTCCACCTTTAAGGCTCAGCCATCTCTACACAGAAATGGACTCCTATCTATTGCTTGTTCAGTTACACTCATAATAGTTTGCCTTACTAAAAGTAAGATGGATTGTGGGTCAATCTGGATACCTTCTAACTCTGTTGCTCAGAATCTAAAGAATGATTCTGATTCTGATACAATTTAGTAGAGCTTTACACAGGTATTTTGTAACTAACACTAAAAATGCACTGAAATAGTTGGCCCTACTGCCATTATCTGAATCTCTTCTAATAAGATTTGTTTTACTACAGCTTTTGCAGAAAAACCAATCAAATACCTTACTTCAATCAATATTGTTAATTTACCAAATCAAATGAAGAGAAGCTTATTAAAATAGCGCATGCCCCCTTGCTAAGGTTGCAAGATGACAAAATAAATCTATTTGAGTGTGCTTGTGAGACTATAAAAATTGCTTTTGAACTGAAGTATCAAGAAACTAAGACAAAACAATCCTTAAGAGATTTGACATAATTGCCAGATCATCTTGTGTTTTTAGGATGACGGCAGTCCATGTGTCGACTTCTTTTTTGTTAAATACTTGAGACTAGAGTTGGACTTGCAAAAAATTACTTGTTAAAATGTCTGCTTCATGTATACGTTGATTTCATTTAGGCAGTTCAGTAGTGGGGGATTACTGCCTAGCTTAACAGGAAAATGGGCAAATCATATCTTAATGTCAGTGACAAAACATTAAAAATTTTGTGTTTTTTAGTATTTCCTTTTAAAGTTTTAAATGGTCTAGCACCTCTCTATTTTGTGTGATTTCCTTACCATCCCTATACTATTGACATCTCCCAGGTCTTCAAAACAGTTTATGTTTGATGTAGAGGTAATCAAGCTTCTCGTGGCTGACGTAAAAATGTGGAATGGTTTAGTTGTGCAAATCTGGACGACTCAGACCATAGCTCCCTTTTTTGAAACTAATCTCTTTTCTTTAGCCTCCCATTGGTAGAGTATGAGACCCTACGATTTGCAGAAAAAAATGCAGAGAAGAAATACATAAGTTGCATGGGAACTGATGGAAATGGAAATACAGCTACAGTAGATCTACAGGGGTTGGACAATGAAACTGAAACACCTGGTTTTAGACCACAATAATTTATTAGTATGGTGTAGGGCCTCCTTTTGCGGCCAATACAGCGTCCCTTCGTCTTGGGAATGACATATACAAGTCCTGCACAGTGGTCAGAGGGATTGTAAGCCATTCTTCTTGCAGGATAGTGGCCAGGTCACTACGTGATACTGGTAGAGGAAAACGTTTCCTGACTCGCTCCTCCAAAACACCCCAAAGTGGCTCAATAATATTTAGATCTGGTGACTGTGCAGGCCATGGGAGATGTTCAGCTTCACTTTCATGTCCATCAAACCAATCTTTCACCAGTATTGCTGTGTGTATTGGTGCATTGTCATCCTGATGCATGGCACTGCCTTCAGGATACAATGTTTGAAACATTGGATGCACATGGTCCTCAAGAATGGTTCGGTAGTCCTTGGCAGTGACACGCCCATCTAGCACAAGTATTGGGCCAAGAGAATGCCATGATAATGGCAACCCAAACCATCATCGATCCACCCCCATGCTTCACTCTGGGCATGCAACAGTTTGGGTGGTACGCTTCTTTGGGGCTTCTCCAAACTGTAACTCTCCTGGATGTGGGGAAAACAGTAAAGGTGGACTCATCAAAGAACAATACATGTTTCACATTGTCCACAGCCCAAGATTTGCGCTCCTTGCACCATTGAAAGCGACGTTTGGCATTGGCACGAGTGACCAAAGATTTGGCCATAGCAGCCCGGCCGTGTATATTGACCTTGTGGAGCTCCTGACAGACAGTTCTGGTGGAAACAGGAGAGTTGAGGTGCACATTTAATTCTGCCGTGATTTGGGCAGCTGTGGTTTTATGTTTTTTGGATACAATCTGGGTTAGCACCCGAAAATCCCTTTCAGACAGCTTCCTCTTGCGTCCACAGTTAATCCTGTTGGATGTGGTTCGTCCTTCTTGGTGGTATGCTGACATTATCCTGGATACCTTGGCTCTTGATACATCACAAAGACTTGCTGTCTTGGTCAGAGATGCACCAGCAAGACGTGCACCAACAATTTGTCCTCTTTTGAACTCTGGTATGTCACATAATGTTGTGTGCATTTCAATATTTTGAGCAAAACTGTGCTCTTACCCTGGTAATTGAACCTTCACACTCTGCTCTTACTGGTGCAATGTCCAATTAATGGAGACTGGCTACCAGGTTGTTCCAATTTAGCCATGAAACCTCCCACACTAAAATGGCAGGTGTTTCAGTTTCATTGTCCAACCCCTGTAAATGAAGGTTCATACTTTAATGTGGATAGTAAATAGCCCTTACAATAGCATTAAGACATACAGGTCCTTCTCAAAATATTAGCATATTGTGATAAAGTTCATTATTTTCCAAAATGTCATGATGAAAATTTAACATTCATATATTTTAGATTCATTGCACACTAACTGAAATATTTCAGGTCTTTTATTGTCTTAATACGGATGATTTTGGCATACAGCTCATGAAAACCCAAAATTCCTATCTCACAAAATTAGCATATTTCATCCGACCAATAAAAGAAAAGTCTTTTTAATACAAAAAACGTCAACCTTCAAATAATCATGTACAGTTATGCACTCAATACTTGGTCGGGAAACCTTTTGCAGAAATGACTGCTTCAATGCGGCGTGGCATGGAGGCAATCAGCCTGTGGCACTGCTGAGGTCTTATGGAGGCACAGGATGCTTCGATAGCGGCCTTTAGCTCATCCAGAGTGTTGGGTCTTGAGTCTCTCAACGTTCTCTTCACAATATCCCACAGATTCTCTATGGGGTTCAGGTCAGGAGAGTTGGCAGGCCAATTGAGCACAGTGATACCATGGTCAGTAAACCATTTAGCAGTGGTTTTGGCACTGTGAGCAGGTGCCAGGTCGTGCTGAAAAATGAAATCTTCATCTCCATAAAGCTTTTCAGCAGATGGAAGCATGAAGTGCTCCAAAATCTCCTGATAGCTAGCTGCATTGACCCTGTCCTTGATAAAACACAGTGGACCAACACCAGCAGCTGACACGGCACCCCAGACCATCACTGACTGTGGGTACTTGACACTGGACTTCTGGCATTTTGGCATTTCCTTCTCCCCAGTCTTCCTCCGGACTCTGGCACCTTGATTTCCGAATGACATGCAGAATTTGCTTTCATCCGACAAAAGTACTTTGGACCACTGAGCAACAGTCCAGTGCTGCTTCTCTGTAGCCCAGGTCAGGCGCTTCTGCCGCTGTTTCTGGTTCAAAAGTGGCTTGACCTGGGGAATGCGGCACCTGTAGCCCATTTCCTGCATACGCCTGTGCACGGTGGCTCTGGATGTTTCTACTCCAGACTCAGTCCACTGCTTCCGCAGGTCCCCCAAGGTCTGGAATCGGCCCTTCTCCACAATCTTCCTCAGGGTCCGGTCACCTCTTCTCGTTGTGCAGCGTTTTCTGCCACACTTTTTCCTTCCCACAGACTTCCCACTGAGGTGTCTTGATACAGCACTCTGGGAACAGCCTATTTGTTCAGAAATTTCTTTCTGTGTCTTACCCTCTTGCTTGAGGGTGTCAATAGTGGCCTAATGGACAGCAGTCAGGTCGGCAGTCTTACCCATGATTGGGGTTTTGAGTGATGAACCAGGCTGGGAGTTTTAAAGGCCTCAGGAATCTTTTGCAGGTGTTTAGAGTTAACTCATTGATTCAGATGATTAGGTTCATAGCTCGTTTAGAGACCCTTTTAATGATATGCTAATTTTGTGAGATAGGAATTTTGGGTTTTCATGAGCTGTATGCCAAAATCATCCGTATTAAGACAATAAAAGACCTGAAATATTTCAGTTAGTGTGCAATGAATCTAAAATATATGAATGTTAAATTTTCATCATGACATTATGGAAAATAATTAACTTTATCACAATATGCTAATATTTTGAGAAGGACCTGTACAACTGTATGTGTCCTGTGACCCTCTTTTAGAATCCAGAATTTCTTTTTTCATCTATAAAAATAATTTTGACTTTTATTAATTTTGAATTCATTGTGTAATTTTTTGTCTAACTTGTTAATATCTAAGATGTTGGTAAAACAGAATATCATCAAAATAGAATAATTTTGACGGTTACTCAGAATTGTATTTGGTTTTCCATAATTCTGGTCCAGCTTTTAATTAAGTTTTTGAAACTACAGCATTGCAGCAAGGCCTATTGTCAAAAAGGAACCAAGAATTTCTCTTCTGTGAAGGCCATTGTAATGCATAGTGTGTGTGGTTGGAAATGTTATGTTTGGTGATCCTTAAAGCATGGCCTTTCCAGAGTCAAGCACCAGTGAATCCATTCAGCTGTGTTATGACTATCCATGTAATGCTGCAGGAATGACACTCTCAATGTAAGCACTTTCAAAATGTGGAAAAAAAAAAAAGAAATTCAGAGCACTTAATAATTGACCAAAACAGTTTGGGAAAGCAGGATGACACAGTTAATGCAGGCTATTTATTCCTTTCAAACACCACGCAGTTTTTTTTTTTGGCAGAACAGCTAAAAAAGCTTAATCCTGTGTTGGAACCTTATTTCTTAGTAGCTTGCAGATTTCAATAAAGCTGATTTGTGTAAAGAGAATGTGTTCTTTTGTAACTGCAGTCACCTATTAGGCCTCATACAGCTCTGGTGAGACAAATACCTATACTACATATTGAAATGCCTTGCAAAACTATTCATTCCCCTTGAGTCTTTTGAAATTTTGTCACATTACAACCACAAAATTTATGTATTTTATATACAGGGTGGCACGTAATTGTAAAGTGGAAGGAAAATCATTCATGGTTTCAGAAACAAAAAAAAATGTAAAATTGTGCAATGCATTTGTACCTAGTAGTACCACGTGTTGCAGCCATCACTGACAAAAAAAAAACACAGGCATTTGTTTGATCTAACTAAGCATCTTTAATTAATTTAACAGGAATTGTTTAATGTACTGGAAGAATATATAATAATATTGCATAGATACTACTGTCATACTGTTAACTACAACCTGACCCACATGCAGAGAACAACCAGAGACAACAAAGTTCAGATGGTTAGTTTATTTAATTACGGGCCCTAGAGACGGAGACCGGAACTGGACACCTCTGGCTGCGGGAGAAGATCAAAGTTACTGACTGGACCCCAGAAACGTGCCAGAGAAGGATATGCGGCTTACAGGTGAGAGCAGGGTTTCCGCCTAGGGGGAAGCCAAAGAACCTGGGTTGTGTGTGAGTGCGGTCAGTCTCATCCATCGTGGCTGGCAAGGCGATGCCAAGCGGAGGGCGCTGGGAGGGTGGACAGTGTTCGCTCAGCTGGAAGGCTCACAGAAGAGTCAGCCAAATGGTTCGATCGGGGACTCCGTTTTGACAGAGTCTCCGTGCCTCAGATCAGTTGAAGTCGGATCTGGGGAAACAGCACCTGGAGGTTTCAGGACAGGGAAAAATTAGTACAAGGTACCCAAAAAAATCAATCTTCTTAAACAAGAACAAATCTTCAGAGTGGCCGATAGATCACACCCCAGATCCTGACACCACCTCCCCCCCCAACGGCCGCCTCCTGGCGGCCCAGAAGCAGCAGTCCGGGCGGACGGTGTTGGCAGGGTGGCCCTGAAACTCCCGTGCTGGTCTGGACAGGTTTTAGCTGGGAGACATGGAACACCGGGTGGACCCGGAAACTGGAAGGCAGACGGAGGCGGACTGAGGCGGGGCCTACAAGGGACTCAACAACAGGGTAGATCACACCCCAGATCCTGACAACTACATTATATGCAGAGTTCGCATATTAACATGTTCTATTCATTTTGGGATCCGTCATAACATATTAAGTTTTCTCGTGATCGCTTTCTCGTGATATCTCTAACAAAAGAGAATGAGGCGTGAGGTCACAACACAAAAATCAATATGAATGAAGCTTGATAGATTGATTGTCCTCCTGGAATCTGAATCCTCACCCCTGTCTTAAGTCTTTCATACCCTACAATAGGTATTCTTCCAAGAATATTTAGCTCCATCCATCTTCAGAATCAATTCTGACCACCTTACCAGCATCTCCATAGCATGATGCTGCCATATCCTTGTCTCACAATTGGGATGGCCTTTTTAGGATGATGTGCAGTGTGAGTTCCACCAAATTTAGCATTTTGCATGTGATGCATAAAGTTAGTTGATTATCTACCTGTATTTTGACCAAAGCGTCTTCTTCCACATGTTCACTGTGTCCTCTACATGAGTTCTTTTTTTTATGGGATATAATATAGCATTATTTAAACAATTGCTTTCTTCTTGTGCCTCTTCCATAAAGTGCAGTCTCGTGGCATGGAAGGCTAGCTATTGTGTCAATATTCTTTCTGCTTTTGAACAATGGAATAAAAAATGCTCTGTTAAGGGTTCAAAGCTTGGTGATGGTGTTGAAAATCATGTATCATTTTCCTTCTACTTCAAAATTCTACACTATTTTGTGTTGCAGTTAGTTGTCAAATCTGTACACAATACAATGTCATGTGTTGCTGTGATGAGACAAATTGTGTTTAAGGGTCAGAGCAAAAACTGACCAGTTGATGTAAGAGCCCATGGTGCACTCTGAGAGCAAACAACTCATCTGTAATTTGTTACACCAGAAGAACCAGCCTTATAGTCCACAAAGCAGATGGCACTGACTGCATGCAGATGCTAATTTGTGTATTATTTCCAGCAGATGAGAATAGTTTGCACTTATATTTGCGATTGGTTGGAGTTATTTTTTCTTCAGCCACAAACACAGCAGATGCAGTGAAATGATTGAAGAGAGATAAAAATATTGTTCTTTCACTTTTCAGATGTGACTGAATAACATTGGAATGGTGCTTCTGAATCAATAAGGGATGCAAATGTTTACAACGCACCACAGTAGATTATTAAACACCATAGAATGATGCATTCCTATAACTCATTCATCACTGTATATCTCCAAATGACTCAAGTAAGCATAATAAAAAACACTGGTTAAAATTAAAAAGTTATATGACTGAACATGAGTAAAGAAATTGAGGGACATAACCCGGACCCCGTGGTTAGTGGCTTATCTTAGCAACCAGACTGGTCTGTAAAGCTTTGCTGCTCTGAAAACTCCAAAAGCACATTTGAAAGTGGGCTCATAATCTTGATAAATTGACTGCACAGTTAAAATTTTGAGGTGTACTTTTTTGTGTAAAAAAATTGATTCTACTTTTTGTGACAAATTAATGCTATAACAGCAAAAATGTGTACACTCAACAGCACCATTACCGATGCTTGTGGCGCAGTGCCTTGCTGCACACAATCCTGCCACTTTAACAATCTCAGGGAAATCTTGAAAGACCTACATCAGACTAGGACCTTCCACCTGTGAAAATAAGCCCCTTGGAAACTTTTTTCAAAATGCACACTGGGCTCACACAAACTCGCACATTCTCGTTTTGGAGACAGGGGAAACTTGTAAAGCAGATGGTGAGGTTGGAAATTTAAGATATACCACAATATAATTCCTCTCAGACATTAAATTAAACTCCATGTCGAACTTTAATCAAAGTTTTCTCACCATCACATTACTCTCCCCGATGAACACCAGGGTGATTGAATACCGTGGTGACACTCGTGCGTAATGATGTGTGATGGATGCACCAGCACTGCTGGAAGACCTTGGAACTAGGAGAATTAGGAGGGAATGTATTTTCAGGAACACCTAGATTTCCTGGCCCATGATGAATATACCGATTTATACTCCCTGGAGCATTGCTCTTGCATCTATGTCATTAACTGGGTGCAGTATTGGAGAGATGGAACCACACCATCTCTGTTCAATTACAGGTCTTAACCATTCTCTTGTTCCTGGCAATCGGCTCTTACCAGTGCGAATTAGCCTGACAAGTATATGTTCAACATAATCAACAATTAACTTTCTGCATGAAGGTTAAAAGTTAAGAACAACATAATTCTGTGAAATTATCCAAAGGTCTGGGATATTGCAGCCAGCCTTAAGAGCAATAATGCCTGCCTGGATGGCTTTGTTAATAACATTGTAAATATGACCAGTCAATACATCAGATTTCCCTACGCTGCGGCTGCCAAACATGATATTTTTGACCTTCCACCTCATTCACCAACACATAGATTTGCGCCTCTGTTAAAATGTGTTTAGTTTCTCTTTTCTCCGTGGTTGCCATTGTTAAACCATGAAATATCGTTGATTATCTGGCTCATTTAAATACACGATATACATAAGGTGCTTTGCATTGGGCATTTACGGTTGAATGTGGGCTTGTAGAGTGCATAGCATGAGGCGGAAACTTGTACACAAATGTTGAGGTGCAGCTGTCATTTAAAAGAAGAAATTTCTTACTGGTGTGCCTGCACATGGTTTCATTAGTCTGGATTGTTCTTGGCATATGGTAAAAATAATCCAGACTTATGAAACCATGCGCATTGCCATGTCCATTTTGGCTTTTGGGTGCACATGTACTTATAGATCCTGCGCAATGTTTTATAAATGAGACCCCAGGGCTTTCCGGAAGCAATGAAAAAGTGGCTAATGAGATAAAGTTGGACGTTACTTTAACACTCAACCCAAAACAAACAAGCATTAGTGCTTAGATGCCTGTTAGCATTTAAACAGCTTAGCATCACAAACCAAATAGCATAGTTAGGACTCCTTTAAGTCACACAATGAAAATATACAAGATTTCAAATGTTTTATCCTAAACCAATTTTCTCTGCCCAGAAACAACTGTTCTTATGAACAGGGGTATAGGAGCTTCAAGAGCCAGTGAGTTGCGTGGAGGCAGCTCTCAGTAGTGGTTGGGAGGTGTAGTGTCTGGTCACACTAGGTTCCTACATTGTATTCTCGCTGGGCAGTGGAGAGGAAACTGCTTCGTTGATGTAGTTAGAGACACTGTCTCTTCTTGGGGAAGTTTTGGATAAGATTCTTAAGGCTACTTGGGTGTGTATGTAAGTGTGTAGGTGTGTAGTGTGCAAGGCTACTTACACATGATAGAGTTACATATATTCAGTTACATGTACAGCTACATGTATTTAAGGTTTCATTCTTCGAAGATGCAGTCTTTTTCTCGGCCAGCGATATTAATGTGCCTTGTCTCCCCAATGCAAACAGTGGATGGCTGTGGGTAAAGAGAACAAAAAGCTGCTGCGCATAAAGTTTTGTAGCTTTATGAAGTCACAGCTGTGAAACTCCTTCCTGGGAGCTGTGCAAGAGAATTGGTCAAAACTGCATTCTGGGATTGAGAGTTTTTACCAGCCTCTTTTCGGTGTGTAGTTTAGTCCTTGTTTTATCCTATGGCTGGAGCCCAGCAGCTTTGTTCTGATTGGTGTTTGGATCAGCTCCTCCTGGGTTATCTGTGTTGGTCTCCCTTCCTCAATTCCTCTGTCTAGTCCTCTCCCACAGCTGTTCAGCATTCCACTGATTAAACTGACCTGGTTCCTATGCTACAGACCAGATCGCATTTGTGATTAATCTTCCTGGTTTCCATTATTCACTGCTGGGGTCTTCAGTTTTATCCTGCCCAGTCCTTTGTGCTGTTCACCTTGTGTCTTCCTCTAAGTTTTTGTTCAGTGTTCTTCATTAAATCTCACCATATTGCTCACTCAAACCTCACCAGAAACCAGTCATGAAAAGGATTCAGCAGACAGAGGGAGGAGGCACAAAAGGGGAAAAAAAAAAGTCATTGAGATCTTGCCTTTTCCTGCTCCTGGAAGAAATGGAGTGTGAGTCAGCCTTCTTGGGGTCTAAGCTGCTGTTGGGTTTGCCAGTTTACAGTTCAAAGAGCTTCCAGGAAGCATTCCATCTAGTAGCCCATTCACCTCTTCAGTTTGCTCACTCTCAGTATGAGTCATCAACCCAGCACCAAGGATGCCAGCATCACCATTTCTCCAGGCCATTCTCAAGAGTTCGTCTGTGGGTTCCAGCAGCTACAATGCTTCTCCGTGGTTTTATCTGTCCAATGGACCAGTCTCTAGAACTCCTCTTTTAGTGGCTACCTATTAGATCTCCAGACTACATCCATTCTGGGTTCCTTTGCCTCCAGTTTTCCTCAGCTGCTTCCTCCAGACCATCTCCACTGCTGGCAACCAGACCTCCTCCCCACCTCCTGGGTTAATTTGCCGCCGGCCACCTGCTCTTCTTCGCTACTGGTCTACTAGGCTTCCCTGCCACCGGCCCTCTGAGTTTGTCTGGAGCTCACCCTCTGGACACCCAAACAAACTGTTTTTCTTCTGAGGACCCCTTTGCCCACCCACTACAGGATTCTTTCTTTTTGATTTTGAAGGACTTTTGTTTTGATGAATTTGGGATTGTTTTGGGTCTTTTTAGATTATTTCTGTTCTCTGTGTTCTTTTTTAGTTTTTAGGTCTTGCCCTATTAATTCATTCCTTGTTTTAGGTCTCTATTTGTGTTTTTGTTTGTTTGTGAATTTAGTATATTTTCTAGACAATTTGTGTATCATGCACAACTTTAGTTTTCATGTGCTCCAGCTTTAATTTATACAAAGAAATGGTTCCTCTAAATAAATGCATAATTCTTCCGTTAAATGTGATGAATTGGATCAGATCACAGATCTACCTTTGCACCTTTTTTTAAAGTTAGAAGTATGCACACATTTTACTTCTACTTTACTTTTTGAAATCCACCAATGAAAAACTGAAAAACTTACTTGTTAAAAACTTTATAGGTAAATCAGCCATATACAGAGCAGGCTGCAAATTTATTTGTAAATGACACAGGTTGTATGCAAAATATAAATGCTACTATTGCCTTTTGTCACAAATTGCTAGTTCCCAAAAGCAGTTACCACCCTCTTTGAAAAGGTGCCAATTACTGCAGCTGGTCTGCAAATGGAAGCATGATTATACTTTTTTAGTACAATAACCTTTGCAAAGATGTGTTTGCAAATGTTTTCCCGTTTTTTGTTGTAAAAAAGAACAATGTTGCAATCCAGTTGAGTGTATCCTCTAAATTCATCAGAATTATTTATTGCCATGACTGATTTACAAAGGTTGGGAAAAGAGTCTGAATGCAGAGCCAACTTTCAGGGTTCAAATACAGGTTGAGGGAATTTCACTTGTTTAATTGATTATTTTTATTTTAGGCCTTCACCCTGAGGATAAATAAAACATTGTATGACTGGTCCAGTGCATTGGAGGATTAGCAACCTGATTATTAGGGGAGGTGGAGTTTTTAACTCTCAGCAGACATGACAGCAGTCATGTTTTTGGACTGTGGGAGAAATCTGGAGTACCCAGACAGAACCCACTCATGCACGGGGAGAGCATTTAAACTCCATGCAGAAAGACCCCTGCTGGGAGTTGAACCAAGGACCTTCTAGCTGTAAGGCAACAGTGCTACCAACTGCACCACCATGCAGGTACAGGTTAAATTATCATTAAAAGTTAATTTATTTCAATATTTAGATTACAAATTTGAAATTCATTTACACTCACCTGTTACTTTAAAATTTATTTAAAATCTTGGAATAAATATAACGCATAAACCAATCACATGGCAGTAACTCAATAGATATTTTTATGTAGACGTGGTGAAGATGACCAGAATCAGAAAGAAAGAGGTTTAAATGATTTTATGTTGCATGTTTGTTGGTGCCTGATGGGATGATTTGAATGTTTTAGAAACTATTGCCTTAGTGAGATATTCACACACAGCCGTCTCTAGGGTCATCCTACAGAAAGTTTTTTGAAAAAGAAAATATCACATGAGCTGCATTTGTGTGGACTAAAATGTCTTGTTGCTGTTAGAGGTCATAGGGGAATGAGCATACTGGTTTGAGATAATAGAAAGGCACAAGTACCTCAGAAAATCATTTGTTACAACTAAATTATACAGAATACCATCTTTAAATGCGCAACACATTAAACCTTAAGCAGATGGGCTACAGCAGCTGAAGAAAGGGTGCCACTCCTGTCAACTATGAACAGGAAATTGAAATTGCAATTTGCAAAGGCTCAACGAAATGAACAATAACACAACAACAACAGAATATCCAAGTACCCTTGTGATGTGGAACAAAAGAAAAATCAAGTTCATTATTGTGCATCCAACAAATCTGCAGTACCTGTGTAATGATATCATGTTAACGTTAACTCTGAGGAATGTTTTCAAGTCCTTGTTGAATCTATGCCACAAATGATCAGGTCACTCCACCAAATCAATGGATTCCGATGTTACAATCACTTCCATGGCTGCTGGTGCATAAAGTTTGGTGTGGAGAAACTTGACTTGGCCTGCACAGAGTCCTGACCTCAACCCTTTTGAACACCTTTGGAATGAATTACAGCAGAGGCTCCAATTCTGGATTTCTCATCTAATTATGAACACAGTCCTAAAACTTGTGGAAGATGTTTACAGAATAGTTGAAGTTGCTATTGCTGGCAATGATGGGTCTATCAACAAATTGGACCTCATAGTTTAAGAATAGGATGTCATCAACATTTATGTACTTGTAAAGGTTGACAGACAAATACAGTGTATATATACATACATACACTCTTGCTGGCCAATTAAGTTTTCATATTTATGTAAATTTAGATATTTTGTAATAACTTTAGCGTTAAATCAGTTCGCAGATGACATAGCTCTCTTGCATTTTCCTGACAATTATCTTCTTTAGGTAACCACCCCTGTATAAAGCAGGAGATTTTAGAAGCAGGAAGACAGTTCAGTGTCAGGTGTAATATATTGTGAGCTAATATCAGACCACTGTGGTAAAAATGTACTGGAAAACAAAGTCGGCCTATATTCCAGCCCTGACTTATGATCACAGGATCTGCACGCTGGTTGGAAGAATGAGGACTGCTGCCAAACGCTTGAACAAACGTTCTCCGCAAAATGGATCATTTTCATTTCAAGTCATCACAACTAAGACTTCTCAGAGACCCTTTTGTGTCAATACACTGTTAATTGAGTTTTAAACAGTTTACCAATAAACAAACTAATGCAAACTTGTATATGAATAACAATAACTAGAAAACAAATTTTAAACAAATGCAGCTAAGTTCATAGCTTCAGGTTAAAATGATAAAAGGGTTAAATCAAACAACAGTTAACATTCTTAATCAAGTTAAATAGTAAAAATCAAAGCCTTACTGACAAATGTAGTATTTTTATCTTCTTTGTCTCTGGGAGTCAGTTTCAAAGAGTGAAATGATGAAGAGCCTAATTCTGGTGAACTAGAACAGCTTTGGTTTTCTTTTCTGACCTGCTTCAGTGCTGAACTTTGCTCTCTCTGTTAAACCATCCATCACACATGGCATCAGGTTGAGGGCAGGTCACTTTTTCCCCATCTACACAGGTCAGGAGCACCTGCTTAGCTTGGTGAAGAAGGATAATGGGAAATAACATATTTTAAGTTAACCAAAGCGGTATATTCACTGTTCAAAGCGCTTAAAAAATAAAATTATTACAGGTGTATGCACTCCACTTTGCACCAACTTTAACATTATATATCCCCAATTTATTTCATTTAATGTGGGTTAACCAGCTCACAGTTTTAGTGTCATTGTGTGTACTGCTTGGAGTGATGAGAGCATAAAAATAAACAAAAATCAAGCTAACACACTGATGGCATTTTGTTTTTTTCAGACTCATTTAATCTAATTCTTTTTCATCATTAGTTTGGAAACTTAGCAGTAATTTGTAAAATCCTGTTATATAAAGTCATTAAAAAGTAAAGGCTTACATGACTATGAACACTGAAATAAAATAAAAATAGCTATGCCCTATGATTGGTTACCTTTTAGAAATGCCTTTAGCAAGGAAAGCCTTTTTTTTTTACTGTATAGCTCTCATTAGGTCCTACCACAACCTTTATATTGGGTTAAGGTCTGGACTCTGACTGGGCAATTGCAGCACCTTTCAGGCATGCTGTCATAGATGTGCTGCTGTGTCTTGAATCATTGTCTTGTTGATGACCCAGTTTGGGCAAAGCTTCAGCTATTAGGACAAATGACATTTGATTCTAAAATACTTGGCACACAGAGGAGTTCAGCATCAACACACGTTTGACCCATTATCATATAGACACACACACATTTATTTGCTGTAAAACCAGCAGTAGTGGGTTGAGTGTGCAGCCTATGTGTTTTCTTCTACCTGTTTTTGAGAATGAGTGAACAAAGTGCACAATTACTATGGGATCAATTTTACTGGGATATTTTAGCATTCCTTTACCCATGTGCCTCACCTGTTTTGGAGAATGCATGCAGATTGTGTTTTTTAGTACATTTGGGAATATCTCCTTCAAAATACTACTGATGGGACTATTGATCCAGTTGCAATTCTTTCTGAAGACATGGTCCAGTTTAATCCTCCATAATAAAAGACAAATGAAGGACATCAGCCATTCAGATAAAAGAAAAAAGGAAGGGGTGGCAGGGCATGCCAGCGGCTTAAAATAGAAGCCCTATACCTACTAAAACGCTAGCCAATATCAATTCCTTGCAGGGCAAAATTAATGAGTTGCTGGTTAACATCAAGTCCTTTTAGGAGTACAAGAACTTAAGCCTTACTGCCCTCATGGAAACATGGCTCAAACAGCAGGATACTAACTCAGAGCTGGACATACCCGGCTTCTGAGAGCCACTTCGACTTGACAGGAACTCTGCAGTGACTCGCAAGTCACTCAACGGAGTCATGTGCCTATTATTAAAAAAAAAAAAAAAAAATTTGTGTAAGATGGTTTTTGTGAGGGAAATATGGTGTACTCCAGACATTGAACTTTTATATGTATTATTGTGCCTGCATTACTGGGAATTCCCATGCTGATGTAGCAAACACTAACAAACAGTACAGATGCTTCAGTGGATTTCCCCAGATGCACTATACTTTGTAATGGGGTAATTTCAACCACTGTAACCCTGGAAAATCACTGTGTGGCTTTCAACAATACATCACCAGTCCAACACTGCGTATGAAATGTCCTGATCTGTGTTTAGACTCAGTCAAAGAAGCACACAGATCCCTGTGTAGATCCCCACTTGGTATGTCTGACCACAGTGTCATTTATCTGGCCCGATATTATCAGCTTCTTAGAAAGGGTCCAACCGGAGCCCCACAGGATCCTGGTTTGGTCTGTGAATCCACTGAGTGTCTTCAGGATTGTTTCAGTTCTACTTACTATGAGGTTTTTTGAAGGTACCTGTGGGGATTTAAATGAACTAACTGAAACTGTGTCAGCCCTGTCACTTTTTGAGACGATTTAGTCATTCCCTGTAGATTATATTGTGCATTTCCAAACAATAAACCTTGGTTCCCCAAAGCTGCCAGGAACACTATTGTTGAGAGGAATAAAAGTTTTAATCATGGGGATATGGCTTTGTATCATGACCTACAAAAGGAAGTGAAACACTATATTAACTTAATCATTAAAGAAAGGTACAGAGTCAGTTCACCTTAGGAAACTCATGCCCAGCTTGGGAGGGTTTAAAAACAATGATTGGTATGGAATCTAAAATGAAGGTAGCTGTCCCTAATGCTGTGCCTGGTGCATCTGATTTTGACTTCTCAAATGTATTGACCACTTCTTATAGTTGTTTTAATGTCTATAATTTTAAGTATGAACTGTCAGATTTGATAGATTTTACCCTTAAGCACAAAACAAAGTGCATATAGATAAGAGCACAGTGCTTAAAAAGCTTAAAAGGGTCAAAAAGACGAAATGTCCAGGCCCTGATGGTATTTGGTGGGGTGGATCCTCAAAAACTGTGCGGAGCAATTAGCAGATATTTTTTGCTGCTTCTTTAAAACATTTCTGGATCTCTGCAAGATATGCAATATTAGGAAATCTTTAATCCGTGTCCAAAACCAAGGCACCTAAGAAATCAAATGATTTAAGGCCTATAGTTTTAAATTCTCTTATCAGAAAAACCTTGGAAAAAAATCATTAAATGTGAATGTTTGAGTCACACTTAGTCCACACCAGATAATCCAGCAGTGTGGATACTACCCCAATCTTGTGGCTAATTGACTTACTGATAAATAGGACAAAGCAGGTCATAGTAAACGCCAATGTGGTCTCTACAGGTGCGCCTTAAGGTTGCATTTTATTGCCTTTGTTGTTTGATCTTTACACAAATATGTGCCAAAGTTGCCATGAGATCATATTATAAAGTTTGCTGATGACTCAGTTTTTGTGTCCCTGTTAAATGGTGATGGCCCAACTGGCCATGGCCCTGTCCTGCAGGATTTTCTGGAGTGATGTGAGTCATTTTTATTTTACATGAACGTGTCCATAGCAAAATAAATGTGTGTGTGAAATTGTCAGGTTTAACCAACCTAACAATACTTATAACAACACAAAAAGAAAAGAGAGACAAAGTATTAGTTCCTTTTACTCGCTTTGTGAGGAGAAACGGTCAAGATATGCTCAGTTACAGATCTCGCACCGCTCTGAACAGCATCTGTCCGCCTCCTCTTTCTATTGTCTTTCGGGGGTCCCTAGTTTACAAAAACATTGTTCTCTAAAGGATGGGGGAAAACAACAGCTGCATCTTAGACAGGTCATAAACTCCTTTATCTTTTAAGAACATCTTTCCCACAGTCTCCTCCAACTTTGCAGGGTCAACTCTGGCCTCTTGTTCAGTGCAATCAGCCCCTCTTTATGACCTCCTCAACTGGACTGCTTCTTTTCTCGCAAGCTCAGCTCCACTTTGTGACCTTAACCTGCAGACAAAATTACTCACACATCCTTTACTCACACATACATTATGAAAAGTTATATAATCAAATAGTCAAGTTAATAAATAGGAGAAACTATAAGACAAATCTTTATTCAATTATTCCAACAGAAATAACTTTGAACACTTTTATATCGTAGATTGTTCAAAATAGCCATACTTTGGACAGATTTCTGCTTTGTACCTATAGCATTCTCTCATTGAGCTTCATGAGGTGGTCACCTAAGATGGTTTTCCGAAGGATCTTGAAAGAACTTCCTAGAGGTGCACAGCAAATGGTGGTTACTTTAAATATGTTTTTATATGTTAGATTCCGTAAAGTTCTTTTGCACTTTTTGGATATTTGCTTATAAAAAATGTTGAAGTGTGGGTCATTTTCCTTTGACTTCTGCTATGTGCTGATTCATGTGTGCGGTCTGTGATATAAGATCACAGTAAAATACAGTACAGTGAAGTTGTGTGTTTTAATGTAAGATAATGTGGTAAAGTTCAAGTGGCATGAATACTTTTTGCATCACAGAAACAGAACAAGGTTGCATGGCATCCCAAACATAATTCGATTTGAGGGGCTTTCATTTACCATCGGTCTATGTACCTTTTCCATGTTTTCACCTTCCATGATTTACTGCCCTAAAGTAAGGAACAAACATAATATATTAAAATTGGCTGTATAAGAAAAAAAAAGTTTGTTCTTCTGAATCACATGAGTCCAGTCACATATTCTTTATGTAGATAGCAGTTAGGATAAAGTTTGAATTTTAAACCTATTTCATATTTTATTTTATGGGAATAATATTAGCAGAGTGAAAGTTTGACATCATCCAACAGAAATCTCTTTTCTATGACAGTCTCTCATACAAAAAGAATGCATTGGAAAGCTGGACCTGTATTCACAAAAACTCCTGAAACTAAAAGTAACTTCTAGTCACGTTTGGATGATACAGTTCACATTGTTTTCTGTCTGTATGGAGGTTCAGACAAGTTTAAATATTTAGCCATTTTATTATCACAAACATTAACTTTTAGAGCCTCCATGTGTGGACAGATTTGACAAAGGTTTCCTTAGTGCATCTGTCCAGGATAGATTTTGATTTTATTCACCTGTTGCTTATATGTATAAGCAAGACATACTACTTAATATGTTCAACATAAATTATTTGGTTGAGAATATGGATTTCGCCCATCACTTTCCTTCTCTGTCACTAAAACCCTAATCCATGCCTTTATCACATCCAGAACCAACCACTCCGTGATTGCTCCGACCTCCCTACCTTCAAGAAAGAACCCAAAACTCATCTGTTTAATCTTTATACTGTATATATAGATCTGTATCTATAGATCTATAGATCTATATATATATAAATATATATAAATATACAGGCGTTGGACAATGAAACTGAAACACCTGTCATTTTAGTGTGGGAGGTTTCAAGGCTAAATTGGACCAGCCTGGTAGCCAGTCTTCATTGATTGCACATTGCACCAGTAAAAGCACAGTGTGAAGGTTCAATTACCAGGGTAAGAGCACAGTTTTGCTCAAAATATTGAAATGCACACAACATTATGGGTGACATACCAGAGTTCAGAAGAAGACAAATTGTTGGTGCACGTCTTGCTGGCGCATCTCTGACCAAGACAGCAAGTCTTTGTGATGTATCAAGAGCCACGGTATCCAGGGTAATGTCAGCATACCACCAAGAAGGATGAACCACATCCAACAGGATTAACTGTGGATGCAAGAGGAAGCTGTCTGAAAGGGATGTTCGGGTGCTAACCCGGATTGTACCCAAAAAACATAAACCCACGGCTGCCCAAATCACGGCAGAATTAAATGTGCACCTCAACTCTCCTGTTTCCACCAGAACTGTCTGTCAGGAGCTCCACAGGGTCAATATACACGGCCGGGTTGCTATAGCCAAACCTTTGGTCAATCATGCCAATGCCAAACGTCGCTTTCAATGGTGCAAGGAGCGCAAATCTTGGGCTATGGACAATGTGAAACATGTATTGTTCTCTGATGAGTCCACCTTTACTGTTTTCCCCACATCCGGGAGATTTACGGTGTGGAGAAGCCCCAAAGAAGCGTACCACCCAGACTGCTGCATGCCCAGAGTGAAGCATGGGGGTGGATCAGTGATGGTTTGGGGTGCCATATCATGGCATTCCCTTGGCCCAATACTTGTGCTAGATGGCGCGTCACTGCCAAGGACTACCGAACCATTCTTGAGGACCATGTGCATCCGATGGTTCAAATATTGTATCCTGAAGGTGGTGCACCAATACACACAGCAAGACTGGTGAAAAATTGGTTTGATGAACATGAAAGTGAAGTTGAACATCTCCCATGGCCTGCACAGTCACCAGATCTAAATATTATTGAGCCACTTTGGGGTGTTTTGGAGGAGCGAGTCAGGAAACGTTTTCCTCCACCAGTATCACGTAGTGACCTGGCCACTATCCTGCAAGGAGAATGTCTTAAAATCCCTCTGACCACTGTGCAGGACTTGTACATGTCATTCCCAAGACAAATTGATGCTGTATTGGCCGCAAAAGAAGGCCCTACACCATACTAATAAATTATGGTGGTCTAAAATCAGGTGTTTCAGTTTCATTGTCCAACCCCTGTATATATATATAAAGCACTACACAAATAAAATGTATTATTATTACTATTAAAGGGGGTCGGTCACTTATAGATTTACACAGCAGTTACGGTGTCTACAGTATTATCAATAGAGAACTTTGCAACATACAACAGGGGCAGACCTGCACCATGTTCTAACTCCAATAAGGACAAATAACCAGACAGAGAGAGATGTTTCTGCCAAACAACATTTAGAGCAGCTCTGTTCTTCACCAGTAAAGAAAGAAACGGTCCAGTAGTTTAATCTGCAACTATTTTCTGAAAAATATTCGAATGGGGCCAAAAAATAATGTTTTACTCTATTTCATTCAAAGCTTTTTTATTCTGTTCTGTTGACACCAAGAATGTGACAAACGATCAGATTATTTTGTGACATATATTTAAGATAACAGACAGGAGAGAGGATGAAAAGCCTTTAGTGTCTTACCCTTTCCAATCATTTAAAACAGGGATAGAGTCCCATTTTATTTTCACTTAAATATATATTTCTGTCTAAAATTAGCAAATAACAGAAATTAACAGGCAGAAATACTGAGCAGAGACTCACATTCTGTTCACCACCTATCAAGATATAATGAATTGGAAGTAAAATAATGTTTTTAGGCATCAGGAGAATGCAAAACCTAACTAATAATGGGTCCGATATGGAGAAAAAATATATTTATGAGTTTTTTAAACTACAATTATTAATTTGTTTTCAACCTGAAATTGCCAGTCCTTGGCTTAATTACAGAGGAAATACAGTCCAGCAACCAACAGCAAGTAAACTCATATAAGGCTCTTTTTACATCAGTTCACATCCTTTTCAAGTGGAAAACACAAAGCCTGAAATAGCTCAGTCAGGAGGTACAAATCATAAATTCAGCTTGTAACAACAGTTCAATCTGAAAAGACTCACAAAGAAGGGGATGGCAATTAAAAAAGTTTTAATGATGTGAAATTACATGGTTATTTCTTTGGCGCTCAGACCTGGGAGGAAGACATAAATGCTGAGAATGACATGAGCTAAGATGATCATTTGTAAGGTTTAGATTTAGACATGTCTTCCCCCCAAAATAAGGGCCGAGGCCAAGACGAGGCCTAATTGAGTACTAGAGGGGGCTTCTATCAGGAAAGTAGAATGAAATAAGAAAGGAAGAGAGAAGCGAAAGCTGCGGGAAAGATTAAAGCAGAAAAAAGAAGTTTGTAAGTAGGCTATAAAGCAAGGAAAATAATAGAGAAGCAAAGCAGATGATAGATATGCTGTGAGGGTAATGCAAGGTGTTAGATATGAGGTGTTGTCAAATCTTGATGATTATGCTTAGAGAGCAGAGCAAGGTGATATGCCATGATGGCAATGCATGATAAAGTGTATATTCCTCAGAGGACATACATATAAAGATATGGAATAAAGTTATGAACAGATCAGCTGAGCACAGGAATAGATAGAATGCTAAAAAGGAATAAAAGCAGGAAATGAGAGGGAAAATAAACGGAAGAAGGAGTATAAATGGAATGTGAAATAGGATTGAATAATTCTGAAAATCTATGGAAAGCTGAAAATGCCATGAAAGAAATGCAGATGAAGATAAGAAATGGAGAAAATAAAGATCTATTAATAAAGGTTGGAAAATAAATTGAGCGTGAAGGCAAAAAGCGGGAAGCAAGCAGAATAAACGTGTTCAAATGAAAGCATTAGAACACAAGGAAAAATCACCCTCCGATTAAAGAAGGCCAAAACAAAGAGAAAAAGTACTTTTCGAAGAACATGGGTGAGCTAGAGTGATGGAGAAAATTTGTCACGACTGACAGGTGCTGAAGGAAAGAGTCCAGCAAAACGGAAACATGACGATTGAACAAAGCCAATGATGGATAAAAGCCAACCACCACCAGGAATTGAAGGAAGCTCTGAGGGTGGATGAAGCTAATGCTGAGAAGGGCTTGAGATACTGATGAAAAACGAGCAGCCATGTAAGAAATGTAGGATGACGATAAGGGATGGATAGGTATTAAATTTATTCTATGTTCGGGTGAAACTAAGCAATGCGTAGAGGCGGCCGTGAGTGCCAATGGAGGATCCTAAGAAAGCCGGGGACGAGATGATTTAAACGAAGCAGAAAAGCCATCAGAGGAAGCGATACATTAGACAGCCTCGGGAGATGGTAAAATGAGAGAAACCAGATTAATGAGCTGCCTCCGTAGGACTTAGAGCTGAGCCTGAATGAGATGGTAAAATACATGAGAGTAAATGATCAACCTGAATGAAAAGAGGGGTGGGAAACACCGCATGGTTAAAAAGCACATTAATGAAAAAGATAGAGAAGAGAGAGAGGAATGATACATCTCACCTAGAGACAAGCTAGGCTGGGCGCTAGCAAGTTCGAACGGCGGTGGGAGGGGCCGAGGAGCAGGCAGCTACAATGGAGCGGGAAAGAGGAAATGCTGATGTAGCAGAGATGGGGGCGAACTTACAGAGCAGGTGAGTAAGGGATGATGTGGGGCGCTGGAGAGAATCCATGACCGAGATGAATGAAGCAGTGAAAATTGTAGTATGGTCGATTTGAGGGATGAAGATGGAAGGAGAAACTGCTCAAGAAACCAGGCCGGGTGACACAGCAGCGGGAGCCGGTGAGGAGGCAGAACTACCTCGGCGACGCTTAGCAGGAGAAGTGTAAGAGTTCTTGATGCGCTTTCCACTTGCCCAGAGCTGAGACAAAGGAGAAATGAGCCATCAAGGCGAAGCAAACGCTCCTATGAGTGGTAGGGGAGGAAAGAATATGAGAGTCTGTTACGAACAGTGCGAGGAGGCGTTGGAGTTGTAGATGAGCTCAGCTGACAAGCGAGGATGAACACAGCTGAAGATCCTTTAAAAGCAAGGCAATAGAATGTGATTGGATGGAGAATCAGGCGGACAGGATGCTGATTGGAAGGCCAGGAGACAAACAGAAGAGTCATTGGAAGGTGGAGGAGGTGAAGGTGAGTCTTTCATTCTGAATTTTCATCTAAACTCCATTTATATTTGCTCATTTGTTTTTCACAATACTGAGCATGAGAAAAGGGCGCCAGTCAGAGCTTCACATCGTTGCTGTTATTTATTTCATTCTGTTTTTCTTTTCTTTTGAGTTGTCACAGTAGGGCCCCGTTCAGTAGTTACGCTCTGACAGACCATCATTTAATTATAGGTATAATTATTTAACTATACTATTAAAACACAGTTGTTACACAATTGGCCTATTTTGCCAGTTAAATTATTACTTAAAAGAAAGAACATAAGTTAGCAGAATTATAACCTTGTAATGCTTTGAATTGTAAAGTAATTACAAACTAAATAGGCCTATTTTCAGAATTGCAGTTTTTTTATGTGATGATGCAATACCTACTCTAATTAATGCATGTAGAGGCGGTTCCTGTAGGAGCGACGGCCTCCTTTGAGGCCCAAAGCAATTTGTGTTGGATTTTTTATTTGCACATGTATTAAAGGTTTTATTAAATTAAAACTGTGTTTTAAAGAATCTGTTAACATAGAATTATTCTTATGAACCCATGTGTTTCTTTGATAAAGCGATCTAACTAACCGTCTAAGATTACATGGTCTATACTGTCTGTTCTTGTCTGCTTGTGTAAAGTCCTAATGCCACACTTTTTGTGTACCCACAAACAAAAACAAATGTAGTCCAAATTTCTTCAAATAAAGAAGTAACTAGCCATTAATTTTGGTATAATTTTTCTTCACTGCCAAACCATTTATAGGTAAAAGGCCATCATTTCACCCATTTTCCATTACAAGGACATTCTAGTAAGCAATAGAAAAGAAATACAAATTTTTTATGTTACTTTGGGATTTCTTGTTCGGAATTTCAACTGATGAACTATTAAAAGCACACAAGTATTCAGACATTTAAAAGTTCTTATTGGATGTCAAATTGAGATATTCTAATACGTTTTCCCACAACAAAAGGAGTTTTTATCTGCCAATTTTTGATTTGTGTGTCACACCAAAGGAAATTTCAAAGACACTATTGGCTTTAAAAGAAGGGTAGCATTTGCACAGAGCCTTTCACAATCCGGCTCATACTGCAATGGAATATACAGCAGGTAGTGTGAATGGCCTCTCTGTGACTGCTTGTTTTATCTCAGACCTGCCGTATACACTGGCTGAAAACTGTGGTACAATAACACCTGTCTATGGGAAGCACAATAATGTGATTTCCTTGCATTTCCATCAAAAGGTTATGGCTTTTTGTTGATTTGGACTGTCACCTTGGTAATTCAACAATAATACCTACCTGTGAAAAAACTCTTTACCTCTGTCTCTGGTTGTGACAAACTCACATATTTCTGTTATTTTATCGATGTGTCACATACAAAATAATATACTGGCTCTGGACTCATATTGTTTAATAAAAATGTATTTCTAATTAATATATTGTTATCATTTGCATTTAAATGTTAAGTGATGACAAAAACTGATATAGATATATTTGATATTTGATGTAATGTGTATCTCAATAAATCAGAACATCATAAATTGGTTCTGGACTCACTTTGTTTGTTGATGCCTCCATCAGTTGCAAACATGTTTTACACTGGGTTGTAAAACAAGGAGCTAAAGTAGAAAAATGTGTGCTTTTTATGTAAGACCAAGACTAAAGTCCCATAATGAGTTTCACTAATAGCTATATTCACTTTAGTAACTTTCAATTAGTCTTTTTCTAAATGATTTGAGCATGATAATCTGCCATCAACAGAAACGTGTTGTGCTGAAGCAGGGTGACATCTAAAACATGCAGTGTGCCTTATGAACCAGCTCGAAAAACACCATAAGGCCCAGTGCAAAGTTTCCATGATGATTTGGGGAGCCATATCATCTGCTGGTGTTGTCGTCCACTGTTACGAACTGGCTCGGCCAGGGGTGAAGGAGGGGAGGTAACATAAAAGCAATGGAATATGTTTACTAAAAAGAATGACTATTTATGGTAATATTTGAAAAAAACATAAGTGATGGAGCTTAGTGTACAGTGTTTAAATGTGTATGTGTGCATACGTGCGGTGGACCTGTGTGCTGTCAGACTGGGACGACGAAGAAGAGTGCAGAGGGAGAAGAAGAGTGTGTGTGCGGTTGTGTGTTTTGGCAATATGCACGACAGCGACTGGGGAGGAAGTTCATTTATTTATTTATTTTTTTTACTATTTGTTTTGCGACACTAGAGGCCTTTATTTTCCATTTTTTTTAAATAGTAGGTAGACAAGAAAGAGGGGTAGACATTCAGCAAAGATCACCAGGTCCGAGACTTGAACCCAGGACAGTCACCGAGAACTAGCCTCTGCACATGTTCGCGCACTTAACCCCTACACCACTACCGCGATTTGTTCCTCTGTATGTTTGAGAAAGTGCGAGATTTTTTCTTTTTCCCGCATGTCAGTTCCCAGGCGCTGTACTTCGCAGCCAAACAGACAGCACTCCAGCAGATCAATCAGCAGCCTGTAGACAAATGGCCGTAACACCACTGTTTGATCACATCCAATGTCATCCCAAAAGTCTACCTGGGCTTCAGCAGTGCTACATGCTGAGCACCTGCCTCGTTGCCATTCATTGCTCCAAATCTCCATGCAACTTACATACGTAGGCGGACATTTCCAGGTGTAACATTTTTTTTTTTATTGGTCTTTTGAAACTATTTATGTATTTGACCTTTATTTATACAGGTCAAACCAGATTGAGAAAAAAAAAAACATTTTACTTCATCCTCAGCAAGTGAGACAACATTGGAAATAACTGCAGAACCTGATCTGTGTTTGGACTGCTTTGATCCTGTGGAGCTTCCTGAGTTATTATAAATATTAGCTTCATCTAAACCTTCAACTTGTATGTTAGACCCAATCCCAACCAAATTATTTAAGGAAGTGTTCCCTCTGATTACCAGCCCCATTTTAGGTATGATTAACCTATCCTTAGTAAATGGATATGTACCACAGGCTTTTAAGGAAGCTGTAATTAAACCTTTACTTAAGAAACCTTCACTTGATCGAGATGACTTGAAAAATTACAGGCCTATATCCAATCTTCCATTCTTATCTAAAATTCTTGAGAAAATTGTTGCTAATCAAATGTGTGAGCATTTACTCAACAATGACCTGTTTGAAGAGTTTCAGTCAGGCTTCAGAGCTCATCATAGCACTGAAACAGCTCTGCTGAAAGTCACTAATGATATTCTTATGGCCGCAGATAATGGACTTGTGTCTGTTCTGGTTCTGTTAGATCTCAGTGCTGCATTTGATACAGTCGATTAGAATATTCTCTTAGAAAGGCTGGAATATGCTGTAGGGATCGGGGGAACAGCGTTAGAATGGTTTAAATCTTATCTGTCTGACAGATTCCAGTTTGTTCATGTAAATGATAAATCATCTTTAAACTCCAGGGTTAATTGTGGAGTATCACAGGCTTCAGTACTTGGGCCAATTCTCTTTACTATATATATGCTTCCAATAGGTAAAATTATCAGGCAGTATAGAATACATTTTCACTGTTACGCTGATGATACTCAGCTTTACTTATCCATAAATCTTGATGAGCCCAACCAGTTAGATAGACTACAAGCATGTCTTGAATACATACAAACTTGGATGACTATACATTTTCTGCTTCTAAATTCAGACAAGACAGAAGTTGTCGTCTTTGGATCGGAATCTTTAAAAAAGAAACTGCTTAGTCAATCACTTAACCTGGATGGCGTTAAATTGACCTCTGGTAATAAAGTAAAAAACCTTGGTGTTATTGTGGACCAGGACATGTCATTTAAATCCCATATTAAACAGGTGTCTAGGATTTCCTCCTTTGCCAAAATTAGAAACATCCTATCCAGGAGTGACACTGAAAAACTAGTCCATGCATTTGTCACTTCAAGGCTGTACTATTGTAATTTGTTACTATCAGGATGTCCACAAAATGCAGTTAAAAGCCTTCAGCTGATTCAAAATGCTGCAGCAAGAGTTCTGATGAAAATTAAAAAGAGAGATCATATTTCTCCTATTTTAGCTTCCCTTCATTGGCTCCCTGTTAAATCTAGAATAGAATTTAAAATTCTTCTCCTCACATATAAATCTAGAAGTAGAATGGGAGGCAGATATTTTAGTTATCAGGCTCCTCTCCTGTGGAACCAGCTCCCAGTTTTAGTTCGTGAGGCAGACACCCTGTCTACTTTTAAGGCTAGGCTTAAAACTTTCCTTTTTGATAAAGCTTATTGTTAGAGTGGCTTAGTTTATCCTGAGCTATCTTCCTTATTTTTTACCTCCATCTTCTTCCCTCCCTGTTGGATGGAGTAAGGGGGAGACAGGTTTAGCCTAAACCGGCTCAGTTATGGTTGAGGTGCAAACCTCCATTTCTGCTACCTGTATGACCCCCTTTCTTTTCCAATGGTTATGGTCAATCTGACAGAGAGAGGTATCCCGATCGTTGTGGTTTTTAGTATAACAATGGCCATCAGTGGGCTCTAGATTGACAAACTGTCTACTTTTAAGGCTAGGCTTAAAACTTTCCTTTTTGATGAAGCTTATAGTTAGAGTGGCTTAGGTTATCCTGAGCTATCTCTGTAGCTATGCTGCTATAGGCTTAGGCTGCTTGAGGACATAATGACCACTTTCACCCTCTTCACTACATTCTCACACTACTCTCTAATTCTGCATTATTTGCTGTTATTTCAGTTTTGAACTTTATGTTATCCCTCTTTTCTCTTCCTAGAAGCTACACCTGGCCTGACTCTGTGTCTACCTGTGACACCTTTCTGGAGAGGGGCATTGTCCAAACTTCTGCTGGCAACAACTTAATTCTCACCCTCTACCAATGATACACTTGGCCCTGTCTTTCAGTGTTTAACCCTTTCTCTCTCCTAGACATGGCAATTGACTGAGCTTTTACTGTGACTAACTCTATGTGCTCTCTTTCAGACTCTAACCTTGAAAACTGGCTCAGAGTTTATCTGTCCATTCTTTCTAGGTGAAACGACTAAAGGAGCTACATCCATTAACCTTTACTTTTTCTTCCCATAGAAAGGACTTCTGGATCAGTGCTTCTCTGTTCTCTTTGTGTCTCTGCTCTGTTCTCTCAAACCCCAGTTGGTCACAGAAGATGGCCACTCACACTTAGCTTGGTCCTGCTGGAGGTTTCTTCCTGTTAAAAGGGAATTTTTCCTCTCCACTGTCGCTACATGCATGCTCAGTATGAGGGATTGCTGCAAAGTCAACGCCACGGACTGTCCACTGTCGCTACATGCTCATCCAGGAGGAGTGAATGCTACAAATCTCTGACTCGATGCAATCTGGGTTTCCTTAGACAGAAAAACTTTTTATCCAATTTGAATAAGTAACTGAATCTGACTGCACTGTTCAATGGTTAGGATTAATTGGAATGTATGTACCTGACTTTTGTGAAGTGCCTTGAGACGACATGTGTTGTGAATTGGCGCTATATAAATAAACGGAATTGAATTGAATTGAATTGAATTGAATTGAATTGAATTGAAATGAATTGAAGGGAGACTTGTTCTAACATTATATAAAGTCATAAAGGTTACATACAGAACAAAACTACAAGTGCATATTAAAAATCAGCGTCACTATATATAAGGGAATACATAATCAATAATACTTATAACAATGATTAAGAACAAAAACAGGAGCCTACTGCTATTTTCTCAATAGTTTTGACCAGCATAATAAATTAACCCAGAGATAAGAGTTTCAGTTATTTTTGGAGATGATTCCAGGTTAATGGTGCAGCTTAAGAGAATTCCCTAATTCTGTATGAATTGAAGGAACACAAAGAGTAATGATATCCTGGGATCAGAGGCTTTGACTGATGTGTTTGGGTGATATAATATTAAAATTCTAACTTTGTAAGAAACTGAATTATGGATTTTCATTAGCTCTAACCTATATACTAACAGAAATATATCAGCCTGTGTAAAATGTCATCATGTGTTTGACTTTTTAAACTAAATTAACTGTTTGACTGTTGTTCTAAATTACTGAGATATAACTGTATTTTCAGCCACAAGGTAGACCAAAACAAAGAGGCACGGATGAAGGTCCCAAAGATTTTGATCCAAACTATGGGGTTTGGCCCAGATTCACCCGCAGTTCAAAACATTATTGACCAAGTCATTAATCTCTCTCTGAATCTTGCTGCCTCGTCAACTTCACTCACAGTCCAGATAAATCAGTGCGGGTCAGTCTTTAATGAGGGGACTAATGCTAGTCTCACTCCGAAAACCATTAACCTGTCTTTGTATAAAGGACACAGGAAGGAGGCCATTGATTGTGCCTTAATCTCCCACTTGCAACCTCTTTTCCAGCAGCTACTCTAATGGAACAGATTGGAACAGGTTTCCATTGGTTTTAATATCTAATCCAGTTATCAAAAACACATGCTATGTCTTCTTTACGTCAATCCTAAAGTCACATTAAGGGACAACCCTTAACATGTAATGATATTATAAATGCAACTCTTATAGCACCAGCAATTGAGATACTTCAGTCCTTAACCAGTTTTTTTAGTTAATGCTGGATAAAGATGGAAACATTTTGGCATAAAATAGAAAAGATGTTTGCCCCTCCAGTGATTTTCTAAAAGTCTTTTCAGAATGTAAGGTTCTGATCATATAGACATCTTTCTTCAACTTTAAAAATTGTGATGGACCTCAGATATAAATCTATGACAGCAAATAATGAAATGGCTTCTCATTTTATCAGGGAACATATAAACGTCCAGAATTAGTTGTAAACTTTTAAGTGTGCATCACTGATAATTAAAAATACACCTAACTGACACACAGCACAAGTAAAACACATGACTTCCCCATGACGTCCCCAAAATATGCAAACATAAAGGAGGGAGGGATACTACTCTTCTAATGATGTACATCTTACATCTGATATGCCCAGTGTGCTCTGATTAGGGCGATTGGTAGGCCCAGAGGTAAATTCTGTCATTATGTCATCATTCAAGAGTTTTCAGAAACATGTGGAGCCATGCTGCTATTATACAGGTACATTATTCTAAAATAAACGATCAATTTTATGGTGTTATTGCCAGCCAAGCAAACCTGCTGGATGTTTTTGTGGACTTTTCTAAAAAATGCTGTGGCATGAACATTCCAATTTAAGACCCTTGCAGTATAATAACCTTGAGTAAAAATCCCACTGTTTTACGGTATCAACACCAAAATGTTAAATACATTTCTATAACATGATATAATGGCTTTTATTTAAAACAGAAAAGCATCAATTATAACATTGCCACTGCTAAAAAATATGAATTATTGCAGAAATAATAGTGTTGCCTGTGACATTGTATTGTTATTGAGAACACAGGTGCGAGTTTTGTCAGTCAGCCGTTTTATCACTTTGACACGGATTTACAAATACCAATCTGCTGAAAAGGAAAATTAAGACCTAAATTCTATTTTAGCCAAAGGTAGCGAGATACATTTAAAGTCAATTTCAGATAAAAAGTACATAATTTTAAAAGATTTACACACTTTCACACACTAATTAGAATAAAATTGTTGATAGATGACACATTTTTTGTAAGGGACATGAATTCAGGTCTTATGAATTCCACTTAATTTCTTCATGTTTAAAAATTTTTTTGAGAACGTTTTTGGATTGGCTTATAATAACATGTGCACAGGTAAAAAGTGTGAATACTGCATTTCAATCTGTTAACCTGGAGTGTCACATGGCTTAGTGGTAGAGCAGTCACACCATATCTTGAGGCTGCAATCCCCGAAGCAGTTGTCCTGAGTTTGATTCCCGGCCCTGGGCCATTTACTACATTGCATGTCTTTTCCTTCTTTTTCTACCCTACTTCCTGTATGGCTACTGACGAATAAAGGCCCCTAGTGCTAAAACACCCTTTAAAAAAATCTGTTAACGTGGTAACTATGAAGGTTTACATAGTTGTTGTAAACATACATACATTTTTATTAAAAGAACGCTTTAGTTTTCTGCTTGCTTTAAACAGTACATTTTAAAATATTTCTCGCTCTGTAGTGACTTTATTCATACATCTTGCTTAAACCTACATAACTTTGGTTTTAAATCATCCTTACCTTAGTTCCGTAATTTGAATTTCCTTATTTGCATATTTTTTTAAGTTGTCTTGTGCAAATGTGTTGCTCTCATATGTAGCATTGTTTTATGTTGGATTTCATTTCCCTCAGTGATGACAGGCAGGCCTCTGTCCTGTGGGTCTGGGGGTTGCTCTGAATAATGATGAGATGCCAGATGGTCTTTGTCAGGCAGGCTTTTTCCTCTGGGTTTGGAAAGGAGACTGCCCTGTAGAACATCATCAGCCTGTCACAACAAACTGATACACATGGAAATAAGATGGAAGGACAGTGAATAATAACTCACATGGTGCACAGCTGCAATTCTCCCTGTAGGACTTTTCTAATATTTGATAGGGCTGTGTCCTAGGTATATGGACTATTCTCTATCATATATGTTGCAATCAAAACTGTGGAGTCATATGTGTCACAGATATACCAACTAACCACAAGACTAGGCTTGATCCAGTCTTAGTATTTGATTTGATGGCACTGGCACTGGAGCCCTTGGCATTACTTCATCCTTGTTCCAGCCTGTCTGCATTTCTTTCCAGTTTTCTTTCTAGAAATGAACAGTAGCCAGCTGCATTTACATAAATCTAAATTTAATAAAACCTTTAATGCAAATTTGCTCTGACTTTAGACATAAAAGGTTACAAACTCGTCAACTGTCTCAAATTGTTTCAGACAGCTTTAACGGGATGGCAACCATGCACTGCAGGCATGTGTAGACACAGAGTTCATGTGGTGCCCCTTGTCTATCTTTTATGATACAGCTCAGTTCCATTAGTTTTTTTTTTTTTCTTTCCATTCTCATCTTCTGACCTGGAATTTATTCTGGCTTCCAATTATATAGAGTAGTGTGAGTACTGAGGGGCAGTCTCTGCAGAGATGGGAGTAAATGGCCCATGTTTTTAGAAGATTGACATTTGACAAACCAGGGTCAGGAGGAATGGGATTGATAAGTCTTTTTTGTTTTTTAAAGTTATAATAAAATTATTTACAATATTTAAAAAAAGAGCATCAAAAAACTGTTTTATTAATACATTTTAAGCCTGTATACATTATTGGCCTTAGAAAGATTCTCCTGCATTTGAGCTAAAAAAAACGTTTTCATTACAATTAATATTTAAAAGACTTTTTAGAATCATCAAATAATCACAAATGAGCACCAAGTATAGTCTTACACTGAAAAATCTTACCTTTAATTTGATAAATTTTTTGGAGAAAAAAAAAAATTAAAACAATTATTTTATTTTTCTTAAACCACAAATGACGGAATCATTGGCACTTCTATAAATTAAGTTATACTTTACTTTTTATAGATTGATCAGTGTCAATGAGTTTTTAATTAATGATTTATAACTTCCTTTTGTCCGTAGCTTTGATTATATTTAGATATGATTATATTTAGATTCCAATTTCTACTAGCCTCTCATCAAGATGGGAAAGACAAGAAAACATGCCATTTAAGCAAAACATATTGCCTATATCCACGATTAGAGCAATATCTAAAAAACTTTAAAAAAAACTAAAATCAATGAAAAACATGGATGGAGGAAGAACTGCATTTATTTTCCTGCTGTGCACAGTGAAGAGGATGGCAAGGTGGTTAAGAATATCTCCAAGCTTGCTGGTAGAAATATTTTTGGTGTGGGATTATACTACTGCAAAAACAAATTAATTTACACCATTCAAGAAAACATTAGGACAACCGGGAAAATGCGAGGAGGGACCTTTATTGATCTGCCTGTTTTTGCCCATCACATCTCACAGATGCTACTAACTGAACTAAGACCTAGGAAATTCCCAAACCAAGATGACAACTTAAACTTCTTGTTGTGCTCCACAAACCATTCTTGAATATTTTTTGAAGTGTCATGATGTATTATCCTGATGAAAGAGCTGACAATCTTAAAAGAATACCATTTCCATGAAAAGGTTTACATGGTCTGCAGCATTGTATAGGTAGGTGGTCCGTGTCGCAGTAACATCTACACAGACGACACGACCCAAGGTTTCTCTGCAGAACATTGCTGAAGCATCATTTAGTCTCTGCCATCTTACATAGTTCCCATGGGGCATCCTTTTGCTATGTCATTCCTAGGTTAGGGATCCGCACCCAGCCATCTACGTGATATAAAAAAAAACCTGATTTATCAATATACTCTCCTGCTCACGTGCCCATTGTTGGCATTATAGGTGGTAGATATGTATGAGCAAGGGAGCCTTGACCTGCAACTTGAACTTATTCAACTCTTTGAGCTGCAGTGTTTCATTTGCTGGAGCTACCAGTGTGCATTGTTGAGCCTGTGACTGATTCATCACTGTTACTTCCAAGAAACATAATCTGTGGCCATGGTGTTATGTGTTTTACAATGAAGTTTGAACTTTCAGTGGGGCTGTGCTGTCACCGACTATTGAGAGCTGGCCTTGTTATGATTCTGGCACGTCTGCTCTACCCTGTCTCCCTGGCTGTAATCAGCAGATTAGATGCACCTGGTTGCTGCTGCAGTGTAGTGCAATCTGTAGAATGCCAAGCACCCGTGTCTTCCCTGATATATACTGACTCTGACAAGCAGACGGTGCCAGATTTTTGAAAGCCATCGTGTGAGTAGATATCCAGCGTTCCTTCCTGTCTGATCATTGTTCTTGACCTTGCCTTGCCTTTTGGATTTATGCCTCTGCCTGCTCCCTGTCGGACTATTTGGATTTTGGTTGTCGACCTTGTTTCGTGCATCTGGTTTATGCCTCTGCTTGCCCCTTGCCTGACGCCTCTTGTTCCCACCATCATGTCCACCTGACCGCTGTTTTGTCCCTGAACGCCTTGTGCCTAAGGTACTGGAGTCTTGTCATTGCTCTCGTTTAGTTTGTCATCCAGGAATCAGCAGAACCATTCAGACAGTTCGAACTCAGTTTTGGTGGCCATCGCTGGTCAAGGATGTCAAAGACTGAATGCACTCAATGTTGTCAAGCCAAGCCTTCTCGTCGCCCCCCTGCGGGGTAGTTGCACCCTTTGCCAATTCCCCCTCGCCCATGCTCACATATTGCGATGGATTTTGTGACAGGTCTACCGGTTTCTAATGGTCACTCTGTACTACAAACCATAATTGACAGATTTTAAAAAATGGTTCATCTGGTGCCCTTGGAGAAGCTTCCATCTGCTAAGGAGATGGGTGAGATATTGACCCGAGAAGTTTTCAGGCTCCATGGAATCCCAAATGACATTGTTTCCGATAGAGGACCCCAATTTGTGTCACGTTTCTGGAAGGAGTTTTGTTCTTTGTTGGGAATTTCTGTTAGTCTTTCCTCAGGGTTTCATCCTCAGTCTGATGGCCAAACCAAGAGAGCCACCCAAGAAGCTGAAACCAAACTTCGTATCTTATGTGAGTCTGACCCGACCAAGTGGTCACAAAATTTGCCCTGGGTTGAATACGTCATGAACTCTATGCAATCAAGTGACACTGGTTTGTCCCCTTTTCATGTTGTGTTTGGTTTCCAGCCACCCATGTTTTCAGTTCAGAAGAGAGAAGCTAATGTTCCGTCCGCCCAAGCGGCTGCCCTAAGGTGCCAAAGAATATGGAGAAAGGCCAGGAGATCGATGATCAGAATGTCACTGGTTCAGTCAAGAACGGCCAACCGGAGACGGATCCCTGCCCCTAAGTACCAGGTGTGGCAAAAACTTTGGCTTTCCGCCAAGGACCTCCCATTAAGGGTAGAATCCCAGAAATTGGCACCCCGACTTGTTGGACCGTTCCCAATCTCCAAGATCATCAACCCTGTCGCTGTACGACTAAGATTACCCAACTCCATGAGGATTCACCCCACGTTCCACGTTTCTCAGGTCAAGCCCTTCGCGGAGCCCCGACTTGAGCTAGGTCATAAAAGAGCAGTTTTGAAACATACTGACCACTGCAGAATGGGAAGACAAAACAATTGCTGCAATCTGAAGATGCTCTTACGCACTCTTCTAGCCATCACAATTTAGCAGTTTTAAAACTTGCCTAAATCCTTAAGTTTTTCAATTTTTCCTACCATAGCACATCTTCTTCGAGGACAAAATTAAATATTCAGTGTTATTCACTTCATCTGTCAGTGGTTATAATGCTCTATACCAGGAGTGTGTATAGGATGCTGTATACACCAGTGGTGTTATCTGTACCTAGAATGTACCATATATCTGTCCCATGAGCAAATGACTGTGACACCACTTATGATAAAAAAAAAATGTCAATGGGAGAACAACAAACTGCAGTGTATGCGATGGGATAGGTGACAAGTGTTGTTTGTAATGTCTGCCACAACTGTCTTAGCCAGAATGATAGGCCCATGGGAGGTCAACACACAAAGGTTGTGAGATGAGAAAGAGATATACCTCCCAGAGGTGCCGAAACGCTCCCCAAATATGTTCCTATTGTGAGAAAGTAAGCAGATAAATGAGAAAGCTATGCAACAGAGGAAACTGAGTCAAGTTTTCATGGGAATGTGCTTAAATAGTTTGGAAATTATCTCAAGAAGCAGCTCATTGACATAATAATTAAATTAAATAATAGGTCTTCTTAGTCCAGAATAAATCTGCTTAAACAAATGAGAAACATCATTAGCCACAGATCACCTATGTTGATGAATAGAAGAATGATAGAGGAAAGCCAATACATTAACTACTTCTGCTGTTTTGCCAGTCATCATACAACACCTGCTCTCACATGCACAAGGTTCATGAATATTCAAACACAATTACTGAAGTATAATCCATTACAGTCATCTGTTGTCACTCAGAGGACTTTAACATTATGAGTTTGACATTAACAATTAAGACTTTGATCATCACCGTCATGCTGTTTTTGTTGTTGATACATCACATCAGAAGCAGCTGCAAAGATTTCTAATTCCAATTGGCAGGAGTATAAATGACCCGTTCGTTTTAACAGAAGAGATGTTTTTTTAATAGTATCTTCATTAGTTTTCATAATGTGTGCTTACATGTGCTCACTTTAAATAATATTCACTTACATTTTAGCCAACCTGTTCTTTTTAATATCCTTTGTTAATATAATAGTGTTTTTAGTGTTGGTGAATAAAGTTTCTGCTCTCAGAAATAATTAAGGTTAAGCAGCTACAGATAATGATGTTGCCATTTAATGAGTATAAAAACAGTTTAACATCTTCAGTTTACTACTTGAATGTCTGCTCTTTATTGGTAAAGATCTAGATGCTTGGCTCTTTCCCACAAAATCCAAATAATGGAGATAAATACTTAATAATTGTGTACCATGGTGTTTATATGTTTTTGTATAATCTATTTTTTCTTTGCCTTGGAAAGGACTCATTTCTTTCCTTGACTTCTAAGATAGACTATTTTGTAACCATTAAACATTTATAATAGACTGAATTTACCTTTATTTTATTATAATAGGACTGATTTGTACTGCATGTAACTGTATCTGAATTTGACATGAATTGGATTGATCTATCCATCCTAGATCCATCCATTGTCTTTTAGATTAGACTGTTGGGGTAACAGATTTAGAAAATAGCTACACAACACTCCACTGTGAAACTCTCCACCTCTTCCTCCAGGCTGTCTCTACAATGAACAAATTGAACACCACGCAGCCAAAGTAGTCAGCTACTCTGCTGCGAATTAAAATAGGCATATTTGCACAAACGGCCTTTTTTAGTATAAGAAACAATAATTTGGCTGTGCATACACATAATGTACATACCGCTCCTTTTTCCATATTTTCATTTCCTCTGAAATGTATATATTCAGTTATTGCTGGTATGCTGTGAGCACTGAAAACTCAAGTCAGATTGTCAATTTCCTTGTTTGTGCACACAAACCTGGCCATGAAATCTTATTTTCATTCTGGGGGATCAGAAGGCACTTCTAGGCCAGAAGGGGGATATTATATATATATATATATATATATATATATATATGCACTCTACTAAGGAAGCTCGTTTCAGACAGTATCTGGGGTCACATTCCTTTGGCTGTTTTACAGTTTGTGGCCCTAGATGATGGTCGCTATAAGCACCGTCAAATTGAGTGCTATGCTCTTTGGCACAGCTTTGTCTTTACCACGGTAGACCATATCGCATTACTGCAGATGAAGCTCGAATCTGTCTATCCATCTTCTTCCCCATCCTAACCATCACTTGTTAATGAGATCCTAATAGACTTGATCTCCTCTTTTTTAAGCAAAGACTGGCAAAGACAATCCAACCTGCTGATTCCAGCATTGCAATCTGGCTCTAGGTAAGGTTGACTTATATCAGTGAGATGTAACTTTGATTTGCCCAAGCTGTTTGCATACCAATCTAAGCTTTCTGTGCCTGTGCGAGGGAGTTGTGGGGATACTCACAAGGTGTTGGACCTTTACCCTGGAGTGTGATGATACCCTTTTTTGAGGGTACAGGTTCCAAAAGGGAACTAAATGTTCTTTGTGCTCATTAACTTAACAGTATTTCAGATTTTCTTTCATGGAGTCTCCGAACAGTATCCCATAAGGAGGGTTATGTAGGGATTCTGAACTGCTCCTGGGATCCAGGTGCCCATGATATTGACTTGATTCATTTAAACATAGACAAATATGTATTATTCTCATTTAACAGATCTAATTTAGTATTTCCAAAATAAACTTTGCATAATGTTGCATCATACTATGGAACTGTCCTCAAAAGGACATTGACTAAGTTGAAAACCCACATATTTTGGTGAAACTCTCATAGTGTGTTGTGGAACAGGACCAAAATGCAGGCAGGAAGACGGAAGCCGCATGGTGAGTTGACAATGATGTAATAAATAAATAAAAAAACACTTACATAGGGAACACAGGCAGAGTAACAGGCAAAACACAGAGATGTAGAACTAGGGATGTGAGCAGTAGCAAAGCAGAGAATCCGGTGCTGAACAATGAAAACCAGAAAACTTAAATACTAAGGGAAGTGGAGTGAACCAATGAACTGGGAGAGCAGCTAATCAGGAGAATGTAAGACAGTTGAGGACCAGGGAACCTAAACAATACAGAACAACCAGGGAACCTAAACAATACAGAAGGAGAATGACTAATTAACCTGATGAGCATGGAGAGCAGTGAGGTGACCAGAACACAAGAAAACAATGACTAGACTTAACATAAACAAGAGGAAACCAGATCTCTCAGAATATAACTAAACACATCTAACACCAGGAACCAGGAAGCCACAAAACTAAACACACGAAGTAACAAAAACTAAACAGAAGGAATCTAATAAACATGAATGAACATAAAAGCACCTGGCTAAGCAGAAAGTAAACAACACAAAAACCTAACAGAGATAGATTCTGACACAAACTTGATTGTTTTAAGTTTTTGAGACAGATTTCCTTCTTAGAATGATTTTTTTGAACTTCAAACACCACTGAATTGATATTCTAAACAATTACATGGGTATTTTAGAGACGAGATGGATATTTTTTGACTCTGATGACTTTAGAAAATTTTGAAGAATTCAAACAGTTAGTTTGTCGGAAGCTGTCACACCTGAGGTGCAGAAAACCCACTCAAAATAACTGATTGGTCAACTGGAGCTTATTAAGCAGGTCATAGGTCAATTTCAGTATAGAATGCATATAAAAATATATAGTAATACAAGGCTAATAACAGCTCACTGAAAGTCCAATTTTTCCATGACATTCTTTTCCATAATGAGACAGAATGTCCTCTCGTAGATATATATAAATGGGACATTAACTTACTTTTGCATTATATCTGGGTCTAGTACATGCTGGTGAGCTGTCATTTTCTCCAGCTTTGTTCTTAAGTTTCTCCTGGGAAATCCCAAGCTATGCCCAAACCCAGACAGTGTATGCAATCCCTGCCAACTTGTTCTGTGTTCGCTCTGAGGCTTTTTTCCCCAGGTGAACATGCCTGAAATACCTCTATTGGAATACACCCAGGATGCATCTTCTCAACACAAGGACCTGCAGATCAGTTCTGAGCTCCCTCCAGGTTTCTAAATTCTAAGTCTTGAACCTGAGGTAGAGCTTATTTGCATGTGTATATCCATTAAAATATCAACATTGCATTTATTTATTTCAGTGATTCAATTGAAAAAAATGAAACATGTATTAAATTGATTTATTAGAAATTAAGATGGATATATTCCAAATGTTTATTTTGGGTTATTTTGATTATTGTGGCTTGATGATTGTGGCTTGCAGCTGTTAAAAAACCCAAATTAAGTTTCTGAGATAGTAGAACATCAAAAAAGCATTTTTGATCAAGATATGTGATGTGATGGTTATGCAAAAGTGGTAGGCTGTTCACAGAGTGCTGTATTCAAGCATATTAGTAAGTTAGGTGAAAGAAAACATGTGGTGGAATAAGGTGCATTAACTACAAGGATAACAGTGGCCTTGAAGTTAATTTATCAATATTAATTAATGCAAAAAGAACCTCTATCTAGTGTTGAGTGCAAGTGTACAGCACATGAACATACCTTTCAGTAGGCTAACATTTCTGAACAAAAAAACATTTTTTATTTAGTTATATGTAATATTTAAATTTCAGAGAATCTGATGTTTTGGTATTCGTATATATCATTTCCTACAAATGGTCCTGCCTTCTGTAGGGGGAAAAGAAGATGCTATTTTTGAATGGGTGTCAAAGCTACCTCTGGGCTGTTTGGTTTTAGGTCCTCAAATATCGTGCCAAACAAGGCAAGGAATTATAGAACAGATGGTATTCAATGATTTGGAAAAATATGTAGACAAACTTTTAAAAAAAGGGACCATCAGTGAAGGCAGGCTGAAGTGGCAAACGTTTTATCCCATTACTTCAATTTTGTTTTCTTTATGATGTTCATAATCAATAGATAAAATCATATTTGTTTGCTTGTTTTATGCTCTTATTGCTCTGAACACCTCAGACGTTGCATTGACTCCTATGTAAATCATAGGGTTTACTTTCCCCCAAAATCCTTAGTACCAGGATGTCTGAATCCATCTGTTACACATAACACAAATACATTTTTGAAACTCTGATTTTTATGAGTTTCATTTTCTGAACAGAATTTTTTATAGATTAAATTTTCTGCAATACTCTAATTTATTAAGATGCACCTCTAAATAATAGATTTAACTCAGTAAAAAGGAAGAGGCAATTCAGGCAACATTTTATTGTTAACCTTGAAAACAACAGAAAGGCAGTTTAATTACTGTTAATCAAGAAGCTGATATTTTCCACCCAGTTCCTATCGCTTTAGGCACCAAGACTATTGAATCAAGAAATATCTTATAACTGTGGTTAATTTGGAGGAATCGTTAATACGTGTAGACCAAAAGAGGGGGCCGTGTGAATGAGGTCTGTTAAACAAATAGTTTGATGCTCAATGATGTAAAAGCAGAAAGCAAATCACATCTTGTTAATTTCTTGATTAGCTCCTGAAGTCAGACTGCCATGTGTGAAATGTCTCAGCACTATGCTGGAAAATGTATGTCCAGATGTTTTAAGTGAGTCAAACAGCATGTGGTTAATACAGAGAAATGGTGTTTTCTTCCAGGAAGCATAAAATAATTAGAATTAAAAAGGGAAAATGGGACATGCAAACAAGCCAAACAATCACAGTACAAGTATCACTCATGGTTACATCAAGTCAGTCAAAGTTTTTTATACAAAAACAGCCTACTATTTGCATATTTAGGTTGGAGGTTCATGAATCCCTGACGATAACATAAAGGTTACCTACCCAGAAATATTAGGTGTCATATTCTCTAGTCTGTACATTATATATTGTTTTAGATTTTACTAAAGTACCTTCTGATACAGGGTAAAATTCATGCTGGATTCTATGATGGTGAGCCAACCAGTTCCTGCTACAGCAAAGCATCCCCAAACCATGACACTTTCAGCTCTGTGCTTCACAATCCCCAATACATTCTCTGTCCAGGTGTTCAAATAATTTAATTTTAGAATTCTCTGTCCAAAAAACATTTTTCCAGGAGTCCTTGTACTGTCCATCCCCTCTAGCAAGTTTCAGCCTGACCTTCATATTTGAGAGCAAAGATTTCCTCCTTGGACGCCTCCCTTGAAAATTAGGTCTGTACATTTCTGATTGTATAGGCATGAACTTTGATTGTGGGGACTTCACTTCACAGTTTGCAAACTACCTTCAGGGTGAATTTAACTCCAGATCGTCACCTGTGATTATCCAACACATCACAGTTTGTATGCCTCACCGTAGTGAATTGCATTGAATTGTTCGCCCACAAAACAGAATGCATACTCTCACACCAAGACTCTGTAAATGGATTTATGCACAGTATTAAAAAGCTAATAAGTCGGACAAAGCCTTACACCAACACACATGGCTGAACAAAAAGACTCACTTGAATAGGCTAATATTCAATCATTTCCTGTCATTTTGATAAGTTTGGAAAACACTGGCGTAATAGCCTTTTCAACACATTTCTTCACACCATTTGCACAAGCAATCTCTGGAATTAATAGAGTAAACGGCACAGCTGTTCATTTTTGGAGCGGAATGTTGGACTTTATATTAAATCTGAAAACATTTTTTACTTTGAGAAATGTTTACTTTCAGATTTGAAAACAAAAAAGAAGCACAACAACTGTATTAAATCCTGTGTGTTGGACAAACCTTTTGTCTGCAGTGCAACTTGAAATGACGTTCTAACAAAAACATCAATACAAACAGGAGATAATCTGCTCAGGCATACAAACAGTCATACACTGCCTTGGAGAAATATTCACACCTCTTTTTTACATTACGATGACATACTTTAGTGTATTTTAATGACATTTTGGGTGATTTTCTAACACAACAAAGAGAATAACTGTGAAGAAGAAAGAAAATGAATTATGTTTTGTATGGTGTGCGTTGATATTTAGCCCCTCTCATTCTGATATGCCTAAATACAATACAATGAATTGCCCTCGGAAGTCACCCTATTAGCCCAAATGCAATTAAATCCTAGTAATAGGACAGCTGTTCTATTAATGCCTTAGAGGTTTGTTAAAGAATATTAGTGAACAAATGGGCATGTTGAAGACCAAGGAACAAGGCAGACAAGTCAGGGATAGAGCAGTGCAGAAGATTAAAGCAGTGGTAGGCTATAAAACAACTAACAAAACTTTCCACAGAGCACTGTTCAATTGATTGTTTGAAAATGGAAAGGGTACAGCATAACTGCAAACATACCAACACATGAAGGGCCACCTGAACTGACAGGCCATTTAAGGTGTTGGACCATTTGTTCGCTAATATATATACTATATATACATGTAAATATTCATGTTCTTGAATATTTACAGGCCTCCTAAGTCCAAAACAAACTTTATCAGTGATTTTAATGAGCTTTTCTCTGTGATTTGTGTTTATTATGACTGTTTAATTATTGTGGGAGACTTCAACATTCACATGGGCAATCCTGAAGACAGAAGTACAATAGATCTATGTGACACTCTTAGAAATTTTGGTTAAACATGTTAAACAGCAAACGCACAAACAGGGACATATTTTAGACTTGATCATCACTAAGGGTGTAAACATTTCCAGGGTGTCTGTAACTGATGTTGCCCTATCTGACCACTTTTCTGTTATTTTTGAAAGCATCATCTGCAATGACTCCGTTTGCCAAAGAGACATGATGAAGAAAATGCATCTTTAAGGACGGTGCTGCTGAAACCTTTAACCAGATTTACTCTTCTACCTCCACTTTGCCCTGTAACACTGTAGATGAGCTGGTAGATAACTTTCATTCTAAAATCTTGGACATCATTGATTCAATTGCTCCAAATAAAGTGAAAGTCATTTCTGGGAAGAAAATGTCTCCATGGAGAAGTGGTCCACCAGTCAGAAGTGAAAAAAAGGAGTGTCAAAAAGCTGAACGCAGGTGGAGAAAGACTGGACTCCAGGTTCATTATGTTATCTATAAAGAGAGACTATACAGATATAACCTACAACTGAAAAATGCAAGGGAATCCTTCTTTTCTGAGATCATCAGCAAAAACATTAACAATGCTCATGCATTATTTGCCACGGTTGACAGGTTAAAAAAACCCTCCTGTAACTATAGCATCTGAACTCCACTCTACCAGGGCCTGCAACGAATTTGCTGAAAAAACCCAAAAGATCAGAGAGGCAGTCAGCACATCCACATCAACTCCAGTACCAATGTTGTCTCCAAATAGAACTGATTTTGACAAAATTTCCCAGTTTCACCAAATAAACTACAAAATCTTAGAAGAAGAAATCGTACAACAACTAAGCTCTTCTTCCTGTCTCGATCTTTTACCCATAGCTTTCCTTCAGAAAGCTTTGCTGTAATAACATCTGATTTAACTCAAATAATAAATATGTCCCTTTTGTCAGGTGTTTTCCCCCAGGCCCTAAAAACAGCAATTATCAAACCTCTATTGAAAAAGAGCAACTTGGACAAGCTGCTACTACAGAACTGCAGGCCTATATCAAACCTCCACTTCATCAGTAAGATTGTTGAAAAAGCTGTGTTTCAGCAGTTAAACAACTTCCTCACAACGACCAACCGCTTCGATGTCTTCCAGTCAGGCTTCCTTGCTCACCACAGTATAGAGACTGCTCTTGTCAAGGTGTTCAATGAGATTCGTATAAATGCAGACTGTGGAAGAACCACAGTGCTGGTATTATTGGACCTTAGTGCAGCATTCGACACTGTTGATCACTCCATTTTATTAGAGTGCCTGGAAAACTTGGTTGGCCTTTCTGGTACAGCACTCAACTGGTCTAAATCCTACTTGAAGGACAGGTACTTTTTTGTATCAGTAGGTAACTTTACATCAGAGACCACAAAAATCACATGTGGTGTTCCCCAAGGGTCCGTCTTAGGGCCCCTCCTATTTAATATCTACATGCTCCCCCTAACTCAGATTTTAATAAACAACGTAAGTTATCATAACTATGCAGATGACACACAGCTATATGTTACGATGTCACAAGGTGACCATGAACCCATTCAAGCGCTGGGTAAATGCTTAGAAGAAATCAATGCATGGATGGGCCTACATTTTCTTCAGCTGAATCAAAACAAAACTGAAGTAATAATCTTTGGACCAAAGGAAGAGCATTTAAAAGTTAGCACACAGCTTCAGCTAATACAGCTAGAAACCACCAGTCAGGCTCGAAACCTGGGTGTAGTGATGGACTCAGACCTGAATCTTCAGAGGCACACAAAGGTAGTAACAAGGTTGGCCTTCTATCACCTAAAGAACATCTCCAGGATTAAAGGACTAATGTCTCAGCAGAACCATGAAAAACGAATTAATGCATTCATCTTTAGTAGAATTGATTACTGCAACTGTGTCTTCACAGATCTGCCTAAAAAGTTGATCAGACAGCTGCAGTTGATCCAGAACGCTGCTGTCCTCACTAGAACTAAGAAAGTGGAGCACATCAACCCGGTTCAAAAGTTCCTACACTGGCTCCCTGTAGCTCAGAGAATAGACTTTAACATACTTCTGTTAGTCTATAAATCACTGAATGGCTTAGCACCAAAATACATTACAGACTTGTTGTCAGTGTATCAACCACCCAGACCTCTCAGGTCGTCCGGCTCAAATCTACTCTACATACCCAAAACCAGAACTAAACATGGAGAAGCAGCTTTTAGTTCTTATGCTCCACTAATCTGGAATAAACTGCCAGAAAATTGTAAAAGCGCCAAAACCCTAAGTTGCTTTAAGTCAAGATTAAAAACTTATTTGTTTAGAGTGGCCTTTGACTGTGCTATTTAGGCATGATTAGTTGCGTTTTCAGTCCAATTTTCCTTTCATTTTCTTGTCCATCATTCTATTCTCTTTATTTTATTTTATTTTACTTTTTTTAAATTACCTCTTTTGTTTGATTTTATGTTTTGATTTGTTTTTCTGTGTCTGTATCTGTGTTTATTTGGTTTGTGATTGTATTGCAATTGTATGTACAGCACTTTGAGTGTCTCGTTGCTGAAAAGCGATATATAAATAAACTTACCCTTACCCTACTATACCTCCCAGTGTCATCTGCTACTATATACCCCAGTATGATCTGCTACCACAACTCCCAGCAGGAATTTCAGCTGATAGGAAGGGGCCTCGCAGCTCTGATGTCACAGTGGGCTAAATAAGGACACCAGAGGCTCCCCACCATTGCTTTTTTGGAAACCGAGACGCAGTTACCACGCAACGGAGGCACGCATCATTCTAGAGAAGAAACTCACGCGTGGCTTTTCAGTAATTCTCCCCACTGGCCAAAACTCATGAGAAATGTTCTCTGGTAAAAGAAGACCAGTAGACTTTACTTTATCGATCGAAGGCGTGGATTTAACACGTAACCCAAGAAAAACCCAGGGAGGTTTTCCAAGGAGATGAAATTTTCCTCTTTGTTTTTGTTCCAGTTGACTGCTGATGCTCTGTCATATTTTTCCCCTTTTGCCAAAGGAGGAAGGCCAGCCGTCCTTGAGTTTGTTACGGACGGACAAGATGATGCTGCTATGAATCAGAAAAAGGCGGACCCAAGATTCAGCCAGACACAGTACTGAAAGTTTAAAAGGTTTATTCAGCCACAGGAAAACGTCACACAGGTAACACTCCTCACAGATTCCAGGAATCACTGAGGCAGAAAGAGGGATTAGTGACTTGTAGTCTCTCCAGATTTTGCAGGGATCAGAAAACCCACTAACCTGCTTTTGTCTTGCGTGGAACTTGAAACCCAGAGGGGAAACCTCAGTGGGCGACAGGCGGTGATCTCCACAGCACAGGTAAGAAGTGACTCCAGGCTGAATAATCCGAGGGCTAGGATGTCTCAATAATCCAAGGACAGAAACAGGGTCAACGATCGGAACAAGAGGCGTCAGGCAAGGGGCAGGCAGAGGCATAAACCAGATGGAGGAAACAAGGTCGACAACCAGAATCCAAATACTCCGACAGGGAGCAGGCAGAGGCATAAATTCAAAAAGCAAGGCAAGGTCAAGAACAATGATCAGACAGGAAGGAATGCTGGATATCTACTCACACAATGGCTTTCAAAAATCTGGCACAGTCTGTTTGTCAGAGTCAGTATATATCAGGAAAGACACAAGTGCTTGGCATTCCACAGATTGCACTACACTGCAGCAGCCACCAGGTGCATCTAATCTGCTGATTGCAGCCAGGGAGACAGGGTAGAGCAGACGTGCCAGAATCATAACAGACGCATTGGCCAGGTGAGACCAAACCTGATTTTTTGGCCTGTTTATGCGAATGCAACAGTCAAGGTCCAGAACTAAATGTGATTCAGCATGTGCAGTGAAGCTTGAAATTTCTGTTGACAGATAATCTCCATTCACTCTTAATGAACGTATCAGTCTCTAGATGTGCAAAGCTGATAGACATACTTGTAGGGATTTACAGCTGCAATTGCAAGAAGAACTGCTTGTATTTACTCTGGGAGCCCGATTACAAATGCACTCCACACTTTTCAGATAGTTATTCCTAATAAAATGTGGAAAACCATGTACCAGTTTACCTCCACATCACAATTATTCACCTTTTCTTGGTCTATGACATAAAATCAATAAAATACATGGAAGTGTATGGTTTTAATGTGACAAAATCTGAAAAACTACTAACTACCAACATTATGAATACCTTTGCAAATGTTGGGACCCACAGCCATCTATTTCAACATTAAACTCCGGTACATACTTTTCTGGAACTTTCAAAATAAATTGCATTTAACAGACTTTCAGCACAACTTCAGAAGGGGGAAGGGGGGGTAACAGAGGACTTCCCATGATGCCACTGCCCACATAAAACCCCCACCTTCCCACAAGTCTTTCTCTTCCACACCGGTGTTCATCGGGACATGAGGGGGACAAAGCGCGCTGATGTCTTTTGCTGGCAAAAAGACAAACTCTTCAAACTGGATCCAAGAGTGTCCTGAGATCACGCGATCATATGCACAAGTTAAGTATGAGTGAAGCACTGTTTGTGTACCCAGTGATTTCATTCATAAAGAGGGGAAATTAAGGTATAAGCATTGCTTACTTTCTCTCCGAGGCCTGCCGAAACTGTGTCGCAGAGAAATCCCAAGTAGAGAAGCTGTTTCTACAAGCCGAGTCTGGAGGAAGGACAACGGCCTGCATCACTGTGTTTACGACAATGAACAGCTGGTTGACGGACAGAACGAGCCGTCTTTCAAGCCACAGCTCCGGAGGTCAGGTTAGCTGAAAGCTAACTGCTTGTTGACTGTGGACGTTTCTTCAAACTTTGCCCTTGGACAACGTTTCCTCACCATAGTTCATGAGGTTAGGTGTTTTGGGCAGAGACAGATTTAGAATGAAATGATCTAAACGTTTTTCATTTTATGAAGTTTTGTTTGTGTGAGACTCGGCTATCTTAGTGCTAGCAGGCTATCTGCAGCACACGTGCCCTGTTTGTGTTCTTTGTATGTTTTTAAAGTTAAGACAAACTTTATTTTATGGGTGATTTTAAACACAGAAGTTTGCTCATAACGCGCCGTCTGCGCTTATGCATTTTAACCCTTTTATTAACCCTGGTATTTTAAAGGTATGTGTTGATTCTGGTGCTAAGCTATTAGCTTCTTTTGTTAGCTCAACTGCTAACCGGTAAGAACACGTGCTTGCTACTAAATAGTATTTAACAGAAAGGCTGTTAGTTTTCAAGCTAGTGAATAATAGTCCCTAAACATCATTTACTAGATTTGATAACTAAGTAAACACCATTAAGCCCCATTTCTCCAGAAAGATTTGGCTCTTTTCCAAAATACTCCCTTGATAATATTTCTTCAAATATTATTTCAATAAATAAAGGCAGCTAATGAGACACCGTTGAGAAATGGTCATCCAGAAGGTTGGTTTTATTCGGCAGATCATTATTTAAAACATTATTTTATTAAAATAATATTTTATCTGATCTTGCATTGTGAATGGTTGTCTAAACGTTTGCTGACTATTGCCTGAGTTAGTTCCAAGACTAACTTAATTAATTTCTAGATCCTTCAAGATAATCCTTTGTTCTCAAACATAAACATTGCATGGTAATGTTGCATCATTATTTTGGTCATGGTTTCAATCATCCTTAATCAACTTGTTTATATTGTACATAGCCCATTAGTCTTCCTTATTCTTTAATTCTGCTTGGTAGTTTAGTTGGATTGTTTTAGCATAGTAAAGAGTTTGTTAATTGAAATATGTTTGACTTTGAGTTGACTTATTTTGTTAATACATTTTTGTATTTTAAGAAATTGTGTGAATTAATTCCATGTGTGTGCAGAGTTTATGCTGTTCAATAATGTCAGAGCTTGGCTCACACCTTTCTATTTTGTCCTAATACCATCGCCTTCCTGGGCCAGTATTCACAGGACAACCCTTAACAGACCATAATATTATTTGATAACATATTAAAATAAAATAATATTTTCAGATTAATAATCACAACAATTGTTTTCTAAATAGATGAGTTCCTTATGATGGAAGTTTGTACAAAAAACAGTGAGGTGGAATAATGCAGCAACAGATATAAGTTTCTGAGAAGAGAGAAACAGATCACCAGAGAGAGAAAAAAACACAGAGACAGAACCACAGGGAAGACAAAGAAACTGACAACATGTATATCTTCAAATTAACAGTTTCAGTTTATTTTTAAATGTGTAAAAATGCTTCTCTTAATTTGATGTTATAAAAAAAAACATGCAAAAGTTGTAGTTATGCACCTCCTTACAAACAAGGTCTGTTTGTTTTCCTCGGCTCTTTTATGTTCACAACTTTGTCAGAAATCAAACAATTAGTTTAACATATTTAGAATTAGCATTTTACTGTTTCTATCCCACATTTTACATGTAATGCTTTGGATAAATATTTCAAGTAGCTGCCAGACCCAGGTAAAGCTGGAATTTAGGTAGAGATGCACTAAAAAAAACAATAGGAGGCCAGAATCAGTTGCTAAATTTAAAGTAAGGGTATACTAACTCTGCAAGGTATATGCTGACTGCACAAACCTTGCTAATTACTTATACAAGATGCTAAAAACACTTTAAAATGTTAACTCTGTGAGCATTTTATTTACTTTGAAATAATAGTGAAATCTTGCTTAGCAACAGACCTGTGGAACACCAACGTCTCTCACTTGCACACAGTGTGACCTCACAACTGGTAATTCACAACAGAACAGTTTCATATGTTTATAATACAATAAAAACAATTATAAATGATTTAACATCCCTATACATAAATGAAAATCAGCTTTTTTCTAACAAATAAGATGGACACAGCAGTATATATAAATGTATAATATATATTTAGAGGAACATGAATATCCCATTATATGGTGAACAGTAGACTCTTCATGTGTATGGAAAGAAAAAGACTTAGTGAGCTATAACCTGCTTTGTAATAGAGCAAATTAGATGTGTTGTGCTTCTTTCTAGTTATTATATCTCTGTACAATAAACTGGACAGTTACACAATGTGCATTTGTAGATTTGCAATGAGACAGCTCTGTAACTTTGGGCTGTTTATGACAAACTTATTTTTATATTCAATACATTACTATAAACATTATATCTGGCTGAAATGTTTCTAAATTTCAGCAATAAAGTGTGACAAATTAGAAAACAAAAATCATTCAAGTTTAAAACACATTGCACAATATTAGGGGGAAGCACAGAATGGGAAACAGAAAAGAGTAAACTCACAAACGTAGAGTTTATTGTCCTGCAGACAGTTACCTTTATGAGCTATTCACAACATTTTATTGACATATTGAACATACAATGATTCCATGTAATGATTCCATTATAACAAAAAAAACTAACAAAAACAAAATCCCAATTTGTCAGTTGTTTCAAAAAAATTATTGGCTTTTGATGTAATATGTTAACGTTTTCATCTATTATTTGATTGTTTTTGTAAACCCAGTGTCACACATTTGCTGAACGGATCAAATCAATCTCGGCAGAAGCACAACAGCTGGATTACCAACATTATTTATCACTTTTTATTTTGATCTTCCACCTTTGATTGCTGTTGCATTTCGCTTTAATATCTGGGAAGTGTTAAGCATTTTGTGAAATCTAAAACCTTGTGTAGTTTAATGAAACAGAGTTAAACAAATGTAACTTTGACTGTGCTTTAAATCTTTATTTGAATATTACTGTTTACATTAATAAAAAATGTTCAGACCCTGACATAGAGAACACTATCATAATTGCAGTAAGGAAAATAAATACTGAACCCAACTTTTTTCCTTAATAAATCACTAATATTTCTAATAATTCAATAAATATGACATTGACACTAGATTTTGGTAACAGCCCAAACAAGTAATTTGAAATTAATCTGGAATGGCACATAAAATTCATATTAAAAACTTGAAGAAAGAAGACTCAATGAGACATATGTCAACCTCTGCTGGATCTGTCAGGATCTGGGTTGTGTTTGTGTTTTTGTGCAAGCTACATTTGTTCAGTGTTTTCAGATGTTGCTGGAGTTCTCAGGTGTGCTGGGTGACAGGCGCGATTTATTCTACTGATTACTTTGAGGAGTACTTAAGCAGAAGGCTACCAGCACTTCGACGCCAGAGTGTTTTGCCCTCAGTGGTAACAAGCTCAAGCCAAACACTAAGTCTATGCTTTGTTCTTCGACCTTGTGTAACTTTGTTTATGCTTCTTCGCAGGCTAAGTAAACCTAAACCTTGGATTTATGTCACTGAATACTGACTACGTGTCCGGAAGTCTTTCTGGATAATCAAGACTATCTACGTTCTGAGGACTTCATTTTCTATTTCCTGTCTTTGTTTGGATTCGCATCAAGCTGGCAGTTTCCTGCTACCTTCGTCTCCTGGACCAAGCCGTAAGCGTACCCTGTCCACCCTTCAACGTAAGCATCTGCACACCGAACTCATTCCTGTTTGCTCCGAGCTCACACAGAACAGCACCTATGGAACCTTCTACAAACTCAACCTCTGTTATGATTTGTGGGTGTTTTTGTTGGTTTTATTCACAGTTAAGGTTTTGGATCGTTCTTCTGCTTGTTTTCCTGGTCATGCTTTAGTTTTTGTATTCATGTTTTGCTTAGTTGTGTATTTGGATTGAGCTTCTGGTTATGCTTTGGTTTCATGTTTTTCTAGTTGGATTTATGTTTGTTTGTATCCTTGAAGTTCTGTTTTGCCCCTGTCATGTTGTGGTCTGTCTGTTAATTATCTTTATCCGGTTCACCTGCTCCAAGCTAATCTGTCTCCTTGCTCCACCTGGTTTACTCTCCATATATACACTCCTGTTCAGTTATTCAGTGCGGAAACATTTTTCAAACCATGTCTTGTCTTCTGGATCATGCTCATGTGTTTCATGCCAAGCCTATCTTGCCACTCTGCCCATGTCTGCTTTTGCCTGTCTTGCCTGCCCGTTTATTGTTTCTATGTTTTTTTCCTGCCTCATCTGTGAGTGAATTTTAGTTGATTAAATCTTTTTTCAATTACCATCAGGCTGCCTGCTCGTCTGCATTCTGGGGTCCTATCTCGCAAGCCCTAACAACCTCGACAAACCTGGTTCCTGAATCCCTCTACCCCTGGCGACCTGACCATACCTATTTAGTAAGCTTTCTTATTTACATTAACTCCTTGTTCTTAGTTCGATATCATTCGGTTCCCTGTTTTCGCCAGTTCTCTTCCCCTATTCCCATACAGTTGGAGCATCATCCGTTACGTTCCTGATTATCATTGTCTCAATAAACATCCTTTACTCATTCTGTTCTCCGGAGTGTTCTCTGTATGTGGGTCAGATCTATTGCAAACAAAATGACCAGATCCCTATTGGAAACACAATCATGACTAATAAAATCCTTCACTCTTTTATGACGTAATTTGGTTTGTCCTAAATAAAATAAATATTTGTGATATATAAGACACTATAGTTAAAACATTGACGAAATAGGAAAAAAAACCAAAAAACGTTCTATATCTGTTCAAACAATGTGGCAGTAATCCTTCTCCCTGACAAACACAGCACAGATGTGAAATTCAATGGCAATGATTGCCTGTGAGTTCAGCTTGGTGGTTGTCAACCTTTCTAGCATGCTAGCCAGCTAAACTAGTGAAAACTATCCCTAACCCTCTCATAAAAAGTCTAGTGGCAGTTCTTAATCCATGCTCTGTTTATATATTCATAATACAACCCAGATATTTTAGCCTTACTCTTCTCTGCTGGACACCACACACAATGAAATAATTTAGGTTATTTCTAATAAAACTCTAATTTAAGATATGTTAAGTTCAATTTAATTCAATTTATTTAAATAGAGATAGTTCAATCCTGTCTAATTGCACTTTACAAAAACAAAATCTAATTTATATAGAAGTCCATTCAGTCTAATCATACAGACAGATTAAAAGCCAATTACACACATTCAAGTTCAATCCTAGTTATACAAGAATGCAGTCAAGTTAACTTTATTATTCCAACTGATAAAAGGGTTTCTATTTCAGTAATCCCAACAACTGTATCGAGTCACTGACTTTGCAGCAATTACTCCTAAGGAGCACGTAGCTCATACTCAGTTATATGCTGTTTTAAAATTTTAAGCTGTTCCTCATACTGAGCAAGCATAGTGACAATGAAGAGGTCAAACTCCCCATTAACAGGGGGAAACCTCAAGCAGAACTTGGCTCACTGTGAGCGGCCATCTGTTGCAACCTAAAAGGGGTTTGAAAAGACAGAGAAGACATGATAAAAAAGCAAATAAGAAACAGAACAGCTGGTCCAGGAGTACTTTTTTATGTTAAAGAAAAAGCAAAGAGTAAATGGTAGCAACAGCTTCTTATAGTGACTTCATCCAGGAAAGAAATACAGCTAAATATGGAAGCAGCAAACGCTCAGCCAAAAGCCTCCTACAGAAAGGTGTCACAGCTGAACAAAATACCTGGCCAGGGGTAATTTCTAGGAGGATAAACAAAGTTAATGTCATCAATAACTGAAGATTACATATAACTGGAGAGGAGTAAGACAAAGTAGCAAAGTTAGGAAAGGTAGTCAGTATATCCTCAGTCAAAGCCTATGGCAGCATATCCATACAGACGGCTCAGAATTAGCTAAGCCACTCTGAAAATAAACTTTTTCAAAGAGGAACATTTTAAGCCTAGGCCTAAAAGTAAACAGGATCTCTCAAAGAAAGAAAAAACAAAAAACTACTAGCTGGCTCAAGGTAGAGACCCAAGTAACTAAAATATGTGCCTCCTGTTTTACTTTTAGATACTCTAGGAACCACCAGTAAACCTGCAGTCTGAGACTGAAGTGCTCTATTTGAAATATATCAGATCTCTGATATGTAATGGGGCTTGATTATTAAGGGCTTTATCAGTAAGAAGGCACATTTTAAATTCCATCCTGGATTTAACTGGGAGCCAATAAAGAAAAGCTAAAACTTGGGAAATATGATCTCTCTTTTTAATATTCATCAGACCTTGCTGCAATTATTTGGTTAAGCTGAAGGCTTTTTATTGATTTTTGGAACTCCTGATATTAGAGAATTACAATAATCCAGCCTTAAAGTAAAAAATGAGTGGACTAGTTTTGTGGTACAATGTGATGGACCATGGTTATTAAAATTAACAAAAACAAATGAAAAAAAGAAAAAAAGAAATTGAGAAAAGATTTAACTAAAATAAATAAAAACTGTGGTTAAAAGGAAAAAACTGTAACTAACTATACCTGTATTGTGTGAAAGCTAAAACGTACTAATATTATGCACAGAATACCCTTTGTTTTTGTGTTTATCAATTTATTTATAAGCTTTATAAACTGCTTGTGTGGAGAAAACAAAATCAGTTTCTAGCAGTTTGTGTCAGCTGGCACTTGATAAATTATATTTTTACCCACCACACCAGCCACAAAACAATGACAGTAAAAGTCCTATTTGGGACCTTTTAGAGTTTGACTATGAGAGAGATAAAAGCAAATGCATTGTAGTAGAAACAGATGATGAAGTATGTAAAATATTTCAGAAGGAAACAACCATAATGGAGATGTTCATAATCCACAGGACAATGTGATTAAGATCAAGTTTGGATTATCTTATTTGTCTGACAGATTCCAGTTTGTTCAGGTAAATGATAAATCATCTTTAAACTCCAGGGTTAGTTGTGGAGTACCACAGGGTTCAGTACTTGGGCCAATTCTCTTTACTATATATATGCTTGCAATTGGTAAAATTATCAGGGAGCATAGGATACATTTTCACTGTTACGCTGATAATACTCAGCTTTACTTATCCATGAATCCTGATGAGCCCAACCAGTTAGATAGACTACAAGCATGTCTTGAAGACATAAAAACTTGGATGATTTTACATTTTCTGCTTCTAAATTCAGACAAGACAGACGTTGTCGTCTTTTAAGGCTAGGTGTCAGGATCAGGATCTGGGTTTGTGTGTGTTTGTGTTTTTGTGCTTGCTACATGTGCTCATTCTCAGGTGTGCTGGGTGACAGGTGCGACTTGTTCCACTAATTACCATGAGGAGTACTTAAGCAGGAGGCTGCCAGCACTTCAATGCGAGAGTGTTTTGCCACAAACTCTTTCACAAACTCTAGCCACACTCCAAGTTATGCTTCGTACTTTGACCTCGTTTAACTTTATTTTTTGCTCCTCTGCAGATTTTGAAAGCCTAAGCTTTGGATCTATGTCACTGAGTTTTATTCACTACGTTTCTGAAAGTTACTCTGGATGATCAAGCCTGTCTTCATTCTGAGGATTCCTATCCTGTGATCTACCTTTGTTTGGTTTGGCATCAAGCTGGCAGCTTTCTATCCTCTTCATCTCCTGAGCCAAGCCACAAGCGTACCCTGTCCACCCTCCAACGTAAGCCACCGCACATCGAACTTGTTTACTGTAACCTGAGATCCACAGAACAGCACCAAGTGAACTCTACGGATATACCTGCTTAAGACCTGGATCCTGAATCTCATTCCCACTGGCGACCTGACCATCATAACTCAGTAAGCCGATCTCATTATCAAAATAACTATTTGCTCTTAGTTTCGTTTTTCCCTCCATTACCCGTACTCATCCATTCTCTTCACTTCTCTTCTTACAGTGAGATATTTCATCCGTTCCATTCCTGACTATATCTTCAATAAACAATCTTTATTTCACTTCCTCCTCCTGAGTGTTCTCTGTATGTGGGTCCGAGCTATTTCGAACATAATGACACTAGGCTTAAAATTTTCCTTTTTGATAAAGCTTATAGTTAGAGTGGCTTAGGTTATCCTGAGGTATCTCTGTAGTTATGCTGCTATAGGTTTAGGCTGCTGGAGGACATAATGACCACTTTCACCCTCTTCACTACATTCTCACACTACCTTTCAATTTTGCATTATTTGCTGTTATTTCAGCTTTTAACTTTGTTCTCTCTTTTCTCTTCCTAGAAGCTATACCTGGCCTGACTCTGTGTCTATCTTTGACACCTTTCTGGAGAGGGGCATCGTCCAAGCTTCTGCTGGCAACAACTTAACGCTCACCTTCTACAGATGATCCACTTGGTCCTGTCTTTCAGTATTTAACCCTTTCTCTCTCCTAGATATAGCAATTGACGGAGCTTTTACTGTAACTAATTATATGTGCTCTCTTTCAGGCTCTAACCTTGAAAACTGGGTCAGAGTTTATCTGTTCTTTCTTTCTAGATGAAACAACTAAAGGAGCTATAAACGTTTACTTTTCCTTCCCATCAAAAGTACTCCTGGATCAGGGCTTCTGTGTTCTTTTTGTGTCTCTGCTCTGTTCTCTCAAACCCCCAGTCGGTCATGCCAGATGGTCACTCACACTGAGCCTGGTTCTGCTGGAGGTTTCTTCCTGTTAAAAGGGAGTTTTTCCTCTCCACTGTCGCTACATACATGCTCAGTATGAGGGATTGCTGCAAAGTCAACGCCAGTGACTGTTGCCTTGAGACATGTGTTGTGAATTGGCGCTATATAAATAAAACTGAATTGAATTGAATTGAATTGTTCACTGTCTCTACATGCTCATCCGGGAGGAGTGACTGCTACAAATGTCTGACTCAATGCAATCTGCTGGGTTTCCTTAGATAAAACTTTTTATCCAGTTTGAATAAAATAATGACTATACTGTTCAATGGTTAGGATTAATTGAAATGTATGTACCTGACTTTTGTGAAGTGCCTTGAGACAACATGTGTTGTGAATTGGCACTATATAAATAAACTGAATTGAAATTGAATTATATTGCATAGTAATATACTCGTACTCATCGTCTTCCGCTTTATCCGTCATAGTGATATATTTGTAATATATTATATTAGTTAATAATATGTTCACACATCTCCTAAGTCTATGAACTGTTTTCAGCAGCTGCAATATTAGCAGTATTACACATTTTGTGCTTAAGGCTGCTTTCTTGTGGACTGTTAGTTTTTTATGGATGGTTGCTTGTTCAACAGTAATTGTTTTTTTTTTGTTTTTTTCAAAGCGGCATCTCGTGTTGAGTCTTTGTTACTTAATACATATTTGCATAATTTCAAAAAGATGATACTCTGACATTTTTAGAATCCTGCACCTAAACATTTACCCAAGTAGTAATAAACTAAAACTAAAAACTAAGCATTTTTTAAAATAATATAAAATACAAACTAGAAAATCCACTTTAAAAACTAATTAAAACTGACTGAATTAGAGAAAAAAAGGTCACAACGACTCACCGGGTACTCCGGCTTCCTCCCACAGTCCAAAGACATGCCTGTTAGTCTAATTGGTAACTCTAAATTGCCCTTAGGTGTATGAATGAGTGTGTGTGTGGTTGTTTGTGTGTTGCCCTGCGATGGACTGGCGACCTGTCCAGGGTGTACCCCGCCTCTCGCCTCTCGCCCATTCTTCTTGAGGACCATGTGCATCCAATGGTTCAAACATTGTATCCTAAAGGCGGTGCCGTGTATCAGGATGACAATGCACCAATACACACAGCAAGACTGGTGAAAGATTGGTTTGATGAACATGAAAGTGAAGTTGAACATCTCCCATGGCCTGTACAGTCACCAGATCTAAATATTATTGAGCCACAAAAGGAATACAAAGACATTGTCTAACCAATAACACAGAAGTGAACTGAATAAGTCAAGACCTAACAAGAAAGTGTTTCAAATGAAGATGAAAGCATAAACACCAGTGGATTGTGACACTATTATCATTTCACACTTTCAGATTTACAATGTCCTTCCATTTCGCAGTAATACACCTTGTAGTGTTCTGTCACATGAAATCTCAGTAATTATGATAAAGTTTGAGGTTTTAACGTGACAAAACTGGAAACATTCAATGATTGTAAAAAACTTTTAGAGTGCAAGTGATGCTTCTGTAATAACAAATTCTTGATAATTTTTTGAATTTCAATCACTGACATTTTTGTCAGTGAAATTCACCACAAGGTGTGTTGGGACCCCACAGCCATGGATTACAACATGAAAGATGCGGTACAAAGTTTTCTGGAACTTTCAACATAAATTGCATTTAATCTACATCCAACATTTGGAAAAGGGGGGTAGCAGCGGACTTCCCATGATGCCACTGGTTGTATAAAAGCACCTCCTTTTCAATGGTCCTTTCTCTTCCACCCGGACTCTGTGCGAGGCTGGCCAGAGAGGCAGCGCACTAATGTCTCTTTGCTGGCAAACAGACATAAACTCTTCAAACTGGATCCAAGGGTGTCACACGATCGTCGATCATATGCATTGAGTTAAGTACGGATGAATTACTGTTTGTGTACCCGGTATTCATTCACATAAAAGGGAAATTAAGGTATAAGCATTGCTTGACTTTCTCTCTGAGGCCTGCAGAAGCAAACGGTGTTCCAGAGAATTCCCTGCAGAGATGCTGTCTCTACGAAGCCGAGTGGAGCTTTTTCCCAGTCTGGAAGAGGACAACAGAGACCGTACCACCATGGTAACGTACAGCTTGGTCGGCCCGACAGCGAGACGACCCCCCCCCGGACAATTGTCGCCCGGACAGAGTAACAGAGAAAGGTTTATGATCTGAACATTTTTCATTTTATGAAGTTTGGTTTTGTTTGTGTGAAACTCAGCTATCTTAGTGCTAGCAGGCTATCTGCAGCACACGTGCTCAGTTTTGTGTTCTGTGTTTGTGTGTTTTTAAAGTTAAGACAAACTTTATTCAAAGGGGTGATTTTAAACACAGAAGATTGATCATAACGCGCCATCCGCGCTTAATGCATTTTAACCCTCCTATTGATGGTATTTTTAAAGGTGTGTGTTTGATTCTGGTGCTAAGCTGTCAGCATCTTTTGTTAGCTTTCACTGCTAACAGCTAAGAACACGTGCTTGCTGCTAAATAATATTTACCCAGAAAGGTTAATAGTTTTCAATCCAGTAAATAATATTTCCCTAACATCATTTATTAGATTTGATAACTAAGTAAACACCATTAAGCCCCATTTCTCCAGAAAGATTTGGCTCTTTTCCAAAATATTTCCTTAAATATTTTACCATTTCCTTAATAATATTTATTTAAATATTATTTTAATAAACAAAGGCAGCTAAGGAGACACCGTTGAGAATTAGTCATCCAGAAGGTTGGTTTTATTCAGCAGATCATTCTTTAAAACATTTTTTATTAAAATAATATTTTATCTGATCTTGCATTCTGAATGGTTGTCTAAAGGTGTGCTGATTATTGCCTAAGTTAGTTCCAAGACTAACTTAACTTCACTTCCAGATTCTTAAAGATAATCCTTGGTTCTCAAACATAAACATTGCATGGTAATGTTGCATCACTGTTTTGGTCATGGTTTTCATTCATCTTTAATCAACTTGTTTATATTGTACATAGCCCATTAGTCTTCGTTATTCTTTAATTGTGCTTGATAGTTAGTTGGATTGTTTTAGGATAATAAAGAGCTTGTTGATTGAAATATGTTTGACTTTGAGTTGACTTATTTTTGTTAATACATTTTAAGAATTGTGTGAATTCATTCCATGTGTGTACAGAGTTTTGCTGTTCAATATTGTCAGAGCTTGTCTCACCCTTTTCTATTTTGTCCTAATACCATCGCCTTACTGGGCTGGTATTCACAGGACAACCCTTAACATACCGAAATATTATTTAATAAAATATTAAATTATTAATATTAAATATTGAATAATATTTTCAGATTCATAGTCACAACAGGTGTCTCATTTGCTTACTCATTTGCTTACTGCTGACTCATGTCTTTGTGTATTCATTATACAGGTCCTTCTCAAAATATTAGCATATTGTGATAAAGTTCATTATTTTCCATAATGTAACGATAAAAATTTAACATTCATATAATTTAGATTCATTGCACACTAACTGAAATATTTCAGGTCTTTTATTGTCTTAATACAGATGATTGTGACATATAGCTCATGAAAACCCAAAATTCCTATCTCACAAAATTTGCATATTTCATCCGACCAATAAAAGAAAAGAGTTTTTAATACAAAAAACGTCAACCTTCAAATAATCATGTACAGTTATGCACTCAATACTTGGTCGGGAATCCTTTTGCAGAAATGACTGCTTCCATGCGGCGTGGCATGGAGGCAATCAGCCTGTGGCATTGCTGAGGTCTTATGGAGGCCCAGGATGCTTCGATAGCGGCCTTTAGCTCATTCAGAGTGTTGGGTCTTGAGTCTCTCAACGTTCTCTTCACAATATCCCACAGATTCTCTATGGGGTTCAGGTCAGGAGAGTTGGCAGGCCAATTGAGCACAGTGATACCATGGTCAGTAAACCATTTACCAGTGGTTTTGGCACTGTGAGCAGGTGCCAGGTCGTGCTGAAAAATGAAATCTTCATCTCCATAAAGCTTTTCAGCAGATGGAAGCATGAAGTGCTCCAAAATCTCCTGATAGCTAGCTGCATTGACCCTGGCCTTGATAAAACACAGTGGACCAACACCAGCATCTGACATGGCACCCCAGACCATCACTGACTGTGGGTACTTGACACTGGACTTCTGGCATTTTGGCATTTCCTTCTCCCCAGTCTTCCTCCAGACTCTAGCACCTTGATTTCCGAATGACATGCAGAATTTGCTTTCATCCGAAACAAGTACTTTGGACCACCGAGCAACAGTCCAGTGCTGCTTCTCTGTAGCCCAGGTCAGGCGCTTCTGCCGCTTTTTCTGGTTCAAAAGTGGCTTGACCTGGGGAATGTGGCACCTGTAGCCCATTTCCTGCACACGCCTGTGCACGGTGGCTCTGGATGTTTCTACTCCAGACTCAGTCCACTGCTTCCGCAGGTCCCCCAAGGTCTGGAATTGGCCCTTCTCCACAATCTTCCTCAGGGTCCGGTCACCTCTTCTCGTTGTGCAGCGTTTTCTGCCACACTTTTTCCTTCCCACAGACTTCCAACTGAGGTGCCTTGATACAGCACTCTGGGAACAGCCTATTCGTTCAGAAATTTCTTTCTGTGTCTTACCCTCTTGCTTGAGGGTGTCAATAGTGGCCTTCTGGACAGCAGTCAGGTCGGCAGTCTTACCCATGATTGGGGTTTTGAGTGATGAACCAGGCTGGGAGTTTTAAAGGCCTCAGGTATCTTTTGCAGGTGTTTAGAGTTAACTCGTTGATTCAGATGATTAGGTTCATAGCTCGTTTAGAGACCCTTTTAATGATATGCTAATTTTGTGAGATAGGAATTTTGGGTTTTCTTGAGCTGTATGCCAAAATCATCCGTATTAAGACAATAAAAGACCTGAAATATTTCAGTTAGTGTGCAATGAATCTAAAAAATATGAATGTTAAATTTTCATCATTACATTGTGGAAAATAATGAACTTTATCACATTATGCTAATATTTTGAGAAGGACCTGTAGTTTGAAACACAGAATGCGCAGAACCAGTGTTACTGGCAAATGAACTCAGCTAAACCCTACTTTAATTATACAGATTTACAACATGCCTCCCGGAACAAGAGCCTTAGATTTTCTCCATGTCTGTCAAAACATTTGTTGTAGCTCTGTGCACACAGATATGGAGAGAATGATGAATGAAAGTGAACATTGTCAATTCCTGTAATTTATATCACACTATGATTATTTGTTGAAACAAACCTTCACACTCAGGTACAGTAAACCACACATTGAAGGCATGAATACATAATTTCTGACCGTGGCTAATTCTGAAAAACTACCAATAAACAGAATACTTAGAAATATTTTATTTAATTTCTGGCAGAATTAAAAAAAAAAGTGCTTTCAATAATGATCATAATAAATGTGATAAATACAGATTCATCTTAAAACTTAATAGAAATTGAATTATCTTGAAATTCTAAAAAATATGTTTAAAATTAATTGTAATAGTTCACATTCCCCATACGTCATTAGGTTTATTTAAATAAATGGTCCATGGCCTTTTTGAGCAATGTAAACAGAAGACACACAAATCCCTTTAAATCCCAGGGCTTTGATTGGAAAACGTCCCGAAGTTGACTGTCAAAATCTATACTTTTTCTGGCTTGTGGAGGAAGACAGTGGTGATATGGCTGTGTTAAGTATGCCATTAAAGATGTATTTTCCATAGATGTACTGCATTCAAAAGGCAGTGTGACTATTTTAGCAAATAAAATACATCTTCAACATTGACACCATATGGATTCTTTCTGGCAAAATGATTTTCCCCTATTGTATGACCACCACTTTTATGCATACAATGTCAAAGTTGATGTAGAAAGGTTTTTACTGAGAGCAGGAGATGAAATGGACTTTCAACCAAATGACACTTATGCTGTTGATGATATTTTGTATGTCACAGTTAAGGATTGTTTAAGTTTTCCATTAAAGGAAAACCTGAAATGTGAAAATAGAAAATAATGTTTCATCTTCTATGTTACTCGAGAAAATGTGTATGTGGTGGTTTGGAGGAGGGGGTAGTTGTACAGTAGAAAAGTCAACAAAAGGGGAAATCTTTTTATTTATTTTACTTTTTTAAGAAGGTACAACACTGTCACCAAAGGTACAATTCTGGCCTTTATTAGGTACAAACTACAAGGGTACAAGTAAGTACCCACTGTTGAGGGTGCAATAGCAGTACATTTGAGGATACCACCCCAGTGACAAGCTTTTGTACCATTAAATCTACAATTAGGTGCTTTTTTTCTGAGTATGTATAAAGTATGTATAAAGGTATAAAAGTACGTAGGGTATAAAACGGTATCCAAAGTTTTCTTATTTCATGGAGTGCTTCGCAGTCTTTTGTCTAAATCCAAATTTCTTTGTGATGCAAGTCCTGCTGGCGATGCTTGGGCTGCCTTAAGTTGCACATTTAGAATGCCTAATTTCCTATTGGAAACAACCTTCTTGGGTGAATGAAAATTATTTTTAAATCAAAATCTGCTAGGAGCATGAATAATTTGTGTTTTACCTATAGGATTGGGTAATTGCAATTAAAACACTTATTGACAGGAGAACACTCCTGTGGTTGAAATGCACCACATACAACACACACAATAAATAAATAAATAGCGGTAACAGAAAGAACTGCACATGAACCGCAAAGATATGATTCTCAAACAGAGCATTTTAACTGTAAACCAGTGGGAATGTTGGTCGCAAAGCAGAGAGTAGAAAGCTTTGACTGGAAGAGGTGAACAGTAAGGTGCTGTGTGATAAAACTTGCTGTATTCCTACTATGACTTGGAGACAACACACAACTTCAGCTTGCCTGCCAGATGTTCATGTTAACAATGATATAATTATTCTGGACTCACTTTAATTATCCAACTTCAGCTGCAAAATTGTTTTCCAGTAGGTTGCACAACAAGGAGCTAAAATTAATACTAAGATTAAATCCAGAGCCCCAGTTTCACTCACAGCTACACTCAAATTGTGCAAACATTTATTTATTTTTTGCTAAATTTCATATAGTTTTCACAGAACATTACCAATAAGCTATATTGTGTATAACAGTTTTAGAACTGCAGTTCTAACTGCAGCTTTCTTCCTTCACAAATATTTTAGCAGTTGCAACAAATGTCCTATCATTGCATATTTTGTTTGGCCTTCAGAGTTTATTCTTCTTCTTCTTCTGTGTTGTTTTTTGGCAGTTGGCAAATAACTTGAAGATGTGCATTACCGCCACCGACTGGTATGGAGTGTGGTTCTTCATGGTTTTAAATCTTATTTACTATTACAACAATCAAATTCTATTTATTAATTTAGTGCTTTTGAAAAATCTAATTATAATTTGAATATGTTTGCTACCTAAACTTCTTTGCAAAGTATCTCTCAATATAAAATTTTCTTTAATACCTACAAATTCTCTCCTTAAAATTGTTCTTTCTTGTTCATATTTCTGACACTTCAATATTACATGTTCTATTGTTTCCTCCTCTCCACAATAATCACATTTTCCTGTATTATGTTTATTTATCTTGAACAATGTAGAATTAAGTCCTGTATGTCCTAGTCTTAATCTTGTAATTAATCTTTCCTCTTTTCTACTCCTTCTTCCTGTTCTTACTTCTCCTACTATCTTGTTGATTCTGTAAAACCATCTTCCTTTCTTTTCTTCATCCCACCTTTTTTGCCACTCTTTCCTGATTCTCTGTTTAATTATATTTCTTGCCTCTGACCTACTAATATTTATTATAAAGCTAATGTTGTTTTGTGTTCAGAGTTTATTCACTTGTTTATGACTCATCTTCCCTCCCTACCTTCTTGCTTTTACAGTGATGTCTCTTAACTGAAAAATATTTTCATTACTTTATATAAGCCTATAAACTTATGTTTTCAATGTCTTTCAACATAGTTGCAGCTATTTCATCTGACTATTCCACTCTTCTTATTACCCCATTTGTGGCGGAAAAGTGGTACAAGGGCACACTGCAGAAGTGGTAATTAGGATGTGTATAATTTACATTTGCATATAAAATGACACACCTCTCCAACAGCAAATGCCAAACAAAGTAAAAGTATTCCAATATTTGTTCAGTTTTAGTTTGTAACATAGTTCCAGCTTAGTTGGTAGCACTGTTGCCTTGCAGCAAGAAGGTCCTGGGTTCGATTCCCGACCGGGGGTCTTTCTGCATGGAGTTTGCATGTTCTCCCCGTGCATGCATGGGTTCTCACCAGGTACTCTGGCTTCCTCCCACAGTCCAAAAACATGCCTGTTAGGTTAATTGGTCACTCTAAATTGACCTTAGGTGTGTGCATGGTTGTTTGTGTGTTGCCCTGCGATGGACTGGTGACCTGTGTACCCCGCCTCTCGCCCATAGACTGCTGGAGATAGGCACCAGCTCCCCTGCAACCCATTATGGAATAAGCGGTAGAAAATGACTGACTGACATTTGTTTTGGTTCAGTTCTACTTAGGCTGAGAAACATTAAATTAGGGATCACTGTACGAACTAATGTACTATACTGTTCTGGTAATCACAATGATTTGTCTCAATGAGAGGCTTACACGGATTCAACTGACAAAAAAATACATTGAGGGAGAAAACATGCATTCACCGATGTCCTTGATGTTTCTGAGAGCTGACAGTTTGATGTCTCAGGGGCTTTAGTGTTCACTATGAGATCACTGCCATTATGTGAGGCCAAAAACTAACACTGCACATCACCCTGAACATACCATCCTAACAATAAAAATGGTGGTGACAGCATTACACTGCACACTACCTTATCATGTACCTTATCATGAGGTTAATCTATTAAATTCAAACAGTTTAACCCAAAATAATTTATGTTTTTGTAAATCTATTAAATGTCTACCTGTTAGTTATCTGTAAAAATTCTTTAAATAAAAAAAGTAGCACACTTATTTCATCTGTAAACAAAGTCAACAAACAATCCTTCGAGTAAAGCAAAAAAAAAACAAAAAACAAAAATCAGATTTAAAAAATGTACCCTGCAGTTTATCAGTATTACATGGTCTGTAATAGTATGGAGACTGTGTTCTACCTCACTCATGATGTTATTTTCTGTGGTCCTTTGACAGCAACCAAGATTTTCTCACTTTGGAATTTCAGAATAGTCTTCTCTGCTCCAACATAGGGTTGACTGGGATTCAGAAAACTACTGCTATGTTATAACTACATTTAACAAGAACTGACACAGCCACATCTCACAAAGCTGAGGAGAAGTTTGGTGGAGTGTAGGGCTAACCTCCGCTTATGGCTTATGAGGGTTACGTGGTATGGAGGACCGATCCTGCCAAAATTAAAAATAAAAGCAGAAATACATATATTTTCTTTTTCCTTTTCCTTTTCCTTACAGATGCGTTTTCATCAAGAAATTTATATATTTTGTTTTTCCTTTTCCTTACACATGCCTTTGTTCTTTTTACATTTCCTCGTCTCTCTTTTTCCTTTACCGTATGCATTTCTACTTCATTGAGCAAATGAGGAGGGCTGCCTTCTTCTCTTCAGCTCCTCTACTATTCGTCAATAAACAGGAAGAAGGAAGATCCATGTGCAGGCCGAGGGTGTGTCCCAATTCAGGAACTGGATCCTTCCAAGTCCGTACTTGCTTGCTGATTACGTCACAGCGCCGGGTGTAAGGTCTGTCATATGCTTCCTACAAATGTGTCCTTCTTCTGCCCGATTTTAAGGATGCGTTGTGAGTATCCTTCACGGTCCATCTTTTCCATGATTCATTGTGGGTCAAAGCAGTTTGGTCAAACAGGGGCAGCCATGGTGGACCACAGTGGCAAAAGCTGTGAGTAAATTGTGAAAAATTACACTTTCTGTGACACAAATTAACTTTTACAATATTTTTAGTGTGGGAATATAACTGTCTAGACGTGAAAAATCTGCTTGATTTATCAAGACATCACTTAATTTCAAATGTGCTCTGACGTGTTCGGAGTTTTCCGCTCCCACCGTAGTAACTGCCGGCTTGCCTCGCCAGCCCTACCGGCGGTGAGGTGAGCTAGCCCGGTAGAGATCGGACCGGACTGTCGGCAGTGAGCTCCTGCTGCCAGTCATCACAGTGAATGTTAAACACAAGTGATTTCTAACAGTTTATGTTAGTATTATTTTAATGTATTGTGTCATTTGTTCATGTAAGTTGATGTGACATTACAGGTGATATTAAAGTTAAGCTGAATGAATGGACAATTTTATTTAATCTTACCATATCGCTGGAGAGTGTGATTGAGAATAAATAAGTTTTTAAATATTCATTTTTGATGAAGAGATGTGCTATATGTGTTTTTAAAAGTATACTTATAATTCAGCTAGCATTATAATTTGTGATTCCAGGTACAACTGAAGAGAAATATATATATATATATATATATATACACACTGCTCAAAAAAATTTAGGGAACACTTAAACAACACAATATAGAACAGGGGCAAATCTTTGGCGATAAACAAGATACAATCAATAAAGTAGTGGTTCTGCAAGTGGGGACCACAGACCACTTCTCAGTACCTATGCTTTCTGGCTGATGTTTTGGTCACTTTTGAATGTTGGTGGTGCTTTCACACTAGTGGTAGCATGAGACAGACTCTACAACCCACACAAGTGGCTCAGGTAGTGCACCTCATCCAGGATGGCACATCGATGCGAGCTGTGGCAAGAAGGTTTGCTGTATCTGTCAGCGTAGTGCCGAGAGCCTGGAGGCGGTACAAGGAGACAGGCCAGTACACCAGGAGACATGGAGGAGGCCGTAGGAGGGCAACAATCCAGCAGCAGGAACGCTACCTCCGTCTTTGTGCAAGGAGGAACAGGAGGAGTACTGCCAGAGCCCTGCAAAATGACCTCCAGCAGGCCACAAATGTGCATGTGTCTGAACAAACGGTTAGAAACCGACTCCATGAGGATGGCATGAGGCCCCAATGTCCACAAATGGAGGTTGTGCTTACAGCCTAACACCGTGCAGGATGCTTGGCATTTGCGCTCTGTGCTCTTCAGAGATGAAAGCAGGTGGGCTGTACATTTTTACATCATATCTCTTACATGTCATGTAGTTACAGTACAGACCAAAAGTTTGGACACACCGTCTCATTAAAAGAGTTGTCTTTATTTTCATGACTATAAATGCCAAGAGTGTGCGGAGCAGTAATCAAAGCAAAAGGTGGCTACTTTGAAGAACCTAGAATATAAGACATATTTTCAGTTGTTTTACACTTTTGTTCAGTATATAATTCCACGTGTTAATTCATAGTTTTGATGCCTTCAGTGTGAAGCTACAATATTCATAGTCATGAAAATAAAGAAAACTCTTTGAATGTTGTTTTTTCTTAAAGTTTATAATAAAGTCTCAGTTTTACATTTCCAAGGACAATTGACCCTAGTTTATTTTCCCTCCTATTGGTTAGCTCCCGCTCCCGTCTGCTCCCGTTCATTTTTTATCTTGTACCGTCCCAATCACGCGATCTTTACTGATGCTAGCTCCCGTCCCGCGGGATTCCCATGGGAATCCCGTGACCTGTTGGACTCCCAAAAAAATGTCAGCCTCTAACACACAACTCATCCTTCAAATCAGGCAAAAGGACACATTTGTTGGAAACATTTGACAGACCTTCCGCCCGGCGCTGTGACGTAATCGGCTTGCAAGTATGGACTTGGAAGGATCCAGCCCCTGAATTGGGACACACCCTCGGCCTGCACATGGATCCTCCTTCTTCCTGTTTTTTGACCAATAGTAGGGGAGCTGGAGAGAAGAAGGCAGCCCTCCTCATTTGCATAATGAAGCAGAAATGCATACAGTAAAGGAAAAAGAGAGACGAGGAAATGTAAAAAGAACAAAGGCATGTGTAAGGCAAAGGAAAAAGAAAATATTTACATTTCTTGATGAAAACACATGTCTAAGGAAAAGGAAAAAGAAAATATATATACATTTCTTGATGAAAACGCATGTGTAAGGAAAAGGAAAAACAAAATATATATATGTCTGCTTTTATTTTTAATTTTGTCAGGATCTGTCCTCCATAACGTGGAACCATTACTATTTTTAGTACCTACTTGCTTGCTATTCTAACCATGGCATGTTGTCCTGAAGACGAAACATCAGAATACAGTTGATCACTGATTGGATAGGGGGCGGCGTCACTAGTCACGGTATACATATTATAATTAACTAACACCTTTGTGATGGCCACACCTGCAGCCACACAGTTATACCTTGAACTAGGCTGAAGCAATGGACTCTGGCTGCCACACTCCAATCCCAGAATGACTGACTGGGTAATACCATCTGGAGTTCCACCATGGGGGACGACCAAGGAGTTTTATTCTAATTTTTGCATATGTTTTCTTTACTTGTGTGATTTGCTTATTTTGTTAACTTTGTTTAGTTATTGGTAATTCAATTGAATTCTTAAGCTAACTGTGTTTAGTTATTTTTGTTAGTTAAATTTGTGTAGATGTGTCCCTTCCTGCTTCCTCAGTGTATCAGTCTGGTCTGATCAGCCAGTATTCAGGTCCCCTTTTTTCGTTGTGCGGGAGGTCAGTTTGTTTGTTTTGAGCAGTTAGTTTGAGGTTTTGTTATGTTAAACCTTGATTTTTTGCCTTGAGTTTACTTTATTCATTGGCCCCTCTTTTAAGGGCTCTGTAACCATTGTTTGTATATTGTTATTTGGGGGAAATAAAACCCATTTTTCTTGAAAATTATTACTGTGTCCTCATGCTTGACCGGCCTGGTCCCTCACAACCTTCAACCGTTTAATCGCTGTACGCTGGGCTTATTGTGTATGTGACCACTATAGCAAGCTGGCATAAGGTAACATTAGCTAACCCTCACACATACTTTGGCTTGTACACCTCCATGGTCTCCCTCTCTCTCCTGTACTTATTTAGAGTTCTTCATCTTGCCACCCACAACCTTCTCTGGCTCTGCTTTCACTTTGAGTCTGACAAAAGCTATAGACCAAGCAGCGGTGCTCTATTCTCATTGTGTTTGTTTCACAGATAAATCAAATTACTTTTTTGGACAGTGGGACCACTTTGTGATTGACAATCCCACCCACATTGTAATGATTCCTCACTTGTAATGAAAAACAAATCAAAACGTGTAGAGTAGAACTGACGCAAGACAAACTGCACTGATCCTTATGGAAAAGTGTCCTGAAAGTGGTAGACAGGTGAGAAAAAAATAAACTCTTTTTCTTTGCAATTTTATTTAATCATAAGTGAAGAGAATATAGTTTTTTTCCCCTGTTTAATTACCAACATGATTTGCTTTGTTGCAATTATTAATGACTAGTTGTATAGCAGCATTGCTATGCTACATTAAATCCCTTCCGCATGGGTTTAAAGTGAAATAGAGCCAAGGCCCAATGTGTCAAATCACACAGAGCAACAACAGCTTTTCTTTTTTACAGCTGATTCCGTTTTAAGGGCATCTCTAGTTCTACAAATTCATCCACATTTTCAGCACTGCACAAAACATAACACCCCTCCCTTAAAAAAGGTGTTTGCTGGATCCAAATTGACTTGGCCTTTAATCTGGATCTGAGTTCAGATTTTTTGAATTTTGGCATCGCGTCATCCTTTTTAGAAATCATTGGACATTCAAGATGAACGTACATACCAAAAAAAGAAAGGGTTTGCAAAGAAAAAAGTGACATCAATCTTCACTTTGGAAAGGTTTTTTCAAACATTTCTATTTTAATAATCAAAAGCCTTGTTTATATGTGGAACATAAATGCAAACGCAGCAGAACATCTCAGTTTTACAAAAATAAATAATAGGTTCTCAAGAAATAGCATGATTTATTAATCAGCAGTATTCCTCATGCTGCACTGCACACACAAGCAGAGATACATTACTGATATACTATTCTGTATCAAGATTTGTTTGAAGTAAGTCTAACATACTATTTATCCTTATTTAAATAACTGATGAAGATTGTGTTCTATTAAATTAATTTGTTTAAAATAATGAGATCCGGAAATCAAACAGCCTCCTCTTTATCTCAAGCAACAAAACTCGCCAATATCTCAGCAAATGGACTTCAAAGAGAGAGAACAAATCTTCTATCTGGTTAATCATGGATTCAATTTCTCCCTTAAAATGATTAGCTCAAAAGGGATGGACATGTTATCATCTCGAATTTTCCAGGAAATGCACATTCAATCAAGTATGCACAGAAAAGTAGGAAAAAAAAAAATTGATTGTTATTCTGTGTGTGATGAGACGATACAGACCTAATCAGTATTCCACAGCCACATTTTAGTTTGAAAGAGAGGTCCATTACTCTCATTGTCATATTGTCATGAAGTTCCCCAGAGTTGGCCTGGAGCAATATTAATACTGTAAATTAGAAATGAAAGCACAGCAGCAGGTAGCATTGAGCCAGTACATTTCATTCGAGTGGATGAACACTTACTGACAAAGGTTAGATAGTGCTCCCTTGGTTGCAGCAATTATAGTTTTCAACAAACACAAAACGTATAATAAGAGAAAACTTCACCACATATTTTTATATGTGTCATCTTGATATATCCTGGCCACAGAACAGTGTTCTGATGTTTGCAAAGATTATCCTGAGATCTATGTTAATATTGAGCTTTCATATCATTGTCCTGGCTCATTGCAAGCATTCAAATGAGAAGAGGGGAGGTCATACATCTCATATCTCAGATGCCAAGATTGGAATCACCAGAGTATATGAGCGCAATTAAATGTATTCAGAGATTTTGCAAATATCAAGGAGTGTTACTGCCTTTAAACCTGTCCAGAAAATAAAGTTTTAAGCCAGGCCTGCTGGTAAAAATAGTTTTTCCAAAAGCTTATTTTATTTTTACAATTGTACAATTGTGTTGAATGTAGTGATATGGTTGCATAAAACACAAACTGCATAATATTCACTGCTCAAAAAAATAAAGGGAACAATCAAATAACACATCCTAGATCTGAATGAATGAAATATTTTCATTGAATACTTTGTACTGTACAAAGTTGAATGTACTGACAACAAAATCACAGAAAAATCATAAATGGAAATCAAATTTATTAACCAATGGAGGCCTGGATTTGGAGTCACACACAAAATTAAATTGGAAAAACACACTACAGGCTGATCCATCTTTGATGTCCTTAAAACAAGTCAAATGAGGCTCAGTATTGTGTTTGGCCTCCACGTGCCTGTATGACCTCCCTACAATGTCTGGGCATGCTCCATATGAGATGGCGGATGGTCTCCTGAGGTATTTCTTTCTCCAAAGAAATGCCACCCCACACCATTACTGACCCACTGCCAAACCGGTCATGCTGAAGGATGTTGCAGGCAGCAGATCGCTCTCCATGGTGTCTCCAGACTCTGTCACGTCTGTCACATGTGCTCAGTGTGAACCTGCTTTCATCTCTGAAGAGCACAGAGCACAAATACCAAGCATCCTGCACGGTGTTAGGCTGTAAGCACAACCTCCATTTGTGGACATTGGGGCCTCATGCCATCCTCATGGAGTCGGTTTCTAACCGTTTGTTCAGACACATGCACATTTGTGGCCTGCTGGAGGTCATTTTGCAGGGCTCTGGCAGTACTCCTCCTGTTCCTCCTTGCACAAATGCGAAGGTAGCAGTCCAGCTGCTAGGTTGTTGCCCTCCTACGGCCTCCTTCACATCTCCTGGTGTACTGGCCTGTCTCCTGGTAGCGCCTCCAGGCACTACGCTGACAGACACAGCAAACCTTTTTGCCATCCTGGATGAGCTGCACTACCTGAGCCACTTGTGTGGGTTGTAGAGTCCGTCTCATGCTACCACGAGTGTGAAAGCACCACCAACATTCAAAAGTGACCAAAACATCAGCCAGAAAACATAGGTACTGAGAAGTGGTCTGTGGTCCCCACCTGCAGAACCACTCCTTTATTGAGTGTGTCTTGCTAATCGCCAAAGATTTCACCCTGTCTATTCAATTTGCACAACAGCATGTGAAAATGATTGTCAATCAGTGTTGCTTCCTAAGTGGACAGTTTGATTTCACAGAAGTTTGATTTACTTGGAGTTATATTGTGTTGTTTAAGTGTTCCCTTTATTTTTTTGAGCAGTGTATATCACGACGAGCTTCCTATATCAAAGGAAATCCTTTGGTGGTGAAAAAGAAACATGCTCTGGCAATCATTTAAACTATCATGATGGTGTTAACATGGAGATCTCTTCTCATACTCGTAGTCTTCCGCTTTATCCGGGACCGGGTTGCGGGGGCAGCAGACTCAGCAGAGACACCCAGACCTCCCTCTCCCCAGACTTCTCTTCCAGCTACTCCGGGGGGAGCCTAATGTCTTCCCAGGCCAGCCGAGAGATATAGTCCCTCCAGTGTGTCCTGGGCTGTGCCCTCTGCCTCCTCCCAGTGGGACCTGCCTAGAACACCTCCCGAGGAAGGCGTCCAGGAGGCATTCGGTATAGATGCTCGAGCCCCCTCAACTGGCTCCTCTCAAAGTGGAGGAGCAGTGGCTCTACTCCGAGCCCCTCCCAGATGGCCGAGCTCCTCACCCTATGTCTAAGGGAGTGCCCGGTGACCCTACGGAGGAAGCTCATTTCAGTTGCTTGTATCCAGGATCTTGTTCCTTCGGTCATGACCCAAAGTTTGTGGTTTGAAATGAGGGTAGGAATGTAGACCGACCGGTAAATCGAGAGCTTCGCTTTTCGGCTCAGCTCTCTCTTCACCACAACAGATTGGCACAGCACCCCCATTATTGTGGCAGCTGCAGCGATCCGTCTGTTGATCTCCCGCTCCATTCTTCCCTCACCCGTGAACAAGACCCCGAGATACTTGAACTCCTCAACTTGAGGCAGGAACTCTCCTCCAACCTGAAGAGGACAAGACACCCTTTTCCGGACAAGAACCATGGCTTCGGACTTGGAGGAGCTGATCTTCATCCCAGCCGCTTCACAATTCAATTCAATTTATTTATATAGCGCCAAATAACAACACACGTTGTCTCAAGGCACTTCACAAATGGCCATCTGCCATGTCCGACTGGGGGTTTGAGAGAACAGAGCAGAGACACAAAAAAAACAAAGAAGCACTGAGTACTTTCTATGGGAAGGAAAAGAAAATGTTAGTGGATGTAACTCCTTTAGTCATTTCATCTAGAAAGAAAGAACAGATAAACTTTGAGCCAGTTTTCAAGGTTAGAGTCTGAAAGAGAGCACATATAATTAGTTACAGTTGAAGCTCAGTCAATTGCTATATCTAGGAGAGAGAAAGGGTTAAATACTGAAAGACAGGACCAAGTGGATCATCTGTAGAAGGTGAGCATTAAGTTGTCGCCAGCAGAAGCTTGGATGTTGCCCCTCTCCAGAAAGGTGTCAAAGATAGACACAGAGTCAGGCCAGGTATAGCTTCTAGGAAGAGAAAAGAGAGAAAACATAAAGTTAAAAACTGAAATGACAGCAAATAATACAAAATTGAAGAGTAGTGTGAGAATGTAGCGCAGAGGGTGAAAATGGTCATTATGTCCTCCAGCAGCCTAAGCCTAAAGCAGCATAACTACAGAGATAGTTTCAGTTTATTTATTTATATAGCGCTCATTTACAACAATGTCGTCTCAAGGCACCCCACAAAGTGTCCGGAATGGAGCGGGGCTGCCGGGGAGGCCAGACCAAACCACCGAGTGCCAGAGCCCGGCCACCCCAGAACGGGCCACGTGTAGGGGCACTAAGTAACATAATAAACTGATAAAGTTTGTCCATCTAGAGCCCACTGATGGCCATTGTTATACTAAAAACCACAAGGATTGGGATACCTCCCTCTGTCAGACTGATTATAACCATTGTAAAAGAGAAGGGGTCATACAGGTAGCAGAAATGGAGGGTGTGTTTGCACATCAACCATAACTGAGTCGGTTTAGGCTAAACCTGACTCCCCCTTACTCCATCCAACAGGGAGGGAGGAAGGCGGAGATAAAAAAATAAGGAAGATAGCTCAGGATAAACTAAGCCACTCTAACTATAAGCTTTATCAAAAAGGAAAGTTTTAAGCCTAGCCTTAAAAGTAGACAGGGTGTCTGCCTCACGGACTAAAACTGGGAGCTGGTTCCACAGGAGAGGAGCCTGATAACTAAAGGATCTGCCTCCCATTCTACTTCTAGAGACTCTAGGAACCACCAGTACACCTGCAGTCTGAGAACGAAGTGCCCTGTTAAGAACATATGGAACAGTCAGATCTCTGATGTATGATGGAGCTAGATCATTAAGGGCTTTATATGTGAGGAGGGTAATTTTAAATTCTATTATGGATTTAATAGGTAGGCAATGAAGGGAAGCTAAAATACGAGAAATATGATCTCTCTTTTTAATTTTCATCAGAACTCTTGCTGCAGCATTTTGAATCAGCTGAAGGCTTTTAACTGCATTTAGTGGACATCCTGATAGTAAAGAATAACAATAGTCCAGCCTTTAAGTAACAAATGCATGGACCAGCGTAACTCCTGGATAGGATATTTCTAATTTTGGAAATATTCCGGAGGTGAAAGAAGGAAATCCTAGACACCTGTGTAATATGAGATTTAAATGACATGTCCTGGTCAACAATAACACCAATGTTTTTTACTTTATTACCGGAGGTCAATTTAATGCTATTTTAAGTGATTGACTAAGCAGTTTCTTTTTTAAAGACACCGGTCCAGAGATGACAACTTCTGTCTTGTTTGAAGTTAGAAGGAAAAAAATTTAAAGTCATCCAAGTTTGTATGTATTCAAGACATGCTTGTAATCTATCTAACTGGTTCGATTCATCAGGATTTATGGATAAGTAAAGCGGAGTATCATTAGTGTAACAATGAAAATGTATCCTATCATGCCTGATAATTTGACCTATTGGATGTCAGGATCTGTGCCATGTCTGTCTGTTTGGTGCTATTTCTGTTCTTAGCCTCTAGATGGTGTTTGAACCGGAGGAGAGGTGACAGGTGTTCTCTATCTCCTTGATGATCTGCTGAGGAGTATTTAAGGAGGAGGCTGCCAGACACTCACTACCAGAGTGTTGCCCTTAGTGGTTGTTAGGTATTATTTAGTCAACTCAGTGGTAAGAACGATACAGTCATAGTTACTTGCAGCAAGGGTAGCCCACTTTGCAGTGAAACTACAAAGTTTTTGACACCCTATCTCTTTATTTATATGCACAGTTCAACAGACAGTTCAGACAGGGTGTGTGTGTGTGAGACGGAAAGGAGGCTGGTTCTCACAAAGATAACAATGATCTCACACACACAGGGAGGAAGGCATAGTGCAGGTGCCTTGCAACACAAAGTTTTTACATGAGTGATAACAAGTTTTTGCACCCATCCAACAGTCCCTCCTTTTATCACAAGTAAAAACATTTAATATAAAAACGAGTAAGAAAAATACTTTGTATGAGCGAAAACCCACGGACGGTGGGTTATATTTTGTGGGAAATACTCATACGGCCCCGCCGCCCTCGGCGACCATTATAAGTTAAATGTTGATTAATACTTGAAATCATAAAAATAAAAGAATGATACTTGAAATCATAAAAATAAAAGAATAATACTTGAAATCATAAAAATAAAAGAATAATACTTGAAATCATAAAAATAAAAGAATTAAAAAATCTGCCCTGTTTATGTCTTCATTGTACTTTTTCTCATTTCACTTAAGCAACAACTTCTTCCGATTTTCTGCTGTAAGGTCATTTTATGAAATACAATGTATGAGTACACTCAGGCTTTTGATGTGATTTATTTACAACATGTCATCATAATCGTCCCCTTCATTTTCGTGCATTTCTACCTAGTTCAGTGTTGCATATGCCACCATGAACAATACCAGAAATTCTGTAGGAATGGATGTGCGTCATGTTCTTCCGTCAGTGTTCTGAGATGGGTCCCGTCTGATGTCCATCTCTTCTGGTTTGGTATCACCTCCTGTGGATCCTGCTTTAGATAGAGAAAGAGTCCTGCTACCAGAATTAAGCTCAGGCTTATCAGTCCTGTCCACATGTTACAAAGAGCCATTTTATAATTGGGCGCAGATCAGCTGTTTTCTTCACCGGTTTGAGACGCTGGGCCATAGGGGTCCTCCAACTCCTTTGAACCCGGACTTCCTTCTGCTTACCCCGTCGGTTGGTTTGGCTCCTGTAACGGCAAAATTGGCTTACAGTGGCTTTTATGGATCCAGGAAGGCCTCTCTGCTATTTTCAGAGCTGTGGGCATTGTCAGGAGCACTTGAAACGGCCCTTTCCACCAAGGAGTGCTCCAATTCTTCCAGTGGAGTGTCTTAATCAGGACCAGGTCTCCAGGCCTCAGGTCATTCTGTGGGATAGGAGCAGAGATTATCGGCAGACCACTGGACATTTGTTCTTCTTTTGTCTGCAACATTTTATTCATCCACTCAGCTAATGAAGTTTCCTGTTGTGCTTTCTCTATTTCATTCATGTCAGAAGGCAGAGAAAACGGTCTGCCATGTACTATTTCTTTGAGAATACAAATTCACATCAGCAACTTGGTGTCACGTGATCTCAGACTCAGAACACAGTGGGTGGAACCATACAATGATGTACAGTAGGTGGCAAATGGAGTAAGACCAGTTTGATTTGGAGTTATTCTCATCCATAATTTAACCAGGGATAGGCATTCGGGCCATGGCCTCCCTGTTTCTTCCATTGTTTTCCTTAATCTTTAACTGAAACCCTAATGCATTAGAACTTAGTTCTATTAATTTATTTACAAAATGAGTTCCATTATCTGACCTTATAATCTATGGGATACCATATGTGGGGAAAAAATGTGTCACTAGGTTCATCTATTACAACTAGGCAATATTTATTCCCCCGTGTTTGCAACAAATTATGCATGATCTGCAAAAATTATTTGAATAGCAGAAAAATTTATAGTGTAGCATTAATGCTTTACCAGATGTGACATATTCCCCCTTGACACGTGGGTCTTCCCAATGTGTCACTGTAGCCGCTGTGTTGTATAAATATTTTGGGAGGATTGGTTTATCTTCTATCTGATAGATGCCATCCTTTTTCTGTGCTCCTCTCTTTAGCCAGGCCTTTATTTCTGTCTTGGGTGCTGACTGTTGGGCGTCTTTCAGCACGTCTGTGTCTATAAATAGCAGATCTGACATTTTCTCTTTAATAGGTTGAAATGAGTTAGTTCTGTCCCTGATGATGTTTAAAAACCTCTATTTTGCCAAATCTTAGCATGGTGTTGTACTGATCCGAAAACGTATTGGCTGTCTGTGTATATAGTAAGTATTTGTCCCTCATGTAATTCACGTGCTCTTACTACAGCATATAATTCTGCTGTTTGGGCTGAGCATGTATTGGGTAGAGATTTAGCTTCTATTATCCTATCGATGGTTGTTACTGCATAACCAACTTTATTCTTTCCATATTCATCTTTAGATGCTGAGCCATCTACAAACACAACACATGAATCTGGTATAAGGGTTTGAGAAATGTCTTGTCTGGGTTTGGTGTCTTCTTCAACTTTTGCTTTATAAAAATGTGGTTTTCCATCTTCTGCAGTAGGTATTAGAGTACTTGGATTTAAAGGGCACATCTTTTTAGAGTTATGTTTGGCTGTGATAATAATAGCGATGTCAGTGTGATATGCCTTGCATGTAGCGTCAGGTGCTTCTCTTAATATTCCTGACTTCAACATATCTTGTATTACTGACTTAATACCTTCTTCAGCTTCTGGCTTTAAGGGGTATTGGCGGACTGATAGCCTTTTTTCAGATATTAGTTTTAACCTTGTATGGTGGGAACCCCATTATAAGCCCTATATAAGTTGATGATTGGGACCACAGTTCAGGTGGGACAGCAGCTAGGGCAGGATGCATGTTGCTCTCTTTGCTCTCAGCTAAGCCCTGTATTTGTCCCTCTGCCTCATCTAAATGTGTCCTTGGATGGACTTTGACTATCCACGCCAGAATGAGCTTCCAGATTCTTGTATTAGGATCTACCTTTGACAGTGTCAGTGCTGTTCCTGCAGAGGTTTAAAGCCTCTGTTTTTCCAAATTCTTATTATTCTTTTTTATCATATTTTATAAAGTAAGTCCTTATTACATTTAAAAATGAGATAAATATTTTTGGTAGTTGCTATTATTTTAAATAATGCTTGGTTTAGTTCTTATTAAAAATAAAAAAATAAAAACTCACTCACTGATGAACACAAAAAATGAAGGGCATATTATATCTTATAATCTTAGTTTATCTTACCCAGTTTTATAGATAGAACATACAGTTTCAGTCAGCTTTGTATTTAGTTCAAGTAACTAAAGTTTGTTTCAATTAACTCAAGTTTTCTCTATTTCAGTCCAGTCCTGTTAAGGTTCATTTCATCTTATGTTAAGTTTGAGTCTAATTCAATCATTTTGAACCTGACTGGAAAACGTCTAAACGTCTGTTAAAATCTTTTTGTTTTACCATGGAGAACTGACCTAATATTATTATGGTAATGTTGAGGACTCTAATTTTTACATAACATGAAACAGACATTTATTTCACAAAAACAGAAAGTTAAACACAGACATTTGGCCACATAAAAGTTTAAATAACCTGTTTGTAAAAGAATTGTGAAAAATTGAAGACGGGTCTATGAGCTTTCTTATGGTTATCAGTATTTTCAATACAGGTAGAACCTTTGCCATCTTTATATGATTTTTTGAAAAAGATTCTGGAAACCTTATTAAGATATAAATTTGGCAAAGATCATCAGAACATCAGACCTTTATTAGCGCTTTTAAGGTCCCTCAAAGATGCATTACAATGAAATCAGTCATTCCCATTCACACACATTCACACACTACTTACTTATTTCTCTGTCAGAGTAATTTTTATTTGCAAAAATTTGAGCATAATTTGACTTCTATTATTCTTAAAATGCACATTGTTTCCTCATAACCCCTTTTGTTTCCACAAGGTCTGTTTTGAACGCTTCAATTCTTTTTTTTTATTCACCAAGAATCAATAAGGTGGTCTTAGTGGGGTCCACCTTAAAGGTGTTATCTGTTGGGTGTCATGTTATCATTGTCAGGTCAGTGAGGTTCATAAGTCAGTCAGAACCTTGGTCATTTGGTCTGTGCACATAATGTTTCATAGATCCAGCCTATGATTAGTCAGCAAAACTTCCATCTATAGGAGAAAAATTGATTGTTAATGAATGAGCTGCATTTCCTAGGAACACTGTCTTCCTCCTGGATGAGCATCACCTGTTGAAAAACTTTCATCATTGTTTGTTTCACATATTCAATCAGATCTTTATATTATACCAGTAGGTGAAGTTGTTAGTATCTCATGTAGACTGGCATATACTGTTGCATTTGGAGAGGATCTCAGATTAAATAAACTTAGTTAGAGCTTCAATCCAGGTTCATTTTGTGTCTGCAGACTTTAGCCAATTTTTCTTTTTTTTTTTTTATACATAAAGAGCAAGATTCAAAACATTTTCAAAAGGCAGATTGTGGCAGAATGTAGACAAAACTGCTTATTGATTGACAAAATAACATTCAAGCACACAATCACCATATTAAAAGGCTCTACTTCTAGAGAATCACTAAACTTCTGAGGTCCGGTTTTGGCCCGTGGACCTTGAGTTTGACACATGCAGGGTAGAGTTACAATCTTTATCAGACCTTTCAGCAGAGACAGGCTTCTGCTGTTTGCAGAAGTTTTATCTTTGTTTTCAGGCAGCTGCATCTCTTTGTCAAGGTCGTTTCACAGAGCTGAAACTTAACTTCTCTCAAAGAGGAAAAATCAAGAATGCACACAATCTGAGCCAAGTATGGAATTATTTCCCTGTAAAATGAATCTTTTGCATTTTATCATGATATTGTTGGTAGTATAACACCATAGAATGATTTTTAAAGCACCTGTTTCTCACTAATGCTTGCCTACAAAATCTTTTACTCTCAGATTACTTCTTTAACAACATTCTGTTCTCCCTTCTCTAGTCATTGTTCACTGGGTTGTCCAGTTGGACAGTTTCCATGTTGTCCACATTGTCAGCTCGTATTTTAACTTATTTTACCACGTCCTCTAAAACCATCTCTTAGTCTTTATAATTTGGGGCTACCTTGGTATTCTAACCTGGGATGGGTGGCAGTCCGCCCCCCTTTATTTGTTTTCAGTTAAGCTGAAAGTTTTTTCCTGTGCTTTTCTTAAGGCATCAGTATTATGGCTATGTCAGTTAAAAGCTGCTCTTATTGTTGTTTTTTTAATTAAACTTTTTGTTTTAATCTGTTTATCAACTGTGAGCACTCAGGGACTGAAAAGTCCCCTTTGAAATTATAATCTGGCAAGGTTTTTTATTGTCTCTTGAATCTTTTGAATGCATAATCTCCAGTTTAAGATCCCCGTGTAGTTTTAGGATTTCAGTGATAATTAAGTTACCTGAAAATCCGTATTTTTATGCCATCGTGTACATATTTCTGTTAAATCAGAGATTTTTCTCTGTTCTTTCCCCATTGTTCTTTGTTATTTTTCTCTTTGTAGTTTTCATTATTTCTAATTTTAGATCCCCTTGTAATTTTAAGACATCCTTTGTATCTAATTTGCCCAAAAACCCATGTTTTTTATTTTTTATCTATGACAGATCATACCTGCTCCTTTTACATAGTTCTCCATAAACTTTACCTCCCCTTCTAAGTCAATTAGTTTACTTTGTTTCTTCCCCATTATGTTTTATGTTAGTTTAATTGTAGTATAAATGTCCCAGATAAAAGGTCACTGGCATGAGACTTTAAGGAGAGGACATTAACACGCCCTTCTACTGCGACTAATTTGCAGCGGTGTTAATTTTCTGGAATGAAATCCGACCTGAATTTCCAAAGTCACCAGTACGTAGTTTTAATCTGGGCAAAAGAAAACACAGGACTAGCAGAATCCTGCTATGATTCTATTAAAATGCTTAGTCCTCCATACACAGACAACACAGTCACACAGTTAGTTTCAGGTACCTTGTAATTTTTCTAAGTTAACTTGGTGTTATTTTATGAGCTCAATTTACTCCGTTCTTTTTACTTTTATAGCGCTTATTCTATTCCCTCGCAGGGGAATAACCCTTAGTCGTTTTATTTGGCCCCCTTCTTGGCGGGGCCCTACCTTAATTTGTCACTATTCCTTTCACGGTGGAATAAAACCATCCCAATGCAGCGTCCTTACCGGCGACGCACTACCAACGACTTTTAAGTACTTTTTTTCTTTTATTTATATAGCGCTTACTCTATTCCCTCGCAGGGGAATAATCCTCAGTCGTTTTCTTTAATCCCCTTTACGGCGGGATTGTACCAAATTTGTCACTATTCCTTTCACGGTGGAATAAAACCATCCGAATGCAGCGTCCTTACCGGCGACGCACTACCAACGACTGTTAAGTACTTTTCCTATGAACTGTATTTTAAAACTGTCTCACCTCGGAGTTGACTTCTTGGTGACTCTCTGGACCCTGTGAGAGTCACCCCGCGCCGAGGAAGGCGATAACCCACTGGCCAGGTGTGAATTCACACACACCGGGACTTTCAGCCACTCCGGCTAATGGAGGCTGTGCAGCGGTGCTTCGCTCGACGTCAGGCTTCCCCCACGGATCCCAGAGTCACTGTTAAAGCAAAGAGAAATAAGGTTATTGAATTAATCCGGCTACGAAGGACCAATAAATGTTAGGTATTATTTAGTCAACTCAGAGGTAAGAACGATACAGTCATAGTTACTTGCAGCAAGGGTAGCCCGCTTTGCAGTGAAACTACAAAGTTTTTGACACCCTATCTCTTTATTTATATGCACAGTTCAACAGATAGTTCAGACAGGGTGTGTGTGTGTGAGACGGAAAGGAGGCTGGTTCTCACAAAGATAACAATGATCTCACACACACAGGGAGGAAGGCATAGTGCAGGTGCCTTGCAACACAAAGTTTTTACATGAGTGATAACAAGTTTTTGCACCCATCCAACAGTGGTACAACTCAAGCCACATTACCTTTGTCTTGACCTTGCCTTGTACTATTGGTAATTTTGTATTTGTTACCTTGCGGGTTTACCTGAACCTGACTTTGCCTTCAGCATCGAACCCTGCCTGGATTACCATCTTCTGGAAAGAAGCTATCCAGCTCCATGAACCAAGACTCAAGCCTCCTGTTACCTCATTGGATCAAACCAGCTGGCAGTCTCCTGATTCCTTCATTCCGTGGATCTCCTTCTGCGAACCCTGTCCACCCTCCTTCTTCCCTTGCACCAACTACAGAAACTCTTGGACCATCTATCATCCTGGCACACCAGTTTTCACAGTCTCCAGTCCCACGGGTAAACAACTTCCTGGTCTCTCCACCCCTCTCTGGCGGATCTCTCCTTCAAATCAGTAAGACAGAATTATCATTTAAGAATATAGGTCCAGAGTTTCCCCTTGCTTACTGTTCTGTTTATTTTACAGTTTGTATCCTGGTTCCAGTTTCCTGCACATTTCAACATACTGTAAATAAACTCCTTACCGTTAAACTCTGTCTCCTGAATTGCTTTCTGCATGTGGGTCAAATCTGTTCGAAACATTATGACATTGGAAGCATATATATATAGTAAAGAGAATTGGCCCAAGTACTGAACCCTGTGGTACTCCACAGTTAACCCTGGAGTTTAAAGATGATTTATCATTTACATGAACAAACTGGAATCTGTCAGACAAGTAAGATTTAAACCAGCCTAGCGCTGTTCCCCTGATCCCTACAGCATATTCCAGCCTTTCTAAGAGAATATTACGATCGACTGTATCAAATGCAGCACTGAGATCTAAGAGGACAAGTACAGACACAAGTCCATTATCTGAGGCCATAAGAATATCATTAGTGACTTTCAGCAGAGCTGTTTCAGTGCTATGATGAGATCTAAAACCTGACTGAAACTCTTCAAACAGGTCATTTTTGTGTATATGCTCACACATTTGATTAGCAACTATTTTCTCAAGAATTTTAGATCAGAACAGAAGATTAGAGATAGGTCTGTAATTTATTAAATCATCTCAATCAAGCGAAGGTTTCTTAAGTAAAGGTTTAATTACAGCTACCTTAAAAGCTTATGGTACATATCCATTTACTAAGCATAAATTAATCATATCATATCTAAAATGGAGCTGGTAATAATAGGGAATACTTCCTTAATAATTTGGTTGGGATTGTGTCTAACATACAAGTTGAAGGTTTAGATGAAGCTAATATTTCTGATAACTCAGGAAGCTCCACAGGATCAAAACAGTCCAAACACAGATTAAGGTCTACAGTTATTTACAATGTTGTCTCACTTGCTGAGGATGAAGTAATCATTTTTGGGAGTATGTCAAAGATTTTATTTTTAATAGAATCAATTTTATTTAAGAAGAATCCCATAAAGTCATGACTGCTGAGAGCTAAGGGAATGGATGGCTCAACAGAGCTATGACTCTGTGTAGGTTTAGCAACTGTACTAAAGAGAACCCAAGGATTATTCTTGTTCTCTTCTATTAATGATGAGAAATAAACTGTTCTGGCTTGGCAATTGTCTTTTTATACAACAGTAGGCAATTTTTCCAGATTAAGTAGGAATCCTCTAGGTGTGTAGAGCGCCATTTTCTCTCCAATTTTCTAACATTGTGCTTTAAAGTACTGTAGAATATAAACTATCTATGTGTGTAACTGGAATGTGCAGATAGAGGACGGGGAGTAGAGGATAGAGAGGGCAAGGTCATAAATTGGTGAAGGACAAGACAAGATAAGCTTGCTGGAAGAAATAACAGGAAGCATTCCTTATTTGGACATAAGGAACTGTTACATGAGTGACATGATATATGTAATGTAAACACACTCTGGAGACTTAATAAAACGAGTTGGAAGCGGAGAGAGACCAGAGTTGGCAGAGTTGGGCTCGCAGGTGTTTGGCTGGGGCCTATCTCTCACTCTGCGCAGAGGCGAACTAAGGCTGATTGTAATTTTGTGTCTATTTCACTCTTTTGAAACCTGTGCCCAAATCAACGGACCCGGGGAAGCAGAGACGGCTTCGACAACTTGGAGGCGTCGTCCAGGATTTGGGAGAACAGGTGAAAATTGGGATCACTGACAAGGATCAACAGACACCGGACACAGGCTAGCCAAAACTACAGAAAAGGTAAGCAGAACCTGTTTTATCAAACTCTGCTTTTGGATTTTCGATAGGCTAAATTAATATTGTGTCCGATGTCTTAGTAATTCTGAGTCTGCCAAAACCTAAGAAAAAGAGTGTCATAAAGGTTGACTAGGATTTAAACTGCTGAATAGGATGTTGTTTTAAGAGAATTACAAGACTTAGTGGTGGTGTTGTGTGGAAAAATATAGTAGTTTCTCGAACGTGACGGTTCAACATCTCCTCGACGGGGGAGTATGATTAAGTTGGGTTAGAGGCCCGGGGGGATTGGGAAACCTCGAATTCTACATATAACTGAGAACGAGACCAGGCATATACACTGTGTGTGAATGCTGATGAGTAACGGAGATATTTATCTGCGAAAACTCAGATTACAGACGTCTGCATAATCACAGAAGGAACAATATAAGCGGCGGAAATAAATCCGTGAGAATAGGTAGTCCTGTGAATTCGAGACGTTTTTCTTAATAGCCGTGAACAGAAGTTATTACAACTGTAAAACCAGCCATGAGCTGTGAGTTTGTTACATAACCAACAAGATCAGACGTTGTTAGGGTCAAAAAATGAATGAGCTGGGAGTTGGACACACACACCAGCAAAACCAGACAAGATTTACAGTTTAAATGAATGAGCTGTGAGCTGGACACACACAAGAGCAGACTAATTAGGAAAACACGAGTGAATGAAAGCGGCTGTGTGCGTGGGGAAGAACGTCAAAGCAGTGAGCGGCTCCCATTGCGGGTTTAAAAAAAACGGTGTGAAAGGCCCGGGGGACTGAATAAGTGTTCAGTCTGGTAACCTGACGGTGATAACAAGGACTGGCCACTGAAAACAGGCTCCTGGGGGGTGGATGTGTTCTGGTGTCTTGAGGGTCATTAGAGAACCTTCAGTTGGACCGGGAACTAGGGACATAGCGTGCCATACGTCCCGGTCGGCCAGAACTGAATGAGCAAGTGACTGAAATAACGCATTAAATATATCTTTTAGAAAAAAGGATAGTAGTTGTCATAAGAATGGAAGGTGAATTTGATAGAGAAATAGATATTAGTCCAGAGAAACAGAATGATCCATGGAAGAACATAGAGAACCAGCTGCTAATAATGAAAGCTGCTTTTAAAAAATCACATGAATACAGAGAGGAGCAGAGGTTGGTTAAATGGATGGATTCTAAAATAAATGAAGAATTGTCAAAAGATGGAAAGAGCAAGACAGATAGAGAGAATGTTGGCAAGTGGTTCTGGTTGAAGATGAAAAAATCAAAACAGGAGAAAGACTTGGCTGACAAACAGTGTAGAGACAGCAAGTGGTTGGGAAGAGGAAAGTGGAAGGAACTTAGAGACAAAGCAGAAAAAGACGAAAAATTTTGGTCACAGATGGTTTGCAGTGGCAAAGTAGTGATCATGCTATGACGGAGAACAGAGACAGGAAAAGGAGACAGATTAAAGATAGCAGTACAGTTGAAATGCCGCCTCCTTATACACTCCCCACTCCCCCCACTCCTCCCCCCGCAGGCTTCTAGCCCACGTTGCAAGTTACTGGGGGGCATGTGAGCGTGTGTGATCTCCTGCCAGTAAATGCCCAGCCTCAGCCCACTGCTGAGTCTGCACTGTCTTTTGGAGGTTCATTCATTTCACAGGCTCCACTAACTGACCCATTTGCTGACCGGGTATTACGGGACAAATTGCAGCCAACTTCTAGCCCAATAAAGTGTTCCACCCCGTATATTTCCCATTCACTTAGCGATATGGAATTGGTCACACCTCTGAAATCAGATGTAACTGAGGGCTCAGTTAATATATCAGTGTCAGGGAAATGGGTAAAAGAAGAACCACTGACTGCAGTAACTTATTATGACGCTGCCATGCAGGCACCACCTATTACAGTACAGAATCAGTTACCAATTGAAAATGAGGAAGCTATGTCATCTCCCTCAACCCCAATGCCACCAGTACCTGAGGCTACTCCTCCCCCTGCTGGACATGGCTATAACATGAGACCCCGAACCCAGCCCAAAACTTCTTATATGGGTCCACTGTTCCAACAACAATTTGGAAGAAACAGATACAAGCCATTCACACTGGGAGATCTCACCACTTTGTGTAACAAACTTCCTCCGATCACAGAAGGTGCCTCTATATGGTTACAGAAGCAGGACTCCCTGACAGAAGGCACCATGTGTTATGATTCTGGCACGTCTGCTCTACCCTGTCTCCCTGGCTGCAATCAGCAGATTAGATGCACCTGGTGGCTGCTGCAGTGTAGTGCAATCTGTGGAATGTCATGCACCTGTGTCTTCCCTGATATATACTGACTCTGACAAGCAGACGGTGCCAGATATTTGAAAGCCATTGTGTGAGTAGATATCCAGCGTTCCTTCCTGTCTGATCATTGTTCTTGACCTTGCCTTCCCTTTTGGATTTATGCCTCTGCCTGCTCCCTGTCGGACTATTTGGATTTTGGTTGTCGACCTTGTTTCCTGCATCTGGTTTATGCCTCTGCTTGCCCCTTGCCTGACCCATCTTGTTCCGATCGTTGACCCTGTTTCTGTCCTTGGATTATTGAGCCAGCCTAGCTCTCGGATTATTCAGCCTGGAGTCACTTCTTACCTGTGCTGTGGAGATCACCGACTGCTGCCCACTGAGGTTTCCCCTCTGGATTTCAAGTTCCACTCAAGACAAGAGCATGTTAGTGACTTTTCTGATCCCTGCAAAATCTGGAGACACTACAAGTCACTAATCCCTCTTTCTGCCTCAGTGGTTCCTGGAAGCTGTGAGGAGTGTTACCTGTGTGACGTTTTCCTGTGGCTGGATAAACCTTTTAAACTTTCAGTACTGTGTCTGGCTGAATCTTGGGTCCGCCTTTTTCTGATTCATAGCACCACGTTAGCTCTAGGTGATTACAGGGCCATTGCTGGACGATGCATGAAGCCACACAGCTGTAGGGACATAGAGTTTGTTGCGGGTATAACAACAGCACCAGATGGGGACCCATTTACCTTCTATTCCACTCTCATAGGCATAGCTCTTGTATCCAGTAACCAGCGGACATACCATTCCAAAATTTGAGTGGAGCGCAAACACAAATCCTAGAGAATATTTAGATCAGTGCAAATCCAAGTGGTAAACACAGACAGGAACTAATCCAGACAGAGCTGGTCCCCAAAGGGACTGGTTCCGGGATGCTGTCTTAAGAGGGTTACCGTTGCAGGTTAAAACTATTATGGAGAATAATCCCAACCTCCCTGGGGCAGAGACTGGAGTATGGGATTGCCATTTGATGCATCATTTATCTAAAGTCAAAGAGGCAAAACAAAATGAGGAGAGTGAATTAAAAACGTTACAAACTCAGCTCCTGAAAATGCAACTAGCAGAAGCCAAACAGAATGTAGGGGAAAAGAAGAAGGAGGGTAAAACACCTAAAATTATGTATGAAGGTGCAGTGTCTCAGCCCCCTCAGGCTCCTCCATTTCCTGGAAACCGAGAAACAGCAGGACAGTGGCATCAGGCCCCGGTCCCATATCAGGGACATGGTGGTCATTTTGGGGGACGGGGAGGGCCAAGAGGAAGGGGATTCCAGAGAGGACCACAGAGGAGACTGGTTAATGCTGATGTGTGTTATTACTGCAATGAGTCTGGACACTTGGCCTGAGACTGCCCCCATAAGAATGGTCCACCCGGAGGGTATGGGTGTTATGGTCCTGCCATGGCTCCTCCGGCCCATCCATACAGAGGCAGAGGTGGCCCAGCACGCGGTGCACACGGACCACAACTCCAATTATCGGCCTGGGACGAGCCTAGTCTCTGGCCTGAGCACCACTGAAGGTCCCCACCGACCCCAGAAGCCAGCGGGACTGCGGACCCCCTGCTGTCTGTGACTGTGTCCGGAAATAGCCTTCCTTTTCTGGTGGACACTGGGGCCACATGTTCAACCATCAAACAGGCTCCTCCAAACACACTCTCCACCAGGACTACAACTGTCATGGGGTTCTTGGTGGCAAAACAGGTCCTGCCATATACCAAGCCCTTAAAGACTGAAATTGGTGGACAGACACCTAATCACAGTTATCTAGTCTCCACTGACACACCAGTAAATTTATGGGTAGAGACATGTTGATAAAGATGGGAACAACCATTTTATGTGGGAGTGATGGACTGCAGGTTCACCTGCCCAATGGCACCCAGTTATTTTGTGGCAATAACACTTCTTTTTCACATGGGCAATACCTCCTCCAGCCACTGCAGGACTCAATGGCTGACATATACTGGGTTTTGCTGCAACCTGGAGGTGTGTTAAAACGCTCCCTGAACCTACAGGATTGGCAGCCTTTGGCAATCCCCGACCTTTTTTACTTGCCCTCAGGGAACACTTATCGCATATTCAACCACTCCATGGATGTGGGCACACTGGAGCATGTTCAGTTAGACAGACACCATGGTAGGGAAAAAACAGACCATCCGCTGGCAGCTGCTATTGTGGAAAAAATGCCTTCCACCCTCTGGGCAGAGGGGCCCACAGATGTAGATCTGATTCAATGTTCCCCCATTACCTTTCAGTTGACCACCGACCAACCAATATGGAAGCCCCAATACCCTCACAAACCAGCAGCAGAACTAGGCATTAAAGATACAGTGGAAGGCCTCTGGAACTCCGGTGTTTTAGAGTCCGCACATTCCTCTTCATGGAACACACCCATTCTGCCAGTGGAGAAAAAAGGGACGAGTAAATGGCGCATGGCACATGATTTACTGGCCATAAATGCAGCTTTGGCCAACCCTACCATTCCCGTGCCCAATCCCTATGTTGCTCTGACAAATCTTAACCCTGACCATTGCTGGTTTACCTGCATTGACCTAGCCAACGCATTATTTTGCCTTCCTTTAGCTGAGGAATGCAGGGACATTTCGCATTTACCTATAAATCCCAAAGGTATAGATACACTCGTTTGCCGCAGGGATTAGCGCTTACTCCAGGAATCTTCATTCAGGTTCTGAAAGACTCTCTCCAAGATTGCCCATTACCACCAAACACCACTCTGATTCAGTACGTGGATGACATTCTCCTCGCAACACCCACTGTGGCCGAATGCCTTGAGGCAATAGCAATTTTCCTGTCGCATTTGGCCAAAAAAGGCTACAAGGTTAGCAAAGCAAAACTCAAAATCTGCAGACGCCAGGTTGACTTTCTGGGCAGAGTTGTTTCCCAACCTGGCACGGGGATGTCCCTAGCTCACCAATCTGCAGTTTTGTCCCACCCAAAACCACTCCTGGTTAAGGACATGTTGTCTTTCCTAGGACTCACAGGGTATAGCAGATCTTTTGTGCCCAGCTACACCGACCTCACTGCACCACTTAGAGATCTTGTCAAAAACCTCACTGCCCCGCTTGAATGGACCAGAGAAGCTGAAGAAGCGTTCATTAACTTAAAAACCAGCCTCTCGCAAGCTGCACATTTGGCACACCCAGATTAGGACAGTCCTCATGTACATAAGTGTAATGCTGGACAATATGGAACAAAGACATCATGAGTGCACCCGACATGCAGCAGGGATGGCTAAAATAATCCAAAACACAGCGCACGTAGTGATGGGACATCCTCTTAACATATTGACATCACATGGTGTGGTGGCCTTTGTGAACTCTCAGGCTTTCACACTCTCATCACTGAGACAACAGAGGCTGAGTAAGGTGCTGGAGGCCCCAAACATCACATACACACATGAAGGAATAAACATGGCAGATAGAATAATTACCGGTACACCACATGTCTGCGCAGAAAAAGTGGAGTTCAATGAAAAAATCAGACCAGATCTACAAAGTACATCCCTAACAGACGCCCAAAACCTGTACACAGATGGGTGCTGCTTCAGACATGACACAGAAGGACTTAAGGCAGCATACACGGTGGTGGAAGACACAGGGACAGATTTTGTCACAGTACAGGCAGAGGAACTGACAGACGCACAATCAGCACAGAGAGCAGAAGTTTTGGCAGTAATAGCTGCTCTGGAACTAGGAGCAGGACAGAAGGTTACTGTGGCTCAGTAGGAAGAGTAGTCGTCTTGCAATCAGAAGGTTGTGGGTTTGATTCCAGCTTCCTCCTGCCATAGGTCGATGTGCCCCTGGGCAAGGCACTTAACCTCAAGTTGCCTATCGATCTGCGTATTGGTGTATGAATGTGTGAGCGTTAGTGAGTGCAATTGGGTGAATGTGACTCTAGTGTAAAGCGCTTTGAGCGGTCTGTATGACTGGAAACCCGCTATATAAGTTCAGTCTATTTACCATTTACATTTACACAGATTCCGCATACGCTACAGGAGCGGTACATGTAGAACTCAAACAGTGGCTGAGGACAGGATTCAGAAATGCAGGACAGAAACCCATTAAACATGAACAGGAAATGAGAAAGTTGGCTGAAGCTTTGTTGCTCCCTCAATAAGTAGCCGTCATTAAATGCAGAGGACAGCAGTAACACCAGAGTAGCACAAGGGAACCAGGCAGCTGACCAGGCAGCTAAACAGTGTGCAGGATATCAGCACAGGCACATAATGCTGTGTTCAGAAGCAGGGTGGACACCAGAACCCACCCTGGAAGAAGTAATGAAATTACAAAAGGGGGCCTCTCCTGAGGAAAAATCAGTTTGGAAGGCCCGAGGGGGCTCAGAGGATAAGAGTGGTCTCTGGAGAAGCCCAGACGGACGTCCCATTTTTCCACCAGGTCTTACCAAAGTAGCCCTAGAAGAAGCACACGGAGTAGGACATGTGGGAACAACGCAAATGTTGAAAAATCTCGAACACTGGTGGCACCCTTTTTTGAAACCAATGGCAGTGCATTGGATTAATTCATGTGAGATGTGCAGGCAGTTCGATGTTAGACCAACCTTGAAGCCAGCACCTGGAAAGTTCCCAGTAGACCCAATAGCAGGAAAAGAGGTTATCATTGATTATACAGACATGACAGAGAGTAAATGGGTTCAGATATATGTTGGTGTGTGTGTATGCATTTACTGGATGGCCGGAGGCATGGCCTACAAAAAAGGAAGACAGCAAATCTGTGGTGAAGTGTTTGATAAATCATTATATCCCTAGAGACGGTTTTCCAGCTAAAATAAGGTCTGACAACGGAACACATTTCAAAAATGAGGAACTAAAGGAAGTGGAAAAATTCCAGGGACTGAATCACTCATTTGGCACTTTGTGCCATCCACAGTCACAGGGGAAGGTTGAAAGAATGAATCAAACCCTTAAAACCAAATTGGCTAAAATCTGTGCAGAGACCAAAATGAATTGGGTTACTGCCTTACCATTAGCTCTGATGTCTGTACGGAGCTCTATAAATCAGAAACATGGTTTGACCCCACATGAGCCGCAAACAGGGAGGCCATTTCCAGGCCCCCAAACAAGGTTACCGTTTCTCACTGAGTGTGAACAATCTATGTCTCATCGAGATTATTACAGATCTCTCCACAGACTTGTTACAGCTTTCTCCAAACAGATCCCAGCAGAACCAGAGATCAAGGTTGGAACCACCACCTCGGAAGCCGAGTGGGTCCTCCTGAAAGTCATCAAAAGAAAGTGGTCAGAGCCAAGGTGGACCGGTCCATTTCAGGTCACAGAGAGGACAACCCATGCAGTCAGGCTGAAGGGCAAAGGTGCTACTTGGTATAACTGGAGCAAGTGTGCAGGGGCAGAACCACCTCAACAATCCCTTTCTCAGGTCCAGGAAGATCTGAGCGAAAACACAGGAAAAGACAATCTCACTTCTCTCACCCAAGAAGGGGCAGAATAATCCCCGGGTGAGAGAAATTAGCCCAGGGTTAGTCTGCCCTGAGAGCTGAAGACAGAAGAAGAATAGCAGAAGAAGAGGCGGAAGTGATTGAGTTTCCCTGTCACTAGGAGTGGTAGAGTTTCCCTCCCACCCCAGAAGACACTGTTCGGCGAACATTTTATATTTTATACTACATTTTGATTTTTTTGTATCTTTTTTCAGGTTATGATTTAACTTTATATGTTTATGTTTTAAGTTTCATAGGTTTTAATAAAAATGAGTACCCAAAGCAAGGGAACTAGACTCTCTAGGAGTGTTACTCTCAGTATTCATTGTTACGTTTATTCTATGGTATTTTTGTGAACTTCCATTCCAGACATGTTCTGAAAACCACTCCGGGAAGGTGTCCTTAAGGTCTAGGGTAACTCCATCCAATGACGTATGCGTTAAATATTATGGGGGATTAGAACTAAATTACATGTTAGGGGCAACTACCACTTATCAGTTTGACCTGTGTGAAGTCATAGATTGCGGGCAAAATCCGACGGCGTGGAAGGGATATGATGTGTATTTATGTGGTAGCCCCATAATACAGGATTATTGCGCTAAGGGGCGACCTGCGTGCTCTTTCATGCAGTGTCATAGTTTGTGTGAAGCTTGGGAACATGTGTTGGCCTATACTGGCAGGTGGTCTCCCATTTACACATATGGATCTCAGGATACAGCCAAACAAATTAGTCTGGTAAGAAATGCGTTGACCCATAACACACCCGGGGGGGTGAATCCTTTACTTTTGTCCATGAAGTCATTGTCGCGCGGCTTACATGCACAATCACATTCTGAGGGTACGGTAATTTATTTCATTTTGGGAGTAGAGGTATCAGGACCAGACCCTAAGGCAATAATAAAAGTTAATTTGAATAAAGAAACTTATCAGGTGCAGGCCACCAGGGCTCCTGCTGTCCCTGAACCACTGGTCCCACAATTCAATTCAATTAAATTCAATTCAAAGATACTTTATTGATCCCCGAGGGGAAATTAGAAGGAGGGGTAATAAAAGTAGACTACTCCACACTTAACCACTGATCCAGCCCCTTTATATCCGGAAGATGCTTGGGGGTACAGTTGCATGTTACAACTAACTAAAGAAGCCACCCCAGCCAACTGTACCATGCTAGCTAGCATATTTCCACCCATTCCAAACAATACTAAGACAGGACCATTCACTCCCCAGAGGCTGAATGGGAGATATTCTTGTTTCAAGTTCACCTCAAACACCCCAAAGGTGAATGTAGGGCAAATTCCCTCGGACTGGTGTAAAGTCTGGGAAAGTGATAGGACTTTGGGCACGATCAGGATTATATTACTATTACTACTGCGGAGGATATAGACTTCTCACTAATATACCAAATAACACCATAGGAGTATGTGCAATGGTCAGGTTGCAGGCCCCGTTGATTTTAATTGGTCCTAATATTACCTCTGTGACATTTCAACAAGATAAGGCACTGGCACTCACTCGTAGGAGGAGAAGACATATTATGAAAAGAAGCGCTTCAACCACATTTGACCTGAGTCAGGGTTCCCCCACTTAAATAGATGCAATTGGAGTTCCGCGAGGAGTCCCAAGTGAGTATAAACTTGCGGACCAAATATCAGCTGGATTTGAAAACATCCCTATTATAGCTGCCTTGTTCCCAGTAATGCCTAACAAAAACATAGACCGCATTAATTATATTCATTATAATGTTTTGCATCTGGCCAATCTAACTCGAGACGCTGTAGAAGGTTTATCTGAACAATTGGCCCCAACTTCCCTCATGGCAGTACAAATAGGATGGCATTGGATATGTTGTTAGCTGAAAAAGGGGGCGTGTGTGCCATGTTTGGAGATATGTGTTGTACCTTTATTCCCAATAACACTGCACCGGATGGTTCAGTGTCAAAGGCTTTAGAGGGACTTAAGACCCTCTCCGCCACCATGCATGAACATTCTGGAATTGATAATCCCCTGGAGGAGTGGATGACAGGCATATTTGGACACCGGAAGGGTTTGATAATGTCTTTGATGATTTCTATTGCAGTATTTGTAGCTATAATGGTGACCTGTGGATGTTGTTGTGTACCATGTATTCGTTCTCTGATGGTGCGCCTCATTACCTCCACAATTGAGCTGAGGGATCCAAAGATAACGATGCCACTGTTGCAAATTGACCATAACCAGGATGAGGACTCAGAGTGTGAATTCATGACAGGAAGCATTCCTTATTTGGACATAAGGAACTGTTATGCTATACATAAGTGACATGATATATGTAATGTAAACACACCCTGGAGACTTAATAAAACGAGCTGGAAGCAGAGAGAGACCAGAGTTGGGCTCGCAGGTGTTTGGCTGGGGCCTATCTCTCACTCTGCGCAGAGGCGAACTAAAGCTGATTGTAATTTTGTGTTTATTTCACTCTTTTGAAACCTGTGCCCAAATCAACGGACCTGGGGAAGCAGAGACAGCTTTGACAGTACGCAGATCTAAATTAAACCAAGGAGCCTTCCTCCTATGAATAATTACCTTATTTTTGAAGGCAGCTGCATTGATTATGCACTACGCAATGATGAAGTAACGCTATCAACAAGAGAATCAATTTATGAAGGGGCAGAAACAAAATTACTGCCCTCCACTGTACTTTTCTGTGATAATGAGGAAATTAAAATGGAACAGATTCTTTAAAGGTTGTTACAGTGTTGTCTGATAATGATCTACTCTAATTAAATTTTCTTTCAGGTGTGGCGTACTCGGTTAAATTAAACTCAAAGGTTATTAAGAAATGGCCAGACAGGACAGGGTTATGAGAAAATATTGTTATTTATTTACACTCAATGCCATATGTCAGAACAAAGTCCAGAGAATGAAGACAAAGGTGGGTAGGTTTGTTAATGTTTTGAGCAAAACCAACTGAGTCTAAGATAGCATTAAATGCTATATTCAGGCTATCACTTTCAGTGTCAACATGAATGTTAAAATCCCCCACTATAATAAACTTATCTGTATTTAACACTAAATCAGATAAAAGGTCTGAAAACTGATCTAAAAATTGAGAGTAAAGACCTGGTGGACAGTAAAAACAACAAACAGAAGTGGTTTTAGTGGTTTGCAATTTGGATGAGGAAAACTAAGGATCAATAAATCGGACTGAATGATGGTTGCTACTCCTCCTCGCCCAGTATTTCGAGGAATGCGAAAATTTAAATAATTAGTAGGAGTTGGCTCATTCATAATAACATAATTGTCTTGCTGCAGCCAGGCTTCTGTGAGGCAAAATAAATTAATCTGATTGTCACAAATCAGGTCACTAACTAGCAAAGTCTTTGAAGAGAGAGATTTTATATTCAGTAAGCCACATTTAATTGCTTTATTTTTCTTTTTAGTCTGAGTTTTGTTTATTTTTATTAGATTTTCCTGATTTCCTCGTTTTAGATTATTTTTTAATCTATTCAATTTTTGCCGTGGGCGAGACACTGTCTTAATAGGGTAATGGGTGGGTAGCAGTACAGAAGCTGCAGAGAGGAGTGTTAAACTACAACCCTGCTTCTTGGTCTGAACCCTGGGTTGTCAGAGTTTTGGAGAACTAATAAATTCAGCCAGATTCCTAAAAAGAAAAGCTGCTCCATCCAAAGTGGGATGGATGCCGTCCCTCCGGATCAGACCAGGTTCCCCAAAATGTTCGCCAATTGTCAATGTAGCCCACGTCGTTTTCTGGACACTACCTAGACAGCCAGCGGTTAAATGACATCATGTGGCTAAACATGTCATCACTGGTCAGATCAGGGAGGGGAGCAGAGAAAATTACAGAGTTCGACATTGTTATGGCAAATTTACACACCGAAGCAACACTAACTTTAGTGACCTCCGATTGACGTAACCGGGTGTCATTACCACCAGCCTAAATAACAATCTTACTGTATTTATGCTTATCCTTAGCCAGCAGTTTCAGGTAGGATTTGATGTTGCCCGTTCTGGCCCTTGGTAGAGATTTGACTATGGTCGCTGATGTCTCTAGTGCCACGTTTCTGACTTTGGAGCTGCCGATTACCAGAGTTGTCTTCTCAGCAGGTGTGTCGCTGAGCGGGGAAAATCTGTTAGAAGCGCAGATGGGTTGGTGGTGGCCTGTGGGCTGGGATCTAGGACTACGCTTTCTACGTACTGTCACCCAGCCGCCCTGAGGCCCTGGCCTCGCCGGCTCTGTTGAAGAACTGGTACGGGGACCTACCCTGCGTGCTGGCTAAGGGGCCTCGGCCATCTGCTGGTTTTTCAACAGCGCGGAGCCGGGCCTCCAATTCCGACACCCTCGCCTCGAAAGCTACAAAAATGCTACATTTATTACACGTACCTTTATCACTAATGGAGGCAGAGGAGTAACTGTAACTTGTTGGAGCTAAAGCTGAGAAAGCGACCCCTTACCACTACTAGATAAAAAGTGTATAACACGGAGAGTCCCCAAACATTAAAAGTAGCAACAGAAAGTATGTGTTTTAACGTGATTTTGTATTAGAACAAGTAAGAGATATCACAGTAGAGAGAAATCAGAGAGCCTTCACACAACAAACAATCCACCAAGTGCTACAGTGAAAACAGGAAGTGATGAATACGCCTTACCGACCACAGCACAGCACACAGCCCTCACACTTGGCTGCGAAACGCCCCAGTGCATGGACCACGTCATCTGTAAAAAAGAAGAGATGAAATCCACTGGTCCCCAAACCAGACCCCCTCCGGCCCTTGGCTGCGCCTAGAAATCCTGTCCATAACAGGACTGGTGACAAAGGCCATCCCTGCCGGGGTCCAACATGCACCAAGAACAGGTCCGACTTAGTGCCGGCAATGCGGACCAAACTCCCGCTCCGCTTGTACAAAGACTGGATGGCCCCTAATAAAGGGCCCCCGATTCCATACTCCTGCAGAACCTCCCACAGGGCACCACGAGGGACACAGTCAAATGCCTTCTCCAGGTCCACAAAACACATGTGGACCGGTTGGGCAAAACCCCATGAATCCTCGAGCACCCTGCAGAGGGTATAGAGCTGTTCCAGTGTTCCACGGCCGTGACAAAAACCACACTGCTCCTCCTAAACGAGGTTCAACTATCGGCCAGACTCTCCTCTCCAATACCCTGGCGTAGGCTGTACCAGGGAGGCTTAGGAGTGTGATCCCCCTATAGTTGGAACACACCCTCCGGTCACCCTTCTTATGAAGGGGGACCACCACCCCAGTCTGCCAGTCCAGAGGCACTGTCCCCGGCCACCACGCAATGTTGAAGAGGCGTGTCAACCATGACAGCCCCACCACATCCAGAGACTTGAGGTACTCAGGGAAGCCCTGCCACCGTCGCGCTTTTTAACCACCTCTGTGGCTTCAGTCTGGGTGAAAGAGTCCAACCCCGTGTAACCCCATGTTCCCAGCCTCTGTTTCCACCAGGGAACGCGTGATAGCAGGATTGAGGAGATTCTCGAAGTACTTGTTCCACGACCGAAAATATCCCCAGTTGAGGTCAGCAGCTTCCCACCCCCACTGTAAACAGTGTTGGCGAAGCACTGCTCCCACCTCCTAAGTGCACCGGAGAGTTGGGCAGAATCGCTTCGTGGCCAACCGGTAGTCCTTCTCCATTGCCTCACCGAACTCCTCCCATGCCCGAGTTTTTGCCTCTGCCACAGCCTGGGTCTCGGCGCGCTTGGCCTCACGGTACCCGTCAGTCGCCTCAACCACAGCCGATAGGACTCCTTCTACAGCTTGACAGTGTCCCTTACTGCCGGTGTCCACCACGGGGTTCAGGGATTGGCGCCGCGACAGGCACTGCAGACCTTACGGTCGCAGCTATGGGCGGCAGTATCGAAAATAGATGCAGAAAACATGGTCCACTCGGACTCTGTCTCCAACATCCCCCGGAATCTGGTCCAAGATCTCCCGGAGATGGGAGTTGAATACATCCCTAGCCGAGGGCTCTGCCAGACGTTCCCAGCAGACCCTCGCTATGCTCTTGGGCCTGCCAAGTCTGTCCGGCTTTCTCCTCTTCCAGCGGATCCAGCTCACCACCAGGTTGTGATGAGTGGACAGCTCAGCCCATCTCTTCACCCAAGTGTCCAAAACATAAGCAGAAGGTCTGACGACATGAGAACAAAGTCAGTCATCGACCTCCTGCCTAGGGTGTCCTGGTGCTAAGTGCACTGATGAACACCCTTATGCTTGAAAATCGTGTTCATTATGGACAATCCGCAACTAGCACAGAACTCCAATAATGAAACAACACTCGGATTCAGATTGGGGAGGCCATCCCTCCCGATCATGCCTCTCCAGGTGTCACTGTCGTTTCTCACATGGGCGTTGAAGTCCCCTAGCAGAATAATGGAGCCCATAGGCCGAAACGACAGTCAGAGACCTGTCCCCAACCCGAAGGCGCAGGGTGCAATCTCTCATCCACTGGGGTAAATCCCAACACGAGAGGGGTGAGCTGGGGGGCAACAAGCAAACCCACCCCAGCCCTCCGCCTCTCCCTGTGGGCCACTCCAGAGTAGAAGAGAGTCCAGCCCCTCTTGAGGAGATGAGTTCCAGAGCCCATGCTGTGTGTGGAGGCGAGCCCAACTATTCTAGTCGATATCTCTCGACCTCCCGCACAAGCTGAGGCTCCTTCCCCCCCGGCGAGGTGACATTCCTCATCCCTAGAGCCAGCCTAAGCATCCGGAGATTGGGCTCCCGAGGTCTCCACCTTTGTCTGCCGCCCAATCCTCTTTGCACTGGCCCCTCATGGTTCCCCTGCAGGTGGTGGGCCAACTGGAGAATGGCCTTGTGTCCCTCATTCGGGCTTGGCTTGGTCCCACAAGGAGCAACCCAGCCACCAGGCACACTCTGACGAGTCCCAACCCCAGGCCTGGCTCCAGGGTGGGACCCCGGCTCCGCCGTACCGGGCGACGTCACGTGCCTCTATTTTATGGTCCTTATGAAGGGGTCTTGAACCGCTCTTTGTCTGATCCGTCATCTAGAGCCTGTTTGCCATGGGAGACCCAACCAGGGGCATTTATGCTCCAGACAACATAGCCTCTAGGATAATTCGAACACTCAAACCCCTCCACCACGTTAAGGTGGCGGTTCAAGGACGGGATGGAGATCTCTTAATAAATGTAATCTTGTTGTAATTACCCTATTCTTATGAAAGTATATACAAGCACATTCTTTACTAGGATTAAAATTTGCTTATGTTGACAATTTCACTCAAATAAAAACAAGGTCATAGATAAATGACGATAGTAGGAATTCACTGAATTAACTGAATTTCCTCATTTTCTGGAAGGCAGAATGTTCTGAAAAGTCTAACTAAACATGTATATCAGTAATGTTTTCCAGAGACACAATTATTAAACCTGGTTTGTAATTGTGTAGGAAGATAAATGGCTTTAAATAAATTGATAAACCTTAACAATATACATATGTTATACTGTCTCATAAGTGATATCACCAGCACAACGGGACAGTTGCAGATTTCTTTAAAATGTCAAAAAATTCTATGGGTTGTGTGGCCTATGTCCCACTTAAGCTGCAATGCGATTAAATCTACATTAAGTCCTACAAAATATGGTAACTGTAAATAACCATATGCTTATTTGGGAAAGCAAATTAGAAAGTGTTGCAATCTTTTTGTCTTTTTGTTTGAAGTCTTGAATGAGGTTATTGACTTCCTGTTGTGAGCTGCATGCTTTTATTCTGAACTCACAGTTCCGGTGTAACGTAATTGTACGTAAGGTAACATGTATTCACAAGTACGGTATAAGTTTCATATGGAGCAACGGTAAACATTGTTTTATACTGGCAGCCCTCCGAAGAGGGAAAAGGTATGTTGATTTAGGCACTTAACATTCTTTAGTAGTTGTTGAGATGTTTGTATAAAGTGAATATAGCAGGTAAAACAGAATAATGTAAACCTAGTTACACATATCTGTATGTGTTGCAGCTCTTACGGTGGTGATATGGTGATTATCAGAATGGAACAAGGTTTAAGGAAAGGAAAGGAATAAAATCTCATAAAACCATCAGTAAAGTCTCATCCTTGTTTGAGAGGGCATGCTACAATAACAATGACCTGATAGCATTGTTACTTACTCAGAATCTACAATATGCATATGTTCTGTCTGAGCTGATGAAGGGTCAGGCTAAATACTTGGGAGTTCCTGAAAGGACATAGAAGTTTATGACAAAGATTTAAAAAAAAATTGTGATGCCACATTGGAACAAAACTTACCCTTTCCTTTATTTAACCATTTTAGATCGTCCAATATATTTACAATTTAAGTAAAATGGGTGCATCATGAATGATACGCATACTCCATGGACTTGGCAGGACAAAATTCATAATCAATTTAATTTGCTTCCTCACATTTGGGCCAAAATAAATGTTTTTAGATAAACCAACATATGTGGTAAGACAGGAAACAGATCTAGGTGAACTGTAAGATACAGATAGGAGATATGATTGGAAAGAGTGACAGCTGGGGAAGATTTTGTTTTCATTAGTTTCTTTTTCATGTACTAAAAAGAAAAAAATTATATTTTGCGACAAATTTAAATGGGAATTTCATGAAAAAAATCTAAATATATATGCACATTAAGGAGAGCAACATTGTTAATCAATGTACACATAATTGTACACATAATTAATTTCAACATCTAACCATTTTGTTCTTACTCTTTCGATCAGACATGAAACAAGTTACTCCTGGTACCTCCATCTCTGCTGTACAACAAATGCTGCAAACTGGAAAATCTCTGGAATTGCTCTCAATAGATTCCATACAGTCTTGGCTAGTTGTTGTCCAGAGGGAACAATGTTGGTGTCCTCTCCTAATTAAAACAACATATAATAAATACCCTGACACAAACAAGTCATTGATAGCACATTTGCTGGAGTAGAGAGAAATTAATTGTGTCATTATAGTCAATTTTGTGCTTTAAATGAAAGTCTCATTTATGACACTCCAAAGGGACTATCTATATTGTGTAGGACCACACCAGAACTGTGTGTGTTGTTCATCGGCCAAGTAGTTATTAATTGCAGGAGGCCATGCATTGCTAATTAGATATAATTTTCCATGGGAGCTTATCAAAGTCTGCTCAGTAGCTCAGTCCCTGAGCTCAGGAATGAATACCATCATTACATTAGCAAGAAATGCTTGATTGCACCTGTGGTTTTGTCGCAGTTGTTTTGTCCTTTACAGAAGTGTATTCTCTGATAAGAAAAATGAAGATAGCCTGACTCTTGTAATTTGTATTAGGAACAAACGTTTCCTCCTTTATTTGTGTTTTATGAAGTTTAATGAAGTCCAAAAGCTTATTGGAATTACTGGAAAAAGTAGTAACGTTAAATTAACATTTATAAAGTAGCTATTTATCTCATTTGTAACTAAGTTTCTCTTGTTTTACATGTACTTTGTTGGCTACATTTATTGCCACCCCCTGGTAACGATGTGTGAAAATTTAATTTATCTTTCATTTTATCTTTACACAATTTATTTTTTGAAAAAAAATATTTGAGTGCTTTTATTCAGTGGGATTAGCATTTACGTCATGGGACAGAATTGATCACAAAAGAAGGGTTGAATAATTTCTGTTCTTTAGTTTTTGTCATTTTCAGTGTTCTTTATTGGTAGATGTGGCCTTATTAGTTCATTCTTTTGTGCTTGGTTTCTAGTTTATTCTTGTGTGCTGTTCTTTGTAAATTTGTATTACTTCTGTTACATCTCTGTTTACCTTTTCCCTTTGACTGTATATCTCTTTGTTTGCCAGCTCAGGACCCTGTTAATCAGCCTTTATCTCATTCAGCTACTCTGCTTTTCTTCTGCCCTAGCTGCCTCACATTGCCTCTGATTAGCTCCTCTGGTTGTATAGTCATCTTCCTCCACTGTCTCAGTATATATGTGCACTAGTTATCATTGTTCTTCACTGGATCCTTCCATTGTTACGCTTATTTTTCCTTGTCATTCTCCCCAGTCTTCTGTCCGTGTTCCAAAAGTTGTTTATCTTGTGCCTGCCTGTAAGTTTTTGTATTTTTTCATCAATAAATCGTTTCACTCATCATGCTGCTTTCCTGGTCGTGTCTGCATTTTAGTCAAGTTAGAGCTTCACAAAACATAACACCTCTATATTTTTCTTTAAGGTGTCCTAGCAGTTCAAGCACAGCATCACAGATCCTCCCTCATTTTAAGATTATTTTCCTCATATTTATCATGTTTAATGCAAAGCCCATTTTGAGTATTTGTTGCCCAAAAGCTTAATCTCAGTACAGTCTGATTAAAGCACATGGTTCCAGATAAAGTGCCAGCAGAGTTTAGCAAAACCTAAATATCTTAATTTATATTGGAAGGGCATAAAGTGTTTATTTTTTTCTGGTATGGCTCCAAAACAGCCACTTGGCATTAAAATACTGTCTGATGGTTGACATACACCTAGATGCAATTTCTTAGAGTGAGCACTGGAGATTTTGTTTACCCTTTTTACCTCCCTTACCATTACCTTAACCAGGAGAACCAATAAATAGTGTTGACTCTCTATATGTACCTATATTTGTGTTAACTTACCAACCTATCCTTACTGCTTGCTACTTAAGAAGCAGCCAGCAAAGTATAGCAGTGCATCACTGTTACTAATATTAGGTGAGTGAAGATTTATCAGTTTGTTGTACTGCTTTTGAATAGCTCATGTAAATAAAATAAATAAAAAAACTGTCAAACAAACTCATAGACATTGGCCAATTTCAAATTGCAATTTTATATAATATACAGGTCCTTCTCAAAATATTAGCATATTGTGATAAAGTTCATTATTTTCCATAATGTCATGATGAAAATTTAACATTCATATATTTTAGATTCATTGCACACTAACTGAAATATTTCAGGTCTTTTATTGTCTTAATACGGATGATTTTGGCATACAGCTCATGAAAACCCAAAATTCCTATCTCACAAAATTAGCATATTTCATCCGACCGATAAAAGAAAAGTGTTTTTAATACAAAAAACGTCAACCTTCAAATAATCATGTATAGTTATGCACTCAATACTTGGTCGGGAATCCTTTTGCAGAAGTGACTGCTTCCATGCGGCGTGGCATGGAGGCAATCAGCCTGTGGCACTGCTGAGATCTTATGGGCAATCAGCCTGTGGCACTGCTGAGGTCTTATGGAGGCCCAGGATGCTTCGATAGCGGCCTTTAGCTCATCCAGAGTGTTGGGTCTTGAGTCTCTCAACGTTCTCTTCACAATATCCCACAGATTTTCTATGGGGTTCAGGTCAGGAGAGTTGGCAGGCCAATTGAGCACAGTGATACCATGGTCAGTAAACCATTACCAGTGGTTTTGGCACTGTGAGCAGGTGCCAGGTCATGCTGAAAAATGAAATCTTCATCTCCATAAAGCTTTTCAGCATGAAGTGCTCCAAAATCTCCTGATAGCTAGCTGCATTGACCCTGCCCTTGATAAAACACAGTGGACCAACACCAGCAGCTGACACGGCACACCAGACCATCACTGACTGTGGATACTTGACACTGGACTTCTGGCATTTTGGCATTTCCTTCTCCCCAGTCTTCCTCCAGACTCTGGCACCTTGATTTCCGAATGACATGCAGAATTTGCTTTCATCCGAAAAAAAGTACGTTGGACCACTGAGCAACAGTCCAGTGCTGCTTCTCTGTAGCCCAGGTCAGGCGCTTCTGCCGCTGTTTCTGGTTCAAAAGTGGCTTGACCTGGGGAATGCAGCACCTGTAGCCCATTTCCTGCACACGCCTGTGCACGGTGGCTCTGGATGTTTCTACTCCAGACTCAGTCCACTGCTTCCGCAGGTCCCCCAAGGTCTGGAATCGGCCCTTCTCCACAATCTTCCTCAGGGTCCAGTCACCTGTTCTCGTTGTGCAGCGTTTTCTGCCACACTTTTTCCTTCCCACAGACTTCCCACTGAGGTGCCTTGATACAGCACTCTGGGAACAGCCTATTCGTTCAGAAATTTCTTTCTGTGTCTTACCCTCTTGCTTGAGGGTGTCAATAGTGGCCTTCTGGACAGCAATCAGGTCGGCAGTCTTACCCATGATTGGGGTTTTGAGTGATGAACCAGGCTGGGAGTTTTAAAGGCTTCAGGAATCTTTTGCAGGTGTTTAGAGTTAACTCGTTGATTCAGATGATTAGGTTCATAGCTTGTTTAGAGACCCTTTTAATGATATGCTAATTTTGTGAGATAGGAATTTTGGGTTTTCATGAGCTGTATGCCAAAATCATCCGTATTAAGACAATAAAAGACCTGAAATATTTCAGTTAGTGTGCAATGAATCTAAAATATATGAATGTTAAATTTCCATCATTACATTATGGAAAATAATGAACTTTATCACAATATGCTAACATTTTGAGAAGGACCTGTATTATTTCAGCCTTCATCATAAGAGTGATCATGACGGGTTATATCAAGCAATGCTTAATGTGTCATGCAATTGTATTTCATTTTAGTACATTATATTTTAGTAGGAATTAGACTTTGATATTAACCAAAAAGGAGACTTGATCTGATAACATAATAACAGCGTTTTCAATGGTCAAACTCTGTAACAAATTGGAAAGCTGAGCTTACATTCCTGAGCTGTCCCTGCCTGTGGCAACACACTGTTAACAGCCAGGTTAGCTCTGGACATATACATTAAAACGCAACCTTGCTTAAGGGTAATCAATACGTTCAGGTAAGTGTTCTTAGTATTCAGGTTTTTAGTGGATATTAGCTGAGCAAAGTAAAGGACATGTGAGCCCTTTTAGTCAGGTTAATCAATGTTTGTACTTTTTCCCCTTCAACCATCATTATCCCTTAAGGAAATGTCACTCTTCTGTCTCCTATAGCCAAACTTTCTGGTTAATATAATCGTTACATTTGGTCATTAAATTAGTGTTTCTGATATGCTTGCATTGAAGCTGTAAACCACTAAGAATGTCTATTTCATAATTGTAAGGGCATATCTCGTCATCTTTTACAATGTTTCCTTTTCACTTATGTTTGTTAGCTCACAATAGGAAATTTTATGAAGTCAAAAATAATGTAAATAACTGAGAAAGATAACAAGCAAGCCAACCATGCATTCGAAAGTTGCATAAGAATGAACATGCAAAATTCTAACTTGGACAACTCAAGACATTTAGAAATCTCAAATTTAGGAGAAAGTAGTGATAGGAAAATATCCAGCTTGTGGAAAAAAATGTAAGAAGTTCAATGGTTGTGAATAACATATTGGCAGTAAATGGGGACAGATAAACGTGAGAACGTCTGCGACATCAATGAAATGCTGCAAGAGTTTCCCCTAAGCAGCCTTTCAACAGTTAAAAAGGCACTTCATGGTCATGCAACATAGGTAACGGATGGAAGTGAGGTCAAAGTGCTGAAGTACAATCTGTTTTTAACATGGCTCAGACAATGAGAAACAAACAAGTCACTGCTGCAGCAAGTTAGTATGGGTTATCATGCAGGGAAAAAGCTTTTAGAGAGTGGTTATTGATTTAATAACATCAACAGTCATTTTATACTGTGACCAAATACACGAAAAGTAATATATATATATATATATATATATATATATATATATATATATATATATATATATATATATATATATATATATATATATATATATATATATGTAAACACAGCAAAACCTCACATTTTTATTCCAGAGAAAATGTCAAGCTTACAAATTTTATTTGCAACAGAGCTCTCTGTTGTACTTGTGGCATGAATTATTGGACTTGTGTGCCTAGGCCTCCACTTTGGGTTGTTCCTTTCTTTGAAGCTGAAATTCAAATTGTTTCATAATCCCACAGTAAACTGCTTTGAACCAAGAGATGGGTAATTTACAAATTAACAGTTCTTTAAAAAGTGTTATAGTCAGAAATTAAATACATGTTAAGCATTTTGCTATACTTTTTTTTGCTAGGCTGCTGGTGAGAGTTGTTGTGCAGATAGTGGAACCTTGGATTAAGCCGGAACAATAACCCAATTAACATAAGCAATCATTTTCCATTTACCAATGCAATGATTTCTACCAACTCATATGAAATCTCCAAATCTGGTCTTCTGTTTGAGATTTTCGGAGGCATTTGCTGCTGCTGACACTCCTGCTGATTGGAGAAGAATGAGTGAGAGCAGTGAGTGTGAACCAAAACTTTGATAAAAACAATTAAACAATGATAGAGAAAAGTGTGAAAAACATCTCTCTAATGTCAAGACAGTGAAGTTTGCTTTGGGTGAGGGAAAAGTCTTTTTCCCTGTCTTGTTTTGGTAAAAATACTCAAATGAGAGAAGAAACACACATACACAAAAATTACAAAATAGCTCTGCTATTTCTAACAGATTAGGGTTAACTCGCTCCATTTTGAACTTGAACTACAGTATCAGACATTAATGAAATGTGGCTCATCCTTTCTTTCCTGAGACACATTCTGCTCTATGCTAATTTTATGGAGCCACCCATGCATGAAGAATGCCTCTTGATGAAGTACAAGGCAGAAATGCTCAAAAAACATGGAACCTCATTCAAGGACTAGTATTCTAGTATTCATATTTACCTCAAATGAGAGTATGATTGGACACAACTGGATTTTACTTTTTATATCAAACACAGAGCAGAAACATTATTGCAATAAGAAATTCAAATATATTTGATATAAATTGCTTTTACAAAGAAAAATGAAAATATTGCATGTGCAATAAGTGGGCGTGTTGCTTGTGATTTCCAAAGATTACGCGTGGATAACAGATGCAAAAGAGGTGTAGACCGCCCTATTTAAATGAAGAAATTCTGTGTGCTACTGACTGGCTGCTACTGCCCCCAGCAGAACAAGATGAAAAGCGAACAAAACATGCAAGGGTTGTTGTGCTGCATCATTATAAATGTTCCAGTTGCTGATTTTTTTCCTTTGTCACTATTCACAGTAGCAGATTTGTCAACTCAGGCTCTGCCCTGGCAGGATTATTTCTCCATTTGTGTGGGGCGCTTGTGAATGCATAATTGAGCATGCTTGTTAACCGTGTTAGTTTATGTATCTTGCAACAAATTGGCCAATCAATAATATAATAGACAAACATGTACTCGTACTCGTCGTCTTCCGCTTATCCGGGACCGGGTCGCGGGGGCAGCAGACTCAACAGAGACGCCGAGACGTCCCTCTCTCCAGACACCTCCTCCAGTTCCTCCAGGGGGAGCCCAAGGTGTTCCCAGGCCAGCCGAGAGACATAGTCCCTCCAGCGTGTCCTGGGCCGTCCCCTGGGCCTCCTCCCGGTGGGACGTGCACGTCATCTGCAAAAAGAAGAGACGAAATCCACTGGTCCCCAAACCCGACCCCCTCCGGCCCTTGGCTGCGTCTAGAAATCCTGTCCATAAAAGTTATGAACAGGACCGGTGACAAAGGGCAGCCCTGCCGGAGTCCAACATGCACTGGGAACAGGTCCGACTTAATGCCGGCAATGCGGACCAAACTCCTGCTCCGCTCGTACAGGGACCGGATGGCCCCTAGTAAAGGGCCCCCGATTCCATACTCCTGGAGCACCCCCCACAGGGCATCACGAGGGACACACAAACATGTCCGTCAATTAATTTATCAGAGGTTTACCTCCCTTGATCTTTTAATTCTTTTTGGAGACTCTGTTTTTTTTTTTTTTTTTTTAAAGAGTATGTGTTTGAAGAGTTTGGAGTTAATCATAAACAGCCACAATATTCAAGCCTAGGTAATATTGGCAACATAAAAATAGTTGTAGGAGTTTGCAATCTGTATAATATAGCTTTGTTAATTTTAAGACATAATGTCACATCACTGTCCTGCAAAGAATTTAAACTTGTCATATTGGCCAGAACCAGAAGACTCACCTGCACAAGGACAGAGGTGGGGTAAGATTTAACAAGTTTATTATGAAAGAGGTATGGTTCCAGGATCTGGCAGGAGTCTGGTCTCGGCTGGCGAAACTCTAAGGATTAAACAATGATGAGTAACGGAGCAGGGTGAATGTGAATATATGAAGAAAACTGAATTTTTTACTTGGAGAAGATGGTGTTTGATCCAGGACGCAGAGAGCAAGCCACGGATTCTGAGGTTGACAGGTTGGTGTGCTGTGTGAGCCGGATCTTCCAGAAGGTAAGTGTGGTTGGACGGTGAACATGCAAAGCGTAGATTTCAAGCAGGGGTTCTCTAGATATGGACAATTTCCTTCTTCTGGCAGATCCAGGGAAACAGCAAGAGTCATCCAGCTGAGTTAAACGCACTTAAGTGTCGACCAACCTGATCGGAGGCAGAACAAAAACTGAAAAACCAGGACTGGGTTTCTCAGAACGGTGTCCACTCTGTGAGAGCAAACAATCTGACACCTCTGCCATGGTCTCAGCAGCTTAAGAAGTCTTCCCTGATTTCTCCTGATCATCTGCAGCTGTGTTGTAACACCTGCCCATCACACCACTGTGGAGGAAGCAGGAACAACACTCCACACAAACACAACCAACCTGTGCTCAGATGCGTGGCCTGGCAAAATATTTATATGTAAAAAAAAAAAAAAAAATCCAATGATTTTACTGAATTTGTTTGTTCGTTGGCCAATATTTTAATGATATTCAACATGGTTGATTGTTTAAAATTTTCACTGTATAAACCAACCCATGGCATATATTCACATTTAAACAATATAATCAAAATGATTTATCTCTAATTGTTCTGCAATGACACATTACTGTCAATAATGCAGTGTTTTGTTCTGTGACAAGGTTAAAGCATACACTCTTTTTTTACCACATGGAAAAGCTGCATTAAAATGGTGATTTTTCACGTGCTTAGCAGAGACTTTAGCATGAAGGATATAAAATATAATATAATCTGATTATAATGACTTTATTTCTTTAGCATTAATTATATTATCAACATCACTTCCTTTACATAGGTCCTTTACATGATGTGCAATTACAGTTAACAGGCTGTGTGCACTTGATCAGAAATGTGCACATTTCACCATGATCAGGTTTGTGCGCGATAGCAGCAGATCTCACTGACACTGATGGTGCGCTGGAATGATCCAGAATCAAGAAAAAAGGACTGCAAGGTATTTTATCAAAGGAGATTATTCATGGTTTTTGTTTGCTATTGGCTCGAAATCAGACCTTAGATAACCCTACATAGAATCATCTATTCTTCTCGCAAGTCAGTAGTCTAAAATCTTGTTCTATCTAAATGCAGAAAAAATGCATTTTGAGTGTGATAACTGTTATATCTCAGTAATTTTACAAATGAAGATGTTTTATCAGTCCTCGTGTGTCCAGAAACTGTGGAAAGACCAAGAATACATCTGCTGCTTTCTTTTCATCATTGACCACTGAATGACAATAATGGAAGGCAGCCTTCATCTTCTCTCGAAAAGTGTCATCATCAGCTGAGTGTTTCAAAACAGCAACAGCTGCTTCCACTTCCTCATCAGTCAGCACTTTTTCAAAGTGCAAGGCCTGGATTGATCATGGCCTGGCCCACTACCTTAAAAAGGAAAATCAAAAAATATGTTGACTCATGGCCACACATTTTAAATTACATCAAAATCGCATTGAGACTAATGTGAACTTTTGGGAGATTTGCTAACCTAAAGCACCTCTTTCCTCTGCAGTTTTTCTTTGAATGGTTCTTAAATGGCATGCACGGTATCCTGAAACGCTCTCTGGAGGCTAGTAACGCTCATATGTAATTAAATACCAGCAGATTGACTATTCCACACATATTTCTGAAGAAAATTATATATGCTTAATGCTGCAAGGACCGTTTTTCTTACATATCGAGGTTTTGAAAATGGCTCCTCCAGATATGGAAAAAGTGCAATGATCCCCTGAGCATACATCACTCTAGCACTTTTGGGGAGGGGATTTCCTGAAGAATGATCAAACAATGAGTCACTAAGCTGGGGATGGAAAGCATGATTTAAAACAATTAAACACTAAACATGTTTCTTTATTGCTTATGTGTATGATTCTTATTCATTTTCTGTCATCGCAGCATTAAGGATGTTGATCATCTGTCTTCTGGTTTCATCTGTCAGACATTTAGTTCTTGTATATTCCTGCAGAATACCCTGACCACCAGGCTTTACTATCAAGATTTCTTCAGTCAATCATTTTCTACCGCTTATTCCATAGTGGGTCGCGGGGGAGCTGGTGCCTATCTCCAGCAGTCTATGGGCAAAAGGCAGGGTACACCCTGGACAGGTCACCAATCCATCACAGGGCAACACATAAACAACCACACACACATTCATACACCTAAGGGCAATTTAGAGTGACCAATTAACCTAACAGGCATGTCTTTGGACTGTGGGAGGAAGCCAGAGTACCCAGTGAGAACCCATGCATGCACGGGGAGAACATGCAAACTCCATGCAGAAAGACCCCTGGCTGGGAATTGAACCTAGGACCTTCTTGCTGCAAGGCAACAGTGCTACCAACTGCCCAAAGCTTACAGCACCTGGTATTCCCAGGCGGTCTCCCATCCAAGTACTAACCAGGCCCGACCCTGCTTAGCTTGCGAGATCAGATGAGATAGGGCGTGTTCAGGGTGGTATGGCCGTAAGCCAAGATTTCTTCAATCAAGTTAATTTAAAAGGCAATGTTAGAAATTTTCAAGCCACATTTAAGGGTGGAAAAGTATATAAACAATCCAAAATTACATGTAATGATTTCCACATCACATTTTCCAACAGTTTTTACTTCCCACCGCTTGTACCTCATAATTTACGTGGCATGTCCTTTCGTTGACTTCCCTCAGCAGTGGCTTCGTCTTCTGATGGATCACACATCACTTGTACAGAAACATTTAACAAAGACTTGTTTTAGAGAACCTTGATGCTGCCATGCAAGCTTTTATATTAAATATTAAAACATCTGTGTCAGTGATTACCAGGTTCTTCATTGCTCAACATGACTCGAAAGGTTCCAGATGACTGTCGCTATTTATTCAAAAACATCAACGTCAACATCTGTGTCAGACTGGTCATACACCTGCAGTCTGCCTTCTGGTATGTTAAATTTTAGATACACTGAGGTAGAAGAAAATGTTAAGGGAACTTTCAGAATATTAAAAGACAAACACATTTACTGATGACGATACATAATGTGGAATGAAACAGGTACAGAAATGGGTGAATGCTATTTGAAGCATTAGCAAGCAAGCCACAATACCCATATGAAAAGACAGTACTTATGCCTAATAATATCATATAGAAGAGTGCAAGTTATGAACATATCTATAATACATATCTATTCTTCAGATGTGCTGTAAGACATAGCGCTACAGGAGATCCTTCCTGTCCACAGCCATCTACAACAGCTCTTTGAAGAAACCTACATAATGAGCTACAACAACATTTAATTTCCCTTTCGGATTAAGAAAGTATTTTTGAATTTGAATAATCTATAGAAAATAAAGCTATTATGCCTTTCTTTGTCAAAAAAAATATCTCATGTGGCACAGCTCCCGACAATCAAATCTTCCAAGACCTCTTTAAAACTGCTGGTCATCAACACGTTACAGAGTAAAAGCAACACTGCACACAACAGAATTGAGTGTGAAGATAACAATATCTTTGTGTGCTTATTTAACTTTGAAACTAGTACTTTTAACTAAAAGAGAAACAAGGAGAAACTGAGAGCTGTTATATCATCAGCAGTAACAGTCCTTGAGGCAGGCAAGTGTTTTCCTACCATTTTCTGTAAAAAAGTAACCGGTACACTTTTCCATTCCGTGTCATCCTCCAGGCTGCTTGTGCTTGGTGAACATTGAGAAGGTAGCATTGTGTCTGCTGAGGCTTTTTTTGTGAGCGATTCAGTTGAAGCACAGGGTCACGTGGTCACTTTTATTGGCTATGCATGATCAAAGCAAGAACTGTGTTCGCATGTTGGGTCAACAAAGGCCACGTACTGCCTTGCTTTTATCATGGGTCTGTTCTGATTCTGATAAAAGTACACCTCATTAAGCAAGACTCTTCAAAACTTGCATTAAAATCTGTGCCAACCAGTCATGTCTTTTGTGCTATGAAATTATGTTTTACCCAAAGGGTACAAATGTAAAAATCAGGGAAATCCAACTAAGACTGATGAACTGTATTTCAGGTTAATCAGATTCACTATAAATGATTAAATTCAATTCAAATTCAAAAATACTTTATCAATCCCAAAGGGAAAGTAAATATTGTTGTAGCTCATTATGAAGGTTTCTTCAAAGAGACGTTGTAGAAGCTGACGGCTGTGGGCAGGAAGGATCTCCTGTAGCGCTCCGTCTTACAGCACATCTGAAGAAGCCTTTGACTGAAGACACTGTTGTTGTAGGACAGTCTCATGAAGAGGATGCTCAGGGTCTCCATAATGTTCTTCATTTTTTGAGGAATCCGTCTTTCCACAATGATCTCCAGAGGTTCCAGAGGAGTCCCCAGAACAGAGACAGCCTTCTTTATCAGCTTGTTGAGCTTTTTTAAGTCCCTGGCTCTGATGCTGCTTCCCTTAAGGATGATGGCAGAAGAGATCACACTTTCCACAACAGACTTATAGAAGATATGCAGCATATTGCTGCAATCACCAAATGACCTAAGCTTCCTCAAGAAGTACAGTCTGCTCTGTCCCTTCCTGTAGATGGCTTCACAGTTGCATCTCCACTCTAGTCTCCTCCACTTCTTCTCCCATGATAGAAATAGTCTTTGACTTATTCCTGTTTCTCTTAAAATCTACAATCATCTCCTTTGTTTTATTCACGTTCAAAATGAGATGATTGTTTCCACACCATGTCACAAAGCGGTCCACCACCTTCCTGTACTCAGCTTCTTGTCCATCTCTGATCCACCCCACGACTGCAGAATCATCCGAGTACTTCTGCAGATGACAGGAGTCTGTCTTGTACTGGAAGTCTGAGGTGTACAGAGTGAAAAGGAATGGTGAGAGTACCGTCCCCTGTGGTGCTCCTGTGCTGCTGACTACCTGGTTAGACACACAATCCTTCAGTCTCACAAACTGTGGTCTGTTTGTCAGGTAGTCTTTGATCCAGGAGATTGTTGAGGCCTCCACCTGAGTCTTCTGGAGTTTCTGACAAAGCAAATCAGGTTGGATTGTATTAAATGCACTGGAGAAATCAAAGAACATGATCCTCACAGTGCTGCTGTCTTTGTCCAGATGACAGTGGATTTGTTGAAACAGGTGTATGATGGCATCTTCAACTCCAACTCCGCAGCAATAAGCAAACTGAAGGCGGTCCTGATGGTTTACTGTTTGCTTACTCAGGTGGGCCAACAGGAGCCTCTCTAGGACCTTCATGATGTGGGATGTCAGGGCAATAGGTCTATAGTCACTGAGGACTGATGGATGAGTTTTCTTTGGTACCGGAACAAGACAGGAGGTCTTCCACAACACTGAAACCTTCTTCAGTGCCAGGCTAAGGTTGAAGAGGTGCTGCAGAATCCCACAGAGCTGCTCTGCACATGCCTTCAGGACTCTAGGGCTGACATGATCTGGACCTGCAGCCTTATTCCGATTCAGTCTCTCCAGTTGCATCTTCACTTGACTTCTTGAGACACACAGGTGGAAGGGGGAAGCAATGGAAGCATCAGCATCTTCTGATATGGTTGAGGGCAAACATGTAGAAGCAGAAGGGTCTAGGGCTGAGGTGGAAGATAAAAAAATTGAGGTGTTACTGGACAGCTGTGGGTCCTGTGGGTCAAAGGAGGGTGGAATGTCTGTTTGGCTGTGAGCAGGAGAGGAGGATGCAAAGCTTGCTTCTGAACTGAACCTATTGAAGAATGTGTTCAGTTCATTGGCTCTGTCCAGACCTTCATTGGTCTGATCATCTTTCTGCTCAAAGGCTGTGATCTTCTTCATCCCTGTCCACACATCTCTGATATTGTTTTGCTGGAGCTTGCTCTCCAGCTTCTTCTTGTACACCTCCTCGCTGTCTCTTATCTTGACATTAAGTTGCTTCTGTAAACTCCTCAATAATTCTCTGTCTCCCACTCTAAAGGCTCTTTTTTTCTTGTTAAGCAGGTCCTTCAGGTCACTGGTGATCCAAGGTTTGTTATTGGGGAAGCATCTCACGGTTCTGGTGGGGATGATGTTATCCACACAGAAGTTTATATTGTCGGTTACACACGCAGTCATGGCATTGATGTCCTCTCCATGTAGCTGGCACAGTGTGTCCCAGTCTGTAGCCTCAAAGCAACCTTGCCGAGCTTCTTGAGCTTTCTGTGACCATTTTCTCACAGTCCTCTTTATTACAGGTTGACTCTGAATAAGGGGCTTATATTTCGAGCAGAGAAAAACAAGATTGTGATCTGATTTGCCTAGAGGAGGTCTTGCTGTAGAGATGTATAGGTCCTTGACATTTGCATAAAACAAATCCAATGTTTTGTTTTCTCTAGTAGAGCAGCTGACAAACTGTTGAAACGTTGGAAGTGTAGCAGAGAGGGAAGCATGGATAAAATCACCAGAAATTGCCACAAAAGCATTGGGGTTTTGTGTCTGTAGCTTAGCAACAACTGAGCTGTTGGCATCACATGCAGTGTCGGCAACAGCGGAAGGTGGAACGTAAACTGTTGCCAAAATAACACTGGTGAACTCTCTGGGTAAATAATATGGACGAAATTTTACTGCCAACAGTTCAATATCTGGACTGCAGAGATGACACTTCACAGTTACATGTCCTGGATTACACCGTCTGTTGTTCACAAGTACTGCCAGTCCACTTCCTTTATGTCTGCTCGTATGGTTAAAAAGCCCGGCAGAGAGACGCTGGAGTCGGGGATATGATCCTGCAGCCATGTCTCAGTAAAACACATAATACTGCATGCCCGGTACTCTGGCTGGGTCCTTTGTAGGGCTTGGAGTTCATCCAACTTGTTTCCCAACAATCTCACATTGCCCATCATAATCGACGGAAGAGACGGTTTGAACTTCCTCCTTCTCTCTCTTCTCTTAGCTTTTGCTCTGCATGCACGGCGTCTATCCACAGATGATAGATTCGAACTCAATAAAACTAAATGCTGTATTCAAAACATATAATGTTTTAGCAAATTATTAATTTGAGGGTTTCCACACTTTTGCAACCATGTTTATCAAGTTGAACTTTGTGGAAGTAATGTTATTTTATACATAGAACAAGCTTTTAAATGTATTTTTTACTGTCTCATTTTTACATCACAAAAATCTAGCATCTTGGCAGGGGTGTGTAGACTTTTGAGAACTGTAGAATAGAATAGTAATATAGTACAAAGTACAAAATGCGCATGTAAAATTCTCCAAAGAAACTGTGCAAAAACAGCATGGATGCAAAAACTTATTGTGTGTTAGGGAGCAGTGATGGTTATAAAGTCTAACAGCTGCTGGGAGGAAGGATCTGTGATAACATGCCCTTGTGTACCTGTGGCACGATAGCCTTTCACTGAAGGAGCGCTCCAGTTTTGCAACAAATTTATGCATGGGGTGGGAGACATTGTCCAAGAGTGATGTTATTTTTGCTAGAGTCCTTCTGTCTCCCACCACCTGCACTAGGCCAAGGGGTCAGCTTTTCTGAAGAGTTTATTTATCTAAAAGAGTAAAAGTCCATGATTTGAAATTTAAAATAGGATGTTAATCATAGTTGGCATCCTAAACTCCTGGCTGAATGTGTGAGTGAAAAACATTTATAAACTGATGCAATCCACTGAATTTTCTCTTGCTTCAGAAGGATGGCAAATCAACCCAAACAAAAGGAAAATTGTTGTTCTAATCAATGAAAATTCTTTATACATTAGTCTGACTGATCAGCCTCAAGTGTAGCTGAAAGCTTACAATGCGATGTTGGTATAAAACCGATCTATGTTTTCTGTCTGCTTTGGACACATTTAAAAGCACGACATTCTGAACTCTGAGTTTCTCTGTGGAGTTCAGATTTTCCCAAAATATAGATTCAACTACATTCCTTCAGGTGGAACTATCATCAAAAGGCACCAACTGAATAGATATAAACCTCCAAGCTTGTTTCCAGTTAATTGGTTGAATGGAAATTCAAAACTAAAAAGAAAAATTGGAAACTTGATAACTCCTGAGATGTAATGTAATGAGGCCTTGTTCTATTTTATTGTTCAATACAGAGTTCATTAAAATTTATACTTCAAGTTAAATGAATAAAAAGTGAGGAAAACAACCTCACTGTGTTTTTCCTTTGGTCTCTCCAGAAACTGTAAACATACATTCATGTTTTTAGCATGAGGTTTTCCCTGTTTTTTTCAAGGTGGTCATGACTCAATCAGTTTGCACCCTGGGCAGCTGTGGTTTGGTCAAGGTAACGCTAATCAGTATCTCTTTGGTGGTACAATAACGATAACACAAAACATCAGTCCCTTCCTTCACTTCCAACAAGTTTCAAATAATTGAATTGTTAAGATCTAATGGACAGATAGATAAAAAAAACAGTGTTGAAAGACACCGTGTAGCAGAGGAAGTGAAAAGGATACATTTATTCAGGTTCTTATTTTATTTTGATATGCTGCTATTATTGTGTTGCAATTCTAGTCTGTTCAACTCTCTAATGATAAACATTTAAATAATTCAATTCAATTCAAAGATACTTTATTGATCCCCGAGGGGAAATATACATCATGACACAAGACAAATGGTGGGACGGGTCACCGAGGCTTTGCTGCCCGCTCACAGATTGCTAGATGAGGCCACATTAGGTAAGTAGAGGGAAAAAAAAATCATATTTCACACTTTATCCTTAGCAGGATACAGTTTGAGATTGCAAAAAACCTCAGCACAAAGAAGCAACAAATTTACAAAACAACATCATGCTGGGAACGGTGAAGGTGGTGTGAGGGGTGCATATGTTTATCTTGAGCATGTGTGTGTGTGCAAGTGAGTGTGTGCAAGTAAGTCCATGAAGCACTGTCACAGAGGCCATTGTCCTTGATGGTTCGTTGGAATGTACATCAACCGGCCAAGTTCTGAGCAGGTCCACAGGTGTCCTCAGGGAAGGGAGGGGGCAGAGGGAGCAGAGCGTCATGTTTACATAACATCCAGGAGAAGTTGAAGATAGCCAGCCATCAAGGCCATGCAGGGGAACCAGATTCAGAAAAACAATAATTATTTGGGTTAGGCTGACTCTTAATTTCCGTCAGCCTTGAGAGTCTCACTGGTGCTTCTCAAAGGCAAATCCAAATAGAGAAATTCCTGGTCTTTTTGCCAAATCCAAGCGAACAACTTTCTCCAAGATTTATACCATTTCACCCCTGAGTCCAGGAACCGCAACCCGCTTGCGATCCTGTATAAGGATCACATCCAGTCTGCGATTCAGCTCACATAACATCTCAGTCTGAGTGTTGATCGCTCTGAAGATCCCATCACACATGCCAGGCAGCCTTACAATGGCCAGAACAGCTGCTGACATTCTCCGAATTTCCCGATATGCCAGGTAACCGCTGACTCCAAAAAGCAGAAATCCTGATATCAAACATCCAATTATATACACATCTTCCACATCCTCGACTGACATTATCGACAGACACACAATCCTCCACTTCTGCCAGGAGTCCATCGTTTATCCGGAGAAAAATGTCCCGTCCGGGCAAATGGGCTCTCCCGACCCCTGTCTTCTCGTCGAGAAAATTTGATCAAATAAATAAGTCAAACAGATGTGGTAAATGTCTAATGTTGCCAATTACACTCTGCTTCTTCCTATATAGTTCAGTGGTAACTGAATCAGTAAAATACTATGAAATGATATGTATTACACATGCATATGTCTGTCTGTACTGCATAGGCAGAGGCAGGACACAATATGTTCATGTTAACAAACCACCTTGGATACCGTAAGAATAGGTATTTTGAAAAGTAAATAAAGGCATAAAGATAAAATAACAATAGTTCAAAGGGGACTATGCTTTACAGATAATAATATATATCTTACCATAATGGAGTTTTCATTCAACCAAAGGTCTTTTTCTGATAGGAAATAAGATAAGTATCTACTATTGATCTGTTATAAAAAAGAAAAATATCAAAACATTCTTATTGGCATTACAGCACTACAACCCTTTGTATTATTGCTGGCCAGCTTTTGCATGTTTCCACTAATGTTTCCAGTGATTTGTCTTTGGTGGTGAGCTTTACGTCTTTAAGGTTGGAAGGCATCACACCCTGATCTTTAGCTCCCTCCACAGATTCTCTGTCAGATTCAAGTCAAGACTCTGGATGTGCCACTCCAAAATGTTACATATTGCACATGTAGCAAGTATGTAACAAGCATATGGGTAAAATCAAAACAGCAAGTAAAAACCTGTATTTGCCAGGACTTGAATAATTCTGGGCTTATATACTAAGAATAACTTACATATAGTTGGAGTCTTTTGTCTAATCAAGTTACTTTTGATGGCTATTGTTTGTGTTTGATTTTATTTAGGGTTTCCAGAATAAAGGAAGATAATACAAATTCACACCACACTATTCTGATCTTTATTTGTAAAAGCTCCAGGAAACCATGGATAATTTTTTCTTCAGTTTCACAATCATGCACTACTTTGTGTTGGTCTGTAGTGTGACATACATTAAGGTTTGGGGTTGTCACATTAGAAAGGTGGAAAGGTGCATTCCAAAAAAGTGAATCAAAAAAATTATCTTTGTGCTTTTACAAATAAAACAATAGTCTTTGTAAATCTCATATTCACAGTATTATAAATCTGTAGGGAATAATCTGGTTCAGCCCAAGGCGGAGAACCATATTGCCTGTATCACAAATTGCAACTGGTAATATGATTCATCCCAGTGGAATCTCTATTATAGTTAAGATTGTTTAAGTTTTTTTTCTCTCTTGTTTTGAAACACCTTGTTTGCTCTTATGTTTTAAAAAACTTTCTAGAGGGAGCATATCTGCCAAAGAAAAAGTTTCCAAAAAGTTATATATGAGGGAAGAAAACATTTCAGACTTTTGCAAAAGACCTCTGGGGGTTAAATTAAGATGTTATATCAGCGAATGTCATCAACATGGCAGTAAACTCACCAGACAGATGGTAGAGGCTGTATGTATCATGGAAGCACGCTCTGTCGGTTCCCCTCTATGTTCACAAGACTGTCCTGGGATTTACATGGTCTGAGTCCATCCTTAATGAGAGCGGTAATCATTTTATGCACTGGACCACACAATCTAGCTAACGACAATTACTGTGAGTTAAAGAAACCAAACACACATTTCATACTTTCCCTGGGGTTTCCAGTTGCAGTCTTAATCACAGAGCTCCACAACATCCCCATTGCTCGCCAATCTTTGAAAATGATCTAATCTTGCATATCCCCAGTGAAAAAGGCAATTTTTCTCTCAGAAGTCACATCACCTAGAATAAGCATGCAAAACCCTATTTTTTTTTATCATAAACTCAACTTTTCCTTTTCTTTTTTTTTATAACATTCTAAGTTTTAAAGAATGCACCCAGTTTTTTCCACCAAAGAAATAGTACAGAAAAATATTTAATGGTTTTGTTTAATTTAAGTGCTCACAAATTTACCTGTGAATCATTTACAAATTAGTTTAAAACAGAACACCTGGATCCCATCAGCACAGAGATACTAAACATTTAACAGCTCCTTATACTTTGTCCCAGAAAGTTGACAGACCCAACAAGACAGAACAGCACTTTCTGGCATGATTTGATTCAAAATGACGCACACACAAACAGATTGGAAGCAGCTAACAAAACGCAAGTTGAAATTATTGTTGTATTTGAAAAAGTAGCACGAAAACCTTTTAAATGTAAATTTTCCTAATGTTCTATTGCAAATACCTTAGTTTATCAATTTTGTGCTGCTGGTTCAGTGTGAAAGAAAGCACAATCCTGCTGTCCTTGTAGTACTCCCCAGATATTTGTTTTCCCTTTGCCTTCACTGCACTTAGTCTCCTTACGGTCTGTGGCGTTTCTCTTCATACATTTATATATTGGAGACTTTTAAACATCTACCAACCTTGCTGTGGAGAAAAAATCACTATCAGTGATTTCATTAGATTAGGACAGGAAGCAGATAAAGGGTTTGCTTACTGCAACTAAAAATACCCTATTGGTTAGGAGACCTGCCAATCAAGAGACAGTCAAAAAAAAGTCTTGTGGAAAACAATGTGTCTGTGAAGAAGAAGCAGCAGCACTAGCGGCAAGATGACAGACCAAGAAACTACGATACAAAGCCAGGTAATGTTAAAAAGTTTATATATGTTTTAATGTCGTTAATATATGCTCTCGGTCCGTCATCTTGGCGCATTGCTGCTGCTTCTTCTTCTTCTGCTGGCGGTTCACAACAAATTCAGAGGTGCATACTACCACCTACTGTACATCATTGTATACTCCACCCAGTATAGTCTATGTTTTAGTTTCGTATTTCATAAAAATAAGAACAATGCTTTATTTATAATACTCTTGATTCCCCCCCTATCTCCCCTCTGTTCCTAATATTCCTTTTAGACTGGATTATCTCCCATTCCGGCACTACGTTTACTGGCGGTGAGGAGTGTGACAGCGCATTCGCAACGCGAATCAACTAACTATGTGCTCCACTAACCAGCCTGAGATCATGTGATGCCAAGTCGCTGTTGTAATTTCGTATTCTCATAGAAAATAAATCGTATTCACAAACTGTTATGGCATATTGTATTCATAAATAATAAACCACAACTGTAAACTTGAACTTTGTGTTTCTAATTTCTTGAAGCTGTAACATTTTATTTTGTATTCTTATAGAGAAAATATACAATACCTCTTTTGGATTTTACTTATGCACAACTATTGACTAATATGCACACATTTCCGTCTTTACATACACATGGTTTTTGACAGCGTTCTTACCCCATAGTTTTCCCAGTTTTGCTTTAAAAATAAATACAAAACTATGCTTTTTCTTCCATTCACTCAAGAAAGGTCAAGCTAGGGCATTAAGATTACAGTGAATTACGAGTTCTAAAAAGCAGTTTGTAATAGAATACAAAGCTAAGTTATGTCTAAACATTTTATTATTTGGGGAAGGACTATTTATTAAAAGGTGTTGAATTTTAAATAGATATAGCTAGTAAAGAAACTGTTACAGCCTCTTCTTAGGATGGTTTCTTTGTATGATTTTTTTCTCTTTTAAAGGAGTGTCTTACTTTAAAAGACACAAGAAGCCTACAAATTGGCAAATGTTTATTTTCTCTCTTGCACCATACCCAAACCAGGTAGAGGTAAAGGCAATGGCTTATGTGGTACGATTACACCCCTGTTAACCTGTGATTATTACCTGTTTGGATTTAATTGGTTTATTAAACACCATGTTGAACTAAAATAGATGCCAGTTTTTTGTTTTGTTCATTTTTGTCTTTTCCAGGCAACTCTAATTATGTTTGTTGTCTAACAAAGCTATGGAGCTTTGAAGGGCATAACAGCTTGTGAAAAGCTATATCCCAGGTGATTTTAAGAAAGTTAAATGCCACAGTGCTTGGTGGTGGAATGTCTATATTTAGATTTTTGTTTTTTTTATGTTCCCCTCTCCTGCACAAAACAAGGTTTAGTACTGAGTGCCACTCAGTTGTGCAGTTATCATTACCTTTTGTGGTGGAAACAGCACATTTTATGTGTGTCTACTGCAGAAAGGTAGTTTTCCACCTTTTGTATTATTTTTGCAAGCCCACCATGAAACTTACTGCACTACAAGCCCCTCTGCTGTGGTATTCTCTTCTATGACCAGTCCTGAAACAGAAAAACACATTGTGGAAACAATTGATGGATGCAGCTTAAACTACAAATAATGTCTTCTTTATTAGCAAAAGAAAATCACTGCTATATCTGCCACTACAGTGGCTGGCTGAGTCACTTTAAATGAAAGGTTTTCTGTTATAACAATATAAATGCCTCCATGACAATTTCACCGGATTGAGGCAGGGTTATGTATAACAACACATTATTGTCATCCGTTTTATGAAAGCAACGTCTTTTTTCTGCTGCGCCAGCTGGGAGGTTGGTTGCTTCTTGCAGTCCCCATATTTCTTGATCTGTCTCAGCTTCTTGTTTAATTAGCTGGAGAAGTCAGTGTGAGGCATGGAACTGTTGAAATACAGTGGTGTTGCATTTGTTGACTGTGGTTAGTATGAATTTTTCTTATTCAGATTGCCATAGTATCTGGTTTTCGAACAAAAGAAAAAAAACACACATGATGACGTAACTATTATAAAATAGTTAGCCTGATTTGTAGCTGTACAATGCCTTGAAAACGTGACATTTACATCTTACGCATTAGACTCACAAACTATAATGTGCTTTAGTGAGACATTCTGTTAAACGTTTACTCACCAACTACAAACTTGAATGTATTTTATTAGGATTTTATGTGATAGACTAACAATCAGCATATAATTGTAAGGTGGAAATGTGAGGCATGCTTATCAACATTTAGTGGGACTATTTCCCCTGCAATTAAAGCTTGAGATCTTTTGGGGTATATCTCTACCAGCTTTGCTCATCTAGATGATAACACTTTTGGCCATTGTGCTTTGCATAATAGCTTAAGCTTAGTTAAGATATATGTTAAAAGTCTAAAAACAGACTTTTTAAAGTCTTTTCAGAGATTCTGTTTCAGAAAAAAAAATTTTTGGAGTGGGACTTTGCACTACATTCAACATGCTACTTAAGCTCAAGTTAACCCTATTTTATCAAAATGAATTACTGTTGTCAAAAGTGGAGTTAAAGTACACAGTAAATAATGTTTTTAGTTAGGAGGAAGCAATACATTTCTTTTGTATCAATGAGGTGTCTTCTTTACTTTATCTGCCTGAGCAATTCCCAAAATTTAATAAGAGCTTTGGAAGGTAAGGTTGCCATCTCCCTCTCTCTTTGTGCTGCTTTTTGGACTTTTCTCCATTGTGGGGCTTTCTCTTGGCAGCTCAGCTCAGTGGACCTTGACTGCATTTCATTAGACAGGAGGTCCTCTGAGTTTTTAAGGCAACAAAGCCTGTTTCTTCCACTGGCACATTTGTGCTTCTCCTCCTTTTGTTCTGACTGGCATGGACATCTGCTAAAATATCTGTTAATAAGATACCAAAAATAAAGATGCAATTTCTCTGCAGGGAAATCTTATATTTAGCATTTAGCTTAGAAAATAGAGCCTTACCTGTTAAGATTTTTGTAAAACATATTGCTCAAGAACTGTTCACTTTTATATTCAGTCTTCAAAGGCCATATGTCATCATGTTGTAGAGGCTGAAACAAAAAAATCTTAACATCTGAAACAAATTGAACACTCTTCAGTTATGCCCCATGAAACAGGAAGGTGTTGCCATATATGGATAATTAATTTACATCTATAACAGCCCAATATTCTTGTCTCTGTCTTTTTTATGTATCAGATAACATATCAGATGAGTGTGTACTCAACAGTAGGGTGTAGTGAGAACTTTTGCTACAAATGCCATTTATGCAAGAAACATTGTTGAGCAATGTGAAAAAAAAACAAAAAAACATTTGATTTAGATTTATTTCTGCCCAACTCACTTTTTTGTTGAAAATATGTTTTGAAACAGTGCAATACTTATTACAAGGAAATAAATAACACAAAGATTGGAACACAGTTTGTTCAAAGGCCATGACAGATAGCTCGCACAGAGAGTCAACAGGCAGACCACCAAGGTGACTGCAGGGTTGGTGAGCATATAGTTTGTCAGATATGAAAATCCTTTCTTGTGAGTGCGATTGTAGCAAGATTATTTATTTTGTGTTAAGCCAAATTTAGCTGCCATTTCAGGGTTGATTTACAAGTTACTGTGAGCAAACTAACTGCAGACTGACTACAGCTGCTATACTGTAGTGCAGTTGAACACTTTTGATTAAAACATAGATTATAAGAGATGAATGAAACCTTTACAGTTTCTACATGACTCCCTAATACATTTGTTAAGAAAAGTGCTGACAACCGTGGGCATCAGTGTAACAATGCTAGTCAGGACTAGAGCAAAATTAGAACATCCTCCTGAATGCTGCCAGATTTTTGTCATTTGAATTTTTTCAGAAGCTATTATACCTGACTATACTGAACCACTTGTAGGCTGGGGTGGCCACAGAGCACTTTTTAATGCTTTGGAAGGTCTGTTACGTCTTCAAGCCACTGCTCTGAGATAATTTCTGTTAATTTCATCCTCTTCATCAGACTCTTCATTCTTTAACTCAGTTTCAACCTGGAGACTACAGTACTTCTATCTTGGTTGGACACTGTGTTATGCATTGAGACCTAAGTTTGGCATGTCGAACATCACAACATTACTCTGGCAATTTACGATTGAAGCCTTGGGTGCCTTGTACTTGCTTTTTTCCTTCACACTTTCTTTTCTTTCACATTGTTCACAATTTTCGACATGGAAAAAATAACATGGTGATTTACAAGTTGAAGTTAGACAATTATAATATGCTGCAAGCCCTTTAGGAAAAAGTTCTGCAGAAGAGATAATGATTCTTTGTGTGTTATAACAAGTCCCTTTTATAACTTTTTATAACAACTTACTGGGTTTCTGCTGGGCAACACGGATGCATTGTACAGTTCTGTATATGAATCTAGAAAGATGCAATTCATTAGTTGAATAAATAGCTCACAGACCTTTCCCCCAATGATGTTGCACTTGCTGCAGAAATTATTGTTTATGCAGGTGATTGTGTTCAACATGCACATTTCAGCACCTTGACCCTGCAGATCAAATTTCTAATCATAGCATTTGGCTCAAGGACCACAAAGATCCAGTGATGCATTTAAAAAACATCCATATTAATGACAGGAGGTGGAAAATGCTGTGTAAGTGATGCATGAGATTGCATTATCATCCGGGCGCCAAAAGCCCAAGTAACAATTTCGTGAAGTGCAAAATGTAAATCAAAATACTGTTGCAACATTCAAGTCCTTTTTGATCTATAATGACGTAGAATTGGAACCATTAGAACCAGGTACACAGACAGATCAGATTAGAAATGCTTTAGCCACAAAAGATAGAAAAGGGAGGGAGACAAAAGACCTCGTCTCTTCCTGATCCCTTTGAGCAATCACAATATCTCCCTGCTGAGATAACTGACTCATTTTGTCAGATGCTGTTTGAGATTTGCCCTGTGAAATGGACTGTGAGCCTCTAAGCTAGAACAAAAAAAGGACCCATAGGTTTCCAAAGCAACTGTTTCTGTTCATTAGTCAGCGGTGAATGAGTTCAGCCTGGCTGGTTTTTATAATTAAATTAAATAAACAAGATGGTGTGACTTGCATGAGAAGTATTTTAATATGTACAAATGTAATTGCTTGGTTACAGCGCCATAATAATTGTCAATCCATTGGGCATTAAGTAAAAATGGAGAAAAGTAAGAATAGCAATAGATACTTTAGCTAAAATAGAGGACAAATAGTGAGTTGGATAATGGAAACAGCAAATGGAAGTCTTTTCTAACTAGTGTGGACACAGTGCTGCACTCAGCAGAAGCACACCTTCAACACACATTTATGATGCTGAGTAAAAGATGAAGGTTTTTACACTACTGCTTTAGCTTAATAACTTTAAATCTTAGTCATATTCACTATAGGTGATGTTAGGTGTGTGCCCAGAGCATCAAATGATATTAAATCAAAACGAACTTAAACAGAGTTTCCGTTTCAAGGTGTGAACACTTTTGCAACCAGATTATTGCACCTTTTTTTTTTTTACATATTTTCTCCCAAATTCGATTTTTTTGTTGAATTGTAAGGATATATTTTACATTAAAGCTGAAAAAAATGGCATTTTAATAGTGGTGTGTACACTTTATGGTACATAAATATGGCCTGCCAGCAGTGTTGCCTTGCAGCAAGAGGGACCTGGGTTTGAAGCCTGGCCTGGCATCTTTCTGCATGGAGTTTTTGGGTTTCCTGTGCATGTGTGTGTTCTCTCAGGGTACTCGTTTACTCCAACAGCCAAAACAAATGTGCATGTTTGTCTAGGTGTTGCACAGTGATGGTATAGCAACCTGTCCAGGGTGTTTCCTGTGTCTCACCCAATTAATGTCCTGCCTCCCTACCATGGGAGAAAAAAGGACATTTACATTGGATGGATGTATGATTAAACAGAGCAACCTTTTATCTTAGTTGTGTACATTTACTTTGATAGTCTATAACCTCTTTTAGTTTAAAATAAAAGTTTGTTTTTCAGTTTCAAAACCTACATGTTAGAATTATGATTATTGATTGATTAATCTTTATAAATAATTATAATTAAAAATCATAATTTGACTAAATCAATTTCTTAACCAAAATCCTCATTTATGAATCGAGTCCAGAGATGTCTTCTGGTGTTGTAATTGTGGCTCAACGCCTTTGATAATTACAACCGTTAAATACTCAGTAATAATTAATAACTATTACTAGAGATGTCACTGTTTAATCATCCGTTTCTGCCGAAACATGTGGAACTTTTAACCTTATCTTGACTGACAAATCACTCTTGCACAAAATAAACACAGAAACGCTTTCTGTTTATTTATGTGAACATTTATTAAATCACAGCTGATATAATCTGTTCTTCCGATTTAATAATCTTCACCTAATCCAACATGCAAAGTTCTACACAAAAGGGGTAAAATATCTAACTAAACAAAAATAAAGCAAAACAGCAGTATGGGATCAAACCAGCAGCTATGGCAAAAATGATAATATGACAAAGGGGTGTGGTGGTGAGTGGAGGTTGGGGCGCAGCTCCAACTGTAACTCAGTTATACTCAGTCATAAAACCTCCCCCATCTCTGTGAGGTGAGCAGACAAAGGGTTATAAAACTTTTGGGGGCAAGCTAGCAAGCAGTAAGGTTGAAGACAAAGAAAATGGGGAATTTCACCATGAGGTTATTTTACTGTCCAGTCTCACAGCGCACCTGTGCTTGCTCTCAGGTGTTCAACAACCCGCAAAACACACACAAAGCTGGCTAGCGCAGCGGCTTCCAGACATCTAACATGGCACATCAAAGTTTCAATAACAAGGTTACAAGCACATACAGGGGTTGGACAATGAAACTGAAACACTTGGTTTTAGACCACAATAATTTGTTAGTATGGTGTAGGACCTCCTTTTGCGGCCAATACAGCGTCAATTCATCTTGGGAATGACATATACAAGTCCTGCACAGTGGTCAGAGGGATTTTAAGCCATTCTTCTTGCAGGATAGTGGCCAGGTCACTACGTGATACTGGTGGAAGAAAACGTTTCCTGACTCGCTCCTCCAAAACACCCCAAAGTGGCTCAATAATATTTAGATCTGGTGACTGTGCAGGCCATGGGAGATGTTCAACTTCACTTTCATGTTCATCAAACCAATCTTTCACCAGTCTTGCTGTGTGTATTGGTGCATTGTCATCCTGATACATGGCACCGCCTTCAGGATACAATGTTTGAACCATTGGATGCACATGGTCCTCAAGAATGGTTTGGTAGTCCTTGGCAGTGACGCGCCCATCTAGCACAAGTATTGGGCCAAGGGATATGGCACCCCAAACCATCACCGATCCACCCCCATGCTTCACTCTGGGCATGCGACAGTCTGGGTGGTATGCTTCTTTGGGGCTTCTCCACACTGTAACTCTCCCAGATGTGGGGAAAACAGTAAAGGTGGACTCATCAGAGAACAATACATGTTTCACATTGTCCACAGCCCAAGATTTGCGCTCCTTGCACCATTGAAACCGATGTTTGGCATTGGCATGAGTGACCAAAGATTCGGCTATAGCAGCCGGGCCGTGTATATTGACCCTGTGGAGCTCCCAATGGACAGTTCTGGTGGAAACAGGAGAGTTGAGGTGTACATTTAATTCTGCCGTGATTTGGGCCGCCGTGGTTTTATGTTTTTTGGATACAATCCGGGTTAGCACCCGAACATCCCTTTCCGACAGCTTCCTCTTGCATCCACAGTTAATCCTGTTGGATGTGGTTCATCCTTCTTGATGGTATGCTGACATTACCCTGGATACTGTGGCTCTTGATACATCACAAAGACGTGCTGTCTTGGTCACAGATGCGCCAGCAAGACGTACACCAACAATTTGTCCTCTTTTGAACTCTGGTATGTCACCCATAATGTTGTGTGCATTTCAATATTTTGAGCAAAACTGTGCTCTTACCCTGCTAATTGAACCATCACACTCTGCTCTTACTGGTGCAATGTGCAATCAATGAAGACTGGCTACAGGGCTGGTCCAATTTAGCCTTGAAACCTCCCACACTAAAATGACAGGTGTTTCAGTTTCATTGTCCAACCCCTGCATCATTCAGAACACATTAGATTACATAGCGAATCTCATCGCACTAAAACCTCCTGTACCCTGCCCAGGCTTTCTAAGAAAGAAATAAAAATAAAGGATGGGTTTTACTTGTTGAAGCTTTCTTTCTGAGCGGAGTTGAGAGAGGAAGGGGAAAGTTACTGTGCGTCCACAGTTAACTTCAGGAATGCGGTCAATCTTCGTCCTCTGGCCTCCTTAGCGATAGGGAAAATATGATCTGACCATCAAAGTTGACTAGGACCAAAACACTGTGGCAATTCGTCTCCTTGAAACTCCGTGTTTTTTTTTAGTTACGTGTTAAACTCACGTCTTCGATCGGCAAAGTGAAATGTCTGGCCTTATTATTCCAGAAACCTCAGTTATGAATTCTTCGTTGGCCAACGAGAGAGAATAAATGAAATCCACTCGGGACTCTTCTCCAGGTGATGCTTCAGATGTTGGTGACCGTGTCACAGTCTCCAGCTGAAGGCAAAATGGTGGGTTGTCTCATCCTCTGTTATATAGTTGACGGTGGCCTCAGGGCTGCGACGCCCCTGTCTTATCAGCCGACGGGATCTGTAGGAGCGGACTGTCCTGGATACAAAATGGCCAAAAACGCCAGGAGGCCTGATGGCGTCCATCAACGTGCAAATGGTCCAATATTCAGCAAACAAGTGGTCCAACAATGTTAAAAATATGTAAATACTTCACACAATTAATTCAGTTAGTTGAATTGCCACCACAGCTTGTCATCAAGCTCAGCAGAAGCTTGGTAATGATTTCTTCATTCAGGTGTGTTGAAGCAAGGAAACATCTAAAACAACATAGGGCAATGGCCTTTGAGGACTCACTTTAGACACTAGAGATTTCTGATGTTATTGGTGTCTAAATGTGCAAGGCAGAGAGGACCAAAGAGACCACAGAAAAAAAAGAAAATGTTGAGTTGAGAAACAATTATGTAGAAAACTGATTTATTAAGAGATGCATGTTACCTAAGGAAAGCAGAAATTTGGAACCTAACTTGGTACCTGATTTTGCTGATTGTGTATAGTTGTAAACAAGCTGTCTCTGATGACAGGTTATTCTCCTCTCTCTCCACTGCATCTGAGGTCTTGGTCATTTAATATATATGGTATGGTATAACTTAGTCACTATTGTCTCAGATTGTCTCAAAAGCTAGTGGTGAAATTTTCTAAAATGATTAAAATAACCTGATGGGGGATGAACTGTAAATGGACAAGTATATGCATAGGCTGGTGCTAGAAAATTTTCTCTACAGGTTATGCACCAATAAGGCATTAATATTATGATCACTGACAGCTGAAGTGAATTAAACAGATTGTTTCTTCATCACTGCATCTATTAGAAGGTGGGATATATGAGGCAGAACGTGAACATTTGTCCTCAAAGAGGATGTGTCAAAAGCAGTAAAAGTGTGCAAGCAAAATGATTTGACCAAGTTGTGACATGGGCCAAAATGTGATTGCTATACCACTGTTTTAAAGCATCTTCAGAGCTGCAGCTCCTGTCAGGTGTTCTTGACCTGCGGTGGTCAGTATCTATTAAAAGTAGTCCAAGGAAGCAACAATGTGGTCTGAAATGATAAATCAAGTTTCCTTTTATATCATTTGGTTAGTTGGGTGTTTAAATGTTTAACCCATTTATTGATGCATTCTCTGCTTTTATTATATTTTTTCACCATAAAATCAAACGAAGGCAAGCCAGCAGAGGCAGTATGATATATTGAGCAATGCTCTTCTGGGAAACCTTGGATCCCGTATCCATGTGGTTGTTACTTTGACTTTTAAAACTATTTAATCATTGTTGCAAACTATGTACACCCTTTCCTGGAAATGGTATTCCCAGATGCAGCTACCTCTTCTGATAATGTCCCATGCCACAAAATGGAAAGGGTTCAGGAATTTGTTGAGCATTGCAATTAGAGATTTTGGCTTGGCCTTCAAATTCCCCAAATTTAAACTAGCGTCTGTGGGGTGTGCTGAACCAACAAATTTTGATCCATGAATGTCCTACCTTACATTTTACAAACTTAAATGATAAAGGCTCCTAACACCTTGAGAGCTTACAATTTACAATTTTTCATCTGACTGGCACCAAGCTGTGGACCATCAGGATGGATGAATGACAAGCAAGGGCTTTGACATTAAAGATATCTGCATAACAGCAAAGAACTCTTTTCATTACGTGTTTTATTTTGGTATCTTCAGAAGAGATGTCATAATCTATTGTTGCCACATAAGCACCACCACTACAAGGAAACAAGTGTTCCCCAAAGAATGCTGTAAACCTCGCAGCTGCACACTGTCCTTTTATTCAATTCAATTCAATTCAAAAATACTTTATTAATCCCAGAGGGAAATTAAATGTTGTTGTAGCTCATTATGAAGGTTTCTTCAAAGAGCCGTTGTAGATGCTGATGGATGTGGGCAGGAAGGATCTCCTGTAGCACTCCATCTTACAGCACATCTGAAGAAGCCTCTGACTGAAGACACTCTGTTGTTGTAGGACAGTCTCATGAAGAGGATGCTCAGGGTTCTCCATAATGTTCTTCATTTTATGAAGAATTCTTCTTGATCATTGACTAGAATGATTCCTAGGCAATGATACCACTTCAATCTGAGAGAGAGCAAAGAGAGCAGGGTAAACTGAATTGAGGGCACAGTTTTGATTTGTGCAAAGAACAAGTTTGCATGTGGTGAGAAGGAGGCAAGCAGAAGTAGAAAACATATCTGCGAGAGGCATTAAATCTGAGTGTGGAAACAAAGATTTGAGGGAGAACTGAGTATACTTACAGCTAAAATTTTGAGTCCAAGCATTACAAGTTTTGAGGGCAAAAATATGAAATCCTGCTCTTTAATTTAAAATGTAGGCTCTTGATATTTGACAACTTAAATGAGGCACCTCATAGGTCCCCCATTTACTCATTTGAGAGTAAAAGTGGGACAATCCCAATATTATGCAGGTAGCCATATTGTTATGCCTCATTATTGTTGTATGAATGGCCATAAAGGACGTTTGAAACAAAGACATTTTGAAAATAGCAATAAAAACAGAACATAAATATCAAAGAGAAAAAAAAGTAGTTGTTTGAGCCAACATTCATCTCCACACAAATACTTCAGAGGCAAGTAAATGAGCCAAGAGGGAGTGAGCCTGCCAAGAACTCTGCAGGACTCACAGCTGGTCAAATGGGAGAAGGTGGTAGACAAACTAGACACTTATTATGATTCTGGGACACTTGCTCTGATTATGCCCTAATTGTCATTCTCAACAAAGATGAAGTGCTGCCCCAGACAAAATGCCAAATTTATGCCAAACATTGGGTACAATTCAGCAACAGCCAATAGCTGAAAACTTGAAGTTGAAACTCAAAGATGGAAAAACTACATGCATACCACTGAGGACGATTGTGAAGATTTTGTGGCATGTTTTTTTTTCCATTAACCTGTGACTTTGTTACCTTGAATCTGATTTCAGAAGGGCAGTTTGACCCACAAGACCTTTTGATTGATAAGAACACTTAAGCCTGAAGGGTCATTCTGTGTCCACAGTGGGCCTCAAAGCAACCATTACTTCTCCGTAAAGCTAGGGATTCACTCTGTGGTGATGAATGAGTCAGAGGCAGGGAGTATTCAGGGATGGGGGGTGACAAAGCCCCATGTCACAGTGGAGCACAGCGGGACAGGGGCAGAGGAATGGGAGTCAGTCGTTTACGCCTAAGGGGAGGAGGGGTCTTATAAATGGCTCTTGCTTTGGGCCAACTACTCTATTAATTGACCTGACAAAGTGGTCTGTCTCCTCTCAACCACTGTTTTTCTGGCTGGGTGCAATGTTTGTCGTAAGCCTACAGGTGGAAAATAAAAGACAAAAAGGGATGCTGAAGTGATGAGAGCTCAAGGTCATAGAGGCAGTTTTAAAGCTCACTTTTTATCGTCTATTATGATCATCAATTAAATGTAATGAGACTTAAGAGATTTTAATTGTAATTTTTTTTTTTTACAATTTCTAGGATTATATTTTTATGAACAACTTAATTACTGAGATATAGGACTGCAGGGAGTCTCGACTGTAAAAAGTCAGCATTAGGAAATTAAACCCTGAAGTGAAGTTCAGTTCTTTATATGTTGGGTATTAGCCAAAGTTGTTTCAATAGTTCAAGACAATTTGTGAAGTTAAGAAGGTTACACTGTCCTTTCCATGGGGAACTGTAAAGATTTAGATAAAATGCTTTAAATGGAAATATGACAATAAAGGGGAGAACTGTTGACTTTCATTTATTTTGTTTTTCTTAAGGAATGCATTGTGGCTTTACCTTGGTCCAATGTAATTTGGAGACTGCTCAAGACAGCAGTTAAGGATATATTTTTTGTTTAATTAAATATACCAAAGGAACAAAAATGAACACAGATTTATAATCCCTTATGTCAGGGATCCAGTGGTGTTCTGTCTGTGCACTCTCTTAATTCCTCTTCTGGTGCTACAGGGAACTATAGTGGGTGGTACTGAGCTGCTGAGACCTACACCTGGAGCTGACTGCAGATCATAAAACACCTGTTGGAATTATGGATCTGAGAATATTATTTAATATTAATATTTTAATATTTTATCAAATAATATTTTGGTCTGTTAAGGGTTGTCCTGTGAATACCAGCCCAGTAAGGCGATAGTATTAGGACAAAATAGAAAAGTGTGAGATGAGCTCTGACATTATTGAACAGCATAAACTCTGCACATATATGGAATGAATTCACACAATTTCTTAAAATACAAGAATTTATTAACAAAAATAAGTCAACTCAAAGTCAAACATATTTCAATCAACAAACTCTTTACTATGTTAAAACAATCCAAATAAACTACCAAGCAGAATGAAAGAATAGGGAAGACTAATAGGTTATGTACAATATAAACAAGTTGATTAAAGATGATTGGAAATTATGACCAAAAGAGTGATGCAACATTACCATGCAATGTTTATGTTTGAGAACCAAGGATTATCTTGAAGGATCTGGAAATGAAGTTAAGTTAGTCTTGGAACCAACTTAGGAAATAATCAGCAACATTTAGACAACCAATCACAATGCAAGATCAGATAAAATATTATTTTAATGAAATAATATTTTAAAGAATGATCTGCTGAATAAAACCAACCTTCTGGATGACTAATTCACAACGGTGTCTAATTAGCTACCTTCATTTATTCAAATAATATTTGAAGAAATATTATTAAGGGAACATTTTGGAAACGAGCCAAATCTTTCTGGAGCTTAATGAGCTTAATGGTGTTTACTTAGTTATCAAATCTAGTAAATGATGTTCAGGGACTATTATTCACTAGCTTGAAAACTAACAACCTTTCTGTTAGCAGTTGAGCTAACATAGAAGCTAATAGCTTAGCACCAGAATCAACACATACCTTTAAAATACCAGGGTTAATAAAAGGGTTAAAATGCATAAGCACGGACCCTTCAAGTAAAGTTTGTCTTAACTTTAAAAACATACAAAGAACACAACCTGAACATGTGTGCTGAAGATAGCCTGCTACCACCAAGATAGCTGAGTTCAACACAAACAAAACTTCATAAAATGAAAAACATTTAGATCATTTCATTCTAAACCTGTCTCTACCCAAAACACCTAACCTCATGAAACGTGGTGAGGAATGTTGTCCAAGCGACGAAGTTTGAAGAAGGTATCCATAGTGAACAAAGGTTAGCCACAGCTGACCTCCTTAGCTGTGGGGGGGGGTTGAAGGTGCTCTGGGAACAAAGGGTTAGCTTCCCACTAACCTCCAGCTGTGGATGAAGAACTGCTACTTATCTTTGCATATGATCGATGATCGTATGGCTTCCATGGATCCAGTTGAAGAGTTTATGTCTGTTTGCCAGCAAAGAGACATCAGCACGTTGGGCCTCCCCTGACCGGTCCCACTAGAGGCCGTGTGAAAAGAGAGCGGATGTAGCAACAGCTATGCTTTTGTTTGGGTAGTGGCGTCACAGGAAGTCCGCAGTTATCCCGTTTCCTGGCTGTGCTGGAAGAAGGTTAATGCACTTTATTTTGAAAAGGTCCAGAAGAGTTCGTACCGGAGTTTGATGTTGAAATCCATGGCTGTGGGTCCCAACATACCTGAGTGTCAACCATAGTCGTACCTCTAGCCTGCCGTGTCTTACTTTATGCATTTCTCTTGTTTAACCAATTTTTTTTTTTGTCCAACCTGGCACCCTGCTCCTTCCTTTAAGGTTTCCTCCTTGATTCTCCCTGGCTCCTCACCTCCGTGTAGCAACCAATCTCCTTGTTAAAGTTCAACTGCTCAATTACCTCTCGGATCACAGCTCCTACGACCAGCAACCCTCTGGCTTCACTCTCTGGCTTCTTTCTGACAACCTGCCCGCCACATCTAGCATCTGCACATTGTCTCTCTCACGGACGAACACCTCTGGCCTCAGTTTACAACCCCCTAGGTATGGATTCCTCACAGCCAACACTAAGAACAACACCATCTTAGAATCCTTCCTCACAATTAAGTTTCAACCTCGCTCACCTTCTTCCTGCCTTCCTCTCTCACCACCTCTTGGATTAAGCTCCATCTGCCCTCGTTTGTTAAAAAACTATTGAACGTTTCATTGGCTACCGAGTGTTTTCTGTATGTGGGTCAGAAAGCTGTTAAAATCTGTGACACCTTATTTGTTTATGATATCTTAATCTGGGTTATTACTGGTCAGTTTAATCTAGGTTCTATAGGCAACTCCTTTAATCTCATGTCAGGTTCTGTTTATATAACTTTAGTTAAATCTACTCCAGTCTTATTAAAACCTTGTATCATCGTACATGTTTTTTTTTTTGCCCTGTTTCCATATGCTGTTTTAACATAGTTGGTTCTTACTCTTGGTCTTCTCAAATTTCCAAATACTGAATCAGCCAACCACAAAAAACCAATTTAAAACATTTAGCCAACTTGCTAAAGTTCAAACTGAACATCTGAATGGTGAAGAGCGGGAATTTAAGTGACTTTGAACATAACATGGTTGCTTGGTTTCATTGTTTCTGAAACACTGTTGAGTGTTTCAGAAACTGGTGACGTACTATGATTTCCATCAAAAATCTCCTCTCAGGTGGTCAAAAATGGCTTGTGAATGTCAGAGGTCAAAGGAGAATGGGTAGACCACTTTGAGATGATAGAAGTGCTATAACAGCAAGAAACCACACTAGGTGCAACATTCTGCAGCAATGAACCAAAAACTGAGACTACAATTTACAAAGGCTCACCAAAATTGGATAATAATAGAATGGAAAACCATTGAATAGTCCAATTTCTTTAAATTTAGGGTGTACCATTCAATTTTGACATAAATACTTTGTAAGTACACGTCTAGCCTGCCTTGTATCAAAGGTTCAGGGTGGTGGTGGTGTATGTGGTGTGGGCAGAGCCAGTCCTTGGCATAGGCCACATAGGCAGATGATTAGGGCGCCAACAGCTGGAGGGGGCGCTTCTGCGACAACTCAAAAAAGAAGAATAAAAAACCACATAGAACGAAAAAATAATAATAATAGCAACAACGTGCTGCTCTGACTGGCACCTTCTTCTAATACTCTGTATTGAAAACAAAATTTAGAAAAGAAAAACAGCAATACTGCACCCTGCGCCCCATTGCTCCTCATTTTGATGAACCGTTGCTGTCAATCAGACATGCTCAAAATTAAGATTGAACTTACCTACCGACACGCCACACTGAGCTTATCCAACATAAGTATGCAAAGAAGAGTTTAAATGAAGCAGTTTGTTTTCAAATGAGAGTTAAATGTTCCTTTATTTACAGTTGAGCTAATTTAAATTTTGTTTATATAGTGCCCCTTCACAACACATTGTCTATTTTTTATTCTCAAGGAAAAAAAGAAAAATTAAGACACTTACATTTTTTCATAAAGACAGATTCCAAGTCAATTACATACATTCTGAATTGACCCTAGTTATCAAAAAATGCAGTCAAGTTCAAGTTTTTTATTGAAATTGGTTAAAACATTTTCTATCTAAGGAAGCCCAGCAGATTGCATTGAGTCATTGACTTGCAGGATCCACTCCTCCTGGATGAGCATTTAGAGTAGCAACAGTGGACTGTTGCTTGCATTCTGTGAGCAAGCATGCAGCGAAAGCAGAAAGGAAAACTCCACAGGAGAAAACCTTCAGTAGAACCTGGCTTGGTGTGAGCAGCCATCTTCTACGAACCACTGGGGGTTTGAGAAGAGTACTCACACACACAAAAAAAACAAACATTTTTAGCACTTTAATTTACCCTTTCAATATTTTCATTATAAGTATTTACTGCTATATTTTAGTTATATTTTCGAAATAGAATACATTTAGATTTATCTAAATTTAAGGAAAGTTTATTCATATCAACCCATTTTTTTAATTCACGCATTTCCATTGTGATCACCTCCAAGACCTGCTGTAAATCCATACAAGAACACAAAACACTCACTCTTCTGCACACAGAACAAACGTCAATACATTTGATGCCCTACAAATTTCATTAATATGCATTATAAACATTTGGACCCAGGACTGGTATCCCACATGCCATACTCTTGAATACTGACTTATCTTGATTTATTTAAACAAACTGTTATATAGCTCTTTAACCAGTCCAACACAACATCTTTGACACCATACTTGGTACTCTTGCTTTTTTTAATAGTATATCATAATTGACAGCATCAAATGCTGTTTTTAAATCTAGAAACACTTCAAGTGCACATTCTTTTATTATCAGTGGATTTAATTATTTCTTCTGCCAAGTTCATCAATGCAAGAGCTGTTGCTCCATTATTCCTAAACCCATATCAACTGCCAGCAACTCATTTTTCTCAACAAAGCTGTTAAATTTGAAATAAATAGTTTTTCAGTATTTTTGAGAAGTGAGAAAATACCAATAATAGCCTGTAATTATTGAAATCGTGTTCATCTCCTGATTTATAAATGGGAAGAACTGGCTATTTCCATTTAATTTGGAAAAACACCATTTTGAAAGTACAGGTTACAGATATACATTTAAGGTTTTATGATCCCATCAATAACACTCTATTGTTTTCATGTCAATGTCATTCCAATCTGTACTGGATTTACTCTTGAAACCATTTTCACTATCATAAATCTCACTCTCTTCTACTGTTCTTAGAATCATGAGACTCTCATTCCTGTCAACATGATCTAATGTGTCTATTTCTGTATCAGTAACCTTAATTGCCTCCGATAGTGTTGGACCTATGTTTCCATTTACTACTGCATTCATATCTCTTTCATATTTTTCATTCTCAGTAAAGTATAGGGGATAGTCATTAATTCCTCGTTCTGTTTTTTATTAGACTGTTAAATACATTGTAGGTACTTTTTCTTGTCCTTTTTTGTATGTATGCTATTCTAATTTATCTAGGAAGTCATTTATTTTATAAGTTCTCAATATGTTTATCAACCTATTTTTGTACTTTTTATGTTTTCTGTTTAGGTGTCTCTTTTTAGAAATTTGTGATAAAGATTATTCTTTCTTATACAGGCATTTTTTAATCCTTAAATCATCCACGGTCTTCCTGTGATATTTTGTTTTCTATGATCGACTACTCTGCAGTTTTTATCATATAATGTTTTAAATATATTCAAAAATATTTCAAATGCTTTATTCACATTAGAAACTTCATATAATAAATTCCAGTTTTGCTGTAATAATTCATTTTTAAAAGTATCCAATATCTTCTCTGTTGTAATTCTTTTATACTTATCATTAGCATTTTCATTTATCAGATGTTCATTAACATATACAGGTCCTTCTCAAAATATTAGCATATTGTGATAAAGTTCATTATTTTCCATAATGTAATGATGAAAATTTAACATTCATATATTTTAGATTCATTGCACACTAACTGAAATATTTCAGGTCTTTTATTGTCTTAATACGGATGATATTGGCATCCAGCTCATGAAAACCCAAAATTCCTATCTCACAAAATTAGCATATTTCATCCGACCAATAAAAGAAAAGTGTTTTTAATACAAAAAACGTCAACCTTCAAATAATCATGTACAGTTATGCACTCAATACTTGGTCGGGAATCCTTTTGCAGAAATGACAGCTACAATGCGGCGTGGCATGGAGGCAATCAGCCTGTGGCACTGCTGAGGTCTTATGGAGGCCCAGGATGCTTCGATAGCGGCCTTTAGCTCATCCAGAGTGTTGGGTCTTGAGTCTCTCAACGTTCTCTTCACAATATCCCACAGATTCTCTATGGGGTTCAGGTCAGGAGAGTTGGCAGGCCAATTGAGCACAGTGATACCATGGTCAGTAAACCATTTACCAGTGGTTTTGGCACTGTGAGCAGGTGCCAGGTCGTGCTGAAAAATGAAATCTTCATCTCCATAAATCTTTTCAGCAGATGGAAGCATGAAGTGCTCCAAAATCTCCTGATAGCTAGCTGCATTGACCCTGCCCTTGATAAAACACAGTGGACCAACACCAGCAGCTGACACGGCACCCCAGACCATCACTGACTGTGGGTACTTGACACTGGACTTCTGGCATTTTGGCATTTCCTTCTCCCCAGTCTTCCTCCAGACTCTGGCACCTTGATTTCCGAATGACATGCAGAATTTGCTTTCATCCGAAAAAAGTACTTTGGACCCCTGAGCAACAGTCCAGTGCTGCTTCTCTGTAGCCCAGGTCAGGCGCTTCTGCCGCTGTTTCTGGTTCAAAAGTGGCTTGACCTGGGGAATGCGGCACCTGTAGCCCATTTCCTGCACACGCCTGTGCACGGTGGCTCTGGATGTTTCTACTCCAGACTCAGTCCACTGCTTCCGCAGGTCCCCCAAGGTCTGGAATCGGCCCTTCTCCACAATCTTCCTCAGGGTCCGGTCACCTCTTCTCGTTGTGCAGCGTTTTCTGCCACACTTTTTCCTTCCCACAGACTTCCCACTGAGGTGCCTTGATACAGCACTCTGGGAACAGCCTATTCGTTCAGAAATTTCTTTCTGTGTCTTACCCTCTTGCTTGAGGGTGTCAATAGTGGCCTTCTGGACAGCAGTCAGGTCGGCAGTCTTACCCATGATTGGGGTTTTGAGTGATGAACCAGGCTGGGAGTTTTAAAGGCCTCAGGAATCTTTTGCAGGTGTTTAGAGTTAACTCGTTGATTCAGATGATTAGGTTCATAGCTCGTTTAGAGACCCTTTTAATGATATGCTAATTTTGTGAGATAGGAATTTTGGGTTTTCATGAGCTGTATGCCAAAATCATCCGTATTAAGACAATAAAAGACCTGAAATATTTCAGTTAGTGTGCAATGAATGTAAAATATATGAATGTTAAATTTTCATCTTGACATTATGGAAAATAATGAACTTTATCACAATATGCTAATATTTTGAGAAGGACCAGTACATTTGTACCTCTAAGCTTGCTAGTTCTTTCTTTCGTTTTCATGCTTGCAAAGCGGATGATAATGACTGGTTTCTGATTTTTATTTTTTCCTTGGCAGAGGGTGAAATACTTGAGTATCCTTGTGTTCCAAATCTATATCTTTACTGTGAGTCTCCGTTGTCTGCGGGTGGCACCCTGGCATATGTCCTTTGTGTAGTTTCCAATACAGTGACTATAACATAATTTATTCTGGAATATGGTTCCAGATCTGATATTTGTTCCTCCAAAAGTGCAATTCTCTTATCCTTTTCTTCATTTTTCCTTCTGAGGTCTTTAATATCTTCTATAATGTTCATTGTTAGTTTTTGTTGTTTTTTGTTGTTTTGTTGTTTTTGAAATTGTTATTTTTTTGACATAACTTTGGTGATTTATTTATCTCTTCAAATTCCTAATCAGTTATTATTTTACTTTTTTTAGGTGGCATCTTTGTTGTATCCGTCAACCTCTAAGTGAGCTTGATTTCGGACTGTTTGCTAATAGTAGAGTCAATGGGCTTAGTGGTGGTAACTCCAACGCCCAGTAGTGGCAGCTCCTGGGCCCGATGATGTTAGCTCGTGTGCTTGGTGGTAGTGGTAATTCCCGAGCCAGTCAGTGGCAGCTTGCAGGCCCGGCAGTGAAAGCTCTCGGCAGTTATAGCTCCCAGCCTAGCATAGAAGCTCCTGTGCCTGGTGGTGACAGCTCCTAGGCCTGGCAGCTCCGGCTCCTGGCCTGGCTCAGATTGCTCGCGGCAGTGATAGCACAAACACGTCCTGCTTCCTCCACGTCTGCTTTCATATAAAAAAAAAAAAGGAAGGAAGGAAGGAGAATTTTAAATTTTATTCTGGATTTAACCGGGAGCCAATGAAGGAAAGCTAAAGTAAGAGAAATATGATCTCTCCTTATAATTTTCATCAGACCTCTTGCTGGAGTGATTTGGATAAGCTGAAGGCCATTAACTGCATTGTGTGGACTTCTGGATAGTAAAGAATCGCATTAGTTGAGCTATGAAAAAAGAGCAAGGGTTAATTTTTCAGAATCCCTCCCTGACAGGATATTTCTACTTTTGGCAATATTCTTGAGATGAAAGAAGGAAATCCTAAACAAATATGTTTAATATGGTATTTAAATGTCTGACAGTTTACATATTAGAAGCATATAGAGAATTAGCCTGAGCACTGAACCATGCGGTACTACCCAATTAACCCTGGAGTGTAAAAAAAATCTATAATTTACTTGGACAACATTTGAACATTTCCGACAGAAAGAAGAATTAAAAAGCTGCTGTGGGGAACTGCATGGTACACACTAGCAAGAACAATTGATCTCCAAAGGAGATCCTGGACACTATGTTTTTCCTGTGAGGAAGAAGCTCATTAAGGAAGGAATATGTGCTGTGATCACGACTGTGCTCACAGACATGCACAATCTCTCCCTCTTTCTCTATAATACACACATGCACACAGGCACACATGCACATACACAAAGGAAGGCACTTACGATACAAACTTAGTTTAGACCTTAGTGATTTGAATCCGATACGATATGTCCCATGGAAGGTACATGGAAGTGGAAATAATACACTGCTCAAAAAAATAAAGGGAACACTTAAACAACACAATATAACTCCAAGTAAATCAATCTACAACCCACACAAGTGGCTCAGGTAGTGCAGCTCATCCAGGATGGCACATCAATGCGAGCTGTGGCAATAATGTTTGCTGTGTCTGTCAGCGTAGTGTCCAGAGCCTGGAGGTGCTACCAGGAGACAGGCCAGTACACCAGGAGACGTGGAGGAGGCCGTAGGAGGGCAACAACCCAGCAGCAGGACCGCTATCTCCACCTTTGTGCAAGGAGGAACAGGAGGAGCACTGCCAGAGCCCTGCAAAATGACCTCCAGCAGGCCACAAATGTGCATGTGTCTGCACAAACGGTTAGAAACCGACTCCATGAGGATGGTATGAGGGCCCGATGTCCACAAATGGGGGTTGTGCTCACAGCCCAACACCGAGCAGGACGCTTGGCATTTGCCAGAGAACACCAGGATTGGCAAATTCCCCCTGGTGTCCTGTGCTCTTCACAGATGAAAGCAGGTTCACACTGAGCACATGTGACAGACGTGACAGAGTCTGGAGACACCGTGGAGAGTGATCTGCTGCCTGCAACATCCTTTAGCATGACCAGTTTGGCAGTGGGTCAGTGATGGTGTGGGATGGCATTTCTTTGGAGGGCCGCACAGCCCTCCATGTGCTCGCCAGAGGTAGTCTGACTGCCATTAGGTACCGAGATGAGATCCTCAGACCCCTTGTGAGACCATATGCTGGTGCTGTTGGCCCTGGGTTCCTCTTAATGCAGGACAATGCTAGACCTCATGTGGCTGGAGTGTGTCAGCAGTTCTTGCAAGATGAAGACATTGAAGCTATGAACTGGCCCGCCCGTTCCCCGGACCTGAATCCAATTGAGCACATCTGGGACATCATGTCTCGCTCCATCCACCAACGTCACATTGCACCACAGACTGTCCAGGAGTTGGCGGATGCTTTAGTCCAGGTCTGGGAGGAGATCCCTCAGGAAACCATCCACCGTCTCATCAGGAGCATGCCCAGGCGTTGTAGGGAGGTCATACAGGCACGTGGAGGTCACACACAATACTGAGCTTCATTTTGACTTGTTTTAAGGACATTATATCAAGGTTGGATCAGCCTGTAGTGTGTTTTTCCACTTTAATTTTGTGTGTGACTACAAATCCAGGCCTCCATTGGTTAATAAATTTGATTTCCATTGATGATTTTCGTGTGATTTTGTTGTCAGCACATTCAACTTTGTACAGAACAAAGTATTCAATGAGGATATTTTATTCATTCAGATCTAGGATGTTATTTGAGTGTTCCCTTTATTTTTTTGAGCAGAGTATTTCAAAGCATAAAATCATAGATCAACTAGAAAAACCTAAAGCAGACATTTCATACATTAGGAAACCCAGATATCCACATTGTTCTGAATGCACTAAGTACACCAGAATTTCCTAATTTCTTTTTCGCTAACTATGATTCCAAACAAAGAGGGATAGCTAATTTAATTAATAGAAGGATGCAGTTTACATGCAAAGACAGCATATGTTATCCAGAAGGGAGATATGTAACATAAACATTAACAACAAAGACTGGTGTATTGCAAATGTATATATTCCAAATGTGGAAGACTACAACTTTTATCACAATCTTTTATCTGCCCTTTTAACAGACTCACACAGCACTGGGCGGGAGGAGATTTCACCCTCACTCTGAAGAGTAAGACAGCAGATCATCTGCACTTTATTACTTGCTCTTAGTTAATACACTAAAGCACTATATGAATGATTTTGATCTGTTTGAATGCTGGTGCTCATGTGACCCATCAGATAAGGACTTCACCTTTTTCCCCACTGTAAACCACTCTTACTCCCAAAGGCTTCTTTCTAATCAGCAACTCTGTTATTAAAGAGCCATGTGAGACTAAAATTAATGTTATTTCCATAAGCAACCATGCACCACCAATTATGAGGGTGATGAATTAAAAAACAAAAACAAAACATCACCTGTAAAACTTTTGAGGTTTAATACATCATTATTTCAAGATGTGGAGAGTGAGTGACAGTGAACCGATTTTTTTTTTAAATAAATGATCAGCCTAATATCTCTTCTGGTGTCCTCTGGGGGGCAGCGAACGTTATTATGCAATGGAAAATTATTTCTTATTTATCATATAGAGGAAAATAAAAAAAAAACCAGCAGAAGTAAAACTAAAACAGAAAATAAAACACTTGGAAACAACTTATGCAACATCCTTAGAAGAAAATCTGTTAAATGTAATAAAAAAAAAAAAATTAGAACTAAATCGAATACTAGAGGCAAGAATACAATTTCAAATACAGAGATTATGGTTAGAGAACTTTGATAATAGTAACAAAGCTGACAAACTACTTGCATATCAAATGGGAAAAAAGTAAAATAAGAAAACATCACAACAATTAATGACAATAATGGTATACCAACTAATCCCCCTAAAGAAATTAATATATATGTTTGACATTTTTACAAAAACTATATTTTGAAATATAAATAAATATTGTTTTAAACAAAGAAAGTGTTTTCAGTCACACCTTCTAAAATATGAAGGCCCCACCATCCAGGTCAGAGTATTGTGTCCATCACTTCACCATCTTGAAACATGTCACAGTCTATGGCTGACAAAAAGAAATATTTTTTATTGGAACATGAAAGGAGGGCTGAAGAGTGGCACAGGTTTTAGCACTGTTGCAGTGTCCTGGGTTCAACTCCCTTTTGGCATGGAGTTTGCATGTACTACATGTGCATGTGTGGGTTCCCTCCAGGTACTCCGGCTTCCTTACACAGTCCAATAACATGCAAGTTAAGGAAGTTGATCTCTCTATATTGCCCTTATGGGTGAGTGCATGGGTGTATGGTTGTCTGTAACCCAATGACTCCTGGAGATGCCTGGCACCAGCCCCCAAACAACCCTGATAAATGGTTATAGACAATAGATGAATGAATGTGTAACCGCTTACAGGCAACACATAAAAATTATGTATCAAGGACCTTTGCTACAAAAATCCTCCATGCAGAAAAATGGGGGGGGAAGGGGTCCTTGGAAGTAAACACAGGTAGGGGGTCAGAATTCTCCTCAACAGTCAAAGACAATCTCCCCCACCCCTGAATTATAAAACAATTGGAATCTGTGACTTAAGTCAGGCAATGCCCCAAACCTGTAGGATGAGAAGAAGTTCATGCCTCTGCTACAAATAGCTCAAGGAGGGATTACACAGCCAAAACATGGGGCAACCACAGCTGTTAATTATGAGCACAAAGTTTGTTAGGTAACTTAATTTATTTTCACTTTTAATTTCAGATTCCAAGATGGCCCTCTTCCTTGCTGGATAAATCACTTTTTTTTTTTTTTGTCTTTCGCAGTTTTATGCATATCACTCAATTTCAGACATGGAAATTAACGTAATGAGCTCTAAATCTAAAATGTGACACATAGTCTTTAAACACAGTCCTTGATTTGAAATCTGAGAGTTATAACAATGGTGATCTCCATGTTGTCCCTTATGTTTTGCTGATGCAAGACAGGCAACTGAACTTCAGCCAGCTTAACTTGACTCATAATTAAAACTCACAATACCATAATATAAAATATTGTAATGAGGGTTTGGACATGCTGCATTTACTGATTATCACTTGAAGCATCAAAACCTGCTTGGTGTTTTTTTTTGTTTTTTTTTTGTTTAAACAGTATCAGTTATATCAAACATAATACTGAAAAATAATTGTTGCATGAGAATAAAACTCAGCTAAAAAACAATAACCACAATATGTGTCCATGCAGGAGACTTCTTTAAGTTCTCATTACCAAAAATGGCTTTTGGACAAAGTATTAGATACATTTCCATACCTATCTGTACCATTCCATTTCATTACACTTAATTTACACTTGTATTTTTTAATTAATTGGGTTTTTTACATCTGGTGTAAATTTCATGTCAGCAGAAATGTCAAAATATGTTTTTTGAAAAATACATTGATGTGATGTGTGAATACTTATTTTACTCGCTGTAAAGTGTGAACTAAACTTTGGACACATTCTGATATGTCAACTTGCATATCACTCAGGCAGATGTAATGGAAAACAAACTAAACACTGTAAGTAAAGAATTTTTAAATTTTTCATTGAATTTTACTTTTGCTAAATTGCTGAAAACCATTGTTATTGATTCACATTACTCTGGACCTCGCCATGTCATTAATGTATTATTTATTATATAGTGCATAATTAGAAGTCTTTGCTGTTGCCTCTGGATTCTTCTTTTATTTTGCCAACTATTCTATCAAAAATAATTAAATCTATTTATAATTTTAAAAAATGCTATATTTTTAACTAAAACATGTCAGCAAAGCAACCTAGTTGAGCCAAGACATGAATAGTCAGTTTGGGGGTGGTAAAGAAGCAGGCACTGTGTTTTAGCCAACATTACGGACTCTTTGGGACACAAGGTCTTTTGGCAGCCATGGGAAGGTTTACAGATGAAATGTCAGCAAAATGTTTTCTTCAGCTTTGGATGTACACCATCATCATAATTTAGGCAAAGTGCTTGCCAACACTAACTGCTTAATTAAGCATTCAGCTGTGCTCTCACTGACTTTGAGGTCATTTTCACTCTGGCTAACAATACTGTGATTTAATTTTGCAGAGAGTACATCACCAGCATATTGTTATGAATATGAGTTCTTGCAAAAATATTTCAGTTGACTTCAGTCGTGTAAATTAAACTTTCCCTAGTCTGAATCTAATAGATATGCCCTCTGAAAAATTATAGAACATGTGTTTGTGTGCTGTTTTTTTCTCAGTCCAGTAAGGGATTTTAGTTTCTTTCTTACAGATTCAAATAAATATGTACATTCACCATTATGCCATAATATAATAGATGGAATATAGAGAGAGTCCTCATATTGTCATTAAAACAAATATTTAACAAAACCGCTGCAGCTTTGTGCATCACAAAGTCTCATGTCAAGCCACCACCCTGCTATACAACAACTGCAGCCACTCCTTCATGTAGTTCTGCTAACTTTAAGGTCTGAAGAAAGTTGCCTTATATGATGTGTTCTGAAACTCAAACAACACATTTTAAAGCTAACTGAAATGGCTTATAATTTTCATTCTGCTCACAGTCTGGATGCTGGATTTATTGTGTGACTAAGCTGGAATTAGTGTCCAAGAACCTTCAATTAGTTATATGTGACTTCCTGTTTTCCTGGACCTATGGCATAACACAGATAAACATTCCTCTTAACCACTGTTCAAAATGGGAAAGACTGATTATTCAATAGGACAAAAGTAAAGAGAAAACAATAATATAACATAAAATATACTTATCATATCAATATCAAAAAGCAATAGGGAGTCAGTGGAACTATAGAGGCTGCTTTAGAGAGTAGCACAAGAAAAGATTAAGTCTTCCTCACTGTATACTAATTTATCAATAAAGTCTGCTTTGCAAGGTTTACCAACTGGTTGGGGAGCATTTTAGTTCAGAAAGCTTTCATTGCTGTGATTTTGCTATGAGCACTTAGTTTGTTCACTGAAGCAGGTGACTGAGATCAGAAACACACATAGGTTCGAGACATCTGTTCTCTGCACAAAGTCCACCAAAATCTCGGTTTGGATTTCTTTCACCGCTCACAATCTGTTTAAGCTTCGTCTTTCAGCTGCAACAAGCTTCGTCTAAAAGTAGCCCAGAGATACACTAAGTGAAATCCAAGGTCAAAATATATCAAACAGTTAAAGTACTGCTTGTGTTTGTTGTTGCTTTTCCATGAAAATATGGCTCTTGGTCTTGTTCTTTTAAAGTTTGCAAGTGCCAGCTGAATATGGCCAAGGCCCCGGAGCATTGCATACCTATTTTAAAAATCTTGAGCATACTGCTGAAGCATTAAATCATAACAAAAACACCATGATAAAGCAAACTGCTGAGCTCTGGAGAGCTCCCAATGTGTGTCCGCCAGTCATCTGATAAATTTTCATGCGTTCCAAGCATGGTGCAGTCTATTAACATTTTTAAATGTCACAGATGAAAAACAACAACTACAGCAACAATTATAATGAGCCCAGAAGGAAATACTTCAACAAGCACACCAAACAAGTAATTTCAGGGATATATAAATGCAGGTAGACTATTGGGAAATTTATTGTGATATGTTATATTACATTTACATTAAAATATGTATATTTTATTTCATTTTTCCACAAACTATTTGAGAGCAGGACGTATCAGTGGATCCTGGGTTTGATAAATATCTTGAAAATAGGATTGGGGCATTGGGACCAGGAATATCAGAGGCATTCCATCAATCAAACCAAAGGTACTTGAAAACTCTTCTGGGAAAATTCCAGAAGGCATCTAAATGAAACAAATAAAATAAAATACAGGACAAAGAATGATAAACCAAATAACCAAAATTATCAGGCTGTAGAAAATGCAGATAGGTCAATATCTATCTATATCTATATCTATATCTATATTTATAGATAGATAGATAGATAGATAGATAGATAGATAGATAGATAGATAGATAGATAGATAGATAGATAGATAGATAGATAGATAGATAGATAGATAGATAGATAGATAGATAGATAGATAGATAGATAGATAGATAGATAGATAGATAGATAGATAGATAGATAGATAGATAGATAGATAGATAGATAGATAGATAGATAGATAGATAGATAGATAGATATCTGAAACACCTGTCATTTTAGTGTGGGAGGTTTCATGGCTAAATTGGACCAGCCTGGTAGCCAGTCTTCATTGATTGCACATTGCACCAGTAAGAGCAGAGTGTGAAGGTTCAATTAGCAGGGTAAGAGCACAGTTTTGGTCAAAATATTGAAATGCACACAACATTATGGGTGACATACCAGAGTTCAAAAGAGGACAAATTGTTGGTGCACGTCTTGCTGGCGCATCTGTGACCAAGTCAGCAAGTCTTTGTGATGTATCAAGGGCCACGGTATCCAAGAATGTCAGCATACCACCAAGAAGGACGAACCACATCCAACAGGATTAACTGTGGACGCAAGAGAAAGCTGTCTGAAAGGGATGTTCGGGTGCTAACCCGGATTGTATCCAAAAAACATAAAACCACAGCTGCCCAAATCACAGCAGAATTAAATGTACACCTCAACTCTCCTGTTTCCACCAGAACAGTCCATTGGGAGCTCCACAGGGTCAATATACACGGCCGGGCTGCTATACCCAAACCTTTGGTCACTCGTGCCAATGCCAAACATCGGTTTCAATGGTGCAAGGAGCACAAATCTTGGGATGTGGATAATGTGAAACATGTAATTCTCTCTGATGAGTCCACCTTTACTGTTTTCCCCACATCCGGGAGTGTTACGGTGTGGAAAAGCCCCAAAGAAGTGTACCACCCAGACTGTTGCATGCCCAGAGTGAAGCATGCGGGTGGATCAGTGATGGTTTGGGGTGCCATATCATGGCATTCCCTTGGCCCAATACTTGTGCTAGATGGACGCGTCACTGCCAAGGTCTACCGAACCATTCTTGAGGACCATGTTCATCCAATGGTTCAAACATTGTATCCTGAAGGCTGTGCCGTATATCAGGATGACAATGCACCAATACACACAGCAAGACTGGTGAAAGATTGGTTTGATGAACATGAAAGTGAAGTTGAACATCTCCCATGGCCTGCACAGTCAACAGATCTAAATATTATTGAGCCACTTTGTGGTGTTTTCGAGAAGCGAGTCAGGAAACGTTTTCGTCCACCAGTATCACATAGTGACCTGGCCACTATCCTGCAAGAAGAATGGCTTAAAATCCCTCTGACCACTGTGCAGGACTTGTATATGTCATTCCCAAGACAAATTGACTCTGTATTGGCAGCAAATGGAGGCCCTACAACATACTAATAAATTATTGTGGTCTGAAATCAGGTGTTTCGGTTTCATTGTCCAACCCCTGTATATATAAAGATATATACCAAAGGTTTGGACACACCTTCTCATTCAAAGAGTTTTCTTTATTTTCATGACTATAAATATTGTAGCTTTACAATGAAGGCATCAAAACTAGGAATTAACACATGTGGAATTATATACTGAACAAAAAAGTGTGAAACAACTGAAAATATATATTATATTCTAGGTTCTTCAAAGTAGAGACCTTTTGCTTTGATTACTGCTCCGCACACTCTTGACATTCTGTTGATGAGCTTCAAGAGGTAGTCACCTGAAATGGTTTTCACTTCACTGGTGTGCCCTGTCAGGTTAAATAAGTGGTATTTCAAGCCTTATAAAAGGGGTTAGGACCATCAGTTGTGTTGTGCAGGAGGTGGATACAGTACACAGCTGATAGTCCTACTGAACAGACTGTTAGAATTTGTATTATGGCAAGAGAAAAGCAGCTAAGTAAAGAAAAACGAGTGGCCATCATTACTTTAAGAAATGAAGGTCAGCCAGTCCGAACAATTGGGAAAACTTTGAAAGTGTCCCCAAGTGCAATCGCAAAAACCATCAAGCGCTACAAACAAACTGGCTCATATTAGGACCGCCCCAGGAAAGGAAGACCAAGAGTCACCTCTGCTGCGGACAATAAGTAAATCCGAGTCACCAGCCTCAGAAATCGCAGGTTAACAGCAGCTCAGATTAGAGAACAGGTCAATGCCACGCGGAGTTCTAGCAGCAGACACATCTCTAGAACAAGTGTTAAGAGGAGACTGTGTGAATCAGGCCTTCATGGTAAAATAGCTGCTAGGAAACCACTGCTGAGGACAGACAACAAGCAGAAGAGACTTGTTTGCGCTAAAGAACACAAGGAATGGACATTAGACCAATGGAAATCTGTGCTTTGGTCTGATGAGTCCAAGTTTGGGATCTTTGGTTCCAACCACCGTGTCTTTGTGTGGAGAAGAGGTGAATGAATGGACTCTACATGCCTGGTTCCCACCGTGAAGCATGGAGGAGGAGGTGATGGAGGAGGAGGTGTGATGATGTGGGGGTGCTTTGCTGGTGACACTGTTGGGGATTTATTCAAAATTGAAGGCATACTGAACCAGCATGGCTACCACAGCATCTTGCAGCGGCATGCTATAACATCCGGTTTGTGTTTAGTTGGACCATCATTTATTTTTCAACAGGACAATGACCCCAAACACACCTGCAGGCTGTGTAAGGGCTATTTGACCAAGAAGGAGAGTGATGGGGTGCTGCGCCAGATTACCTGGCCTCCATAGTCACCGGACCTGAACCCAATCGAGATGGTTTGGGGTGAGGTGGACCGCAGTGTGAAGGCAAAAGGGCCAACAAGTGCTAAGCACCTCTGGGAACTCCTTCAAGACTGTTGGAAAACCATTTCAGGTGACTACCTCTTGAATGCCAAGAGTGTGCGGAGCAATAATCAAAGCAAAAGGTGGCTACTTTGAAGAACCTAGAATATAAGACATATTTTCAGTTGTTTCACACTTTTTTGTTCAGTATATAATTCCACATGTGTTAATTTCTAGTTTTGATGCCTTCAGTGTGAAGCTACAATATTCATAGTCATGAAAATAAAGAAAACTCTTTGAATGAGAAGGTGTGTCCAAACGTTTGGTCTGTACTGTATATAGAATGCGAAAAACTTAAAATGGGTTTTAAAATATTTCATCAGGCTTTTGCTGAACAAAAAAACTAAATCCAAGTATGTAGAACCTTATTTTTACCTTCTTAAAAAGAACTTTCATTTGTCTATAGAAATTCTGATTAAATTTCCTTTTGCATGTTGGGACCCACAGCCATGGATTTCAACATTAAACTCCGGTACGGACCTTTCTGGAACTTTCAAAATAAAGTGCATTAACCTTCTTCCGGCACAGCCAGGAAATGGGATAACTGCAGACTTCCTGTGACGCCACTACCCAAATAAAAGCACAGCTGTTGCTACATCCGCCCTCTTCCACACGGCCTTCCAAAGGGACCGGATAGGGGAGGAAAGCGCGCTGATGTCTCTTTGCTGGCAAACAGACATAAACTCTTCAACTGGATCCAAGGATGTCATACGATCATCGATGATATGCAAAGATAAGTACGAATGAAATACTGTCTGTGTAACCGGTATTTTCATTCATGAACGGGGAAATTAAGGTGTAAGAGTTGCTTACTTTTTTTCCTCTGAGGCCTGTGAAGCAAATTGTCCCAGAGAAGTTCCCTACAGAGACGTGCGGTCTCTATGAAGCCGAGCGGAGCGGTCTCCCAGTCTGGAAGGAAGAACACAGAGACCCCATCACCGTGCAGTGGCGTTGGCGGACAACGAGCCACATCCACAGCTGGAGGTTAACGGGAAGCTAACCCTTTTGTTCACAGAAAGAACGCACCTTCTGATCGTGAGAAGCTGAGGAGGTTAGCAGGAAGCTAACCCTTTGTTCACTGTGGATACCTTCTTCAAACTTCTTCGCCCTTGGACGTTTCCTCACCACGGTTCATGAGGTTCAGTGTTTTGGACAAAGACAGATTTGAAATGAAATGATCTAAATGTTTTTCATTTTATGAAGTTTTGGTATTTTAAAATCCGCTACCTTAGTGCTAGCAGGCTATCTGCAGCACATATGCCGGTTTGTGTTCTTTGTATGTTTTTAAAGTTAAGACAAACTTTATTTAAAGGGTGATTTTTAAACAGAACATTGATCATAACGCGCCGTCCGCAATTATGCATTTTAACCCTTTTATTAACCGAGGTATTTTAAAGGTATGTTTGTTTCTGGTGCTAAGCTATTAGCTTCTTTTGTTAGCTCAACTGCTAACCGGTAAGAACACGTGCTTGCTACTAAAGAGTATTTAACAGAAAGGTTGTTAGTTTTCAAGCTAGTAAATAATAGTCCCTGAACATCATTTACTAGATTTGATAACTAAGTAAACACCATTAAGCTCATTTCTCCAAAAAGATTTGGCTCGTTTCCAAAATATTCCCTTAATATTATTTCTTCAAATATTATTTGAATAAATGAAGGCAGCTAATTAGACACCGTTGAGAATTAGTCATCCAGAAGGTTGGTTTTATTCAGCAGATCATTCTTTAAAATATTATTTCATTAAAATAATATTTTATCTGATCTTGCATTGTGAAGGGTTGTCTAAATGTTGCTGATTATTTCCTAAGTTGGTTCCAAGACTAACTTAACTTCACTTCCAAATCCTTTAAGATAATCCTTGGTTCTCAAACATAAACATTGCATGGTAATGTTGCATCACTCTTTTGGTCATAATTTCAAATCATCTTTAATCAACTTGTTTATATTGTACATAGCCTATTAGTCTTCCCTATTCTTTAATTCTGCTTGGTAGTTTAGTTGGATTGTTTTAGCATAGTAAAGAGTTTGTTGATTGAAATATGTTTGACTTTGAGTTGACTTATTTTTGTTAATAAATTATTGTATTTTAAGAAATTGTGTGAATTCATTCCATGTGTGTGCAGAGTTTCTGCTGTTCAATAATGTCAGAGCTTGTCTCACACCTTTCTATTTTGTCCTAATACCATCGCCTTTCTGGGCTGGTATTCACAGGACAACCCTTAACAGACCGAAATATTATTTGATAAAATAAAAATATTAAATAATATTCTCAGATTCATAATCACAACATTCACAGGTTATTTTTATTTCACCCTTACTTTTATTGGTGTTCTTACGGTTGTTGTTGTATGCAGAGGTCAGTAAAGTGCTGTAAATATTTGCTATTATAAGCTCCAATAACAATGCTGTGTTGAGAGCCATTGTGCACGATAAAAGGCCTCTGCAGAAGACATGGCCCTGTTTCACATTTGGTCACACCTCTGGCCTGAATTTTAATCACACTCTCTTTCCAAACCATTAGAAGTAGAGAGTGACGTTTATTAGACAGCGGAGGAAAATAAACAAGGTTAATTGGCTTGCACCAAGAGCGCTCTGCTCCTTCCCTTGGTCCTTTGTTGGAGAATAAACCTGCCAGGGAGTAAGGTAAAAAAAAAAAAAGTCAGAGCAGACTGTCCTTGAGACTTACCTTGAGCTTTGAGAAGGTATCCAGGGGCCAAAAGCCTATCCTGAGATCAACGATGGCTCTTTCTGGCCATTTACAGATATGACAAGAAAATTGATACTCAAAAACCTTACTGGGTATTAAATAAGCCAGGTTACATATGGGCTTGTCATTTGCAGGTTACAGGTTCAGCTGATCCTGAACCTGTAGCTTTGATATGATATCTGATACTGTAATTCTTTAATAACACAGACAAAACAGTATAGAAAACCAACTTATATAAGATTATGGATAATTTGTTTTTTTGTGTTAAAATTGTTCCAAAAGGTATCATCGTCTCGTACTCGTCATCGTCTTCCGCTTCATCCAGGACTGGGTCGTGGGGACAGCAGACTCAGTAGAGACACCTAGACGTCCCTCTCCCCAGACACCTCCTCCAGCTCCTCCGGGGGATCCCTAGGTGTTCCCAGGCCAGCCGAGATACATAGTCCCTCCAGCGTGTTCTGGGCCATCCCCTGGGCCTCCTCCCGGTGGGACATACCTGGAACACCTCTTGAGGAAGGCATCCAGGAGGCATCCGATATAGATGCCTGAGCCACCTCAACTGGCTCCTCTCGATGTGGAGGAGCAGCGGCTCTACTCTGTGCCCCTTCCGGATGGCTGAGCTCCTCACCCTATCTCTAAGGGAGTGCCCGGCCACCCTACGGAGGAATCTCATTTTAACTGCTTTTATCCGGGATCTCGTTCTTTTGGTCATGACCCAAAGTTCACGGCCATAAGTGAGGGTAGGAACGTAGACCGACCGTAAATCTAGAGCTTCCCTTTTTGGCTCAGCTCCCTCTTTACCGCAACGGACTGGCACAGCGCCCCTTTAATGCGGCAGCTGCACCAATCCGTCTGTCAATCTCCAGCTCCATTCTCCCTTCACTCATGAACAAGACCCCGAGATACTTGAACTCCTCCACTTAAGGCAGGAACTCCCCTCCAACCTGGAGAGGACAAGCCACCTTTTCCGGTCGAGAACCAAAAGGTATTTTTAGCCAAAAATAGGATGGTTCAAAAATGTGTAAAGTAAGCAATATGATTTTACCACGAGGTAAACAGACATTTTAATGTGACCTTTTGCACATATTTTTAACTCTGACAATAATTCACAGATGAGTTTGATTGTTGCATTTTCTTTTTTGCAGTGTTTTCTTAAGGGAAATCCCATCTCATTCACACAGAAAATAACTGTTATGCAGCAGCTAATGACTTGGCATGCAAACAGGCTGTGCTGTTTCTCAAGGGTGTCGGTTCAGTTTATGAAGTGATAAAAAGGAATGGAGAATTTGCTTTTCAATCTGTGGCTTCAGACTGGGCACGTGCTGGTATGAGATTATCACGGTACAATAACTTTAAGACAAAAATAAATGATATCAGTGTAATAACTGAAAAAATGTATAACAATTTATTTTATTTAAAACAGAAAATAAAGCATTTTTCCATCTTCTACAGTAATATAGAGTATTGATCATTATTGTGTTAATACTTTTATCAAAATGTATCTATTAGTACTCTGATTTTTATCTTTAGCTGTTTTACAGTTTTAGAACAGCATTAACCTAAGAATTTTTTTTTTTTGCTGCAAAATATTTCATGACATTTACATCTGTCTTGTAACTAAGAAAGGGAAAAATTTAGCAGGATTCTTACAGCTAGTGCACAGTAACTGTGTGCACAACTAGTGCACAGTAACTGTGTCAGCTCATGGCTGCCAGCTGTATCAGTCCTCCTGATCAGCTGATTGTAAATCAGTCAGAATAAATTCCAAAACACCGCTATATCCAGAAAAACACAGGAATATGCTATATTTGATGCCATTGCTCAAATGACAGCCTGTTGCCAAATGCAAAGTTTACTCTCCTTTAAGTAAATTTAGAGTAAAGTGAAAATTGACATCGGATAAAATGACTTGATGCAGCTGGCAGCCTTTACTTATGTAACTTAAGCGTAACAACATAGAAGTTCTGTATCTGTGAAAACCTTACAATGATATCTTGTGAAAGTGTTAAACTGTAGCATTTCATGACATGTCATATCTCATGGGTATCAATATTTTCACATTGAGCTGTTTTGAATTGCTAAAATTTTCTAAAATGGTGGGTGGGGTTGTCAGTCTGACTAGGTGTTATCCATCCACTGCTTTAAGGATTTCTTCACCTTTCTGCAAACCAAATGTAATATAAATAAATCTGTTTCCTTCAGGTAAGTAATCTATATGTATTACTGATAACTTCTTAAAACATTGCATCAAAGAAGTCAAAATAACTAAAATTTGTGTTCATTTTCTAGCTTTCAGAGACATGTTATCAACCTTCATGAATAAGGAATTAAAGCCAATGTGTTGCCAGTGAGGCAAACTGTGGATAAATGAGTATCTTGGCTCCTACAGCAGTTCAGTTGATAATATTTCTGTTTAAGAACCAATGATTATATTGAGGAATTTGGAAATAGGGGCAAATTAGTTTTAAACTATTTAAAAACAATTGGTATATGTTCAAACAACCCGTTCACAATGCAAATCAGAAGGGTAAGTAAAACATTTTAGTAAAATATTTTGAAGAATGATTTGCTGAATTAGAAATCAATAACCTTTTTGAATAATTGATTAATGTTTTAATTAGCCAACATTATTTTTAGGACTTATTTGCCAAATTGGGAGTCAGGAATCTTTTGGAGAGTTGATATTATGTTGACTAGCCATCACAATGAGCAATGGACTACTAAAATGGTAGAGAGGGACATCTATGGATTCTCACAAGATGGTGACGAGCCAGATGTAAATAGTTGACCTTCCTGGTGCTAACATTAGCAGTTAGCGGTTTTAGCAAACAAAGGAAAATAGCTAATTTAGCAAGCCTTTTAGTTTCACATGTGCGTGAAACACCATTATTACAAATATTAATATAAGCACCAGCAGGGTGTTATGGCTGATCTGTGTTAAAACCACTTTTTTAAATAAAGTTTGTGTTAGCTTTAATACAAAACTAAGATGGCAGACAATGAACAAAGAACCTGTGGCTACACCCTATAGCAGCTGGGAGAAGGGGGAAAGTTTTTGCTAAGACTTTACCAGGCACACTGAGCTGTGGTTTCAATGCAATCTTTTTCAAGAAGTGGGGAAAACCTTTTCATCTTATCTTTCAGGTGTTATCGTATTGGGGATATTTCTGACCCACATGCAGAAAGACTCTCAGGAGAGAATAGATCAGTTAAAGAGGTTTATTGTTACAAATAATTATGTACAGGAACTCAGGTCTGGAAGGAAACAGCAACGCGGGGAGGCCGGGAGCTCTGCAACAGAAACGGAGGCGAGTAGAAGAAGTTGGTGGATGTGGATAAGTAATGAGAGGCTTACTGGGTGTTTGAGGAAGATCTGCCAAAGGGGGAGAGGAATGAGAGGTCCTTGGGGAATGAAGGCAGTGAGAGATGTCAGGAGAATGATTTGAGATACAAACCAGAGGGCTCAGACAGTAGTGGTGCTGGGCGGACAGGTAGTGCAGTAAGGAGGAAGCCAGTTGTGGAATCCAGAGGTCCACAGGAAGCTTGGAAACGGCAGAGGTAAGTCCACTAATGATCATAGGAGTCCGGGTTGATGTGAGGTAACCCTTGAAACGGGGAGACATAGGAATGAAGGTTAGTGGAGGAGAGAACACAAAAATGCTTAGGTGAAGGCTCAGAGGTAGCAAAAACACTTGAACGAATTGCTCAGAATAACAAGAGGCGGCTTGTCATTACCAGTGACAGCTAACAGTCAGGCAAAGAGTGACTGGCTTCCAGCCTCTTTATCCTGCCAGGCTGATTACACCTGATGTGCTGCACCTGTGAGGAGGTGCAGCAGAAGGAGGAGTGCTCAGCCAGCAGCCGACTGCAGGAGGCCCTCTGGTGGAGAAGCTGCAGGACAAAACAGACAGGAACAGAACCAACAAAACCCCACATCCTGACACCGGGGTCCCAGATTCTTTTCCGCAGAAGCAAAGAAACAAAGGTTAAGATAGCTTGTCTTAATTACCCTGGTGATTTGCTAGATGCACAAACAGAAGATCATAGATTAACTTTTGGTTGTTCTTTGTCCTAAGGATAGACTAACATCAGATAATAGTTAACCTTGGATCCAAGGATTCTTCGAAGGAGTAGAGTCTTACTCACCAGCGAGTTTCAAAAACATTTAGGTTTTTGGTGATTGCCTCCCCAACGTGATAAGCTATGCTGGCACAGGTAATGAGAAAGAGCCGTTGCTGGCAGAAATTTTTTTTTTGTGGCTCCATGACATCACTGGGCTTTAAGCTGTGGCTCCTTCTTCTTGGACTATAGTAAAAGTAGGATAAGGAGGTGTATTTAGGGATTCAAAGTTTTTACCACTTCATTTGTTTATATTTGAAGTCCACGTTTTACCCATGGCTGCGCACAACAACAGGAAATATTTCAATACTCTACAAAGTAGGGGTTGAAATCTTAAATCACTTAATGAGTTTATTCCCAAGTTCTCTGAGGGGACCCAGGAGAGCATGCATTGTGTTCCTGTTCCTAAGTTCTCCAACAAGGGGGTTCATTTAGGCTCACCCCCATCTCCTGATCATAAGTTCCCCGATGACGGAGTCCAGGTGGGCTTGCCTCTGTCTCACATTCCTGTCTTTGAGCTCCATTGAGGGTTTGCCAGGCATCCACACTGCTCTCCAAAGTTCCATTGAGGGCTACCCCAGTATCCATGCCGCCCTCCAGGGCTCATCTTGGGGTTCCAGCGGCCCGACACCCACTCTCCAGGGCTCCTCTGTGGGTTCTCCTAGTCTCCTCCGGGCCCCTGACAAGGTTTCCATGGGTTTTCCTAATCCGGTTCAGCGGTTCAGCCTACAGACAAGGTTCTCTTCAGATTCTTGCAGTTCCTTGGTTGGCCTTCAGAAAAGGTTCTCCCGGTCCCCTGGCCGGCTTTCAGGCAAGGTTCTCCGTGGTTTCTTCCAGTCCCCTGGCCGTCTTCCAGACAAGATTTTCAGTGGGTTATTCCAGTCTCCTTGCCGTCCTTCATAAATCTTCCGCTGCCTCTACCAGGGTTCCTGTGCTGCCTCAGAAATTGAAAAACGAGTTTTATTTTTCTTGTTCTTTGTTTTAATAGTATTTCTGTGGTTATTTCATCCCATAGTTGACTCAGGTTAGTAAAACGTTATAAATATTCCTCAAAGAAGGACCTCAAGATATAAGAAAACATAAAGGTTTGTGTTGGAAAAACAGCCTAAGCAACAACTCCAAGCAAATCTTTTCCTCATGTTCATAGGTACAAACTGCAGCTTTTTTTAAAATTAGTTTCCCAAGTGCCATCTTACTGGGCTGGAAATAGAGACCATATAATACAATGTTATTGGTTAATGAATATTTAAAAAATGGGTGTAAACTGATGCACAGACTGACTTCAGTGAAAATATTATGACTAATTCTTGTTCATTTGAATAATTGTTTATTACTCTGGAGCTGGGAGGCTTAGTCTTACACAGCTTTTGATTTTAGCTCAAAAATAATTGCTTTTAAATTACATTTTGTAATTGTGATTGCATTTCATTTTGCGTTGCATGTTAGAACTCTAGAGCTTCAATTAAAATATCAACCAAGAACAAAACCACAATGGTCATTATAGATGATGGGTCCAACGTATACAGGTCCTTCTCAAAATATTAGCATATTGTGATAAAGATCATTATTTTCCATAATGTCATGATGAAAATTTAACATTCATATATTTTAGATTCATTGCACACTAACTGAAATATTTCAGGTCTTGTATTGTCTTAATACGGATGATCTTGGCATACAGCTCATGAAAACCCAAAATTCCTATCTCACAAAATTAGCATATCATTAAAAGGGTCTCTAAACGAGCTATGAACCTAATCATCTGAATCAACGAGTTAACTCTAAACACCTGCAAAAGATTCCTGAGGCCTTTAAAACTCCCAGCCTGGTTCATCACTCAAAATAGGCTGTTCCCAGAGTGCTGTATCAAGGCACCTCAGTGGGAAGTCTGTGGGAAGGAATAAGTGTGGCAGAAAACGCTGCACAACGAGAAGAGGTGACCGGACCCTGAGGAAGATTGTAGAGAAGGGCTGATTCCAGACATTGGGGGACCTGTGGAAGCAGTGGACTGAGTCTGGAGTAGAAACATCCAGAGCCACCGTGCACAGGCGTGTGCAGGAAATGGGCTACAGGTGCCGCATTCCCCAGGCTACAGAGAAGCAGCACTGGACTGTTGCTCAGTGGTCCAAAGTACTTTTTTCAGATGAAAGCAAATTCTGCATGTCATTTGGAAATCAAGGCGCCAGAGTCTGGAGGAACACTGGGGAGAAGGAAATGCCAAAATGCCAGAAGTCCAGTGTCAAGTACCCACAGTCAGTGATGGTCTGGGGTGCCGTGTCAGCTGCTGGTGTTGGTCCACTGTGTTTTATCAAGGGCAGGGTCAATGTAGACAAGCTATCAGGAGATTTTGGAGCACTTCATGCTTCCATCTGCTGAAAAGCTTTATGGAGATGAAGATTTCATGTTTTAGCACGACCTGGCACCTGCTCACAGTGTCAAAACCACTGGTAAATGGTTTACTGACCATGGTATCACTGTGCTCAATTGGCCTGCCAACTCTCCTGACCTGAACCCCATAGAAAATCTGTGGGATATTGTGAAGAGAACATTGAGAGACTCAAGACCCAACACTCTGGATGAGCTAAAGGCCGCTATCGAAGCATCCTGGGCCTCCATAAGACCTCAGCAGTGCCACAGGCTGATTGCCCATAAGATCTCAGCAGTGCCACAGGCTGATTGCCTCCATGCCACGCCGCATTGAAGCAGTCATTTCTGCAAAAGGATTCCCGACCAAGTATTGAGTGCATAACTGTACATGATTATTTGAAGGTTGACGTTTTTTGTATTAAAAACACTTTTCTTTTATTGGTCGGATGAAATATGCTAATTTTGTGAGATAGGAATTTTGGGTTTTCATGAGCTGTATGCCAAAATCATCTGTATTAAGACAATAAAAGACCTGAAATATTTCAGTTAGTGTGCAATGAATCTAAAATATATGAATGTTAAATTTTCATCATGACATTATGGAAAATAATGAACTTTATCACAATATGCTAATATTTTGAGAAGGACCTGTATACTATTTTGCTCAGTATGAGGGATTGCTGCAAAGTCAACGCTAGTGACTGTCCACTGTCTCTACATGCTCATCCGGGAGGAGGGAATGCTGCAAGTCACTGACTGGATGCAATCTGCTGGGTTTCCTTAGATAGAAAAACTTTTTATCCAATTTGAATAAATAATTGAATCTGACTGCACTGTTCTATGATTAGGATTAATTGGAATGTATGAACCTGAATTTTGTGAGACAAATAAACTGAATTGAAATTGAATTAATTTATTTAAATATATATATATATATACAGGGGTTGGACAATGAAACTGAAACACCTGGTTTTAGACCACAATAATTTATTAGTATGGTGTAGGGCCTCCTTTTGCGGCCAATGCAGCATCAATTCGTCTTGGGAATGACATATACAAGTCCTGCACAGTGGTCTGAGGGATTTTAAGCCATTCTTCTTGCAGGATAGTGGCCAGGTCACTACGTGATACTGGTGGAGGAAAACGTTTCCTGACTCGCTCCTCCAAAACACCCCAAAGTGGCTCAATAATATTTAGATCTGTTGACTGTGCAGGCCATGGGAGATGTTCAACTTCACTTTCATGTTCATCAAACCAATCTTTCACCAGTCTTGCTGTGTGTATTGGTGCATTGTCATCCTGATATACGGCACAGCCTTCAGGATACAATGTCTGAACCATTGGATGCACATGGTCCTCAAGAATGGTTCGGTAGTCCTTGGCAGTGATGCACCCATCTAGCACAAGTATTGGGCCAAGGGAATGCCATGATATGGCAGCCCAAACCATCACTGATCCACCCCCATGCTTCACTCTGGGAATGCAACAGTCTGGGTGGTACACTTCTTTGGGGCTTTTCCACACTGTAACTCTCCCGGATGTGGGGAAAACAGTAAAGGTGGACTCATCAGAGAGCAATACATGTTTCACATTATCCACAGCCCAAGATTTGCGCTCCTTGCACCATTGAAACCGACGTTTGGCATTGCCATGAGTGACCAAAGGTTTGGGTATAGCAGCCCGGCCGTGTATATTGACCCTGTGGAGCTCCCGACGGACAGTTCTGGTGGAAACAGGAGAGTTTAGGTGCACATTTAATTCTGCTGTGATTTGGGCAGCCGTGGTTTTATGTTTTTTGGATACAATCCGGGTTAGCACCCGAACATCCCTTTCAGACAGCTTTCTCTTGCGTCCACGGTTAATTATGTTGGATGTGGTTCGTCCTTCTTGGTGGTATGCTGACATTACCCTGGATACCGTGGCTCTTGATACATCACAAAGACTTTCTGTCTTGGTCACAGATGCGCCAGCAAGACGTGCACCAACAATTTGTCCTCTTTTGAACTCTGGTATGTCACCCATAATGTTGTGTGCATTTCAATATTTTGAGCAAAACTGTGCTCTTACCCTGCTAGTTGAACCTTCACACTCTGCTTTTACTGGTGCAATGTGCCAACAATGAAGACTGGCTACCAGGCTGGTCCAATTTAGCCATGAAACCTCCCACACTGAAATGACAGGTATTTCAGTTTCATTGTCCCACCCATGTATATTGGTTTCTATTTCCAGCTGGTAAGGTAACCCCATATCATTGGTTCAACAAAGACTTGATACTTACAATCAACACAATGTCACAAAGTTTACATAATCTAAATAATCCTTATAAAAATGTGTTTGCTGCACTTTAATGGATCCACAGTCATAAATCTCAACCTTTGGGGCATGTTCACAGAGAAGATTCTCATCATGGATGTGCAGCTGACAAATCTGCAGCAACCGAGTGATGCTGTCATGTCCATATGGAACACAATCTCAGAGGAAGGTTTCCAACACCTTGTTGAATCCAAAAAGAAGTCCAACCATGTACCTGCAAGGTGAACCTAATAAAATGTTCCGTTTCTTCTGCATCTTTTTCACCCAATTTGTTTTAAAGAAATAAACAAAAAAATATACAACTGTGCCTAATACATTGATTTAATATGAGTTTTACTTTTGTATGATACATAAAATGATGATAAAGAAATTACATATGATTACTTGGCTGCCTGTGTACAGTTTTTATTTTTATTTTTTTCCTTAGGACCACCACAGAGCATATTTCTCTTGTCGCTTATTTGAGCTCAGTTGAAACAGGAACAGAAAAAACAGACTCCAGTGCCAAGAATCACAGACAAATAGACAAGCCAAGACAATTTCCCAAATTCTGTGACAGAGATGAGTGGGTCACTTAACTGTAGTCATTATGCTAAGGCCCCATTGGCTTTGAAAATCTCATCTACAGTGAGTTCAGCTCCAACGGCAACACAAGGGTTCAAAGTAATTAATAACATTATGTTCTGTAATTACCTTCCATGTGTCCCCACATGGCCCAAGGGAACAGTACTGCAGCTAATAGTAGCAATACTTTGGGTTTACAATGTAATAGAGGGACTAAAATTGTCCTAATTTCATGTATATGTACAAGAGAGAGAGAGAGAGAGAGAGAAATGAGTACTATGTTTACACATTTATTGTTCTTGAGCATGAAAGTGGTCCTTTAAATTTAGTACTGTAGTTTTCAGACAAAGTCTCTCTGGAGGAACATGCCTAACCCATCGCCTCTTCTCCCAGATGCATTTGCCGGATCTCTCCATCTTAATAAAAGGGACAGGGATAGCCGTGGGAGTCTGGCTTCCACAAGTCTCATTAGAGCAGCGATTCAGCCAAGCAGCACAATATAGAGCCCAACACAGTTTTACCTTCAAATTTAAATGTGTCGGTTTGGATTGCCTTGGGAAGCAATGGAATAAATGACACATTTGCATTATTATAGTGATTAACAGATCAATGAGGGAAACTCTTCTTTTTTTTTTCCTTTTAACCCCATACATATTTAGAACTAAAGGCCAAAACACATCATGATCACTAACAGCTAAATATTTTTAATTAGCAATTATCAGAGTATTTGTAGCAAATCATCATTTCTTGAGATTGCAATCATTCTTGAAAGGTCAATGTAATCAATATTTTCTATGTTAAATTATTTTGGCGATTAAAAATTGAAAATAAATGAAGATTACTTCTTGGTTTCTGCCATAGAGAAACTAAATTCAAGAAGTTAGTAGTGTTTTAACAAATATAAGGAATGTACTATAGATGTCACATGCAGGTCCATATCAGTAATAATAATAATAATAATAATAATAATGGATTTTATTTATATTGCACTTTTCATTCCAAAGAATCTCAGAGTGCTACAAGTAAAACACAAGAACAAAACAACACTAGAGTGCAATAAGTATTTAGCAGTTAAAAGCTTTCCTAAACACTAGAACAAAACAACAGTAGAATAAAATAAGTATTTAGCAGTTAAAGGCTTTCCTATAAAGGAATGTCTTAAGTCCAACCCCCCCTGCTGGAGGGTTGCTATTCCAGAGCCGGGGTGCAGCAGACCAAAAGGCTCTGTCCCCCATGGCTCTGAGCCTGGTAGAGAGGACCAGGAGGTGGAGGTTTGGAGTGGAATGAGTTCCTGTAGATAAGATGGACCATGGTCGTTGATGCATCTATGGGTGAGCAGGAGAATTTTATATGGGATACTAAAAGAGACTGGGAGCCAGTAGAGGGAGCAAATGATGGGTGTTATATGCTCGTACTTGCGTACTTGTATTAGGACTCTTGCGGCACTGTTCTGAATATACTGTAATTTTTTAATGTTTTTGTTGGAGATCCCTGTAAAAAGTCCATTGCAGTAACCAAGTCTGGAGGAAACAAAGGCATGGGTAAGATTTGCTGCGTCTCTTCACAGAGAGTTGCGAAGATGGTGGAATGAGGTCTTTGATAGATTCTTTATGTGGTTGCCAAAGGTAAGTTGTTGGTCAAACCTGACACTTAGGTTACTGAGGGGGAAACTGTAATGACCTGGCTGTCAAAGGAGAGCTGGGAAGTTGAAAAGTTGGTGATCTGGTGAGTTGTGCCAAAAAGAAGTGCATCAGTCTTTCTACTGTTGAGCTGAAGAAAGTTGCTGTTCATCTAGTCCTTAATCTCCTCAAGATAGACAGCAACACGTGATAGGGCTATGGAAGGGTTGGGAGCAGTTCTGATGTATAGTTGTATAACCAGCATAGCAGTGAAATGATAGATTGTGTCTGCTGATGACACAACCAAGTGTAAGCATGTAGGTGACAAAAAGCAGGGGGCCCAAGACTGATCCTTGGGGGACACCACACATGACAGAGAGGGGTCTGGACTTACATGATTCCAAAAAATCATATTCGGTTCTGTCAGAGAGGTATGATTGGAACAACACTAAAGAGCTGCCTGACAGTCCGGCAGTGTCATGCAGGTGGTCCAGGAGAATAGCATGGTCCACTGTGTCAAAAGCAGCTGACAGATCGAGGAAATTGAGGAGAGATGGTGACCCAACATCAGCTGCCATCAACAAATCATGTGTTACCCTAAGCAAAGCTTTTTCTGTGCTATGTCCTGAACGAAAACCTGACTGGAACTTTTTAAACAAGTTGTTGTTCTTCAGCTGGAGTTGGAGCTAGGAGGAGACAACTTTCTTGAGAACCCTGGACAAAAAAGAAAGGTTGGAAATAGGCCTATATTTCCCAAGGTCAACTGGATCCAGGCTAGGCTTTTTGGGTACAGGGCGGATGATGGCTGCTTTCAGCACAGTTGGAACTCGCGCAGATTGAAGAGAGAGATTAAAAAAGTGGGTTATGATTGGACTAAAAATGGAAGTCAGCAATTTCAACAAAGCCGCTGAAATGGGATCTAAGATGCATGATGACGCTTTCATTGCCTGCAAGATTTCCTAAATGTGGATGTGTCGGACCTCAGTGAACATTAGAAAAGATGGCAGAGTCCCAGATGAAAGTTCCAAGGCAGGGGGAGACACAGAAGAGGAATATATTAAGGAGAAGTGGATCTTGCTAACTTTTACTATGAAAAAGTTAATAAGAGGGTTGCATTGCTCCTCAGTTGGTGTATTGATACAAGGTACCTGCGGCTTCAACAGAAAGTTTATTGTTGAGAAAAGCTGCTTGGGGTTTCCAACCTTTTTATTTACCTGAGAAATTTGCCCAAGTAAAATGTTTAAATTTGACAAAGTGACATTTCTTCATATTTCAATAAAAAACTAATTATGATACAGTGTTTCTATCAGAGTTCTTTGCCAAATATTGCTTTGGAAATACTGTCATACCTGCACACCTCAGTAATTGAAGTGTAAATCAAGTTAATAGCTTCAAAGAGGTTAACTTCATGCAGCAATATCTGCAGTTTTGCCCCTTTGATTTGGCTCTTTATTGAGCACTAGTCACGTGAGAATGTATGTAATAGTAGACACTTATTAGATGTGGATCATAGATATAAACTTTGACATGACCTGCTTGACTTTTCATGCCAAAAATGTCACTGCAGTCTATATTTAAGATTCATGTTATACTATATGCTGTGTGTAAAGCTTTGCACAGTTTTCAACATTAAGCGACTGGTTAAAAGGATATTGAAATGCCTGTCAAGACCCTGGATGGTGTATGCTCTACCAGATACGTATGTATAAACAGTGCACACAATTCTATACATTAGCATGCTTGTTCTCCATCTGATTTACTGCTAATGGGTTCAGAGAGTAAGCCATGGCTCTTCATCATGATGGCAGGAAAGGTGATGATAAAAGTTACCCCATCTCAATAATTCCTTGCAGTGTTTTCATAAAGAGTGACAGAGGCCATCATAGACCACCTTGATTGAAACAAGACAGGTGAACGTTGGTAAAGCCCTTACAAAATAAAGTTACTCAAAGGGAATTTAGTGCATTCAAAAATAAGGGTTATTATTAAATGCTGCTTTCTGTCTTTGCTTTGTACACTGGCTTTGGCGATGGTTTGTGCTTAAATGAAGTTCCCAGATTAATCACATTAAATTTGACGGCACAGTCATACCTGAATTTCCCCACTGAGGGACAATAAAGGATATTTTTAGAGATGCCAGTGAGTGACCCTTCTGGGCAGGTGGCACTCCTCACATTATAGTGCTTCAAATCATCAGAAGATTTTTAAAATGATTCAAGTTTGTCCTTATGGGAGAACAACACTTCACAACAAATTAAAGGCAAATACTATACTGTTAACATTAAAAGCCACATGCAGATACGAATGGGTGGAGGTGAAGCATTTTCATTTTCAGAAATGAAAGGTTTTTTTTGTTAATTTATGCTCAGATTTACTTTTCTTCTTTATTTACGAGTTTCATTTGTGGGACACAACAAACGTTTAAGAAGATGTTCTGATCAACTGAAGCTAAAACAGAATTTTTTGGCCTACATACATAAAATGTTATGTGAAAAAACACAACGTATCACTCTAAAAATGCCATATTCATGTTGAAATATGATGGTGACAGCATCATGCTGGATGGTTTTCCTCAGCAGGGGCAGGGAACCGGGTTAGATTTGTTGATACAATAGATGGTGTTAATTACAGGACCATGCTGAAAGAAAACATGTCACAGACTTGGACCTTGGAAGGCATTCACCTTCAAGCAGGGTGACAACCCTAAACAAACAGCCAGATCTACATCGGAATGATGCAGATCAAAACACATTCATATGTTAGAATGGCCAAGTCAAAGCCCAGACTGAAATCTAATTGAAAATCTATGGATTTGATGTTCACAGACTCTTTCCATTCAATCTGACTGAGCTAGAGATATTTTTTTCAGAGGGAACAAGTTGAGTCTCAAAGCTAATGCATCATTAATTGCAGCAAAAGGTGGTTTTACAAAGTATTGACTCAGGGAGGCTGAATACAAAAGCACACTGCACTTTTCCCATTTTTATTCATAGACTGAGCTGAAAACCATGTATCCGTTGCCTTCTTCAATTATGAACTGCTTTGTATTAGTCTATTACATAACATCCTAATAAAATACAACAAAGGTTTTGGTATTTAAATGAAAAAATGACGAAGTGGTCAGTGGCAGTGAGTACTTTTCTAAGGCACTGTACATGTGGAGGGATTCGAATTGATTGTATATTTCTTCTGAGATATGAACATTTACATCACTCAGTAAAAGCAACTAGTCCTTGCCACCAACATGTGACTGATTTCACTGCAAATGTGAAAATACTTGCAAATGTATATAAGTTAGAAAGATAATAGCCTCTAACCATGAACCTTGAGTTTAAAGGGACAAATAGTTACCATAAGTAATGTTTCAGTTATTTTTCAAACTGAGAAAACTCTTTACATCTACTCACCTCAGAAAAATATTCTGCCACCTACATCACTGTTGCAATGTCTGAACAATGCGTAGTAAAATGACTGACCTCAATGAGCATATGAAATGGCTGTGTGTATATTTAATCTGCAAGTGCACATGGATTAAAAGTGCATACATTACCTGTGCAATGTGGAATTAAGGGTGTCAGTGGCAGAACACAAAAACTGAGTATACTATTTCAAGCTATTCAATTCAATTCAATTCAGTTTTATTTATATAGCGCCAATTCCCAACACATGTTGTCTCAAGGCACTTCACAAAAGTCAGGTACATACATTCCTATTAATCCTAACAATTGAACAGTGCAGTCGGAGTTAGCTTTTTATTCAAATTGGATAAAAAGTTTTTCTATCTAAGGAAACCCAGCAGATTGCATCCAGTCAGTGACTTGCAGCATTCACTCCTCCCGGATGAGCGTGTAGAGACAGTGGACAGTCACTGGCATTGACTTTGCAGCAATCCCTCATACTGAGCATGCATGATGTAGCGACAGCGGAGAGGAAAAACGTCCTTTTAACAGGAAGAAACCTCCAGCAGAACCAGGCTCAGTAGCAGCGGCCATCTGCCATGACCGACTGGGGGTTTGAGAGAACAGAGCAGAGACACAAACAGAACACAGAAGCACTGATCCAGAAGTACTTTCTATGGGAAGGAAAAGTAAATGTTAATGGATGTAGCTCCTTTAGTCGTTTCACCTAGAAAGAAAGAACAGATAAACTCTGAGCCAGTTTTCAAGGTTAGAGTCTGAAAGAGAGTACATATAATTAGTTACAGTAAAAGCTCAGTCAATTTCCATGTCTAGGGGAGAGAAAGGGTTAAACACTAAAAGACAGGGCTATGTGGATCATCGGTAGAGGGTGAACATTAAGTTGTTGCCAGCAGAAGCTCGGACGATTCTCCTCCCCAGAAAGGTGTCACAGGCAGACACAGAGCCAGTCCAAGTGTAGCTTCTAGGAAGAGAAAAGAGAGAACAAGGTTAAAAGCTGAAATAACAGCAAATAATGCTAAATTGGAGAGTAGTGTGAGAATGTAGCAAAGAGGGTGAAAGTGGTCTTTAAGTCCTCCAGCAGCCTAAGCCTATAGCAGCATAACTACACAGATAGTTTCAGTTCAGATTATTTAGTTAAGTGGCGCTTATTTACAACAATGTCGTCTCAAGGAACCCCACAAAGGGTCCCACTGATGGTCATTGTTATACTAAAAACCACAAGGATTGGGATACCTCTCTCTGTCAGACTGATCACAACCATCGGAAAAGAGAAGAGGTCATACAGGTAGCAGAAATGGAGGGTGTGTTTGCACCTCAACCATAACTGAGCCGGTTTAGGCTAAACCTGACTCCCCCTTACTCCAACCAACAGGAATGGAGGAAGGCTCCCTCCCTGGTAAACTAAGCCACTCTAACTATAAGCTTTATCAAAAAGGAAGGTTTTAAGCCTAGCCTTAAAAGTAGACAGGGTGTCTGCCTCACGGACTAAAACTGGGAGCTGGTTCCACAGGAGAGGGCCCTGATAACTAAAGGATCTGCCTCCCATTCTACTTCTGCTATGTATTTATTGTACCTTGCTATAATAAGCTAAAAACTCTTGAAGAAAATCTTGAATACAGTCATCTGGTAGAGATGGCATTCTATTTTGTTTAATAACTGATTATTAATGCAGATCATCAGAAAGCGAAACTCACAGCTCAACTTCGAAGATGGGCAATAAACACACTTCAGATCAAATCAAAAACCTGGATCTCCTATTTTATTTAAATTTAAGTTTTAGAAATCACAATGAAAAAGTTCTAAATAAGATAATTGCCAGGACCCTTTTGTTGTCATTATAGTTTAAACATTTTAGTACATGCTTTCATACCTTGTAGAATTGATTACTGTAAGGCTCTGATATGTCAAAATCCAGCTGCAAGAATGCTGAATAGTACCAGAAATAGAGCTCATATGACACTAATTTTAAACTCTCTACAATGCCTACCTTTTGAGATGCTTTTACTGTTTTTAAACACAATTAATGGTTTTAGTCCAACGTTTTTATAGACTTCTAAAACCCACATAGATTTTCATTTATTTTTGTATCCTATTGTGGTCTTTATCCTTGAAACAGCCTACCTGAAGACCTGAAGTCAGGTCAGAGTATTTTTATGTGATGGCTAAAAATGTATCTATGCAGTCTGATATTTAGTTGATCTTTAATTATTTATGAGTTATTATTTGTTTATATTTTATTCATTTTAATAAATGTCCATAATATTTATTTATTTTATCATTTCTTTATTTTGTATAACAATTTTAAAAAGTTTCATTGTATCATTCATTTGATTTTATTGTACAAAAAAAAAAAACATTTTTTCTTATAATGTTGCTATCAAAGCAACTTGGACTTCCACTACACATCAGCATAGAAATTATAATGCCTTTCAGAAGTCAAACATTTCTGTTTAAAATATCCTTCTTTATTGATCTTATGACATATAAGAAATTTGAGACCTAGAATATTTGGGTCTTTAGTATCTGTAAGCCATCATTATCAAAAATACAATAAATAAAGACATTAAACATTTTACTCTATGTGTAATAAAATTATATATGAGTTTCTCTTTCTGAAATGTGTGATAAATATTGAGTTTTTTCAAGATATACAAATTTTTTGAGATGTGCCTCTATTTCATGGTTTTCTGTGTTTTCTCTTTACAAAGTTGGAAAGAGAGCAGAAAAAATAGGTTTAGTGCCTCCTGCTCAGAGTCATCCCCTCCTTGAGATGTCCTTGTAATTTCCTCCTAACACTTGCTGACTGATAAATGACCGCAGAGGAGCCATCAGACCTAAGGGCTAAGCTGAGTCACGGGTGGACAATAATGGCTATGCTGGTGACACTAAGAAGAGAGCATCCTTCCTGTGGTGCCTATTAAAACACAGTCACTTTGGGATTGTGCATCTTACAGTTGTGCATGCATTACATGCAAAATGCATTTTATAAGGGCAAGCAGGATAAAGGTCCTTCTCAAAAATGTATATCATTCAACATTCATTTCAGTAATTCTGTTCAAACAGAAATTCAGATGAAAATTCATTATAAACTGTTTGATGTATTTCAAGGATTTTTCTTTTATGTTTAATGATCATTGCTAACAGTGAATGAATATGCTTTCCGTTCCTAAAATAATTTGAAAAGTACATAAGACCCACTGATAAAATATCATGCAGAAGTGAAAAGTATCTACATGTGTTATAAAGCATAAGCCATCAATATTTTGGCTGTCAATGTTTTGCATTAATGCAGATTGATGACGTAAATTATTAAAAGGGTTCAAATCTTACATGAGAGACTACCTTGTGTCATTTGGTAATTAAAGATTTGAGCAAAAAAAGATCACGTGTGGGTTCTAAAGGGTCTATTCTCAAGCAAGTATTATTAAACATCTACATGATCCCCTTCCCATGTCAGATTATGCAGTACTACAACATAGCTTACAATATCTATGCTGATGACACACTAATGGAGTTCATACAGGTCTCTGTAAAACAACAAACAAACAATGAGGCAGCTCCAGCTCATCTAAAATGCAGTTGCCAGAGGCTTAACCCAAACCAGGAAAACAGATCATATCACATGAATCCTTTAATCACTGCACTGGTGACATATTGGTGAAATGATAAAAGCATGTATAGACTATGAATTGATGGGTGGTCAGCTCAGAACCATATAGAGCTCTCAGGTCATTAAAGGACCTGTTCTCTCAATGTTGCCAGGACCAGACCTATAAAGTTGGAGGCAGCATTTAGATTATTTGCTTCTCAGCCCAGGAACCAACTCCCTAAGAACCTGAGATGTGCAAAAACTGTTTGTTCTTTTAGGTCGGTAAGAAACAATTTACTGTTTACTGCAGTTTTTCCGTAAAGGTAAAAGATAACTTATCTATTGATTTACTATATTTTAGATTTCTTTCTTTTAATTTTTTTGTTACATTTCCATCTTTCTTGTGATTTGTTTTCTACTTAGTACTGTTTTCGTTTGATGTATTTTGTGTTTAATGTGTTTTTTAACTGTTACTTTGTTTCACTTATCCTGTGTATTAATGGTGCTATACAAATAAGGTGCCTTGACTCATGGCTCTGCTGATATGTTTTGGAAGAAAACATTGTTTTAATGTCAGTCTTCAGCTTTTCTGCTTTGTTAGCTTCAGTATTGGTACTTTTGGCAATCTTGGGAGGTGCTATAGGAAGTCCTATAGGAAAATTAAATTGTCCCCATAATGCTTGGCTTGTGTCACAATCCTCTCAAGATTGCAGTTATACCTGTTGATTGGGTACCTTTCTCTATCAGATATTCTAATACCACTCAACTTTCTATTAATATGCCCGGATGTAGTAGTCTGTCAAAAGCCAGCTTTTTCAAAAGGTCACTGACACCCTCTGCAAAGAGGACTGTATGCTGGAAAAGTCTTTTCCATGATTTTGTAGGCCTTAACATGGCCATGACTTGTCATTTCTGCATTACAAACATTTAGTTTTATTTGTCCTATGTGAAATTCTAATTTTCTAAAAAACAAATTTTAGATTTTCAATATCTAAAGGACACAATTAAGAAAATGAATATAAATCTTTGTTTCAAACATATCAATGTGTATGACTAAGCCTTCTTGAATTAAAATTAAGAAAACAAAATCAACAATTTCAGATGTTATGAATTTTATGAAGATTAAAAAAAAAAGTTGTGTTTGACTTATCAAGAAGCTCCAACTATTGCATCTTGCAAGACCAAAAAAGGATTTGTAAAGCATTTTTCTTTCTTTACTGGCACTGTTCCTTGTAAGAATGTTAATGTCTTTTTTTATGCCCTTGCTACTGTTTCACAACAATAAACTATGAACAATATTGTTATTTCTTCCTTGAAGGACAAAAATGGTACATTGAAAAAAAATGTAGATTTACTTTTTGCTACAGCAAAAAAGAAAAAAAAACATTAAATGCCCAATTACACTGGAGGCATCAAAACTATGAATTAACACATATGGAATTATATACTGAACAAAAAAGTGTGAAACAACTGAAAATATGTCTTATATTCTAGGTTCTTCAAAGTAGCCACCTTTTGCTTTGATTACTGCTCTGCACACTCTTGGCATTCTGTTGATGAGCTTCAAAAGGTAGTCACCTGAAATGGTTTTCCAACAGTCTTGAAGGAGTTCCCAGAGATGCTGAGTACTTGTTGGCCCTTTTGCCTTCATTCTGCGGTCCAGCTCACCCCAAACCATCTCGATTGGGTTCAGGTCCGGTGACTGTGGAGGCCAGGTCATCTGGCACCGCACCCCATCACTCCTTCTTGGTTAAATAGCCCTTACACAGCCTGGAGGTGTGTTTTATTGTCCTGTTGAAAAATAAATGATGGTGCCTTCAGTGTGAAGCTACAATATTGATAGTCATGAAAATAAAGAAAACTCTTTGAATGAGAAGGTGTGTCCAAACTTTTGGTCTGTACTGTATATATATATATATATATATATATATATATATATATATATATATATATATATATATATATATATATATTAAATGGCAGAAAGACTTCCCAAAGTCCAAATAAAAATAAAAACTCTTCTAAAAATCTCTAGAAAGTGTTGGGACCCACAGCCATGGATTTCAACATTCAACTCTGGTACGGACCTTTCTGGAACTTTCAAAATAAAGTGCATTAATCTTCTTCCGGCACAGCCAGGTAACGGGATAACTGCGGACTTCCTGTGACGCCACTACCCGAATAAAAGCACAGCTGTTGCTACATCTGCCATCTTCCACACGGCCTTCCAGAGGGACCGGATAGGGGAGACAAGCGCGCTGATGTCTCTTTGCTGGCAAACAGACATAAACTCAACTGGATCCAAGGAAGCCATGCGATCATCGAACATATGCAAAGATAAGTACGAATGAAATACTTTCTGTGTATCCGGTATTTTCATTCATGAACGGGGGTAATTAAGGTACAAGCATTGCTTGACTTTCTCTCCGAGCCCTGTATGAGCAAACGGCGTTTGAGAGAAACCCCCTGCAAAGACAGCGGACACCACGGGCCGCCCAGCTACAGCTCCGGAGCTAACCCTTTTTTTCAGAGCAAACGCACCTTCAACCCCCCCCACAATAAGCTGTAATCTTAGTGCTAGCAGGCTCTCTGCAGCACACGTGCCCTGGTTGTGTTCTGTGTTTGTGTGTTTTTAAGTTAAGTCAAACTTTACTTGAAGGGTGATTTTAAACACAGAAGATTGCTCATAACGCGCCGTCCGCGCTTATGCTTTTTAACCCTTAAATTAACTGAGGTAATTTAAAGGTATGTGTTTGTTTCTGGTGCTAAGCTATTAGCTTCTTTGTTAGCTCAACTGCTAACCGGTAAGATCATGTGCTTGCTACTAAAGAGTATTTAACAGAAAGGTTGTTAGTTTTCAAGCTAGTGAATAATAGTCCCTAAACATCATTTACTAGATTTGATAACTAAGAAAACAACACTAAGCCCCATTTCTCCAGAAAGATTTGGCTCTTTTCCGAAATACTCCCTTAATAATATTTCTTCAAATATTATTTCAATAAATAAAAGCAGCTAATTAGACACCGTTGAGAAATGGTCATCCAGAAGGTTGGTTTTATTCAGCAGATCATTATTTAAAACATTAAAATATTAAAATAATATTTTATCTGATCTTGCATTGTGATTGGTTGTCTAACGTTTGCTGATTATTGTCTAAGTTCGTTCCAAGACTAACTTAACTTCACTTCCAGATTCTTCAAGATAATCCTTGGTTCTCAAACATAAACATTGCATGGTAATGTCGCATCACTCTTTTGGTCATTGTTTTCAATCTTCTTTAATCAACTTGTTTATATTGTACATAGCCCATTAGTCTTCCTTATTCTTTAATTCTGCTTGGTAGTTTAGTTGGATTGTTTTAGCATAGTAAAGAGTTCTCATACTCGTACTCATTGTCTTCTGCTTATCCGGGACCGGGTCGCGGGGGCAGCAGACTCAGCAGAGACGCCCAGACGTCCCTCTCCCCAGACACCTCCTCCAGCTACTCCGGGTGGAGCCCAAGGCGTTCCCAGGCCAGCCGAGAGACATAGTCCCTCCAGCGTGTCCTGGGCCGTCCCCTGGGCCTCCTCCCGGTGGGACGTGCCTGGAACACCTCCTGAGGAAGGCGTCCAGGAGGCATCCGGTATAGATGCCCGAGCCACCTCAACTGGCTCCTCTCGATGTGGAGGAGCAGCGGCTCTACTCCGAGCCCCTCCCGGATGGCTGAGCTCATCACCCTATCTCTAAGGGAGTGCCCGGCCACCCTACGGAGGAAGCTCATTTCAGCCGCTTGTATCCGGGATCTCGTTCTTTCGGTCATGACCCAAAGTTCATGGCCATAGGTGAGGGTAGGAACGTAGACCGACCGGTAAATTGAGAGCTTTGCTTTTCGGCTCAGCTCTGTCTTCACCACAACGGACCGGCACAGTGCCCCCATTACTGCGGCAGCCGCACCAATCCGTCTGTCGATCTCCCGCTCCATTTTTCCCCCACTCGTGAACAAGACTCCGAGATACTTTAACTCCTCCACTTGAGGCACGGGCTGGTGTGGGTTTGGTTGTTGTCCCCCAGCTCAGCCGTCTCGTGTTGGGGTTTACCCCAGTGGATGAGAGGGTCGTATCTCTGCGCCTTCGGGTTGGGGATAGGTCCCTGACTGTCATCTTGGCCTACGGGCCGAGCGGTAGTGCGGAGTACCCGCCTTCTTGGTGTCCCTGTCGGGGGTGCTGGATAGTGCCCCTCCCGGGGACTCCATTATTCTGCTGGGGGACTTCAACGCCCTCGTGGGAAACAACAGTGACACCTGGAGAGGCGTGATCGGGAGGAATGGCCTCCCCGATCTGAATCCGAGTGGTGTTTTGTTATTGGACTTCTGTGCTAGTCACGGATTGTCCATAATTAACACCATGTTCAAGCATAAGGGTGTCCATCAGTGGACTTGGCACCAGGACACCCTAGGCAGGAGGTCGATGATCGACTTTGTTGTCATATCATCAGACCTTTGGCCGCATGTTTTGGACACTCGGCTGAAGAGAGGGTCTGAGCTGTCCACTGATCACCACCTGGTGGTGAGTTGGATCCGCTGGAGGAGGAGAAAGCCGGAGAGACTTGGCAGGCCCAAGCGCATAGTGAGGGTCTGCTGGGAACGCCTGGCGGAGCCCTCAGCCAGGGACGTATTCAACTCCCACGTCCGGGAGAGCTTTGACCAGATCCCGGGGAATATTGGAGACATAGAGTCCGAGTGGACTATGTTCTCCGCATCTATTGTCGATGCTGCTGCCCATAGCTGCGGCTGTAAGGACTGCGGTGCCTGTCGCAGCGGCAATCCCAGAACCCGGTGGTGGACAACGGCAGTAAGGGATGCTGTCAAGCTGAAGAAGGAGTCCTATTGGCTGTGGTTGGCTTGTGGGACTCCTGAGGCGGCTGACGGGTACCGTGAGGCCAAGCGTACTGTGGCCCGGGCTGTGGCAGAGACAAAAACTCGGGCCTTGGAGGAGTTCGGTGACGCCATGGAGAAGGACTACCAGTTGGGTTCGAAGCGATTCTGGCAAACCGTCCGGCGCCTCAGGAGGGGGAAACAGTGCTTTGCCAACACTGTTTATAGTGGGGGTGGGAGTCTGCTGACCTCGACTGAGGACATTATCGGACAGTGGAAGGAGTACTTCGAGGATCTCCTCAATCCTGCCATCATGCATTCCATGGTGGAAATAGAGGCTGGGGACTCGGGGGTTGGACTCTTTCATCACCCAGGCTGAAGTCAAGTGGTTAAAAAGCTCCGCGGTGGCAAGGCTTCGGGGGTGGATGAGATCCGCCCTGAGTACCTCAAATCTCTGGATGTTGTTGGGCTGTCATTGTTGACACGCCTCTTCAACATTGCGTGGCGGTTGGGGACAGTGCCTCTGGACTGGCAGACTGGGGTGGTGGTCCCCGTTCATAAGAAGGGGGACCAGAGGTTGTGTTCCAACTACAGGGGGATCACACTCCTCAGCCTCCCTAGTAAGGCCTATGCCAGGGTATTGGAGAGGCGAACCTCGGTTTCAGGAGGAGCAGTGTGGTTTTCGTCCCGGCCGTGGAACACTGGACCAGCTCTATACCCTCTACAGGGTGCTCGAGGGTTCATGGGAGTTTGCCCAATCGGTTCACATGTGTTTTGTGGATCTGGAGAAGGCATTCAACTGTGTCCCTTGTGATGCCCTATGGGGGGTGCTCCAGGAGTATGTAATCGGGGGCCCTTTATTAGGGGCCATTTGGTCCCTCTACAAGCGGAGCAGGAGTTTGGTCCACATTGCCGGCACTAAGTCAGACCTGTTCCCGGTGCATGTTGAACTCCGGCAGGGCTGCCCTTTGTCACCGGTCCTGTTCATAACTTTTATGGACAGGATTTCTAGATGCAGCCAAGGGCAGGAGGGGGTCTGGTTTGGGGACCAGTGGATTTGGTCTCTTCTTTTTACAGATGACGTGGTCCTGCTGGCCGCCTCTAGCCAAGACCTACAGCATGCGCTGTGGCGGTTCGCAGCCGAGTGTGAAGCGGCTGGGATGAAGATCAGCTCCTCCAAGTCCGAGGCCATGGTACTCCACCGGAAAACGGTAGCTTGTCCTCTACAGGTTGGAGGGGAGTTCCTGCCTCAAGTGGAGTAAAGAGTTTGTTGATTGAAATATGTTTGACTTTGAGTTGACTTATTTTTGTTAATACATTCTTATATTTTAAGAAATTGTTTGAATTCATTCCATGTGTGTGCAGAGTTTATGCTGTTCAATAATTTCAGAGCTCGTCTCACACCTTTCTATTTTGTCCTAATACCATCGCCTTACTGGGCTGGTATTCACAGGACAACCCTTAACAGACCGAAATATTATTTGATAAAATATTAAAATATTAATATGAAATATTATATAATATTCTCAAATTAATAATCCTAACAAAAGCCAAGAAAACTACTAAAGACCACATTAAAAATAATCTAAAACTGTTTGGAAGAAATAAGAAATCCTAGGTTTCTGTTTATTTTCCTCTCTTTTAATTCTCTGCACCACATTACAGACAAGGACAAGATTGGGATAGCAAAGGTTGCTGCTTTCACCATAAATGGTATTCGGCTTTAAACCTGAAACCACCAGATGCATGCATAATTTTTTCTGACAACTAGTACAACCTGCCAAGCTTAGGGTTTTACCTTGGGGACATAAGAAACTAAAAGAAAATGTAGGAAAGTAAAAACCCATTGAAAAATAAATCCCGATCAAAAAAAAAAAAAAAAAAACTAAAGTAATTTAGTCAATATCATTCAGAATAGATTTAGTCACGGAATTCAGTCTGTAGGACTGAGATGACACTTTATAGCCACTTGAGCTCACAAAGATGATCTAACAAAAAAAATCAGGAAATAACGCTTTCTAGTTGTGAGTTTAAATTTGATAATTTCATAGACCATAGTATAGTATTACCTTTGTAATACTGATTAAACACAAGCTTTGTTTAAATTTTTTTATTTTAGATTTTTATTTCTAATTTTAATTATGTCTAAAATAACTTAATTCCTACTAATTTCTAATATAGACTGCTTTCAGACTGTTTATTTTTCCAAGTACATAGGCTTATTAAAAAAAAAAAGGTTTTAGTGCATTTTGTGAAACATTAAGAGTATGCGTATATAAGGAATGAGAGAACAAATTAAGTATTATTGGGTGGGTGCTTCAACATATGCACAGCACTAACCTAAACTCTATTCTTTCTGGCCAAAAAATATTTGGCTGTCTGACATAGCTGGAAAACACAGTATATATATACTACCGTAATGCTTATATCTTCATACATTATAGAAATGTAAGGCATATACACATTTATGCTATAGGTCTTCCTCCTCTGTGGTTATCAGGCCTCAGCAAATCTGCATTCTCATTTAATATTTTTTGGACAGGTCCTTTTTCAAGAAGCTGACATTGGTGTTAAAATGAAGAATCTACTTTAATTTACAATGTGCTACTCAGTTATTCAACCATTCAGGCTTTCAAGCATAGTAGAATGCTATTCCAAAAAATTGCCTTATGAGGAAATATCACTATTTTGTGAACATGAGGAGAGGATATCCCTTTCCAAGAAGTAGGGATTCGACATAAACCGCATGAGAATAAATCTTAAAATTATTTGTTCCAGTGCATATGCCTTTTCTACTAGCAATAATAAAACTAAGCTATGCTAAGAAAAAGTTGGGATAGAATCAGTTAGCCACTTAAGTCCCAAGGGGTTTCCGTGAAATTTGAGCTCGAAATAACGTGCCCAAACCTAGCTGAGTTTTTCTTAGCAAAACAATCATGGTCTCAAAATAAAGCTAACACCTTCAGATTCCATCAGAATTGTATGTATAACAGCAGCTGCTATTGTTAAGAGATAACAAGGATGGAACACAGAAAAAAACTAAGATTTTTTCTTTCGCTAGATTGTTTTTTTTGCATTGTACTGTTAATAAACCTTTTATAAATATATTGAATAAGGCTACAAACCTTTGAAAACCTTAAATCCATTTGTGGATTTTACATTGCAAGGATTCATTCAGCTGCGATAACCTAAAGGAAAGTTTTAGCGAGGAACCCCATAGGCGTTTTGCCTTTTGGCACAGTGTGGAACATTTTGGCACAATTTATAAAATATTGTGTTTTTACTTGCAAAACTTATTTAACTTTTTTTCACATGTCTAAAATAGCTTGTTAGGGTTAGGGGTTACCCCAAGGGGTTGCCCCAATTACCAAAAGCACCAGTCTCATTGACAGCAGATGATGCAACTCCGTTTATATGTGTTTATATGTGTCCAGTGTATCTATGACTTGACACTGCAGATGGCTAATGATGGCCAATGATGAATGAAGATATGCCAATAAAGGTGTGGGTTTTTTTTAGCATTTTTTTTTCTTTTGAATTTAATCAACTCTAGTCCTAAATCTGTAATACTTACAATCTGAACTGGATATTTGTACTCTAAGCAGATATTTTTAGAAAAACAGTGTAAGATTTATGATACATTTTATTCTATTTGTGAAAACACAAAAAACGTATTTTATTGAGTCTTGAATAGATAGTGAGAGAGAGAGAGAGAGAGAGAGAGAGAGAGAGAGAGAGAGAGAGAGAGAGAGAGAGAGAGAGAGAGAGAGAGAGAGAGAGAGAGAGAGAGAGAGAGAGAGAGAGAGAGAGAGAGAGAGAGAGAGAGAGAGAGAGAGAGAGAGAGAGAGAGAGAGAGAGAGAGAGATAGAGAGATAGATAGATAGATAGATAGATAGATAGATAGATAGATCTATCTAAGGGAGACTGAGGCTACAATTCACACAGACTCAACAAAATTAGACAAAAACAGAATGGAAAAACATTTCCTGATCCTGACTCTAGATTAGCTGCAACATTCATATGTTGTGGCATAAATTCTGCATAAAGCATGGATTCAGGTGAGCCTGCATCAATGGTTCAGGCTGGTGCTAGTTTTGTGATTGTGTCTGGCATATTTTTGTACATGTTGGGCCCCTTAGTGCTATTGAGCCACAGCCTACCCAAGTATTGTAACAACATTCATCCCCATCCCTTCAATAATGTACCAATCTAATGATTGCTACTTTCAAGGGTTAACGCACTATGTCACATGGCTCAAATCATGTCAAACTAGTTTCTTGAACATGACCATTTTACTTCAAAGGTCTCCACAGTCACTTAATAAAAGTCTAAAAGCACCTTTGGGATTTAAGTTAATGGGAAATTCTCACCTAACAAATTCACAGGGAATTTGTGATGCTATCATAATGCTATCATAATTAATATGAACCAAAATCTCTGAAAATGTTGGCAAAGAAGGAAAGAAGGGGTCGAACTAGGTAATACCAATGTGTATCTAAGAAAAGTCATGCAGACTGGGGACGTGGACTTTGGTCAGGGAGTGTGTGTGTGTGTTTGTGGTTGCAAATGGGAAGGGGGGATGGGTGGGGCTTGTGAGGGTGCAAAAGGAGAGGCTTGCCTGGCTGTCATGAATGCACGATCTGCCATTGGTCTAATCTGACAGAAAGCATTCAGGAAATGTCTCTAACTGGAAACCTGAGGTCCATTATTATAAAGTAGAACCATACATTTTGGAGCTGTTTTTCTTTTTCTGTGAGGAAAGCTTGTTCTACAATTGAAGGATGGGTTTTGTGGCAGAATTGTTTCACATGGCAGTAATACCTAATGCCTGGACAGTGTCAGTGACAAGTACACGGACAGTCTCAGTGAAGGGGATTCATTAATATCAGCAGTCGATGGCAGAGTCTTTGCACTGGAAATAGAATTTATGTTTTTTTCTTGTCTGGCAGGTAAGGAGAAATAATTATTTCAGTGTCTTCCTGGACGTGTTAAAGCTCTCACTATACATTATGTCTCTCACTGGTGCTGAATTTCTGCCCCAACAAAGATGCTCTCTCGCCTCAGAGGTGAGGGTGCTTATTGAAAAACAAAGCGCCTTGCCCTGCTGACACCAGACAAACTGACATCAGATGGAGCCTCGTGTTCTGCCTCGGGGCCCTGCAGGGCCGAACAGCTGTCAGTTGAGCCAATGAAAGAGTGAGGAAAGCCCCAGGTTTACAAACAAGCACATACATAAGCTGCTTTTCATGCCTACTTCTAACACAATGATCTCCTGTGCCTACTATGACTAAAGTTGTGAGAAAACATGCATGTGAATAAGCTGTAAAGAGTTATTGCCTCATTTCCCAAATAGTCATAAGCCCATAGCATAAAGATATAATTCCTTCTCTGAAAGGATGACTGCAAGATACATTGTTCTATTGTGCATTATCTACTTGTGATCTGGGATATAAGTAACCTTATGTTGGATAAAGTGGTGTTGAAGGGGTCATTTGGTAGCTAGTAAAGAGATTGTAATGAACAGCAGTGGATATAAATTCACTGGAAATAGCTATTCACACAATCAATGCATGTCTAAGAATTTGTTCAGGGGGATGTAATATTTTCAAAAGCTTTAATATTTTCTGCCTGTCTCTATACCTATCTTGCTTGCCTTCCTGTCTTCTCAATTTGTTTGAGTGTAGCAATTTCAGGCAATAAAGAGGGTGAAATAAAGGTTTAGGTTTCCCTGCCCATCTGCTCTCTCACAGTAGCTGTGCCAGGTTTTGGGCAGTCTTGCATTATGCATTACTGAATGTTTATTTCTCTCCCACTGATGTTGGGAGCAAGTTTTCTTCATAAAACTAAAGAAAGACATGTATTTAAAAACAATATAGGTATGTATTTAATACATTTTCAATCTACAGGTCCTTCTCAAAATATTAGCATATTGTGATAAAGTTCATTATTTTCCACAATGTAATGATGAAAATTTAACATTCATATATTTTAGATTCATTGCACACTAACTGAAATATTTCAGGTATTTTATTGTCTTAATACGGATGATTTTGGCATACAGCTCATGAAAACCCAAAATTCCTATCTCACAAAATTAGCATATCATTAAAAGGGTCTCTAAACGAGCTATGAACCTAATCATCTGAATCAACGAGTTAACTCTAAACACCTGCAAAAGATTCCTGAGGCCTTTAAAACTCCCAGCCTGGTTCATCACTCAAAACCCCAATCATGGGTAAGACTGCCGACCTGACTGCTGTCCAGAAGGCCACTATTGACACCCTCAAGCAAGAGGGTAAGACACAGAAAGAAATTTCTCAACGAATAGGCTGTTCCCAGAGTGCTGTATCAAGGCACCTCAGTGGGAAGTCTGTGGGAAGGAAAAAGTGTGGCAGAAAACGCTGCACAACGAGAAGAGGTGACCGGACCCTGAGGAAGATTGTGGAGAAGGGCCGATTCCAGACCTTGGGGGACCTGCGGAAGCAGTGGACTGAGTCTGGAGTAGAAACATCCAGAGCCACCGTGCCCAGGGTGTGCAGGAAATGGGCTACAGGTGCCACATTCCCCAGGTCAAGCCACTTTTGAACAGAAGCGCCTGACCTGGGCTACAGAGAAGTAGCACTGGACTGTTGCTCAGAGGTCCAAAGTACTTTTTTCGGGTGAAAGCAAATTCTGCATGTCATTCGGAAATCAAGGTGCCAGAGTCTGGAGGAAGACTGGGGAGAAGGAAATGCCAAAATGCCAGAAGTCCAGTGTCAAGTACCCACAGTCAGTGATGGTCTGGGGTGCCATGTCAGCTGCTGGTGTTGGTCCACTGTGTTTTATCAAGGGCAGGGTCAATGCAGCTAGCTATCAGGAGATTTTGGAGCACTTCATGCTTCCATCTGCTGAAAAGCTTTATGGAGATGAAGATTTCATTTTTCAGCACGACCTGACACCTGCTCACAGTGCCAAAACCACTGGTAAATGGTTTACTGACCATGGTATCACTGTGTTCAATTGGCCTGCCAACTCTCCTGACCTGAACCCCATAGAGAATCTGTGGGATATTGTGAAGAGAACGTTGAGAGACTCAAGACCCAACACTCTGGATGAGCTAAAGGCCGCTATCGAAGCATCCTGGGCCTCCATAAGACCTCAGCAGTGCCACAGGCTGATTGCCTCCATGCCACGCCGCATTGAAGCAGTCATTTCTGCAAAAGGATTCCCAACCAAGTATTGAGTGCATAACTGTACATGATTATTTGAAGGTTGACGTTTTTTGTATTAAAAACACTTTTCTTTTATTGGTCGGATGAAATATGCTAATATTGTGAGATAGGAATTTTGGGTTTTCATGAGCTGTATGCCAAAATCATCCGTATTAAGACAATAAAAGACCTGAAATATTTCAGTTAGTGTGCAATGAATCTAAAATATATGAATGTTAAATTTTCATCATGACATTATGGAAAATAATGAACTTTATCACAATATGCTAATATTTTGAAAAGTACCTGTATAGTTGGACTTTCACAGTAGCCTTGAGGTAGTCTGGTATAAGTATATCTTTGTCCCTCAAAGGTGAATGCAAACCAGAACTGCCTATCTTTATCTATAGGTACAGAGAAAAATGCATTGCTTATATCAACTACAGTAAATATTCTAGCATCTGGTCTTAGGGAATTTAATAATGTATAAGGATCAGGAACACACGGTGCTCTCTGAACAACTGGGTTAGGGTTAGGGTTATAAAGATCCCTAGGTTATAAAGATCAAAGAGTCAAGTTGAAGAAAGGGAAAAAATATCAGATGAAAACTATATACAATTATTCCAACAGTTTATATGTAGTAGCAGGGACCACAACCAGTGCTTGTTTTGTCACTGCAGGGAAAAATTTTAATGTATTGAACTGGTTGATGTGGATTCTCTGTTTAGCTTTTTGTTTTTGACACTAAAGATTAATCACAATGAATGAAAATAAATGCTATTGAACTTTAAGTTATTATCATTTTAAAAAGTCAAGTGACGGGTAAAAATAGGTTATGACTGGATTTCTTTTACCTTTGCAGTCAAAATGACCAACAATGAAACAGTCTAGTGCCACCTCTGCTCTGAAGTTAAAATTTTCAATCCTGAAGTAAAAAATAATAATAGGTAGTAGGTTGTAGGTTTCTCTGCAACTTCAACATAAAAATTCTATATGACTGCTTTGCATTTAAAATTTAGAGATAGGTACAGTACAGAAAATTTTCATTTTTACTTCTGATTATTTTTATCTCACTCCTGGTGACTGAGCACATTGATTTGCAAATCACAATGTTTTTTTATTTATTTATTTATGAACATAGCCTGGAGTGATTTCTCTCCAGGATCCAAGTTCAAAATTCAGAAGTAAAAATAGCACACTGGTTGACTGGTTGTTGGTTGACTGTTGCACGCCTGCATTTTGGTGTTTTCAATTTGTGTCGAACATAGAAGCTCGGATCTGTGAATGACCTGACATCCCAGTTGAGTGTTTTCTAGTTTCAAGTCGGAAAATCAGTGGTATATGCTAGTTGTTGTAGTCCTGCCTAGTGTTAACGATACAAGACTAGAGCAATTCAGTTTTCTGCATCTCATGCATTCAACATGCTCACAAACTGTTGTACTTCACTATATGCCACTCATTTTATAATAAACATTCTGTTAGAATTGGTGATAAATAGTTTATACCTTAAACTTTCACAATGGTTTATGAATTTAGTTTTCATAAATGATACTAAACTAGGGGCTGCTTGGTCTCCAGCTTTCAAAGATGGTATTCCAATTCCATATTTAGAATAGGAACATGGAGTATCCCACTTCTGAGTACAAACCGAACTTACTATTTGTACAGAGACCTCTTGAAATTATGTCTAATGAAGCCAAGATGTGTGTAATTCAGTAACTAATTTTCTTGTCTGTACTCTAGCTGTAGCTACTTCACAGGAAATGTATTCAGATAATTTGTTCATGTATACCTTACCAATAATTCAAATCAATTTTTGTCTGCGTAGCAATAAAAAAAGCTGAAGTATCATCAGTAATTCTTGAGAACCATGGTGTTACAGTGTATTTCCATCCTGAAATTTACTCAAGTAGTGAGATGAACAGGCCATGAGTGAGTCATCAGAGATTCAACTGCTTTAATTCATCACACAAAAGTTCAGATGGGTCCTGCAGTATGCATGTTCCCAAACGTGGCAAAGGGAGATCTTTGGAAAGATTCTCCATGCAACCCTTACCATGTCTGATCTCAGCAGGTGTGTCTAACACATGTCTGTCTGCAAGGGACACAGGGGGGAAAGCATGAAAAAGAACAAATGCAAACCTTTATTATGCAAAAATGTGTGGCGATGGTGATGAAGAAAGATGCCGACAAAGCCAAATATCCAGTGATAATCCTCAGATGTCACAGACCACCCAGCTTGTCAGATTACCATTCTTGTCCTCTACTGGGCAGCGGTGGGGCACTGGGAGTCTGGTAAAAGGCAACATAATCAATCAAAACAGGCAGGCTGACATTCACCATAACAAAACATTTCATAGGGGGAAATCACAGCCAAAGTAGTTTTTCTCTCTATTCGTCTCTTGCGTGCACTCATGCACAGTAAGCACAGCGTGCAATTTCGATCAGTAATCAGACGGATAATATCATGCATTGTGTACTTTAGTAACTTCTTTTTGGTAAAGTTATTGTTGATTCATGTTTCACGAGTAATGACTGCACTACATAATTACCAAATTCAGTTGCATATTCAGGATACAGTATACCTTTATTAATTTATTTACAGCACCCATATAACAGTAAAAGATAATTAATACAATGGGGGAAGTGCTACAGAGTTAATGAAGACCAGCATTCAAACGTCAAATCACAGTTCAGATTTTGTACTACTTGAATGTTCACAGACCATGAGCTATCACTGGTTCATAATTGGCTCTTAACATGGAGCTATTAACACAGCCAAGTGTGCTCATGTTCTGTTGCAGTACCATGACACTGACCACAAAGACATCTAACGAATCGAACTCCATTACATGACTTTTGACTCATTTCAAAACAAGATAAATTTAAGTTACCTTTGTCAACATATTCTTTCGCTGTTGACATCATTACTAAGAGACTTATTCAGGAATTGAAGAATGTAATTTATTAATGTCTTAGAACATGTGCATGGTTAAGACTTGACAGTTTAAATGCACACTGAAAACATGGTTTTCTAATAATCCTACATATCATCGGACTGAAAGTAGGGAATAGAAAAGCTTTTAAAACTAGCCAGGTCCATTATATCTTAATGGACTGGACAATTTGAACATGAGGATTATCAGGAATTAAGTATTTCAATACAAAGACCCTTTCAAATGAAAACACTTGTTAGATTGATACATACAGCAAATTCAACATTAACTCATGTTTCTACACTTTTTTTTCAACTACTATTAATACTACTTTTATTTGAACATAAATGCAACCTTATATTTTTTTAACAGGGTAAACATTGTAACTTTTTAAAATTTTCTAATATTTTGCAGCAGTTAACCGTTTTTACATGTTGAATTGAAAGTACGATAAAGTTTTTAAATGTTAATTCATTAAATTAGACTTAAAAAGGTTAATTTAAATTCATAACAGGCAGCAGTTTTATATTTTAGGCCAACGACATGGCATGAATCTGATATGAGAATGTTAATTTCAGTCATTAAAAACCTGAAACTTGACTTGGTGGTGTCAGGATGTGAGATTTTGGACTTTGTTTGTGGTTTGGTGTTTTGTTTTACTAGATGCTCTTGTTTGAAGTTTTTGTATTCTTGTTCATCACTTTGTGTTCTGACAATTCTGGTTTCCTTTTGCCTCCCTGTCTGTTCTCCTCTCATCATTAGTTTTCCTCTTTTAGTTGTTAATTACTCAGTTTCTGTTCCCTTTACATTCATTGTCCCTCTTAGCTCTGTTTCTTCTGTTTATCTTTACTCTCCAATTCCTCCTTTAACAGGTTAGCTTTAGTTACTGTTTAGTTACTTTTATTCTAGTCATCTTTTCTCCTGCTTCATTCTCAGTTTGTTCTTTCAGTGTTTGCTTTTGTAGTCAGGGTTTCTTTACGGTCCCCTTTTTCTTAGGCCTTAGGTTTCTGTTGTTTTTTTCCTGTTCCTTCCAGATTACTCTGTTTTCCTCTATCTTCTGGTTATTCTAGATTTCTTATGTTTTGGTTATTTTACCGTAGTCTCCTGTTCTGCTTGGGTCTGTGCTTCTCCTTATTGGTTAATCTGTTTCACCTGCTCCCTCTGTCTCCCAGCCTCCTTGTGTCACCTGTTCCCTGTTCCTCTGATTACTTGCCCTATTGTTTCTTGTCCACCTTTGTCTGTATTTAAGTTTGCCTTCGTCCTTTGTTCCACGCGGTGTCGTTATGTCTCTTTGGATTTAGTTCTTGCTCCGGATCCTGTTTAAGTTCTAGTTTGAAGATGCCTTGTAATCAGGATTATCCTGTCATCCAGAACCTCGCCTGCATGTAAGTGGACTCGCTTTAAATTAAAGGAGTTTTCGACCCCCTCTTTGTTTTTCTCTGTGCTTGTCTGCCTTTTGGTCCACAACTAAATAGAATTATGACAGGTGGAAGGTGATTTAATAGTTTTAAGGCTGACACTACATGGTACAATCCTCCTCACAAACACATCTAAAACAGGAAATATAAAGGAAGTTATTCATGTCATCTAAAAGATCCAAAATTGGACTGAGGACAGAAGGGTTTAGATATCTATTCAGGAGAAAAAAGCATTAAATAGATTTTAAAATCCCTTCTATATTTAAAAGAAAACTTGTGTTCATGTTTAAATAGAATAAAACATGGCAATTTTTGCAAAAAGCATTTACTGTAATTTAGGTCATGTTTGACAAATTATATAAAAAAAAAGTACAGAAAACATGATTTAACCTACATCTTATTGGATTGCCTGAGGTATGTGCACATGTTCAGTATGTAAAACAGCTGTTTTTCTCTTAGTATTGCTGCTAATTATAAAATACAAGTCATTCTCAAAATATTACCATATTGTGATAAAGTTCATTATTTTCCATAATGTCATGATGAAAATTTAACATTCATATATTTTAGATTCATTGCACACTAACTGAAATATTTCAGGTCTTTTATTGTCTTAATACGGATGATTTTGGCATACAGCTCATGAAAACCCAAAATTCCTATCTCACAAAATTAGCATATCATTAAAAGGGTCTCTAAACGAGCTATGAACCTAATCATCTGAATCAACGAGTTAACTCTAAACACCTGCAAAAGATTCCTGAGGCCTTTAAAACTCCCAGCCTGGTTCATCACTCAAAACCCCAATCATGGGTAAGACTGCCGACCTGACTGCTGTCCAGAAGGCCACTATTGACACCCTCAAGCAAGAGGGTAAGACACAGAAAGAAATTTCTCAACGAATAGGCTGTTCCCAGAGTGCTGTATCAAGGCACCTCAATGGGAAGTCTGTGGGAAGGAAAAAGTGTGGCAGAAAACGCTGCACAACGACAAGAGGTGACCGGACCCTGAGGAAGATTGTGGAGAAGGGCCGATTCCAGACCTTGGGGGACCTGCGGAAGCAGTGGACTGAGTCTGGAGTAGAAACATCCAGAGCCACCGTGCCCAGGGTGTGCAGGAAATGGGCTACAGGTGCCACATTCCCCAGGTCAAGCCACTTTTGAACAGAAGCGCCTGACCTGGGCTACAGAGAAGTAGCACTGGACTGTTGCTCAGAGGTCCAAAGTACTTTTTTCGGGTGAAAGCAAATTCTGCATGTCATTCGGAAATCAAGGTGCCAGAGTCTGGAGGAAGACTGGGGAGAAGGAAATGCCAAAAATGCCAGAAGTCCAGTGTCAAGTACCCACAGTCAGTGATGGTCTGGGGTGCCATGTCAGCTGCTGGTGTTGGTCCACTGTGTTTTATCAAGGGCAGGGTCAATGCAGCTAGCTATCAGGAGATCTTGGAGCATTTCATGCTTCCATCTGCTGAAAAGCTTTATGGAGATGAAGATTTCATTTTTCAGCACGACCTGACACCTGCTCACAGTGCCAAAACCACTGGTAAATGGTTTACTGACCATGGTATCACTGTGTTCAATTGGCCTGCCAACTCTCCTGACCTGAACCCCATAGAGAATCTGTGGGATATTGTGAAGAGAACGTTGAGAGACTCAAGACCCAACACTCTGGATGAGCTAAAGGCCGCTATCGAAGCATCCTGGGCCTCCATAAGACCTCAGCAGTGCCACAGGCTGATTGCCTCCATGCCACGCCGCATTGAAGCAGTCATTTCTGCAAAAGGATTCCCAACCAAGTATTGAGTGCATAACTGTACATGATTATTTGAAGGTTGACGTTTTTTGTATTAAAAACACTTTTCTTTTATTGGTCGGATGAAATATGCTAATATTTTGAGAAGGACCTGTATACTCTTAGGTAATGAGTGCAAGTATGGAGAAGTTTGACTCTCGAGGAGGTAGTCAGGTTTTACTATATGTTGATGATGTGCTATTAGCCTCTCCTGATGAGGAGGCCTGTAAAAATGACACATTAGCATTATTAAAACATTTAGCAGAAGAGGGACACAAAGTCAGTAAAAAGAAACTTCAGTTGTGTAAAAATGAGGTTAAATACCTAGGCCACAATCTTAGCGCAGGAGGACGCACATTAGTAGAAGAAAGAAAGACTGCAATATTACAAGTTCCAAAACCAGTAACAAAAAGCACATGATGTCCTTCCTTGGACTAACTAATTATTGTAGAAACTGGGTGCCAAATTATGCAGAAATAGTAGCTCCATTAAACAAACTAATGTATGAGGAAGAGCTGAAAATGACGTCTGAACCTAAATGGAGTGTAGAAGCTGAAGAACCATTTACCAACATAAAACAAGTTCTAGTTTCCATTAGTGCTTTAGCATTACCAGACTATAGCAAACCGTTTTTTCAGATGGTAGATTGCAAGGGACATTTTATGACTTCAGTTCTGGTTCAACAACATGGAGATACAATGAAACCAATAGCCTATTTCTCTTCAAAACTAGAAAGTGTTGCGTGTGCGCAACCATATTGAGTGAGAGCTGTAATTGCAGCCTCAATGGCAGTTGAAGTCAGTGCCACAATAGTGTTGTTTCACCTTTTAACTTTAAGAGTTCCCCATGCAGTTTCAGCATTATTACTGCAAACAAATATGACCTTTCTATCACCTGCCAGACATTTGTCCTGCATGTCAACCTTACTGTGACAAATACACTTAACTATAGAAAGGTGCACCACTTTAAACTCAGCAACATTGTTACCCACACCTAAAGATGGAATTCAGCATGATTGTCAAGAATTAGCAGAAAAAAAAGCAAAAACTAGAAGTGATTTGCAGGATCAACCCCTGGTACAGGGCAAAATAGTTTATGTGAATGTTTCCTCCAGAAAAGATGAGAGAGGGAAGACACAAACAGGATATGCATTGGTGACAAAAGATACAGGGTTAAAAGAAATACAACAACAAAGCCCACCACAGGAGATAGAAATGTGGAAAAAACATGGAGCTGCATTAAAATATTAAATCTATATTTGACCAGATAATAAACCTGTCCTACCAAAGAACCTATACATTTGGGCGGCAATATTGAGCCATCGTGTTTCACATGTCTCAACAGGGAGGAATGGTAGGACAGATACATAAATATTATATAACATATGGATTTAATCCTTATTCAAAAAACTTTTGTAGAACATGTTTAACATGTACAAAACATAATGCACAAGGGAATTTAAGACTACGAAGGGGACAATTTCCAAAACCAAGATACCCCTTTCAAATAATTCATATGGATTTTATTGAGTTAAACCACAGTGAAGGGAAAAAGTTCTGTTTAGTCATTATAGATGATTTTCTAAATGGATAGAACTATTTCCAACTAAACATTACAAGCACCTCAGGGCTAACACCCTATAAAACGTTATTTGGAAGACGATACAGATTACCACAGTTCAAAAAATTAGTGGGAGTTAGATGAAAAAGCCAACCTAGCTGATTATATGAGGAGTATGTTAGAAAAGCAACAGAAACAAATTCAAACTAATGAGGAATGTTCTATCTCCCAGCAAGAAAACCAACTAATGGAACCAGGAGACTGGGTGTTAATAAGGAGTGTAAAAAAGAAACATTGGTATTCACGTAAGTGGGACGCCCATATCAGGTATTACTAACCATTCCTACAGCAGTAAAAATAGCTGAGAGATCAACCTGGATTCACCTTACACATTGTAAAAAGGTCATTTTGGTTGAAAGCTCCGCCAGGGGAAGTGATTTACAGACTGATAATAGGGTGGACCCAGACATTTAGAGGCTGGAGAGACCCAAAAGTCAGTGAAGAAAATTAAGACACTGGAACCACTTAGAGGAGTCAAAATTTCAGCCAAAATGACTCTTAGATGGATTAGCAATGCAGTCCGTTGCTGGGTATTTATATTTTTCCTCATATTGATTTTCTTATTTTTCTGGTACCTCTTGGAACCAGTCAAGATAAAACAGAATGTAACAACACCTGCTATGAGTCATATAAAACAAGTAGTGCTAAACCAAGGAAGGCAAGTTAACCCAACCTATGTCATTCAAGTGTGCGTGAAATCTAAAACCATAGCTGTGGTGCTGATCCCACTCATTAGCTTGACCAAACGAGGAAGGAAAGGGCAGGATTATAGAAGTTATAAATGGTACTTAACTAATGACAGAAGAGACACCTTATGGTCCACGATGGTAGTTGATGAAGGAAACAATTGGATGCCAGAGTGGGGCACCACTGCTTATGCTGGTCATCAAAAGAAGTTGTTTAAACTCCATAAAGCTGATAATGCAATCCAGGTAATAATTAACCTCACGCATAACTCTCTATTTCCTCCCGACTACGTTGCCTCAGGAGGAAAATTTTGGGGTTTTCTCCTGTGGGTCTGGGCTTTGTTACAAGTAATTCCAGCTGTGATACCACAACTCTGTGTGATGGAAGTAATAAATCAAACTAATTTTAATGAAATGTGTCAGCACTGGGATTTTGTTTTTCCTGTAATTAGAGCAGATAAGGACAAATCAGTATTCCATAAACGGGTCACAACTGGAAACTACACATGTATAAATATGACAGAGAGAGGCAATAAATTGGGAAATCTCACTGCAGTATGGTGTACTACAACTGTGAAAGTAAATAAGTATTTTAAACCAGTCTCTAGAGGAGACATTTTGTGGTGGTGTGGAGACGACAGGTTGTTTGATCGATTACCTTCAAAAGTAACGGGACTCTGTGCGCTAGTTACTTTATTGTTACCAGTTTCAGTATATCCTATGTCAGTAAATGATCTAGTGTAAACCCACATGACTGGTGTAATAGAAAGTACAGAGCAGTAGCTTGGCAGACTGAGGGTGACTCTACATACATAGATGCTATAGATGAAGATAAATGAACTGATCAAGTAGCCGCAAAATTTGAATCAAGTATCTGTAAGTGGTGTACGATGAACAAAAATGTAGACAGGATCAACTATATTCACTACAATGTTCAAAAACTAAGAAATTGGACACAAAGCGGGTTTGAAGCTGTCCATGACCAATTGGCTTCAACTTCCCTGATGGCATTCCAGAACAGAATTGCTTTGGACATGTTGTTAGCTGAAAAAGGAGGAGTTTGTGCCATTTTTGGAGAAAAATGCTACACATTCATACCTAACAACACTGCTGCTGATGGCAGCCTACCTAAAGCCATAGAAGGTTTGAGATCTCTAAATGGCAAAATGAAGGAGCATTCTGGAGTAGACACCTCGATGTGGGACTCCTGGCTGGATGTGTTTGGGAAGAATACAATTTTAGTATCATCAACAATAATTTCCTTTGCAGTGTTTGCTGCAATTTTTGAAATTGTGTGGATGTTGTTGTATTCCCTTCCTTCCAATGGATGAACTAAAAAAATTCCAAGTCTTGTGGAACTGTTTTAAAAATCTGTCAGTATAGGGGTATTTGGAAAACCTATATTTACTGATAAGGTTCTGGTTATAAAAAGTTCAGGAACCAGTGCTCTTGTAGTAACTCAGCAGGTAGGGTAATGTCCAGTCTCTCTTTTGGTGCAGTAGATCTTTTCAGGGTAGTACCGTTGGTTTTTTAAAAGATATTAAAACCCATGGATGTATTCACTTTTCACACAGCATTATTTTTCACCTCTTGGAGTCAGCAACTTGCAAAGTCATTATCAAATAAATAAATCTTGTGTAGTTAACATGCTGCAGAAGATGAAGATTTTCACTTGATCGTGTGATGACTAAATGTATTTACAGTCACAAATACAGTCCCATTGTCTCTAAATGGGTATTTCAGTGGATGATTTGTGCATTCAATTTATTTATATAGCGCCAATTCACAACACGTCATCTCAAGGCACTTCACAAAAGTCAGGTACATACATTCCAATTAATCCAAATCATTGAACAGTGCAGTCAGATTCAGTTATTTATTCAAATTGGATAAAACGTTTTTCTGTCTAAGGAAACCCAGCAGATTGCATCGAGTCAGAAACTTGTAGCAGTCACTCCTCCTGGATGAGCATGTAGCGACAGTTGACAGTCACTGGTGTTGAAGCAATCCCTCATACTGAGCATGCATGTAGCGACAGTGGAGAGGAAAAATTCCCTTTTAACAGGAAGAAACCTCCAGCAGAACCAGGCTCCGTGTGAGCGGCCATCTGCCACGACCGACTGGGGGTTTGAGAGAACAGAGCAAAGACACAAAGAGAACAAAGAAGCACTGATCCAGGAGTCCTTTCTATGGGAAGGAAAAGTAAAGGTTAATGGATGTAACTCCTTAAGTCATTTCACCTAGAAAGAATGAACAGACAAACTCTGAGCCAGTTTTCAAGGTTAGAGTCTGAAAGAGAGCACATAGAGTTAGTCACAGTAAAAGCTCAGTCAATTGCCATGTCTATGGAAAGAGAAAGAATTAAACACTGAAAGACAGAGCCATGTGGATCATCGGTAGAGGGTGAGCATTAAGTTGTTGCCAGCAGAAGCTTGGACGATGCCCCTCTCCAGAAAGGTGTCACAGCTAAACACAGAGCCAGTGGAGGTGTAGCTTCTATGAAGAGAAAAGAGGGAGAACATAAAGTTAAAAACTGAAATAACAACAAATAATGCAGAATTAGAGAGTAGTGCAGATTAACTACAGAGATAGGTCAGGATAACCTAAGCCACTCTAACTATAAGCTATATCCAAAAGGAAAGTTTTAAGCCTAGCCTTAAAAGTAGACAATTTGTCCATTTAGAGCCCACTGATGGCCAGTGTTATACTAAAAACCACAACGATTGGAATACCTCTCTCTGTCAGATTGACCATAACCATTGAAAAAGAGAAGGGGTCATACAGATAGCATAAATGGAGGGTGTGTTTGCACCTCAACCATAACTGAGCTGGTTTAGGCTAAACCTGACTCCCCCTTACTCCATCCAACAGGGAGTGAAGAAGATGGAGGTAAAAAATAAGGAAGATAGCTCAGGATAACCTAAGCCACTAACTATAAGCTTTATCAAAAAGGAAAATTTTAAGCTTAGCCTTAAAACTAGACAGTGTGTCTGCCTCACGGACTAAAACTGGGAGCTGGTTCCACAGGAGAGGAGCCTGATAACTAAAAGATCTGCCTCCCATTCTACTTCTAGAGACTCTAGGAACCACCAGTAAACCTGCAGGCTGAGAACGAAGTGCTCTGTTAGGAACGTATGGAACAATCAGATCTCTGATGTATGATGGAGCTAGATCATTAAGGGCTTTATATGTGAGGAGGGTCATTTTAAATTCTATTCTGGATTTAACAGGGAGCCAATGAAGGGAAGCTAAAGTAGGAGAAATATGATCTCTCTTTTTAATTTTCATCAGAACTCTTGCTGCAGCAGTTTGAATCAGCTGAAGGCTTTTAACTGCATTTTGTGGACATCCTGATAGTAACGAATTACAACAGTCCAGCCTTGAAGTAACAAATGCATGGACTAGTTTTTCAGCGTCACTCCTGGATAGGATATTTCTAATTTTAGCAATGTTCCAGAGATGAAAGAAGGAAACCCTAGAAACCTGTTTAATATGGGATTTAAATGACATGTCGTGGTCAAAAATAACACCAAGGTTTTATACTTTATTATCGGAGGTCAATTTAATGCCATCCAGGTTAAATGATTGACTAAGCAGTTTCTTTTTTAAAGACTCCGGTCCAAAGACGATAATTCTGTCTTGTCTGAATTTAGAAGCAGAAAATTTAAAGTCATCCAAATTTTTATGTCTTCAAGACATGCTTTTAGTCTATTTAACTGGTTGGGCTCATCAGGATTCATGGATGAGTAAATCTGAGTGTCATCAGCGTAACAGTGAAAATGTATTCTATGCTGCCTGATCATTTTACCTATTGGAAGCATATAAATAGTATAGAGAATTGGCCCAAGTACTGCACTCTGTGATACTCCACAATTAACCCTGGAGTTTAAAGATGATTTATCATTTACATGAGCTGTCAGGATTTGGAGTTCTGCTGCCTGCTGCTTACACCTTTTCGACACTAGGTGCCGCCAATAGGAGTGTACCTGAGGCGACAGGTGTTGTGCATCTACTCATCAGCTGGGAAGCATATAGAGGAAGGTTGCCAACACCTCGGCGCCTGAGTGTTTTTGCCTCCGTGGTAATTTCTGGCCAGCTCTGAAATCTTTGCATGATTTTTACCATGGATATCTTTTGAAGGATCTGTTGTTGCGAACTCTAACTTGCTTTGTTACCTGTTCCAGGTGTGAATCCTACCTGATCTGTTCCAGTCCTCCGTAGTGGCCAAGGCTACTTCCTGATCTAGTCTGTGCATGGCAAGCTGAACTCCTTTCCTGACATTTATTATTTCCCTGGCGGGTTATTCCGGAATCTCCAGTAAGATACGTTTATGTTGGTTCATGTTTCTGAGGTTCAGCTATTTATCTTTTCTCTTTGTGTTTTCATAGTAAGGAAGATTAGACTCGTTGCTCCTGTTGTTCCTGATCAATCGTTCAATAAAAACTTATTCCTTTTGCAAAGTTCTCTGAGAGTTTCTGCATGTGGGTTAAGTCAGCTGTAAAAATCATGACATGAGCAAACTGGAATCTGTCAGACAGATAAGATTTAAACCAGCCTAGCACTGTTCCCGTGATCCCTACAGCATATTTCAGCCTTTCTAAGAGAATATTGTGATCGACTGTATCAAATGCAGCACTGAGATCTAACAGGACAAGTACAGACACAAGTCCATTATCTGAGGCCATAAGAACATCGTTAGTGACTTTCAGCATAATAATTAAGAGGATGTCCAGACAATCTGTTTAAGCTAGAACAAAATGTCTTTGTTATTTTAGTATGGAGAAAAGAGAGTAGTTTCCTTTATTATAATCCAACTGATGTCTGTATGTTTTTTTGCGCTGTCACCTCACATTAAGAAAGTCATCTGTTTGAATCCTTCATTGATATGTAAAGATTTAGGATAACACCTGGAAATTAGGAGTACACCTGTCCAGGGTGTACCCTGCCTCTCGCCTATAGACTGCTGGAGATAGGCACCAGCTAACCCACGACCCACTATGGAATAAGTGGTAGAAAATGACTGATTGACTGACAATTTTGTTTTAGGCTTTTTTTTACATGAAAAAAAAACACAATAGCTTAACCCTGTCATTTGCATTTGCAGTAGGATCAAAGTGTCTTCCTACTATCAAGCAAAATTACTTTCAGTACAAATGGACATTGGACACAAGTGTTTTTAAAAAAAAGACATATAGTATTTGGATCCGAGTCTTAAAAGATAATATGATATATTTTGTTGGTAGCGGGCTGAAGGCGTCTGCAAGACACAGAAAGCATGAATGGACAAAATTTAACTTTCAAACATGAAAATTTATAAACACTGCCAACATTTTATGGGGACAAGATTTGCAGCCGTCACCTCTTTTTATCATTCAAAGACAAACTGTTAATTTAATGAGAAACCACGTCGGTTGATCCTTATTTATAATCATATAAATTTCCACTGCCTGGAAAATTTCCAATCTCTACATGATTTATTTATTTTTTCACAACAGCACTCGGACACATGGCCTTTTTCATATCCAAAACAGCTGAATGAATTTGGTCCAATCAAAGTTGCATGGTTGATGTTCTTTTTCTTATTCAGGAGAAATTAAAAAAATGTAAGCATTCATTTTTATCTAGTGCAGGTACACATGTGTGATAGGGAGCATTTACCTTTTACAAGTACATCAGAAGTGAAGGTGCCTGAGTCTGGACAAAGAGAACAAAACTTTATAAGTTAGCAGTTACATTTTACTCCATCCATAGCCTACTCATTTATCATTTAGTAGACCTAAATTTCCTTAATGGATGATAAAGCGCTGGAATCCTGACAGTGTATTAAATATTCAAATCCAAGATTTATTCAGCTGTAAAAGGGAAAACATCAAATACAAGGATTTTGCAGATGGTTCTTTGGAAAATGTATTAGTAGTTTAAGTAAACATCTCAATTTTTATGTTTAAAAACCCTGCTAAACAGAACATGTCTTATGTAAATAAAATGTATGTGTAATATGTCAATGTGAAAAGAAAGATGGTTGTTCTTATGGTATGGCAAAATGGCTCCCTCCCCAGGGGGAGTGATTTTGTTAGGGGTGACAAGGGCACTCAGTGAAAAGATTTATGTAAACACATTAGGTTTTTACCAGCACATGATGATATGCTTTTAATCTAAGTGTACCAGGTGCTATTTAAAATCAGAACAATGGTTATATACCTGTCAGATGAAAATATGGGGTGTGAAGTTTAAAGTGGGTCTACAACAGAGCTCCACAGTTTATTAGGACTTTCAAAACACAGGTGGATGGTGACTTTGCGTTGATATCTGTCTTGTATTTGCAAACAGCTGATTAGATTAACACAGACACAGACATTCATATACAGATGACCTTTGGCCCAAACAATATAGTATAAGAGATGCAAGGATTTTCTCTGTAATTGCTCTACGTCTCATGGTTTTGCTAGTTTTCCTATCGAACTAAAGTCAAAGAATTTCAAATCCTTTTCTCATGAAGCCAGTAGAGGCAAACTTCCTTTCCATCATCCTTTCTTTTACGGAAGATAGAGCTGTGAACATCTTCTTGATCGGGGATGAGGAAGGGCTGTTGTGTATGGTTTGAAAATGGTTCAAATATCATGTATGGATTTTGTACAGAGCGTAGTTGTTTGGACCCTTTTTGGGACTCTAAGGCATGCAGCTTCAAGGAGAAAATCAAATGCAGCTTTTCACTCATTCACTTACTGACACATGTAATGTTACACAGATTTTAACAGTGTATCCAGGCGTAAAAAGAACTCTGAAAGGAGCAAAGGAATTAGAGTGGAACAAACTACACTGAGGAAAACTTGCCAGGGAGGATGTTAGGTTCACAGAGAAACTTCACTTGGTAACAAAGTAATTTCTTAGTTTAAAATTTAGAAGTTGGTGTTTTTGTGGTCCAAGGGTCGATAATTATTCAAATGGCCCTATTTAGTGCATGTTTCACAGCAAAAACTGATAAAAAATAAGTTATAATTTCTTGAAACAAGTGTATTTTTCCTTAATTTGAGCAGGTAAGTAAGAAAATTTGCCAATGGAATAAGATGATTTATGTTTAAAATAAGAACAAACAACTAATTATCTTATTTTAAGGAAAAAACAACTAAATATCTTATTTTAAGGGGAAAAAATACTCATTCCATTGGCAGATCATTTTATTTTCCTGCTCAAATTAAGGGCAAATAAACTTATTTTAGGAAATTTTTACTTATTTTTTGATCAGTTTTTAGTGCTAGAAGATTAAAAACAACAAACTACATTTCTACCTTTCAGATTCAGAAAAGCTTTATTGCCAAGTACGTTTTTGGACATACATTTCCTTGTAAAAAATAGACTACAATCACTTGCACACAGTGCACTTTTATTTTAAGACTTTGTACTGAAAATACCTACAAATGTCATAAGCCAATTTGTATTCTTTGTTACAGTTTGACTTGTGTTGCAACGAGACCAGAAAAAGTAAAAATAAATAAATAAACAAAACACAATTATGTTTAAGCCTAATACAAATAAAAATGGAACACTGTGTACGAGGCATATCTAATCTAATAATTGATGGCTTACAGCTTCACTAAATTAGCTTTTATGTCACTTCATAAAACTGGCAGGAGGTAATGATAGTGATTCAGAAACTTTAGGATGAAATGCATTAGGGAAATACTTGGTCGGAGGAACGTGGATCAAAAGATCATTGGTCAGACAGGATGGTGTGTATAAAATGTAATTTGTTATTTGACAGCATAGGAAAAAAAGGCAATGCTGAAACTTAGGAAGGGCAGATAGAAAATAATGGAGGAATTACATGTAAGATAGATATTTGTAAAAGCCACAAATCGTTTTTTATTGCTGGTGTGCTATAGCAATAATGAATGAATATGAATCAGCAAAAACACAACTTTGCCCTGTCTTTGCTCCAATTTAAATAATTCAATACTTACCTTTCACTCCTTGCTATTGTTTCCACCACTTAAAGTGGATAAATAAATCACCCCTCTTTTTAAAGCTAATTTCCCATTTACTATATATATATATAAACAAATATATTTTTTTCAATTATTAGTCCATTACCTGGGAATTCTTTGCATGTCCAGAAAGGACGCTTTTACCAATTTAACTGACAGAGCCAGTTCTGTGTCATGCCATAATGAGAGTGGCCATTTTAATTCATACCTATTTTAGAATCAGCTGACCTCCATCTCTGTGAACAGTCCTCCAGAGTCTAACGTATAGACTTAGGTCAGGGTCTAAGATTGCGTACAGAGAGCAAATAGAAGCAATCTTAGCATATAATGTATTTTATATGTGCAATATATGTGTTTCATACTCATGATTGAAGGAACAAAAAGCAAGTCACTGTTTTATTCAAAGTTTTGCATGTCAGTGTATAAAGGTCATAAAATTAGGTAGATAGATTTTAAGCTTAATTTTGACTAAAATGCAAAAGCACTGGCAGAGAACTAAATACACCCCATCTGCGACCATATGATTTAAGAGGATAAGTAGTAGCCAAGCACTACTGATTAATTAGACTAGTACTCACTAGAGGTGTGTACATTTGCTGGTATTCAGCAAGTGTATACAGCTCTGTAAAACAAACAAAACTGTCACTTTGCTGTTTTGGAGTATTCAAGTGTGAGGAAAATTAAGGTATTTTTTGTTTTTTATGGGGATCTGGGTGATGTATTTAAAAGTCAAATCACTGTCTGCTTGCAAAAGTATTTATGCCCTTAGAAATCGTCACATTTCATCTTGTTACATCTACAAATTAAATTTTTTATTTATTACAACACCAAGTACTGTGTATGTATGAAGTGGCCAAGTAACTCTGGAGGAACTGCAGAGATTCACAGCTGGAGGATTCTGTTAAAAGGACAACTATTAATTGTCAGCTCCACAAATGTGTTTTTTGTGGAAGAGTGGCAAAAAAAAGCAAATGTTGAAAGAAGGCCTTGTGTGGTCACGTTTGCAGTTTTCTATAAACCATGTAGAGGACAAGGGCAAGTATGTGAAAAATGTTGCTCTGGTTGAAACGGAAACACTATGTGAAGCAGAACACTAATTCTGCACACAATCTCCATGATGAAACATGATGGTAGCAGCATCATGCTGTGGGAATACACTTCTTCGACATGACAGGGAAGGTGGGCAGAGTTGAAAAGACGTATAGAGCCAAATACAGTGCAAAATTGTTAGAGAGTGGAAAACACTTTAAAGTGGGGGGGCAGTCATTATATAGTGGGTCAACGGCATAAAGCATACAGAAGGGAGTATAAAGGAAAAGCATATTCATCTTAGATGATCAACTCAAAACCCAGTACTAACTCCAATTGAGAATCTTTGAAAAGACTAAAGAAATTATTTTCACAGACACTATCTGTTCTATTTGACTTGTTTAGTTTATTTTTCAAAGAAGAATAGGACAGAATTCCAGTCTCTAGATGTGCAAAGATGATAGAGGCATACCTAAAATCCTTGGAGGTGTAACTGCAGCAAAACGTTATTCTGCAGTATTGCCTCAGGTGGGCTGAATACAAATGCATTGTCACACATTTTAGATTTTCATTTGCAAAAAAGGTTTGGAAACTATTCATGTTTTTCTTCCACTTCACAATCATGCACCACTCTGTGTTGGTTGTTCACATAAAATCCCTATAAAATGGGTTTATTTTATTTTACTGAATGTTTTTGCAAGGTACAGTAAACTGGCAAATATCTTTGACAGAATAGTTGAGAAGGTCCATGCTATTAAAATAGCCTGTTGAGGTTGTGGTAAATGTTTTGCTGGAGTAAGACACTGTGTAAAAACACCTGCAAACCTTAATGGATTGAAATAAAATACAGGTCCTTCTCAAAATATTAGCATATTGTGATAAAGTTCATTATTTTCCATAATGTAATGATGAAAATTTAACATTCATATATTTTAGATTCATTGCACACTAACTGAAATATTTCAGGTCTTTTATTGTCTTAATACGGATGATTTTGGCATACAGCTCATGAAAACCCAAAATTCCTATCTCACAAAATTAGCATATTTCATCCGACCAATAAAAGAAAAGTGTTTTTAATACAAAAAACGTCAACCTTCAAATAATCATGTACAGTTATGCACTCAATACTTGGTCGGGAATCCTTTGGCAGAAATTACTGCTTCAAAGCGGCGTGGCATGGAGGCAATCAGCCTGCGGCACTGCTGAGGTCTTATGGAGGCCCAGGATGCTTCGATAGCGGCCTTTAGCTCATCCAGAGTGTTGGGTCTTGAGTCTCTCAACGTTCTCTTCACAATATCTCACAGATTCTCTATGGGATTCGGGTCAGGAGAGTTGGCAGGCCAATTGAGCACAGTGATACCATGGTCAGTAAACCATTTACCAGTGGTTTTGGCACTGTGAGCAGGTGCCAGGTCGTGCTGAAAAATGAAATCTTCATCTCCATAAAGCTTTTCAGCAGATGGAAGCATGAAGTGCTCCAAAATCTCCTGATAGCTAGCTGCATTGACCCTGCCCTTGATAAAACACAGTGGACCAACACCAGCAGCTGACACGGCACCCCAGACCATCACTGACTGTGGGTACTTGACACTGGACTTCTGGCATTTTGGCATTTCCTTCTCCCCAGTCTTCCTCCAGACTCTGGCACCTTGATTTCCGAATGACATGGAGAATTTGCTTTCATCCGAAAAAAGTACTTTGGACCACTGAGCAACAGTCCTGTGCTGCTTCTCTGTAGCCCAGGTCTGGGGAATGCGCCACCTGTAGCCCATTTCCTGCACACGCCTGTGCACGGTGGCTCTGGATGTTTCTACTCCAGACTCAGTCCACTGCTTCCGCAGGTCCCCCAAGGTCTGGAATCGGCCCTTCTCCACAATCTTCCTCAGGGTCCGGTCACCTCGTCTCGTTGTGCAGCGTTTTCTGCCACACTTTTTCCTTCCCACAGACTTCCCACTGAGGTGCCTTGATACAGCACTCTGGGAACAGCCTATTCGTTCAGAAATTTCTTTCTGTGTCTTACCCTCTTACTTGAGGGTGTCAATAGTGGCCTTCTGGACAGCAGTCTGGTCGGCAGTCTTACCCATGATTGGGGTTTTGAGTGATGAACCAGGCTGGGAGTTTTAAAGGCCTCAGGAATCTTTTGCAGGTGTTTAGAGTTAACTCGTTGATTCAGATGATTAGGTTCATAGCTCGTTTAGAGACCCTTTTAATAATATGCTAATTTTGTGAGATAGGAATTTTGGGTTTTCATGAGCTGTATGCCAAAATCATCCGTATTAAGACAATAAAAGACCTGAAATATTTCTGTTAGTGTGCTATGAATCTAAAATATATGAATGTTAAATTTTCATCATTACATTATGGAAAATAATGAACTTTATCACAATATGCTAATATTTTGAGAAGGACCTGTAGTACTACAATTCCTGTTTAACCCCTTAGTACCTGAAATTATTTACAAAAAAATTTTACATCTTTGTTTTTTGCTGTAAAAACTGATTCGTACTCAGTGCTAAGAATGCACCATTAGGTATAGTGTTTTACATAAACATGAGTCTTTTTTAAATCAGTTTTGGCTAACGGATGAAATGAAAATCAAATAAACAATACTTTTTTTAAATTAATATATGCATTTTAACTACCTATCAAGCTTTTAAAATGGCATGTTTAGTCTGGATATTCAGCTTTTACTGTGTTCACAAAATTTAAGGAATCCATTGTCCAGTGACGAGTATTGCTGAACTCAGACATGGAGGCCTGCTTCTCTTCCAAAGTAGCTTAATTTTTGTCTCATCAGACAAGAAACCCTTTTTCACAGTTGTTTAAATGCCCATTTGTCAACCACCAAGTAAGCTGTCGATTGCCTTTTACTCAAGAATGTCTTCAATATAACCACCACTTTGTAACGGCTTGCTTGATGAAGTACTGGCGAGATGGCCGTCATTCCATCTGGCCGCTCAATTTAACAAGACAGCCAAATCTAGTAGGAGTCCGTAGAGTTGGAGACTTGTTTCATTTCACAGTGTTTGAAGTCTATGTTTTTGTCCTGATGTGCAGTGAGAACTGCAGCACCATGTGATCACAGTATGTTCTCTAATCTTTTTCTAATCAGTTCAGTTTTGCCCAGGTAGACTACATATGGAAATGGTGGTGGACTTTCGGAGAACACCACCCCCATACACCCCCCTCACCATCCTCAACAACACTGTATCGACTGTGGACCACGTCAGGTTCTTAGGAACCACCATCTCTGAGGACCTGAGATGGTCTTCGCACATAGACACTGTTCGAAAGAAGGCCCAGCAGAGACTGTACTTCCTGAGGCAACTCAAGAATTTCAACCTTCCACAGGAGCTGCTGGTCATCTTCTACACTGCCATCATTCAGTCTGTCCTGTCTTCATCCATCTCAGTGTGGTTTGGCTCATCCACCAAACAGGACAGGTCCAGACTGCAACGAATAATCAGGACTGCAGAGAGAATAATCAGAGCTGACCTTCCCTCCATCCAGGACTTATACAGGTCTAGGGTCAAGAAAAGAGCTGCCAAAATCTCTGCAGACCCCAAACACCCTGCACATAAACTGTTTAGAGCTTTACCTACAGGCCGCCGCTACAGAGCACTGTTCACTAAAACCAGCCGCCACACAGACAGTTTCTTCCCCCAGGCTGTTTCTCTGATGAACATTCAATAGAGTACAGAACAACAGCATACAGATGTTGCAAATGCACCTTTTCTATTAGATATGTGTATATTGTACATTGTAAATTGTAAATTTGTATATTCTGTAATGCAAAAACAGAACAAAAGAGCAAAGTGTACCGGAGTCAAATTCCTTGTTTGTATGCACGAACTTGGCAATAAAGCTGATTCTGATTCTGATTCTGATATGGCTGTTAGGAAAATCCTAAGGATTTACACTGCAGCCTTTATTTTAGTGATGAATGCCAAAGTAAATACTTTGAATACTCCTGTAAATAAACATTTGTAAAAAATTTTTGACATTTAAAAGATGTTTTCTTCCCTATAGTAAGTTATTTTTTAATTGTTTATTGTTGTACTTCGATAGATTAAAATCATTTCTGATCAATGCGTCAGTAAATTCTAAATCATAACTGCTTTTTTACGATGCAATGTACAGGTGCACCTCATTGATGTCTGTTAATTTTGATGATTATGACTTTGAATAGCTGAAATTAGGGAAAATTCTAAAATTCTAAAATTCTATCATATTAAATAAGAACAATAAAAACTGTTTTAAAAAAAAAAGATTTTTTGGTCATCTTCTGGCCTTCACAATCCTGCGAAAGACTGCTGACTAAAGAAGACTAAAGAAGCTGGTCGTCCACAGAGTTGTATAGGCAAGTATACACTCACCGGCCACTTTATTAGGTACACTTGTCCAACTGCTCGTTAATGCTAATTTCTAATCAGCCGATCACATGTCAGCAACTCAATGGATTTAGGCATGTAGACATGGTCAAGACGATCTGCTGCAGTTCAGACCGAGCATCAGAATGGGGAAGAAAAGTGATTTAAGTGACATTGAATGTGGCATGGTTGTTGGTGCCAGACGGGCTGGTCTGAGTATTTCAGAAACTGCTGCTCTTCTGGGATTTTCATGCACTACCATTTCTAGGGTTTACAGAGAATGGTCCGAAAAAGAGAAATTATCCAGTGAGCGGCAGTTTTGTGCGCGCAAATGCCTTGTTGATGCCAGAGGTCAGAGGAGAATGGCCAGACTGGTTCGAACTGATAGAAAGGCAACAATAACTCAAATAACCACTCGTTACAACCAAGACATGCAAAAGAGCATCTCTGAATGCACAACACGTCGAACTTTGAGGCAGATGGGCTACAGCAGCAGAAGAACACACCAGGTGCCACTTCTGTCAGCTAAGAACAGGAAATCGAGGCTACAATTCGCACAGGCTCACCAAAATTGGACAATAGAAAATTGGAAAAACGTTGCCTGGTCTGATGAGTCTCGATTTCTGCTGCGACATTCGGATGATGAGGTCAGAATTTGGCGTCAATAACATGAAAGCATGGATCCATCCTGCCTTGTATCAACGGTTCAGGCTGGTGGTGGTGGTGTAATGGTGTGGGGGATATTTTCTTGGCACACTTTGGGCCCCTTAGTACCAATTGAGCATTGTGTCAACGCCACAGCCTACCTGAGTATTGCTGCTGACCATTTCCATCCCTTTATGACCACAGTGTACCCATCTTCTGATGGTTACTTCCAGCAGGATAACGTAACATGTCATAAAGCACGAATCATCTCAGACTGGTTTCTTGAACATGAGAATGAGTTCACTGTACTCAAATGGCCTCCACAGTCACCAGATCTCAATCCAAAAGAGCACCTTTGGGATGTGGTGGAATGGGAGATTCGCATCATAGATGTGCAGCCGACCAATCTGCAGCATCTGTGCGATGCTATCATGTCAATATGGACCAAACTTTCTGAGGAATGTTTCCAGTACCCTGTTGAATCTATGCCAGGAAGGATTAAGGCAGTTCTAAAGGCAAAAGGGGGTCCAACCCAGTACTAGCAAGGTGTACCTAATAAAGTGGCTGGTGAGTGTATTAATGGAAGATTGAGTGGAAGGAAAATGTCTGTTTCAAAAAGGTGTGCAAGGAAACCAGTTAATTGCGTCCTTGAGATAATTGTGCAGCAAAGCCCATTAAAGAATTTCGGAGAGATTCACAAGACGTAGATACTTTGCATAGTACAGGGATGTTTTTTGTTCAGTAGACTGTATTACAATTTTTGTTTTTATTGTTCTTACAGTTAAGCCCAAACTTATCGGTACCCCTATCAGATTTGGAATTAAAGTAATCTTTTAATTTTATCAACATGTTTCTTCTAACTTGAAGGAATACTACCATTTGGAGTCCCCACCTAGTGTCCTTACTGAAATTTGAAAATCTGTGGATGGAGCTGAAGATTAGGGTGGTGGCACAGAGCCATTCCACCTTCATGTAGGTTTGGATTTGTTTGTCTCTTAATATTAATACCTTCATGTAAAAACTGCATTTTGTGTTTACTTGTGTTGGCGTTGACTAGCATTAAATTTGTTTGATGATCTGAAACACTTAAGTGTGACAAACATGCAACAACATAAGCAAGTGAGACAACATTGGAAGTAACTGTTGAACCTGATCTGTGTTTGGACTGTTTTGATGCTGTGGAGCTTCCTGAGATATCAGAAATATTAGCTTCATCTAAACCTTCAACTTGTATGTTAGACCCAATTCCAACCAATTTAAGGAAGTGTTCCCTCTGATTACCAGCCCCCTAACCCTAACCCCCTTAGTAAATGGATATGTACCACAAGCTTTTAAGGTAGCTGTAATTAAACCTTTACTTAAGAAACCTTCGCTTGATCGAGATGACTTGACAAATTACAGACCTATATCCAATCTTCCGTTCTTATCTAAAATTCCTGAGAAAATAGTTGCTAATCAAATATGTGAGCATTTACACAGCAATGACCTGTTTGAAGAGTTCAGTCAGCGTTCAGAGATCATCATAGCACTGAAACAGCTCTGCTGAAAGTCACTAATGATATTCTTATGGCCTCAGATAAGGGAGTTGTGTCTGTACTGGTTCTCGTACTTATTAGTATTGTACTTGTTAGTACTACTGTTAGATCTCAGTGCTGCATTTGATACAGTCGATCCCAATATTCTCTTAGAAAGGCTGGAATATGCTGTAGGAATCAGGGGAAAAGCGCTAGTCTGGTTTACATCTTATTTGTCTGACAGATTCCAGTTTGTTCATGTAAATGATAAATCATCTTTAAACTCCATGGTTAATTGTGGAGTACCACAGGGTTCAGTACTTGGCCCAGGTCTCTTTACTATATATATGCTTCCAATAGGTAAAATTATGAGGCAGCATAGGATACATTTTCACTGTTACGCTGATGATACTTAGCTTTACCTATTCGGAAATCCTGATGAGCCCAACCAGTTAGATAGACTACAAACATGTCTTGAAGACATAAAAACTTGGATGACTTTAAATTTTCTGCTTCTAAATTCAGACAAGACAGAAGTTGTCGTCTCTGGACCGGAGTCTTTAAAAAAGAAACTGCTTGGTCAATCACTTAACCTGGATGGCATTAAATTGACATCTGATAATAAAGTAAAAAACCTTGGTGTTATTTTTGACCATGACATGTAATTTAAATCCCATATAAAACAGGTTTCTAGGATTTCCCTTTTTCACCTCCGGAACATTGCCAAAATTAGAAATATCCTATCCAGGAGTGACGCTGAAAAACTAGTCCGTGCATTTTTTACTTCAAGGCTGGACTACTGTAATTCTTTACTATCAGGATGTACACAAAATGCAGATAAAAGCCTTCAGCTGATTCGAAATGCTGTAGCCAGAGTTCTGATGAAAATTTTAAAAGAGAGATATTTCTCCTATTTTAGCTTCCCTTCATTGGCTCCCTGTTAAATCCAGAATATAATTTAAAATTATTATTCTCTCATATAAAGCCCTTAATGATCTAGCTCCATCATACATCAGAGATCTGATTGTTCCATATATTCCTAACAGAGGACTTCATTCTCAGACTGTCCTGGATACAAAATGGCCGAAAACGCCAGGAGGCCTGGTGGCGTCCAGCAACGTGCAAATGGTCAAATATTCAGCAAACAAGTGGTCCATCAGCTCCATCATACATCAGAGATCTGATTCTTCCATACGTTCCTAACAGAGCACGTCGTTCTCAGACTGCAGGTTTACTGGTGGTTCCTAGAGTCTCTAGAAGTGGAATGGGAGGCAGATCCTTTAGCTATCAGGCTCCTCTCCTGTGGAACCAGCTCCCAGTTTCAGTCCATGAGGCAGACACCCTGTCTAGTTTTAAGGCTAGTCTTAAAACTTTCCTTTTTTATAAAGCTTATAGTTAGAGTGGCTTAGGTTATCCTGAGCTACCTCTGTAGTTATGCTGCTATAGGCTTAGGCTGCTGGAGGACATAATGACCACTTTCACTCTCTTTGTAACATTCTCACACTACTCTCCAATTGTGCATTATTTGCTGTTATTTCAGCTTTTAACTTTATGTTCTCCCTCTTTTCTCTTCCTAGAAACTACACCTGGCCTAAATCTGTGTCTACTGTCCACCTATGACACCTTTCTGGAGGAGGGCATCGTCCAAGCTTCTGCTGGAAACAACTTATTGCTCACCCTCTACCGATGATCCACATGGCCTGGCCCTGTCTTTAAGTGTTTAACCCTGTCTCTCTCCCAGACATAGCTACTGACTGAGCTTTTACTGTAACTAATTATATGTGCTCTCTTTCAGACTCTAACTTTGAAAACTGGCTCTGAGTTTAACTGTTCTTTCTTTCTAGATGACACGACATTTACTTTTCCTTCCCATAGAAAGGACTCCTGGATCAGTGCTTCTGTGTTCTTTTTGTGTCTCTGCTCTGTTCTCTCAAACCCCCAGTTGATCGTGGCAGATGGTCTCTCACACTGACCCTGATTCTGCTGGAGGTTTCTTCCTGTTAAAAGGGAGTTTTTCCTCTCCACTGTCGCTCCATGCATGCTCAATGTATGTGAGGGATTGCTTCAACGCCAGTGACTGTCCACTGTCTCTACATGTTCATCCAGGAGGAGTGACTGCTACAAGTCTCTGACTCAATGCAGTCTGCTGGGTTTCCTTAGATAGAAAAACGTTTTATCCATTTGAATAAATAACTGAATCTGACTGCACTGTTCAAAGGTTAGGATTAATTGGAATTTATTTTTGAAATGCCTTGAGATGACATGTATTGTGAATTGGGACTATATAAATAATCTGAATTGAATTAAAAAATAAGAAACAGGGGGCAAACAATTTTTCACACCACTGTGCATCTTCAAAGGTTGGTCAGTAGAAGCGTTTGGTTGTAGTAATACCAATAAAGATTTTTTCCATTGGTCATTGAAAAGGGTGTTATTTTTTTTAAATGCAAATGCAAATACTCAAAAGCAGCAGACTTCCCATGATGCCACTGTCTGAATAAGAGCACCCCCTCTCCACCAAGCCGACCTCTTCCACTGTTCCTCTTTGCGGGACCAGGATCGGAGAGGCAGCGCGCTGATGTCTCTTTGCTGGCAAACAGACATAAACTCTTCAGCTGGATCCAAGGATGTCATACGATCATCGATCATATACAAAGTTAAGTACGAATGAAATACTATCTGTGTATCCGGTATTTTCATTCATGAACGAGGAAATTAAGGTGTAAGAATTGCTTACTTTCTCTCTGAGACCTGCAGAAGCAAACTATCCCAGAGAAGTTCCCTACAGAGAAGCGGTCTCTATGAAGCCGAGCGGTCTCCCAGTTTGGAAGGAAGACAGCAGACACCGCATCACCGTGGTTACGGTAACGTGCAGTGTGGTTAGCGGACAGAACGGGCCGTCTTTCATCCACAGCCACGGAGGTTAGCTAGAAGCTAACCGTTTGTTAACAGACCGGCTGACAGAACAGCCGGCACTCCCCACAGCTAAAGAGTTAGCTCTAGCTAACCGTTTAAAGACTGTGGACGTTTCTTCAAACCTCTTCGCCTTGGACGACGTTCCTCACCACAGTTCATGAGGTTAAGTGTTTGGGCAGAATAATATAGAAAGATTTAGATTGAAATGATCTAAGCGTTTTTCATTTTATGAAGTTTGGTTTTGTCTGTGTTGAACTCAGCTATCTTGGTGCTAGCAGAATATCTGCAGCACACATGTTCAGTTTGTGTTGTGTGTTTGTGTGTTTCTAAAGTTGAGACACACTTTATTAAAGGGTGATTTTAAACAGAAGATTGATCATAACGCGCCGTCGGCGCTTATGCATTTTAACTCTTTTATTAATGGTAATTTTAAAGGTGTGTTTGATTCTGCTGCTAAGCTATTAGCCTCTTTTGTTAGCTTAACTGCTAACAGCTAAGGACACATGCTTGCTGCTAAATAATATTTACCCAGAAAGGTTTAGTTTTCAATCCGGTAAATAATGTGTCCCTGACATCATTTTACTAAATCTGATAACTAAGTAAACACCATTAAGCCCCATTTCTCCAGAAAGATTTGGCTCTTTCCAAAATATTCCCTTAATAATATTTCTTCAAATATTATTTCAATAAATAAAAGCAGCTAATGAGACACCGTTGAGAACTCATCCAGAAGGTTGGTTTTATTCAGCAGATCATTCTTAAAACATTATTTTATTAAAATAATATTTTATCTGATCTTGCATTGTGAAGGGTTGTCTAAATGTTGCTGATTATTGCCTAAGTTGGTTCCAAGAGTAATTTAACTGCATTTCCAGATTCTTCAAGATAATCCTTGGTTCCCAAACATAAACAGTGCATGGTAATGTTGCATCACTCTTTTGGTCATGGTTTTCAAACATCTCTCATCAACTTGTTTATATTGTACATAGCCCATTAGTCTACCTTAGTCTTTAATTTTGCTTGGTAGTTTAGTTGGATTGTTTTAGCATAGTAAAGGGTTTGTTGATTGAAATATGTTTGACTTTGAGTTGACTTATTTTTGTCAATAAATTCTTGTATTTTAAGAAATTGTGTGAATTCATTCCATGTGTCTGCAGAGTTTTGCTGTTCAGTAATGTCAGAGCTCATCTCACACCTTTCTGTTTTGTCCTAATACCATCGCCTTACTGGGCTGGTATTTACATGATAACTCTTAACTGACTGAAATATTATTTGATAAAATATTAAAATATCAAATAATATTCTCAGATTCATAATCCCAACAAACTTCAGAAATTTAAAGACATTTGTCAGGGCAGTAAGGAAGTTCTTCTAAAAAGTAACATGTCATCAGATAATTGTTGTTAAAGTGTCTTGAGACGATATGTGTTGTGAATTGGTGCTATATAAATAAACTGAAGTGAATTGAATGTCTCTGGAGATTGACTCACTTGTTATCAGTTAGAAAGAGGTTGAGCAGAAGGTTTAGTGCAGAAGCAAATTTAGTGGGAGGAACAGAAAGAGGCTGACAGGGCAGTCTGCGGCAAGGGGTATGTCATGATGGAATAGCAACTCCAATTGGTGATACATGCTGTTGAATAGAGGGCATCAAGCACCTGGTGCTTACAAGGAAGAAGGTTATCCATCTCATCCTTCAAGGTCAGGTAGTTATTTCCAAACTGCAGATGGAGAGCTTCTGACATTCAGGTTTGGAATTAGGTCCTAGGCTGATGGGAAACACACACCATAAGTAGAAGACCAGTGAGATGAGAAAAAAAATGGGAGCTGGATATTGAACAGGCTCAGGTTTTTTCCTAAAAACAAAATAAGATGAAGATCAAATTTTTAGCATTTAACAAATTTTAGGACTCATGGACACTTGCAAAATAACATTTGCTTGTGTAAAATATGGACATTGCAGTTAGGAAGAAGTTTAAATTATTAAAAATGTTTCACGCAAAATGTGAAAATCTTTACTAAGAATGTGATCCTGAAAGAGACTAATTTAAATGATTCATAAACTGAAATGCCTATCATGGTCACTTATGTAAAGCAGCTTTCAAATAAGGAGTAGCTGCCTACATTTCTAGTAGTGTTAGAGGTAGTTATGTTTTCTCTTTACTCCCGCTTGTGGCAGCTTGATATGCTCTCTCTTGATAATTAATCAAGACAAGTTCTGCCATGAACACAGGAGTCTGTTCTGTTAGAGGTGGAGTGTGTAGTGACCCATCTACTAATAAGGTCCCCAGAGGTGAAACTGGAACAGAGTGGTAGAAGCTTGGAAAATGTTGAAATCCTGCACTCATCTTTGTCTTCCCCTGAGAGGAAGTACAAAGACTAATGACTTGCATGCCTATAATTTCATGTGCTTTTTTTCTCGTGTAAACTAATCTGTGTCAGTCTATCATGCTGGTATGCAAAGTCTAGTTAATCATGAGAGGAACAGTCCTTGGATTAATGCTAATATATGTGTTTTCAGAAAAACGGTTCATAAAACCAAAAGGCTGCAAAACAAATTTTGAGGTTCACAGGTTACACTTTAGGAACCAAATGAAGTCTTTGAATGAGATAATAAAAAAGGAACACCTTACTTCTGAAATGTGCTATTCTCAGACAAAAACAGCTTAAACTCTTCAAGCTCATCTTTACCTGTATTTTCAAAGTCTGACTTTATTCATTCCCTATTCTCTGATTTATCAATCTTCTTTCCTGTCATGTTCATTTTTCTTTCTTATAATTTGTCAGGACATCAGTGTTATTCTAAATAAAATATGAAACCCTCTTCAAGCCCAGTTCTCTGATTCTAACGGCCTTTGACCTTATTGACCCATGTATAGCAAATATTATTAACCTTTGCTTTTCCTCTGCTCCCTTGTTGATTTAGAGTTTCTTTTGTGTTTCTGTATTCATTTTGTTCTCAGTTCCCTGCTCAATTGTTCAGCACCCTTTGTATTATGGTCACCTGGTCTCCATGTCCCTAGTCATATCTCCACAATATTTAAGCTCCTTGGCTCTCATTGTTCACAACTGGTTTCTTCTGTTGTGTCCACCCTGGTTCCTTGTCCTGTGAAAAAACAATAATTGTGCTGCAGGAAAAAAAAAGATCAATCACAGACCAAATCGATAATCAGCATACCACCAGTCTTTAAACTGGCTTTATGACCAGATGAACACAGAAGACAATTAAATAGTTAATAATCAGTCAGGTCTTGTCATTGGCAGTAACGCAGTAATGTCAGCCACATTAATCATAATTTTCTCAGTTTGGTGTTTAGCTCCCACACAAAACCATCCAGAAATCCATTTAGTTTATTTTTTTTCTTTTGTCAAGCAGCTGGGAATAAATCAATAAAACTTGTATACTTATTTTGTAAAAGGGATTTGGGCTAGTCAGCTTACAAATACCATGCATTAGTTGCACTGAATAAGCTCAAGAAGTCAGGAAAAAATAGATCTGTCCATGTCTTTCCTCAACCACTCCTCACCCCTATGTTACTGACTCCGGTATGTGGGGGAAGCAGCTGTTTACCAAACAAGACACCAAACTCCAGTATCCCAACAGGCTTTGATTTCTTTTTCACTCTCTTTCTTCTCTGTCACATGGCTGAGTATGTAATTTGTGTCTCAAAATAAGTCTTTGAAGATGAGAACAGGATCTGTAACAACATCAGAAAATTCTGATGAAGAGAAAGGTGGATGTTTTAAACTTTGCATTGATAATCCATATCAAAGTATTTTTTGCCTGATATTGGTCAATATATTTTATTCATAACAATGAAACAAATAATTGTATGGACTAAATTGTAGGGAAAATGTTAGCACTATTGCCTCCCAGCAAGATGGTTAAGAAAGGGTAATGTGTTGTAACTATGAAAAGCAGGCTCTCACCATTTGTCGAACCTTAAATTTAGTGGGAGCAATGTGGCCTTCATCCTGGCCTAAGATAAGTGAATCAGATCTTTGTTAAGGGTGTCGAGGGAATTTGGTTTTCCACTCAATATGTGTTTTGTGGCTGGATGCTGTGGAAATATAAGGTGCCATTAGAGATTTTAAGGGCTAGTTGGTCCATCTAAATTCAAATCAGTAGCTGTGTCCACATTCTTGGCAAATTTATGCTTGTTTCTGCTGTAGGTTACACAGTGCCACGACTGCCCTTCATCCCACTGTTTGTTGTGTTCATGAATAGATTTCAAGTTGTAGTTGTGGACCAAACAGTATCTGTTTGAGAAACCTCCTCTCTGCTTTTTGCTGACCATTGTCAGTAGGCACTGGAGCAATGTGCTGGTCCTTTAGCCTTAGAGACAGTATGTGGATTTCCTTCAGCTAGGAAAAGTTTCGAGTAAAGGTGATGCTCCACCACAATGAAATGATCTAATTGAGGTTGCATTGGGTATCTGACCAAGTTGCCTCCTATGCATGTTCCTTTGGAGGTTTTCTGGGTGAGTCCAACTGGGAGGAGACTCATTGGCAGACCCATAGCTCAAGAAGGGATTATAATTCCCTTCTTGCCTGGGAATGCCTTGGGATCCCCCGAAATCTGCTGGAGAGTGTTGCTGGGAACAGGGATGTCTGCGTATTCCTCCTGAACCTGTTACTCCAGCAACTCAATCTCTGATGAGCGGAAGAATGTTGTTTCTATCAGAGGATTAAACTTCAGGCTTTAACATTGGTCAACCTCTTTGAAATTCTGCAAGTTTATGTATTCTCAGAACACATCCACAAATAATACTAATTAAATTGCAGAATTAAGCCATTCTGGCAGTCATTAAAACAGCAAGTTGTAAGTTGAGAATACCGGAGTGGCTGTCCATGTAACAAATGTCATGCCACACTTAGCTTATATGTGTGAATGAACCCAAGACAGAAATCGTAGCACCTGTTATTGTGGCTTGCGGGCACAAGGGAGAAGCAGATTCCCACCTTTATCCTCAGTTCGGAAGGAAGAAGAAGTCACCTTGATTAAATTAGTTGAGTATGAAAATGGGGTTATGCCTACTGGGAACGTGTGACAAGGGCTTATAAACCTCACCTTTCACAAGTGTGAGAGAAAGACTTTTTAATTTCCGTCTTTTTTGTGGCAAGTTATATTTTTCGCTCTGCCTTTTGTTCCGCAAGGCCTTTATGTGTCAGGATCAATACAGAATCCTCATTTGGTTACGTCCCTTCCACTCATCTCCATTGTAGGATTCTATTACCATTTTCTAAAGCCGATTCACCCGATGTTTTTTCTGTATTTCTCTTCCGTCCCCTCCTCCTCCCTGTACTACCTCGTGCCTCTTATGCTGTTACAGTTTTGTGGGACAGTTAATCAGTCCAGTAAAACAAAAAAAACAAAAAAAGATACTGGGGCTCTTTGGAACTGGATGAAGGCTTTTTTCAGCTATGCTGGTAAAAATGCTGTTTAGTATGAGCACATGAGTATCTTCATATACTAGTTCTAAGACACAGCAATTTTTTTCTATTTACTTTGGTCTTTTTTTGAAGATGTTTACATGCTAAAAGGTGGACTCCCTCTTTACCCTTATTTCCTCTTTCAGTGCTGCTGCTGCTGTTCAGCTGGTGGTTATTGCAGACTGGAAAGGGATATTTTGTTTTTAAAATCTTGTCCGGTAAAAGTCTACCTCAGATTCCTGTTGTTGGGACCCAGCCATGGATTTCAACATTAAACTCCGGTACGAACTCTTCTGGAACTTTTCAAAATAAAGTGCATTAACCTACTTCTGGCACAGCCAGGAAACGGGATAACTGCGGACTTCCTGTGACGCCACTACCCAAATAAAAGCACCGCTGTTGCTACATCCACCCTCTTTCCACACGGCCTCTAGTGGTACCGGTCAGGAGAGGCCCAGCGCGCTAATGTCTTATCTGGCAAAAAGACAAACTCTTCAAACTGGATCTGAGAGTGTCATAAGATCACGCGATCATATGCACAAGTTAAGTATGAGTGAAGCACTGTTTGTATACCCGGTGATTTCATTCATAAAGAGGGGAAATGAAGGTATAAGCATTGCTTACTTTCTCTCTCCGAGGCCTGCCGAAACTGTATCGCAGAGAAATCCCCAGTAGAGAAGCTGTTTCTACAAGCCGAGTCTGAAGGAAGGACAACAGAATCAGAATCAGAATCAGAATCAGAAAAGCTTTATTGCCAAGTACGTTTTTGGACATACAAGGAATTTGTTTTGGCGTAGTCGGTGCAATACAGTACAAATTAAACAGTATAAACATATCTACAATATAATATAAATATATGTGCACAGTTTTAAGTGAGTGAGAGTAAATGTAGAGCAGTATAGGATGCAAGAGCAATGCAACAGTGCAGGTGATCATTGTGCAAGTATGGCAGTGCAAGTAAAGCAGGAGTCCATGCTGAGCGTTAATGTAACGCATAGAGTTACATAGAGTTACAGGTTACAGGCCCGCATCACTGTGGTTACGGTAATGAACAGCTGGTTGACGGACAGAACAAGCCGTCTTTCAAGCCACAGCTCCGGAGGCCAGGTTAGCTGAAAGCTAACTGCTTGTTGACTGTGGACGTTTCTTCAAACTTCGACCTTTGGACAACGTTTCCTAAGCATGGTCAGAGGTTACGTTTGGGCAGAAAAGTAATAGAAAGATTTGGATTGAAATGATCTAAACGTTTTTCATTTTTATGAAGTTTGGTTTTGTTTGTGTGAAACTCGGCTATCTTATTGCTAGCGGGCTATCTGCAGTACACGTGCCCTGTTTGTGTTCTGTGTTTGTGTTTTTAAAGTTAAGTCAAACTTTACTTCAAGGGTGATTTTAAACAGAAGATTGATCATAACGCGCCGTATGCGCTTATGCATTTTAACCCTTTTATTAACGGTATTTTTAAAGGTGTGCGTGTGTTTGAATCTGGTGCTAAGCTAGCAGCTTCTTTGTTAGCTTAACTGCTAACAGCTAAGGACATGTTCCTGCTGCTAAATAATATTTACCCAGAAAGGTTTAGTTTTCAATCCAGTAAATAATGTGTCCCTAACATCATTTTACTAAATTTGATAACTAAGTAAACAACATTAAGCCCCATTTCTCCAGAAAGATTTGGCTCTTTCCAAAATATTCCCTTAATAATATTTCTTCAAATATTATTTTAATAAATAAAGGCAGCTAATGATACACCGTTAAGAAATGGTCATCCAGAAGGTTGGTTTTATTCAGCAGATCATTATTTAAAACATTATTTTATTAAAATATTTTATCTGATCTTGCATTGTGAATGGTTGTATAAACGTTTGCTGATTATTGCCTAAGTTAGTTCCAAGACTAACTTAACTTCATTTCCAGATTCTTCAAGATAATCCTTGGTTCTCAAACATAAATAACATTGCATGGTAAGGTTGCATCACTATTTTGGTCAACTTGTTTATATTGTACATAGCCCATTAGTCTTCGTTATTCTTTAATTCTGCTTGGTAGTTTAGTTGGATTGTTTTAGCATAGTAAAGAGTTCGTTGATTGGAATATGTTTGACTTTGAGTTGACTTATTTTTGTTAATAAATTCTTGTATTTTAAGAAATTGTGTGAATTAATTCCATATATGTGCAGAGTTTTGCTGTTCAATAATGTCAGAATTCGTCTCACACCTTTCTTTTTTGTCCTAATGCCATCGCCTTACTGGGCTGGTATTCACAGGACAACCCTTAACAGACCAAAATATTATTTGATAAAATATTAATATTAAATAATATTCTCAGATTGATAATCCCAACATTGAGTGGCTACACACAGCTAAGTTTTCGGCTCATCCTGGGGTGAGCAGAACCACAGCATTGGTTCAGGGAAGGTTTTAGTGCCCATCAATACATAAAGACGTTAGAGATTGTGTTCAAGCCTGCGCCACCTGTGCGAGAAACAAGTCAAGTAACCAACCTCCTGCAGGTCTTCTCCAACCACTCAGCATCCGTAAGTGACCATGGTCCCATATAGCTTTGGACTTTGTTACCGGACTGCCTCTCTCGTCAGGTATGACTACTGTTCCCACAATAATTAATCGCTTTTCTAAATCATGCCATCTCATTCCCCTCAGAAAACTCCCGTCAGCCCTACAAACAGCAAAACTCCTTACCAAGCACGTCTTTCATCTCCATGGGATTCCTCAGGACATTCTGTCAGACCGAGGTCCACAGTTCATCTCTCAGGTTTGGAAACAGTTTTGTTTAGCTCTAGGAGCCAAAGTTTCACTGACTTCTGGCTATCACCCCCAGTCCAACAAACAGAGAGGTTAAATCAGCAACTAGAATCCACTTTACTCTGCCTCACTTTCACAAACCCCACAGATTGGTGCTCGTACCTACCTTGGGTCGAGTATGCACTCAACTCACACATCTCTTCAGCTACTGGTCGCTCACCCTTTGAAGCATCTATTGGATATCAGCCTCCTCTGTTTTCCGCTGACGAGAAGGATATTACAGTTTCATCAGTCCACCAACATGTCCGGTGCTGCAGAACCATCCAGGCCCTTCACCGAACTGCTGACCAGAACAAGCGTTTTGCTGACCTGCACCCGATTATCAGCCCGGACAAAGGGTATGGTTGTCGGCACGTGATGTGCCACTCAAGTCCATGTCTCAAAAACTTTCGACTCGTTTCATCGGACCGTACGAGATTGAGACTGTCATCAGCCCCTCGGCGGTTCGCCTTCGTCTTCTGTCAAGCCATACATCCTACACTCCATGTGTCACAAATAAAGCCTGTGGTCGATAGTGCTTCATTTTATCAGGTTTTTGCAGATTTTCTGCCACAAGTTCTAAAGCAAACTTTCTAGTCTCTTAATGTTTACATTGAAAGTCAAATTTTGAGATTTTGCAGCCAAAGAATAACCACCTTAATGTTGTGGAGGGACTTTAGTTTGCTGTTGCTGCTGGAGCTAATTTGACCAGGGCTTCTCATCCTGTCCTAGTCTCCCAATAGAGTGATTCAATGATCTTGATAAATGACTAACATTTATCAGTTGGTCTATATTCTGGAGCTTGTGCTTCAGTGTTTTCGGTGGTCCAGGAATGAGGGAACAGAAGGGTGCAATGAAATGCTTTATTTGTAAACATGTTATAACACTTTTTTAGCAGGCCTTATATTTACTTGGGATCTCACAAAACAAGCTGGAGAGAGTTGTTGTGTAGTAGGATCTCTGAGTTTCCCTCCTGGTCCGGTTGCTACGGTGGCCGGGAGGTGCAAACCAACATTACTAAATCTGAAACACTTTTACAAAGCTTGAGACAAATTCACATTTCAGAAAACAATTTAACAAGATGTGAAACACTTTTACAAGTCCCAAAACCCATTTATAAATGACAAAATCTAATGGAAAGGGAATGTACCAACTCCAAGGCTGACCTGGAAGTGATAACGGGAACGCTCATAGTGACCCAAGATGGACAGCAACTGAGTAGCATTTTGCATGTTTTGTGGCACACATATGACTCGGTTTTGTTTTTTGTGTGTTTGGTCCTTAGAATCTGAAAGATTGAGTTGGCACATATCTTTTATATTCAGAAATGCAAAATATTTACAAAACAGAGAACTAGCTTCTTTTTTGTTTATTTTGTTACAGACGAAGAATCAGCTCTGGCAGATAACCTTCAGAGTGGAAACAAAGAAACCTATTCTAAAGACAGTTCATAAACCTAATAGAAAATAAAGACATAAAATGCCAGTCCTCGAGGGCTGGTGTCCTGCAACATTTGGATGTGTCCCAAGTCCAACACATTGAAATCAGATCTAACTTAATCACCATGTCATACACTCAAGTTTTAAAGACTTAAGGTAACTACCGTATCATGCACTTCTTATGATGCCTATTATGATGTTTTTTGACACAAAGACATATTTAAAAGCTGCAGGATACCGGCCCTTGAGGACTGTAATGGGACACTCGTGACATAAACCATAATTTCAACACATTATGGAAAACAAAGTTCAGTCAGGAGACTTAACAGTAACAGTCATGAGACTTAAGCATGAACAATTTCCATCACACCACACTACCCGATCTCTGGCAAGAAGTAGAAAATGGTTAGATTATGGTTATTAGGTGGTGGTACTAAATACCACACTGCCATCGTACCCGCAAAATAACGTGGATTTAAAAAAAATAAATTATCATAAGTGTTCACTCTTCAGCTAAATCACTCATTTTTACTTTATTAAAAGGTTGCTGTCCCTGAATAATGGGGTATTTACAGTTAGTGCACTGTATAACTCAGCTGTCATTGTTAGGTTACTCTAGGTCATTTTAACTATAAAAGGGTAGCTTACGTACCAAAGAGCAAGAAGTCATAGTGATGCATTAGGCCAACACCAGAAGATGACCTCATGCAACTTAATTTCCAAATGAAATGCAAGCTTTACTTTAATCTGAAAAGGGAACTTTGGATCACTGAACACCCATATTCATATTGCTTGTCCACCTTTTTCTACCACACATTTTCTTCCTCATTTCCTTTAATATGGTTGGATAAAGCCCTCTGTGAACAGCACACTTCTTTTTTTTTATTTCTGTATTAAAACACTTTTTAATTGGTCTTATGCAATATTCTAAATTTCTGTGAAAACAAATTTGGGGTTTCCAATAGCCGCAATTATCAAAGTTTACAGAAATAAATACACATTTATGTGTATGGTATTGTTCTGTGTATTGAATCTGTTATTTGAATTGCTGAAATAAAATTTATTTTCTATGATGTCCTGATACATTGTGATGCACCCCCATATCTTATGTTGTCCAACAAAATATTTTGACCATCCACCATTTATCCCTTTCTGTGCCTTTTAAACACAAATTGCTAGTCCATCACAGGGCAAACATTCAGACACACAGACATCTTGGATAAACGGACCCACCCCCCCATTGGCCCCAACCACATAGCCTCCCACTGCACCCCACACACACACATCTAAGTGCAATTCAGGCATTAAGGGATGTATATGCCATGTTTTATGAAGCTAGAGACATCTTGGTCATTTACTGTTATGCAAATAAAATGATTTCAGTGTTGCCTTACTTTGACTTGCAGGGTAAATGAATGATTTTATTCCTGAAAGGAGCCAAAGTGATGGAGTCATCCTTTTAGTCAAATTTTCTGTTTCATAATTTAATATTCATAAAGACGGTACTCTTATATCCAGAACACATCTTAAAGCCGTCTCTGTGGTGGGTAAAAATTAGGGAGAATTAGCCCCCAAAATTTTTTTATTTCCAACAACCAACCTCTGCTAAAGAAGCAGAAAATTAAATTAATTAATCCTGAATTCAAAAAAAAAAGATGAGAGTTTCAGCTCAGTGTCTCCAGACCAGCTATCATCACTGCTGTCGTCTCCTGACTAGCCATCCCTCACATTCTTCTCTCCTTCTGTTCCTGAGTTCTGTGAGGGGTTCGAGGACGAACCGCCTCCGTCTCCAGTGCCTTGACAAAGGCTCCACTGCTGATCTTCAGGGCTCTACGGTAAATCTTTTGGGGTCCACCAAGTGTGCCTGCTCAGATCTCAAGGGCCAGAGGGTTCCAGCAGTTTCTACACCGCTCTCTTGAGCTCCTCCGTGGGTTCAAGTCTGCATCTCCTACTCTTGACCACCCTCCAGACAGGGTTCCCCAAAGGACCTCCATGGGGAGGACGCGGTCTCAGTCGCTGCCGACCTCTTAGAGTCCTTCTCAGCCAGCCTCCAGGTCCTCGTCATTGCCACCGTCACCGAACGCCATGGTCCCACCTCTGGCCTCCTGAACTCTGTGCCTCGCTGGGATATCCTCCCAGCTGTCCTCCTGAACTCTGTTTTTGTCTTGGTTCTTGACCTCCTTCCGAGGCCCCCTCCACCCAACCTGGGCGGGTCATTTTGTGTTTTGGTTATTTTTGTTCTGGACCTTTCTGAAGGGCGTCTGGAATCCATCCGTTGGGGTTAGTTGTGACAGTATCATTGTATACTTGCTTCAGTTCATTTAGATGTTTTTCTGTTTCCTCCCTGCACTCCCTGCTCATTTGTGTTAATTAGTCATTCTCCCTCAGTATTCTTTAGTCTCCCTTCCACCAGCTGCTCCTGATTCTCTCCCTGATTAGTCTCCTCTCTTGATTGGTCCATACTCCACTTCCCTCAGTATTAATACTCTCTGGTTCTTCATTGTTTGTCACTAGTTCCTCCTGTATACTACCCTGTTTGCTACCTGGCCCCATGTCCGTTACACTGCCTACCTTGTAAGTCGTTCCTTTTTGTTATTATTAAGTAAAGCTCTGCAACTCACCATGCTGCTCCCGAGCGTTGATCTGCATGTTTGTCTGACAAGTACACAATAAAATATGGCACAGTGTTGTTTCTCTGGCTTGCCATCTCAGCTCTTGCAGACAAAATACAAGATATATCTTTTGGGACACAAATCACTATTACTTAAGTTTCATTTTTATTTCCATTTAGGAAATCAAATTTATTGTTTATAAATTGTTCAATTTGTTTTTTGAGGTGTCTGCCTGCTAATAGATCATTCCACTCACAGAGCAGCAAATTTACCCCTAACAGAATTTCTGAACATGCATAATGTAACCAACAAACAATTAATCAGGCTGTAGTAATTTGCTGACGTTAAGAAAAGGTAACACTTAAAGCACAAAGGATGTAAAAGTGATGTGGTTTAAAGCTCCTAAGTCAAGCAAGTTTGACATGAAGTCATATTGAGCCCTTTAGTTCTTTGTTATAAAACACCTTATTAAATACTTGATATGTATGGTGTTTATTTGGAAGATTTGCACAATTTATCCTCCAAATAAACAGGATATGTTTGGTAGGAAAACTACTGTAAATACTCAAGCAGATTATTGGAGGGAAGTCTGTTAGTCAGCTTAAGAAGAACATTTTGCAACTGTTGGGCCATTTGTATAAAAATGAAAATAATACACCTCCTGTCAGGTTTGTTTTGAAATGAGACTCTAATGCAACCAATAATTATGGACAACAGAGGAATGGGTTTGAAAGGTTTTTTGGAAAACATGATAAATATTGTATTTTTTGTTAATATAGAGCTGGATTCCAGGCCAGCAGAAGGAAGAAGGGTTATAGATTAATATTTGGTATTGAAATTATTTGAGAATGGTCAGAAAAGGAGACGATTTGGAGACTTACTGGTGATTAGAATGACAGAATTCCATAAAGACATAGGTATATCCAGAGAAACTGAAGTTGGCAGGAAAGTGTAAGATTTGTGATTGACTTAGTTATCTTCCCTTCCAGGTTGATGTGAGGTGTGAGGAACTAATGACTGACTGTTTGAAATGGACCTGGGTAAACGTTTTTGAGAGCATGACTTAAGTAGGAAGTCCTGAGCAGATACCCAAATGCATATTTTCTTCCTGGCACTGGGCTGCTGCGCTACATCTCTCCACCTTCCCAGAGTAAGTCTCCAGCCCAGTGCCGAGGACACTGCCCTTCTGCCTCGCCACCGGAGTCTGTGTTCGGTGCCTCACACTTCCTCAGCCCAGGTCAACATAGTTCCACGCATTCCATGTCTCCTCCTCCTCACGCTGAAGACGTCGTTGCATGCATTCCTCGTCTGCAGCACACGCTGTCCAGCTCTTCTCGTCTGCAGTGCACGCTGCCCAGCCTTCCACGTCCATAGCAGATCCTCCGAATAAGCTGGTAGGTTCCGAGGGTCCTCACACCATTACTTCTCCACCTCCTGGATTCTTCTGATTCACCTTGGCAGAGGTTGAATGTTTTGAACCAGCTGAAGGACTGGCAAGAGGAATGGGGAAGTTATTTTCAGTGTCCCTTAAATGCAGAGTTGATCGAGACAGAGCGTCAAAAAATTATTAAGGGCATCGTCTCACCTTCCCCCGCTGAGGGTCAGGTCGACGCTTCAGCACCTGTTTCTGTCTCCGCTGGAGGTCTTCTAGACACCTATGTACCTGCTTCAGTCTCCACTGAGGGTTCTGCTGGTGCCTCAGCTCCAGTTTCCGCTGTGGGACGACCCGACACCTAAGTGCCTGCTGATCAATCATCAACACCCTCATCATCTGCAATTCTGGCTCAGACATCTTCAACTGCACTCCTGGTTCAGACATCATCATCACCTTCAGCCTAAGTCTCCGCTGAAGATCAGCCAGATTTTCCTGTTCCGCAGGGGTCTGAGGACAAACCACCTCCTGTTGTTCCTGTTCTGTGGGGGTTTGAGGACGAACCACCTCCACTTCCTGTTCCTTTTTTGGAATGGTTTGAGGACGAACCGCCTCCACTTCCTGTTCCTGTTTTGGAAGGATTTGAGGACAAACTGCCTTCACTTGCTGTTCCTGTTTTGCAGGGGTTCGAGGACAAACTGCCCCCATCTTCAGAACCTTCAGGGCTCCGCAGCAGATGTTCAGGGCTCCGCCGCAGATGCAAGGCTCCAGAGCTCTTTTGTGGTCCTAGAGGGTCCTCTACGCTCCACGGCCGGCTTCCTTGTGACTGACGTCCTGACCAGGTCCTCTGATGATCCTCCATGCTGCTCGGCAGACCTCCTAGACTTCATCTCAGTCATCAACAACCACTGAGGTCTCAACATCCCGGCTGTCTGCCTGAACTCTCTTTTTTGGACTCTGAAGGGCGTCTGGAATCCGCGTCTAGAATCTGGTCTGTCTCCGTTAAGTTTTTGTGTTGTTTACTGTCTGCTTTGCTACTGCGTTTGCTCATGCTCACATCCCTAGTTCCATCTGTCTGTGTTCTTGCCTGTTACCCTGTCTGTGTTCCCGATGTAAGTCTTTTTCAGTTCTTAATAAATCTTGTATACTCACCATGCGGCTCTCTTCCTCCTGCCTGCATTTTGCTCCTGCTCCACCACACATTATGACAAGGATAGTGTTATATCCAGCCAGTGTCTGTGTTTTGAGTTTGTGTTTTTGTGCATTTCTCCTGGTCTGGTCCTTAGTTTACCCTTAGTTCTGTGTTTTTGACTTCTTAACTGGTTTCACTCCCTCTGTCTCCCTGTAGTCTGACCCACACCTGTTACTTGTTCCCCTAAATACCTGGGCCTTCTATTCATTGATTCACCATGCCTGCCCTGTTTAAATTTAAGCTCTTTAGTTTCCATTGTTGCCCACTGGTTCCTTGTTGTGTTAGTCTTGTATTAGTTCTGTCTTCCATGCCTTGCTGTCGTGTCTGGCCGGGTGTTCTGGTCATGTAACCCTGATGTTTGGACTCCATATGGGCAAGACTTAAAACTCACTTACCTTCATTCTCTGTGTTTTGTGAAACTAAATTTAAAAAGAAGACATTTTTCATATATCAGTCATCAGGTATTTTACAATTTTTCAGGACTTGCTCTTCACAGGCTGTCCATGAACACACCTCTGCTAAAGTAATTATTTTGGCTTTTTAAAAATTACTTGGTAGATCAGGCATGGACACAAACCAAGAACACAAATGCCAGGACCTTCTTTATTGTTTCCATTAAGAGCGCAGAGACAGGACATTAATCATTATAAAATCACACCTCAAAAACATGGGCTGCACGGTGGCACAGTTGGTAGCACTGTTGCCTTGCAGCAAGAAGGTCCTGGGTTCAATTTCTGACCGGGGGTCTTTCTGCATGGAGTTTGCATGTTTTCCCCGTGCATGTGTGGGTTCTCACTGGGTACTCCGGCTTCCTCCCACAGTCCAAAGACATGCCTGTTAATTGGTCACTCTAAATTGCCCTTAGGTGTATGAATGAATGTGTGCATGGTTGTTTGTGTGTTGCCCTGTGATGGACTGGCGACCTGTCCAGGGTGTACCCCGCCTCTCGCCCATAGACTGCTGGAGATAGGCACCAGCTCCCCCGTGACCGACTATGGAATAAGCAGTAGAAAATGACTGACGGACTGACCTCAAAAACACAAGAAAACACACTTGTACTAGTGCTTAATGGCTGACTAAATCAAACATATAACCATTGTCTTGGCCACTTCCATTTTTCTTCAGTTGACTTCACCCTCTTGATAGAACATTATGTATCATAGCTATAACGGCTACTAGTTCAACATACTAGATGCATTTTTCAGTAGCTACCTAATTACTAATGAAAGTAGGACAAAGGGTGTGTGCAAAATTCTCAACTCCATAGCAAAGCTCTCATGCATCCACTGTATTTTATTTTCCAAAGACAATTCCTGCAAATGTATTAATACTTGACTTATTCCTTTATATGTGCACTTCTTTAAAGTTAAAGAAGGAAGATTTTTATTACAGAGAAGTGCAAATATGCATAGATTTTGGCTGGCATGCAGTATTTAAGCATCTTTCAAGTGGCAGATGTATGCCGTCTTAATAATTTATGGCAATTTTACATATTGACACAATTTCATGTTTAATGCAGCGGAGATAGTTTGTCTTTTTCGTCTTGTTCTCTTCTGCCACCTTAACCCCATCACAGAAGTACTCAATGTTTTCCTTTTTTTTCTCGACAAGTTACAGAGTAAACTAATTAAACAATATGGTTGAGACTGCGTTAATCGGGATGTATTATCTGAAACCCACTGTAGTTATACATGCATACTGCTGACTTTAGAGAAAATTATGAGAAATGAGCTCCTGATGAAGACCTTGCCTGGAGTGACACAGTGGATTTATGTCCTTTTACTAGTACCCCGGTCCCCCTTGTTGTTGAGGTGGGGAGAAGAGATGAGAGAAAAAAAAAAAAACCACAGAGTTTAGATGAGGAGAGGGGGTAAGAACAAAGACAGACATGCTCAATTATAATAAGGAGTTGTCAAAGCAAATAACTAGGTCCTTTATTAATCAAGCAGAATCTTTGGGAGATCTGCCAACAGGCAATGCAAAAACCTCTGCCCCACTGGAGCTCCCTAGACAAAACCACATGAACTTATTGCTGTTCAATTTTGGCATGGACACATTTTCTATGTGTAGTTGTCTTTCAACAAGAGACATGGACTCAGATTTTTAACCTTATGATATAAAGAACTCTCCTACTGCAATCTATAAAAATAAGCTTTGTAGTTTATCAATGGTTGTAATCAATAGACATCCATTGGTTGGCAAGTCCTCTGTATTTGATTTCGGTCCATATATTTGTTGTTTTAGGTTTAAAATTGTGTTTTATGCTTTTCTTTCTATACTACTGAATTGTGTTTTTTGAAGGCCTGATCAAGTCAGGGCTTTTTTGCCAGCAATAAACATCTAAAACATTTTTTGGTTCTCGATCCATTATGTCATTAAAGTGAAATTTATGCAATTTATGTATGTTAAATCTGGTTTTAAAGTGCAGTAAAATTACACTTGACGTTTTCACTATGACTTGGTCCACATTAGTGTCAGACAAAGTATCCTCCAGCTTTTCTCCAGCTTTCTTTTGTAAATATATCATCACAAAAGCAGACATTGATAACTTAGGAGTCATAGGAACACCTTCATATCACCCTTCACTTCAATTATTGCTGTCAAAAAGACAAAATAGTAGGTAGCTCTAATCCTGAATGAGAGTGTTATATTTACACTGTCCTCACTAAAAAAACACCACAACGCTTTAAATGCTATGAACACACAAGCACCAAAACATACATTGTAGCATTAAAGCAAATAAGACAGTTCTACAACGTAAACAACACTTTAAAATTGCACAAATAAAGAATGAAAACACTTTCCACTGCTTTCTTCTCTCCTTTCCCACAACATTGATGTACATACTCAACATATCTTTAGTAATCATTTGCATTTTATTGTGGATTGTGAGGCGAAATCACTGTCCTAGGTGATGCAGAGCACTAAGATGCTTCCAAGATGTAAAAGAATAAAGCCATTGTTGGTTTTGAAGAGGGTGGAGTGGGTGGATGAGCTGCATCTGATTTGCCTTTCCATAGAGCTACGGCTCTAGGCACAAAAGCAAGTAAAGAGATTTCCTGAAGCATGTAGCACAATGCTCCTGACCACATCCCAACATGTGGTAGCTGTCAAATTGTCATCATTCTCATCACATTCTGTTTCTGTTGTTTAAACCTGCAATTTCTACATATTTCATAACCAAATGCCCGAATGTGTGCAAGTCATAGTAAATTCACTAATTGTCTCTGAGCTAAGTTACTGTTATAACTGAGTCACCTTTATTTTTTTATTTTTAAATTCCATTTCATCAGTCAGCAAAGAGTTTGCAAATTCTTATCTTATAAAGGATTTTAATTTTAGACCTTAAAAAGTTTAACCACAATAATGGTTTTCCTTGAAAAATGCAGTAAGTCAAGAATTGTGAATGATTTCCAATCTCTGATGCAATGGCCTGCCGATACTTATTGTTGATGATTCAGATTTGCATTATAGATCTATAATTAAACTATACTTTCTAGACTTTCTGCAGTGAGCACTCATTATTTATTTGCAGTAGGGATTTGCAGTAGGGGCAGAAACTATGTCCCATTGTGTGGGTGGGAAGTTTTTGTACAATTGTAGTAGTCTAAAACAAAGGGAAATACTCTGCCTGGCCAAAAAAAAAAAGTCGCCACATGGATTTTACTAAGCAAATAGGTAGGAGCCTACCATTGGGTAATTACTTCATGGGCGATTATGTTTCAGTTGGTAACAAGTTATTTAACCACAACTGGTGAGTTGGTTTTCATTTCCTAAGCAACCATTTCGAAAGACACATCCCGTAGGCGTGGAAAAGTGTGTCAGTCTGTTTCAGAAGGGTCTAATCATTGGCATGCATCAAGCAGAGAAAACATCTAAGGAATTTGTAGAAAGTACTAAAATTGGGTTAAGAACTGTCCAACACATTATTAAAAAGCTGGATGGATAGTGGGGACCCATTGTCTTCAAGGATGAAAAGTGCCCTAAAAATCCTGAAAAATCCATTAAATCCTGAGTGATTGTGATCGGCGATCACTTAAACATTTGGTGAAATCAATTCGAAGAAAAACAACAATAGAACTCCAGGCTATGATTAATAGTGAAAGTAAGAGTATTTCCACACACACACAATGCGAAGGGAACTCAAGTGATTGGGACTGAACAGCTGTGTAGCTTTAAGAAAACCACTAATCAGTGAAGCTAACTGGAAAAAAGGCTTCAATTTGCTATGGAGTATAAAGATTGTACTCTGGAGCACTGGAGGAAGGTCATATGGTCTGATGAGTCCAGATTTACCCTGTTCCAGAGTGATGGGTGCATCAGGGTAAGAAGAGAGGCAGGTGAAGTGATGCACCAAACATGCCTAGTGCCTAGTGTACAAGCCTGTGGGGGCAGTGCTATGATCTGGGATTGCTGCAGTTGGTCAGGTCTGGGTTCAGCAATAGTATGTGTTCAAAAATGAGGTCAGCTGACTACCTGAATATAGTGATTGACCAGGTTATTCCATCAATGGATTTTTTCTTCCCTGATGGCCCGGGGATATTCCAAGATGACAATGCCAGGATTCATCGGGCTCGAATTGTGAAAGAGGGGTTCAGGGAGCATGAGACATCATTCTCACACATGGATTGGCCACCACAGAGTCCAGACCTTGACCCCAACCCCGGAGAAGGCTTTGCGCAGCGGTCAGACTCTACCATCATCAATGCAAGATCTTGGTGAAAAATTAATGCAACATTGGGTGGAAATAAATCTTGAGACATTGCAGAAGCTCATCGAAACGATGCCACAGCGAATGAGTGCCGTAATCAAAGCTAAAGACAGTCCAACGAAATATCAGAGTGTACGACCTTTTTTTTTTGGTAGTGACTTTTTTTTGGCCAGGCAGTATATTATTGCAGTGTTGACATTTTAAACTAACATTATATATTAGTGATTAGTATTACAAACTGTATCGGTCCATTACCCACCTGTATTTGATGAAGAATGCAAACCCTTAACTATAATTTCAAAAGGCTGTCAAGATTTCCAAGTCCAGTATGTTACAACACATAGGTCGAAAGCTCAAAAGGGTAAACTTATCATACCATGGGTTTTGCGGTTGGACCAACGTGCAAGGAGATGCCAAGAGCCAGACGAATGAGTGTAAGTTTGAGATTTAATTCTTCTCACTTACAGACTTCAGGCAAGACCAGGAGTATGCTGAACCCGAACCAGACCAGAACACAGGAAACCAGACATCATGCTAGGATACATGATCAGGAAACAAAACTAGACATGAAGGAGGACATTTCAGGACAAGGAACCCATGGGAAACACTGGAAACTAAGGAACATATATACACACAGGAATGCAGGGTGAACCAATGAACAACGAGACCAGACAATCAGGGAAAACTAGGAACAGATGTGGGACAGGCTGTGGGGAGACAGAGGAAAACAAAGACCAGACCAGGTTTAAATGAACCAAAATACAAACACTAAATACAGACACAGGTTGGGCATAACAAAAATGGAGCAAATTTGCTGTAATACATTTAGACTTTCTGCTATCTTCTGAAGAGAGCACCAGGTCAATTTGCTTCTCCACCAATTCAATAATATATCCCCAAATTGAGAACTTGTGTGGTAGACATCTTGTCTATTTACGTTGTAAAGGGATGGATATGAAGTGACCAAAACTGCAAGTGTATGAAATCGTAAAGGGGTAAAACAAGGTGCACTTAATATGGCCTGGCTCTTCTAGAAGCCTTGGTAAACAACCTACATGCCACTGTAGAAAATACCAGTTTGTTTTCTATAGCGTTTTACAGCTTCTGATACTGACAAAAACGTCACTTTGAGTCTTCTATCAGCAGTAACAACTTCAATGCTTAAGGGTGTTATTAGTGTGACTGCTTACATGTTGGACATCCATTGATCAAAAAAAGAAACGTTTCTGACCGACTGGTCACCAGTCAGGTCAGATTAAGCTAAAAGTGGGATGCTTACAGTCATCATGCTGATTTCTTATTGCATTTCATTATTTCTGCTTTAACAACTAGAAACAAATATAGGATATTCTGCTTAACAGTGCGTATATAGGTACCTATTAACTGAGTCCAATGAAGTACCTGTTCCCAGTTCTCAGGTGACAGCCTTGCTCATGAATATTTGATTAGCATTTCAACACGTATCAACCTACATGTGAGCCCTGTTCTAAAGTAGTCTATTCCTTTACATTTCCAAACCCAATGTTAGTACAGTACCACTATTACAACTTATTAATGATAGTATATTGGTGGCTTTTGATGCACAGGTTCCATAAGCATTCAGTGGTAAAAGCATGAGGTCAAAAGTAAGCAGTATATGGAAATATAAGGCATTTTGAAATAAAAAATAAATTAAATAAATCAAATTATTTGTATAAAAAAAAGAAAAACAAAATTTAATTTAGGTAGTGCAGTATAAGCTTCCATTTATAAGATGTAATTCATTGCTCAGTTCTAGTTGCTGTGGGCTTAAATTGTAATAAATCACAGCCTATAGAATAACCAGCTTCAGACTAGCAGTTAAAAGAAACAGAATGGTAATAAGTTACAAGAGTCATAAACCTTCTGATTCAAAATGTCCTAGTTTCTACTTATTTGGTCAATATTTACAACAGTAGTCAAATGTACAATTGTTACAACTGTATGTAGCTAATACACAGAAAATCATGTTTAAATGAACAATAGTCTCCTTTCTTTCTTTTGCGATAGATTGTTTGATTATTGACTGAACTGCTGTAATGATTTTAGTTTATTGTCATGGTAATATGACTATATTATTATATATATGACTATATATATAATGTATATGTAGTATTAATATATATGTAGTATTATATATATATGACTATATATATAATACTACTGCTTGTAGTATTTGGACCAGCCTTTAGTAGCAAGAACAAGCTAGAAGTAATTTGCATTTAGTACAGTCATTCTGTACAATAGAACAAGGACAGCAACAGTCCAAACAGAAAATGGGCAACTGCAACATTATGTTCACTATAGGATTCTATAGCACTGTGTTAAATGACATAAAAATCAATACAGGAGAAAATAAACTGTATTAACTGTGGCAAACTGTCTGTCATTTAAAAAATCATTGTGTACTACATGCAAGGCAGCCACATTGATGAAAAAAACTCATCAATTTGAAATTCCAGCTTTTAGAGATCTTTCAGTCATATTTTCCAACTTCAAACTTGGAAAATTCTGCTTTCAAAAAAGAGGGGTATGTATTATTACATAGAATAGTTCAAGTAATTAAACACTTGAAGATTAGAAGATCATTAGATGAGACTTTTTCTTTTTTTTTTTTCCTTTCCATATTATCTGTAGTCCTATGAAAGCAGTTTAAAATGTATGGTGATTCTTTGAGAAAAGTAATTGCAGATGTGATAATTGTTATAAAAGGTTTTATAAAAATGGATTGGAGGCATGCAGAACAGACATCTTTGAGTGTTCTATAATTCAGTCCAATTCCAGAAGACCAGAGGGATGATAACACTGATCTTTTTAAAATGAAGTTTGTAATGCCTGCAGCCAAAAAACCTTGATCCTTGACGGATACAATTTAGGCCTTAATTCTAGGTGGAACAACTCACAAACAACACCTATACGTATACCTGTGTATATGTATAGGTGTTATTATGTTAGTATGATTAAATGTTGAATATACAGTTGTTGTTGCTGCTTTAGTCTTTGCTACAAATGTTTTTGTAAAGTAGCCAGCAGTTTTCTTTACAGGTTTGGTTTGCTTTGAAGCTACCAGCCAGAGGTACATCTCCTTTTGATTATGAACTATAAAGGTTTAACAACAACATAGCTGAATAAGAATGTGTGAATTTCCACTGCAGGATTATGCATAAATAAAATTTTTACAAAGCTCTTGAAATAATATTTTCGTATTGTGTACATTCAAATAACTGACATCAAATGGCTCAACTGGATTAACACTGGATAGCAAACGTCTTAGTTGTGGCATAAACCCTCCTCCTGATTTTTATTTTGCTCTCCATGCCATTTTCAGCTATCCAGGTGAATTTTAATATTCAGTCTAAATGAATCCCTAATTCCATTTTGTGACCTTTTAGGCTGTTCACTTATATGAGACGGAATAAGGTATTGAGTATAATCATCCTATATAATTTTATTAAAATAGTTCAGAAGTAAGGTTTAATACTTAATGTCCATAATGCCAGAATTCTACATGTGAAGTCGCTTTGATCAAAGCAACGATGTGACATAGCAATGTGCAACCCATATACGGAGGCCTCAGTCCTCGACGCAGCTGTTTCAGGTTCAAGTCTAGATCCTGGTGATCTATGCTGCATGTCTGCCCCCTCTCTCTACCCCACCTTCTTTTTGCTTACTTTGGAAAAATAACTAAAATAAAGGTCACTGGTGCTACAAAAAAAACAAAAAAAAAAACAGCATTCAACAGATAATTTATTTTTGGACAAAAAAAAAAGATTTTTGATAAAGTCGCACATCTGTGGAACTCTCACAGTAACTTTGGTGACTGGCTAACTCTAGACTTTCTTTAGCTGATTGGCTGCATGAATAGACTCAACCCTCAAGTTACTTAAGAATCTGTTGTTGATTGGCTTCTCTCCATGTGGGCCTGATGTAGATGTTTTATTATTGTTTATGAGACTAAACCTCAGAACAAAACTTACATCGAAACAAGAAACTGGATCCAACCAGGACAGGTCTTTGGAGCTGTGATTACAATAAATGTTGGTTTTGTCGTTTCTAATTCTAAAACTTATCAAATTTCAATGCAAAAGGTTTTGTTTCGTTTTTCCTGCACACAGAATTAGTCAGAGACCTTTTGTAAGTGTCAAACCAAGTTCTGAATCCGAAGCAAAGAACCTCCAGGCATCCAAAGAGCCAGTGTCAGTAGAGGCCAGCCCCACTTTAAAACCACTGTTGCAGCAGAAGTGACTGTCCCTTCTGCCCAGAGAGAGACTAAGGTGGCAGAATTGAAGGCAGAAATGCAAATGGTTCAGAGGAAGCAAACGGCGTTGTCCTACCCACGGTAAGCACCATTTTTTTTTTTTTTATCCTTTAGGCAAAGTGGCATAGTTTTGTGGAGGCCCAGGTGGTTACTAAAACTTATATCCCCTCAAAACTACTGTTAGGAGCAAGAGTTTAAATTGCAAATGGTTCAGTCTTATTTGTTAGAGCTAATGTTTGACATCGACACCTAATAGCTAATTTGCTAATGTTCTTTTGAAGTAGATATTCATCCACCTTCTCTATGATACCCCTAAACCAAATCCCCCACAAGTAATTGTTATTAGAAGTCACATAATAAGAAACATAGTCCACGTGTGCATACTTTAATCTCAGTATAAATATACCTATTTCTGGGAAGGCCTCAAGGATTTGTTAGACATCAGTTAATACAAAAAGCATCATGAAAATCAAGTAAAACAGCAGACAGGTCAGGAATAAAGCTCTGGTCAGATGGGACCAAAATATAACTTTTTGGTCTACAAGGAGAAACCTCACATCATCTCCATGGTGAAACTTGGTGGCAGTAGTGTCATCCTTTGTGGATGCTTTTCTTCACTGGGGTTAAAAGAAAATAGTCCAAGTGTATGGGAAGACAGGTTGAGCTAAATACACGACGATCCTGAAAGAAATCTCAAGGCTTCTGTAGATGTGAGATTGGGGAGGCACTCTCCCTCCAGTCTGACTGAACTTGGGCTACTTTTAATAAAAGAATGGGAACTCATGTCAGTCTCTAAATTTCTGGTAGAGACATACCCAAAAGAGATGCAAAGTGTTGAAAACAAAAAAATCCAATTTCACTTTAAATTATTTTTTTTGTAAGAAAAATTTGAAAACCATTTATGTTGTGCTACCTTGTATTCTAATCCTAATAAAATACAGTGAAGTTTTCACTGTATTTACTCAATTTCTTAAAATACAAGAATTTATTAACAAAAATAAGTAAACTCAAAGTCAAACATATTTCAATCAACAAACTCCTCACTATGCTAAAACAATCCAACTAACTACCAAGCAGAATAGGGAGAGAATAAAGAATAGGGAAGACTAATGGGCTATACAGGTCCTTCTCAAAATATTAGCATATTGTGATAAAGTTCATTATTTTCCATAATGTCATGATGAAAATTTAACATTCATATATTTTAGATTCATTGCACACTAACTGGAATATTTCAGGTCTTTTATTGTCTTAATACGGATGATTTTGGCATACAGCTCATGAAAACCCAAAATTCCTATCTCACAAAATTAGCATATCATTAAAAGGGTCTCTAAACGAGCTATGAACCTAATCATCTGAATCAACAAGTTAACTCTAAACACCTGCAAAAGATTCCTGAGGCCTTTAAAACTCCCAGCCTGGTTCATCACTCAAAACCCCAATCATGGGTAAGACTGCCGACCTGACTGCTGTCCAGAAGGCCACTATTGACACCCTCAAGCAAGAGGGTAAGACACAGAAAGAAATTTCTGAACGAATAGGCTGTTCCCAGAGTGCTGTATCAAGGCACGTCAGTGGGAAGTCTGTGGGAAGGAAAAAGTGTGGCAGAAAACGCTGCACAACGAGAAGAGGTGACCGGACCCTGAGGAAGATTGTGGAGAAGGGCCGATTCCAGACCTTGGGGGACCTGCGGAAGCAGTGGACTGAGTCTGGAGTAGAAACATCCAGAGCCACCGTGCACAGGCGTGTGCAGGAAATGGGCTACAGGTGCCGCATTCCCCAGGTCAAGCCACTTTTGAATCAGAAACAGCGGCAGAAGCGCCTGACCTGGGCTACAGAGAAGCAGCACTGGACTGTTGCTCAGTGGTCCAAAGTACTTTTTTTGGATGAAAGCAAATTCTGCATGTCATTCGGAAATCAAGGTGCCAGAGTCTGGAGGAAGACTGGGGAGAAGGAAATGCCAAAATGCCAGAAGTCCAGTGTCAAGTACCCACAGTCAGTGATGGTCTGGGGTGCCGTGTAAGCTGCTGGTGTTGGTCCACTGTGTTTTATCAAGGGCAGGGTCAATGCAGCTAGCTATCAGGAGATTTTGGAGCACTTCATGCTTCCATCTGCTGAAAAGCTTTATGGAGATGAAGATTTCATTTTTCAGCATGACCTGGCACCTGCTCACAGTGCCAAAACCACTAGTAAATGGTTTACTGACCATGGTATCACTGTGCTCAATTGGCCTGCCAACTCTCCTGACCTGAACCCCATAGAGAATCTGTGGGATATTGTGAAGAGAACGTTGAGAGACTCAAGACCCAACACTCTGGATGAGCTAAAGGCCGCTATCGAAGCATCCTGGGCCTCCATAAGACCTCAGCAGTGCCACAGGCTGATTGCCTCCATGCCACGCCGCATTGAAGCAGTCATTTATGCAAAAGGATTCTCGACCAAGTATTGAGTGCATAACTGTACATGATTATTTGAAGGTTGACGTTTTTTGTATTAAAAACACTTTTCTTTTATTGGTCGGATGAAATATGCAAATTTTGTGAGATAGGAATTTTGGGTTTTCATGAGCTGTATGCCACAATCATCCGTATTAAGACAATAAAAGACCTGAAATATTTCAGTTAGTGTGCAATGAATCTAAAATATATGAATGTTAAATTTTCATCATGACATTATGGAAAATAATGAACTTTATCACAATATGCTAATATTTTGAGAAGGACCTGTATACAATATAAACAAGTTGATTAAAGATGCTTGAAACCATTTTGGTCGGCTGTCTGCCGACCAAACTGCAAGTTACTGGTAACCACGGTGATGCGTCCGTTGTCCTCCTTCGGGAACCTGCTTCACTCGGCTTGCTGGGAACTCTCTGGAAACAGTTAGCTTCTGCAGATCTCAGAGAGAAAGTCAAGCAACGCTTGTACCTTAATTTACCCCTTTTTATGAATGAATACCGGATACACAAACAGTAATTCATTCGTACTTAACTCAGTGCATATGATCGATGATCGCATGACACCCTTGGATCCAGTTATGTCTGTTTGCCAGCAAAGAGACATTAGCACGCTGTGTTTCTCTGTCCAGGCCCCTGGGTGACCCGCGTAGAAGAGACTAATTCCTTGGAAAGGGGGTGCTTTTATACAGACAGTGGCATCATGGGAAGTACCCCTTTCCCTGGTTGTGCCAGAAGTAGGTTAATGCAATTTATTTTGAAAGTTCCAGAAAAGTCTGTACCGGACTTCATGTTGTAACCATGGCTGTGGTCCCAACATATGAAAACTTTCAAGTGGCAATACCAAGTAACTTTCAAGTGCCAATTGCAGTGCTTTTGCAAAGCACTGCAATTTGCTTTAATATTGTCATAATCTACACAATTCAAGAAAGTCGAAGTAAAGGTGGATGAAATGTTTATTTGAGAAAGGTCACAGAGAGAAATGAACGAGCACTTATTGACAATTGTCTAAACAATATTTATGCTAATGTTTGTCACCTCCTTTTTATATCTAAAATTGTTTCTTTCATAGGTGTAGTGCTGCAGCAATCGTATCAGTAAATTTCTTGTTCTTGTTTGATCTACATATTATATAGAAATAGCAGTGTAATTTGACTTTCCATGTTTCATATAAGAATTTGAAGTACTTGCAGGACTTGCCCTGCTGGTGTTCCTTTGCTCTACCTATCTTTAATGTGTTTACTGGGAATTACTGTATTAAATGTTATGTTTTCACAATGTGCTGAGGCTTTGTGCTGGATCTTGCTTTAAATTAGGATGCTTTGACAGCACAGAAAAGCCTGTGCCCTGTTAAAAAGGAGGTGTATTATTTATGATGTTTAATTCTACAGTGATAAAGTACAGGTTAATAAACCACATGGTCTTATCATTGCAACCTCAGGTATTTTTCTCCTCAGAAAACACTGGAAGCTGCAGAAGGCACTGTGTGTGTTCCATCTATCATGGCAAACAAATTAAAATATAACCTTTTCAATTACACTACCGGTGCTAGTGTTAGCCCCCCTGGCCCAATTGCAAACCTTGCATGTGCTGCAGATATATCATCATAAAGGGTATTTTTATGTTTAGAAGCTGCTTTGCCCTGTGCTCTGGAAATGTTTTATGACACTGTATGTGACTCGTGTTTTCCGCAAATGGCTGAAACTGCTCTTTAGAACAACATGCAGGATCCCAAGTGAACCCACTGGCCCTGTGGCTTTTTGGCAAACCTATTACTATTACATCTGATTGCTGACACTGTAGCTTCCTACCAGATACCACCCAATCCCCCAGCTGGTTTTATGATGTTTCAACAAGCAATGAATAAAATTGTGTTTCAGTTGTCAAAAAATATCAAACATTCAAGAGATAATGTTCACGCTTTTAGAGATAATGCTATTAATTACAAACCGACAGCAAACCACCTGTCATGGAAAGGTAATTCACCACTTTGGTGAAGATAATCTGGAATGCTCTTAAGATTTTTAACCCAGATTCATATTTCAACAAGAGCATCTTAATAAAATAGAATTTCATCCTAATGATAATTGATTGTAGTAATTACATTCAAAAAAATTGAGTTCATATTCTATAGTATAGTATAGATTACTTCCACACAGAATGGCAGAATTCAAATGGTCTATTCATTTTGATGATTGTGTCCTATAGCTAATTTTAGTTTCTCAGAATATTACAATATTACAGATGATTCGAAAAGGGATTGTAAGATTTTTGCATGAATGCATCAATGTAGCAGACTATGGAGGCAGTTTGGCCAATCAAGCACAGTGACACCATGTTCATTACACCAGGTAATGGCTTTTCTGGCAGTGTGGGCAGGTGGCAAATTCTGCTGAAAAATGAAATCAACATCTCCATAAAAGTTGTCAGTCAAAATGTAACTGCTCTAGAGTTTCTTGGTAACTTCGTTGACTCGATAAAAGCCATAATCATCAAAAGTAACATAAACAATCTCACTATTTGTGTAATTTTGGAACAAATTCCTGCCGTGTATGCATTTCCCTTTTTAAATTTAATTCCTGAAATAAATTAACTTTTCAATTATTTTCTGATTTACTGAAATTAAAATCTACATCCTTTGCACTTGGTCTGAATTTGATATGAAGAAGTGTGGTTGTTGAAATATACAAACTGAAAATAGAAAAAAAAACTAAAACCTTATATTTTTACATCATCTGTTGTCATAACTAGCTGTTAGGTGTCCGACCAACAGGATGTATACAGTGTGTGTGCATGATGTGTGTGTATTTGGAGCTGCAGATAATCCATCCTGTTATTCCAGGGATGATAAGTAGCAAGAGAAAGTCATAGGGTCCTTGTTTTATGAAGGGTGAACTCTGAACCAAGTCCTGTCAACAGCTGTGCAATCTTGCTTTTGTCTCTAAGCCTACCCAGTTCCATACATCCTTAGTTGGTCAGCTTATTGAGCTACCTCCTCAGTGATTGCAAGCTCCAGCACAGCAAGTCAAAGACTTGCTAAGGTAGCTCATACTTTCCTATTTGGAAATTGCCCCTGACATGTCTATCTTTGAAAGGCCAGATAGCAGAACCCATTCTCTCACATCACAATGAGATTCTCCTACCCCTTGAGGTAAATCTGCAATATATGGGTGGGGCTCTGAGGTCAAGCGAAGTGGTTATTTGCCTTAATCAGTTGCATTTCCTGTAAAATGGTTACATTATTTCAGTGCTTCTCAAGCTGTAGTTGGAGCCCTATTGGGAGTCCCAAATGCAGAAGTATGGGTTCTTGAGGTCCTCTTCAGAAATCAAAGTAAATAACAAAATTATAATTTTAAAACCATTACATACTCTACTGTTACCAGAGATAAAAGAATAAAACAAAGTACACACAAGAGTCAAAAGGAGCATGTGGTAGCTGACGCGGTTGTCATCAAACACCTTTGTATTTGAGTAAAACTTACTTTGTTAAGTGCACCTTGCTAGAACTGGCTTCGATGTACTTTAGCCTTCAGGACTGTTAAAGTTCTGGTGATTGTGCAGGACACTAAAACACAGACAACTCAATGCCTTATAAAATAAATTAATTTGACAATATGTGAAGTTTTGTAACAAAATGTAGCTATTGGAAGATGGATATACAGGTCCTTCACAAAATATTAGCATATTGTGATAAAGTTCATTATTTTCCATAATGTAATGATGACAATTTAATATTCATATATTTTAGATTCATTGCACACTAACTGAAATATTTCAGGTCTTTTATTATCTTAATACGGATGATTTTGGCATACAGCTCATGAAAACCCAAAATTCCTATCTCACAAAATTAGCATATCATTAAAAGGGTCTCTAAACGAGCTATGAACCTAATCATCTGAATCAACGAGTTAACTCTAAACACCTGCAAAAGATTCCTGAGGCCTTTAAAACTCCCAGCCTGGTTCATCACTCAAAACCCCAATCATGGGTAAGACTGCCGACCTGACTGCTGTCCAGAAGGCCACTATTGACACTCTCAAGCAAGAGGGTAAGACACAGAAAGAAATTTCTGAACGAATAGGCTGTTCCCAGAGTGCTGTATCAAGGCACCTCAGTGGGAAGTATGTGGGAAGGAAAAAGTGTGGCAGAAAACGCTGCACAACGAGAAGAGGTGACCGGACCCTGAGGAAGATTGTGGAGAAGGGCCGATTCCAGACCTTGGGGGACCTGCGGAAGCAGTGGACTGAGTCTGGAGTAGAAACATCCAGAGCCACCGTGCACAGGCGTGTGCAGGAAATGGGCTACAGGTGCCGCATTCCCCAGACCTGGGCTACAGAGAAGCAGCACTGGACTGTTGCTCAGTGGTCCAAAGTACTTTTTTCGGATGAAAGCAAATTCTGCATGTCATTCGGAAATCAAGGTGCCAGAGTCTGGAGGAAGACTGGGGAGAAGGAAATGCCAAAATGCCAGAAGTCCAGTGTCAAGTACCCACAGTCAGTGATGGTCTGGGGTGCCGTGTCAGCTGCTGGTGTTGGTCCACTGTGTTTTATCAAGGGCAGGGTCAATGCAGCTAGCTATCAGGAGATTTTGGAGCACTTCATGCTTCCATCTGCTGAAAAGCTTTATGGAGATGAAGATTTCATTTCTCAGCACGACCTGGCACCTGCTCACAGTGCCAAAACCACTGGTAAATGGTTTACTGACCATGGTATCACTGTGCTCAATTGGCCTGCCAACTCTCCTGACCTGAACCCCATAGAGAATCTGTGGGATATTGTGAAGAGAACGTTGAGAGACTCAACACCCAACACTCTGGATGAGCTAAAGGCCGCTATCGAAGCATCCTGGGCCTCCATAAGACCTCAGCAGTGCCATAGGCTGATTGCCTCCATGCCACGCCGCATTGAAGCAGTCATTTCTGCCAAAGGATTCCCGACCAAGTATTGAGTGCATAAATGTACATGATTATTTGAAGGTTGACATTTTTTGTATTAAAAACAATTTTATTTTATTGGTCGGATGAAATATGCTAATTTTGTGAGATAGGAATTTTGGGTTTTCATGAGCTGTATGCCACAATCATCCGTATTAAGACAATAAAAGACCTGAAATATTTCAGTTAGTGTGCAATGAATCTAAAATATATGAATGTTAAATTTTCATCATTACATTATGGAAAATAATGAACTTTATCACAATATGCTAATATTTTGAGAAGGACCTGTATTGGACCTGGTCAGCAACAATAATCTAAGTAGGCCTTGGCATTTAAACACTTCTTGGTTGGTTAAACAGCCACAAAGTGTGCCAAGAATATGTACTGGTACTCGTACTCGTACTCGTCGTCTTCCGCTTATCCGGGACCGGGTCGCGGGGGCAGCAGACTCAACAGAGACGCCCAGACGTCCCTCTCTCCAAACACCTCCTCCAGTTCCTCCAGGGGGAGCACAAGGCGTTCCCAGGCCAGCCGAGAGACATAGTCCCTCCAGCGTGTCCTGGGCCGTCCCCTGGGCCTCCTCCCGGTGGGACGTGCCTGGAACACATCCCGAGGAAGGCGTCCAGGAGGCATCCGGTATAGATGCCCAAGCCACCTCAACTGGCTCTTCTCAATGTGGAGGAGCAGTGACTCTACTCCGAGCCCCTCCCGGATGGCCGAGCTCCTCACCCTATCTCTAAGGGAGTGCCCGGCCACCCTACGGAGGAAGCTCATTTCAGCCGCTTGTATCCGGGATCTCGTTCTTTCGGTCATGACCCAAAGTTCATGGCCATAGGTGAGGGTAGGAACGTAGACCGACCAGTAAATCAAGAGCTTTGCTTTTCGGCTCAGCTCTCTCTTCACCACAACGGACCGGCACAGCGCCCCCATTACTGTGGCAGCCGCACCGATCCGTCTGTCGATCTCCCGCTCCATTCTTCCCTCACTCGTGAACAAGACCCCGAGATACTTAAACTCCTCCACTTGAGAACTCCACTCCAACCTGAAGAGGACAAGCCACCCTTTTCCGGTTGAGTACCATGGCCTCGGACTTGGAGGAGCTGATCCTCATCTCAGCCGCTTCACACTCGGCTGCGAACCGCCACAGTGCATGCTGTAGGTCTTGGCTAGAGGGGGCCAGCAGGACCACGTCATCTGCAAAAAGAAGAGACGAAATCAACTGGTCCCCAAACCCGACCCCCTCCGGCCCTTGGCTGCATCTAGAGATCCTGTCCATAAAAGTTATGAACAGGACCGGTGACAAAGGGCAGCCCTGCCGGAGTCCAACATGCAGTGAGAACAGGTCCGACTTAGTGCCGGCAATGCGGACCAAACTCCTGCTCCGCTCGTACAGGGACCGGATGGCCCCTGGTAAAGGGCCCCCGATTCCATACTCCTGGAGCACCCCCCACAGGGCATCACGAGGGACACAGTCGAATGCCTTCTCCAGGTCCACAAAACACATGTGAACTGGTTGGGCAAACTCCCATGAACCCTCGAGCACCCTGTAGAGGGTATAGAGCTGGTCCAGTGTTCCACAGCCAGGACGAAAACCACACTGCTCCTCCTGAAGCCGAGGTTCGACTATCGGTCGGACTCTCCTCTCCAATACCCTGGCGTAGGCCTTACCAGGGAGGCTGAGGAGTGTGATCCCCCTATAGTTGGAATACACCCTCCGGTCCCCCTTCTTATAAAGGGGGACCACCACCCCAGTCTGCCAGTCCGGAGGCACTGTCCCCGACCGCCACGCAATGTTGAAGAGACGTGTCAACCATGACAGCCCTACAACATCCAGAGACTTGAGGTACTCAGGGCGGATCTCATCCACCCCCGAAGCCTTGCCACGGCGGAGCTTTTTAACCACCTCGGTGACTTCAGCTTGGGTGATGAAAGAGTCCAACCCCGAGTCCCCAGCCTCTGTTTCCACTAAGGAATGCGTGATGGCAGGATTGAGGAGATCCTCGAAGTACTCCTTCCGCCGCCCGATAATGTCCTCAGTCGAGGTCAGCAGTCTCCTGCCCCACTATAAACAGTGTTGGCGAAGCACTGCTTCCCCCTCCTGAGGCGACGGACGGTTTGCCAGAATCGCTTCGAGGCCAACCGGTAGTCCTTCTCCATGGCCTCACCGAACTCCTCCCAGGCCCGAGTTTTTGCCTCTGCCACAGCTCGGGCCGCAGCACGCTTGGCCTCACGGTACCCGTCAGCCGCCTCAGGGGTCCCACAAGCCAACCACAGCCGATAGGACTCCTTCTTCAGCTTAACAGCATCCCTTACTGCCGGTGTCCACCACCGGGTTCTGGGATTGCCGCCGCGACAGGCACCACAGACCTTACGGCCACAGCTACGGGCAGCAGCATCGACAATAGATGCGGAGAACATGGTCCACTCGGACTCTATGTCTCCAACATCCCCCGGGATCTGGTCGAAGCTCTCCCAGAGGTGGGAGTTGAATACATCCCTGGCCGAGGGCTCTGCCAGGCGTTCCCAGCAGACCCTCACTATGCGCTTGGGCCTGCCAAGTCTGTCTGGCTTTCTCTTCCTCCAGCGGATCCAACTCACCACCAGGTGATGATCAGTGGACAGCTCAGCCCCTCTCTTTACCCGAGTATCCAAAACATGCGGCCGAAGGTCTGATGATATGACAACAAAGTCGATCATCGACCTCCTGCCTAGGGTGCCCTGGTGCCAAGTCCACTGATGGACACCCTTATGTTTGAACATGGTGTCCGTTATGGACAATCCGTGACTAGCACAGAAGTCCAATAACAAAACACCACTCGGATTCAGATCGGGGAGGCCATTCCTCCCGATCACGCCTCTCCAGGTGTCACTGTCGTTCCCCACGTGGGCGTTGAAGTCCCCCAGCAGAATAATGGAGTCCCCGGGAGGTGCACTATCCAGCACCCCCGACAGGGACGCCAAGAAGGCCGGGTACTCTGCACTGCCACTCGGCCCGTAGGCTGAAATGATAGTCAGAGACCTCTCCCCAACCCGAAGGCGCAGGGATACGACCCTCTCATCCACTGGGGTAAACCCCAACACGAGACGGCTGAGCTGGGGGGCAACAAGCAAACCCACACCAGCCCACCGCCTCTCCCCGTGGGCCACTCCAGAGTAGAACAGAGTCCAACCCCTCTCAAGGAGATGGGTTCCAGAGCCCACGCTGTGCGTGGAGGCGAGCCCGACTATTTCTAGTCGATATCTCTCAACCTCCCGCAGAAGCTCAGGCTCCTTCCCCCCCAGCGAGGTGACATTCCACGTCCCTAGAGCCAGCCTAAGCATCCGGGGATCGGGCCGCTGAGGTCTCCACCTTCGTCCGCCACCCAATCCTCTTTGCACCGGTCCCTCACGGTTCCCCCTGCAGGTGGTGGGCCCACTGGGGGAGCTAAGAAAATGTGCCCCACATCAATACACCACCAGTATAAGCCTGACTCATTGCCCAACTTTGGTAAGATTGTTGCCTCAGTTTCCTTATCTTAGCTAACACAAGAGGCACCTGGTGTCTTCTTCTAATGTAGCCCATGTTTTTCATGGTTTGACATGTTTGATGCTTTTCTGCATATGTTGATTGTAGCAAGTGGTTATTTGAGCTAGTGCTGCATTTCTGCCATCTTGAAAGTGTTTGATAAATAAACTTGGATTGAATTAGATTTCCTGGAAGTTGCAGCTCTTCAGATGCTGAAAATATAATTTTTAGCTGATATTTCAATATCATGTAACCATATAATCAAAAATTATTTGGTTAAAAGCTATTTTCTCTGCATTAACAAACAATAATCAGAACGGTATTGCTATGCACTGTCAGTGTCTATATGTTTCTACCTTTGTCTTTGGTTTTGTCCACATTATGTTAAAAGGGATAAATATATTTATTAAGACAAAGTATTTACAAGTTTCAGTTTATTGCAGTTGGTGACAGTAAAAAAATATATAATTCCTTTTGATGCATTGATAGATGAACCATCTTCAAATTCAATGCAAGTCCCTACAGCTTCTAAACAATACCGATACTCATCAAATAAATACTGAACTTAGTTACATTAATTTGTTTACATGCAAATTGTTATCTGTAGTTTAATTAGAAACATGCACAATCTCACTGCACACATCCTTTCTATGCACAGACACATTCACACACAAGCTACCTTATATGATTCATTCTGCTAGGTCACCCTCTGCTTGTTTTTTGTTTCTTGTTATTCATTCATTGCCCTTGCATTCTGTTTTATTTTTTTACCTCAGTGATTTTGCCTGGTCCAGAATAATGAGTGTGCACATAGGACTGATGCGTCCACTCTCATGGCAGCTCCGTAGACGGAGTTGACAAAGCAGCTGAATTGAAATTCACCTGTCTGAACGCTTTCTATCAGGACTTTTGGTTTATGCTTTACTTCATGGCTAAATTTCCAAACAGGTTTAAAAATACATTATAACGTAAACTTAAAGGATGGTTAAATGCCTACCAACATTGTTTTATGATAAACGGTACACACATATACAATGCAATTTCAAACTCACCTGGGTTATACTTCTAAAATCCAGTTAACCCAAGGATAGACTAGAGCTGGCTAAAGATTATATGAGACCCTTTAATTTAAGGCCATCACAATTATTGCACACTTGGAAAGTTGGGGTAGATAGACAAAGTTTAATGTTTATTCATAGGCAAACCAGGGGAAAGATCCCAGATAAAGAAGTGATCTGTTAATATAATGCCTTGCAAGGGTATTCCAATCCTTTGAACTCTTACAAACTCGTACAAGCTACAACCACAAATTTTAATGCATTTTATTAATGTAATGAGACATTTAATGTGACAGGCCAACATAAAACTTCCCATAATTGTGCAGTGGCAGGAAAAGGACACATACTTTTAAGATTTGCATTTGTAAGAGTGGATGGTTTTTAATCATATGTCCCTACCAGCTCTAGAGACTAAACCTTTTTCAAATTCCTCCCGGGTAAATACATAGCTCAAACTCAGTCAGATTTGAAAGAGAGCATCTGTGTTAAATAATGTTAAGGTCTTAATACAGATTCCCAGTTTATTGTAGCCTTTTACACTGAATGGGCCATTCTAAAACCTGCTCTAAACCATTCCATTACAGCACTGGCTCTATGTTTATGACTGCTGTGCATCTGGAAGGTGAACATTTATAACAGTCTCTGGTTTTTTGCAGCCTCTGTCAGGCTTCCTTTCCTATATTTCGCTCCTAACTTGGACCAACTTCCCTGTCCTTGCTTAAAAACATCATCTCCGGAGGATGATGCTTCCACCACAATCTTCTCACCATGAGAATGGTGTGTTCAGGGCAATTTGCGTTTGTTTTCCTCCACCCATAGTGTTTTGCCCACAACCAAGTTCAATTTCAGTTTAATCCGCCCAGAGCACCTTCCTCAGTGTCGTATCCCTTCATAGCAAACTTCAAATAGGACTTCTTATGGCTTTCTTTCAAGCGTTCCATAAATATGAGATTTGTGGAGTGCACAACTAAGTCCACTTAACACCTTCTCCCACCTGATCTGTAGATGTCTGCAGCATAGGCCTCTTGGCTGCTTCTCTGATTAATGCTATACTCGCCCAGCATGTTGGTGTACCTGGATGGCCATGTCTTGGCATGGTTGCATTTGTCCCATCCTCCTACTATTTTTAGGTGATGTCTTGAACAGTGCTCTGAAAGATGTTCAAAGCTTGGGATAGAGGAAAAGGGAACTGTGATGCAAGTAGCCTGAAACATTTCTGCCAGTTGAATGGATTTGCTACCAAGTTGCTTCTTTGAGGAAGCAGTACATGAAAAAAAAAAAAAAGACATGTTTTTTGTATAAAAACCAACAGATACGAGATGCTGAGTTTTGGATCAATTGTTGTTTATGAAGGGTTTTCTGTGGTAGACCAAAAAGAAGAGAATTACAATAATGTAAATGAGAGGTGACCAGACTGTGAATCAAGACAGCAGTGGAATGAGGAGTGAGAAAAGGACGGAGATGCTGAATATTCCGAAGATGGAATTAGGCTGATCGAGTGATATTATTGACATGGGAAGTGAAGGAAAGGCTGCTATCAAGGATGACACCGAGACTCTTAACTTGAGGAGAAGGAAAGATGAACGAGTTATCAATTGAAATTGATCAATTATGGAGGTTGTTTAGTATTGATTTAGTGCCAATTAGAAGAAGTTCTGAATAAGAGGTTAACATTTTAGTGAACAGCATTTTGAAGGCACATTTACACTCCCACCATATTATTCATATTACGTGTGTGGGAGCTGATTGCCATGAGTAACCATATTGGGTAAAACCTGACTCACAGTAATCAATCCCTATACAAAAGTATTACAATTCATCCCTGCATTTAACTTGTCCACAACTTAATCTCTGACTTGTCTGCTGACCTTTAGTGTAAATAAAACTGAATAAAAATAGACTGCACTTTTCAGATAGTTTTTTTTTTTTTTTTATGTGAAAAAATAAGTAGAAGCTTCAGTCTGGCTTATTTTCTTTCTGCAGATTTATGAAATTCTATGCTATCTAAATATGCGTTATTTCAGGTATTGCACAGTTAAAAGGATTAAATTCCCTCCTTTCTGCATCCATTGTGGACTATGCCCAAAGCTTAATTACACATTTCATAAGTTTTCTTTTTATCGACTCAGTCAAGATGAGAACTACTTTGGTTAAAATGTTATCAGTGCTAGTGAGTGCAAAAAAAAATATTTCTGAGCTTTGAAAGTTACTGTCCTATTCATCAATGATGAAGATCTAAGTGTAAATTTGAAATGACATTCACCCAGAGTGACATAATAAATTATCTGGTTGTGCTCTTTGTTGTATGTTTTTATTTACAGTAGAAAAAGGATGAGAAGCTGATGTCAGGTGTGTATGCAGTGTTGCTATCCTAAGGATAAAAAGTGTAATGTTCAGCCTCAGGCAGCTCAAAATGGTTGCTGAGCTTGGCACCTGGGACCCCTGTCTCTCAGCAGGAATTGGCGTGGAGCCGGCAGCTTCTATAAGAGCCAGGTGTTGTTTTATTTATCTGAGAGCACAAGTGACCTTTCTAGAAGAATGCAGCGGAGAGATCTGCCTCAAAGGGTTGTCTGTGCCCCCCCTCCTTTGTCGCACACCTAGCTGTAAAGAATAAGATTGAGAACCTTAAGCCAAGTCTGTCTCCAGAATGTCACAAAGCAAAGGCAAGACAAGTATTTAGGTTTTGTTAACCCAAGGGAGTGTCTGGTTGCCCAAGTAATTATAATTAATTAGTAATTGAAGTAAGTAATTGAAATTAGATGTAAAGAAGTGTCCTTTGACTAATCAGATGAAGGTTTATTTCAGGCTTGACATGCAGACCAATTTTAAATATGAGGTTCAAAAATGATGTGAAGGCTACATTTTTAATTAAGTGTAAGTGTATGACAATTTCAGCAAAAAATGTTGCCTTTATTAGAGTAAAAGGTTCTCCCAATAATTAACAAGAAAAGGGAAGGATTTGTTTGTATTGTTTTTTACAAATGTTTACAGAAAGAGACAATTACATTTAATCAAGATCACAATATAACTCTTACCACTCATTACAACACCCACTGTAATTTTTATAATAAACACCATCACTCCATTTTTGCCATTTTTTTTTCTCAACTCAAACCAGTCCCTTCAGAAAAGTATCCCCACAGTGATACTGCCACCACCATGCGGTGTTTTTTTGGTGATGTGCAATGTTAATCTCAAATCATATTTACTACTCCAACGGCCATAAAGATTTTTTAAAGAAATTCATTCTCACAAATCAACATGTAATTTTGCACTTGGAGTCATTTCTTTCAAGTAGATATTAGTAATGTGCCCTTTGCTAGAGCCAGTTCTAGTCAGGGAGAACCAAAGCTTCAGCTTCTGAGGCTTAATGGTGCAGAAAATCCATGCAGGCCAGGCCGGGACATTGTTTATGTTCACACCATGCTGCCAGTCATGTGAAAAGACAGACTAGGATTATACAAGTAAGGCTAGCCAATTCACTTAAAAAACTGCAACTGTAGTGCTACAGACCAGACACACATAAAAAAAAAAAAAACGGGTAGCTAAGTTTTACACTTTTGTCCTTTATTTATTAGGTTTTTTTGGCCTTTAGTTGTTGACGTAAAGATTAACTAAAAAGTTAAATGATAATAAATAGTTTTGGAAGAACAAATGCAGACAAGTAAGGCTTTAATAAAAAAAAAAAACAAGAATAAGAACTGCTTATCAACACACAAACCACTCAAATATGCAAAATTGGAAAAACAAAACAAATGAAAAAAAAACAAAAAAAACAACTGGTGATACTCAAAAGAGAGCCATTAGGAAGCAGTAAGAACCAGCTCTGATGAGAGAGTCCAGTCAATGGAGCTGCTGTTTTGGAATTACCTGGAAGGCCTATCACTATTTGACATTTAAAAACATATTTTTCCTATTATCAGGTATTTACAGTGTCTAAACTGCTGTTTTCATCGTACTCAGTTTTTGTTATACGAACATCTAATCAAACAGTAACTGAACACAAAAACTAAAAAGCATATAAGCATAAAAGAGGTGTCAAGCCCAAGCATTATGGACTTGAACATGAGAGTGTTAAAACCAAAGCAATGTTTGTCACTGTGTAGGGAAACCCTTGGACTTGCAGAAAATCACAATAGATTGGTAGTAGTCATATTATATGCTGGGTTTTGCCCACTAAGAAAGTGTAATACTATGAGATATTATGGCAACTTATTGTTACTGTTTGGTCAGTTCATGAATACGAAATCATGTGGAAAATATTCCGATTGTATTTACTTTTATTAGAGAGCTCATAAAATGCCTTCAAGGATACAACAAACAAAGATGACATCCTCTGTGTATTATTTATTGACTCCCAAACAAAGCCAGTCACGCCTGCCTGGATTCACTCTAGTTATAATCCACCTTCCACTGCATTATAACAGCAAGATATTAATGTAAAACTGATGGTTACTCTGGCAACATTTAATCAGAACAGCTGTTATTAACCATAGGTGGATATATATGAAGGACTGATTTAAGAACATTGCAATCAATGCAGTATGCCTTGCTTTCTTTCAAATGCTCTTTAGTAGAGCTTATTAAAGTAATGAAAAAAAAACAGGTTTACAACACCGATAGCTAAACATTCTCAATACTTCAAAATGCAGATATCAAACAGAGTTCAAAGATTAAGATACAGGTGAAAAAAACAAGAACAGCCAGTTAATGTCAGCAACAGGGTTGTTTCTGTATTTAAACCCTTGACAACATAAATATTCAGATTAGTTTGTTTCATACCAGAGGCAAAGTTTATACATTTTATCTGATTTATGTTACAGTTTTCTCACATCCGCCAATTTTAGATGTACAGTTGAAAGACTACTTTTCATCTGACTTAGCAAGCGTGCTGCCACTTCACTGTTCACCAGAGTACAGAGCAATTTTTGATCATGGTGCAATATCTTGTAACAAGGCAGGAAGCACATGCCTGTTATACAGAACCTTCTTCAACACTGACTGAACTATTGACAGCTTTAGTCACTTTGTGTTTGCTATGGTCTGCTCATTGTTGGCTCCAGGTCAAGAGCGATAAAACGTAACTCTGATAAAACTAAAATTATGTTGTTGTTCTTTTTATCTGTCTTTTAAATATCACATTTAGTCACATACAAAATTGTTTTTTCAGGATCAAATTTTGTTTCTCCTTTAGCACAAGAACCCCTTATACAAAGGACATTTTTATCATTATTGACAATAGACATTTTTATACATGCTTTACAATGTTTCTTTTATAGGATAAACTGTATCAACTTTGAAAATGTTGGAAATAATCCAACGCATTAAAGTTTTAATTTCATATTATGTTTTCTTCCATATTTAATATTAGGTTTTCTTTTGATAACTTATTGCCAACATTTGACACATTTGGCACTAAGATTATTGTGTTGTCTGCTATTGTACTGCTGTCTTCTAATTTCTACTTAGAAAACAAAGGAAAAGCACATCCTACTGAACAGGGAGGTAATGTTAGAGGGTGGAAAAAGGGGTGTGGAGTTACCTGTGACTGAAAATGACTCATTCCAATGTGGCCAACTTCAGGCACCCAAAATGGCTTTTACAAACAAGGTGTTTTTATACTGGACCAGAGATAATGAGGGAGCTTATATATTTGATCCATAAAGCTTTACAAATATGTCCTTGAAGCCTCTGGAATTAATGTCGTGTTGTTTGATTTAGCGTAATAAAACTTGATATCCTTACACTTTGTGTGCAATTCTCCAATACATAATGTAATTCTGGCTTGTTTTACTAAAGGCCAAACTATCTGATTTGGGTAATATTAAAGACAAACAAAATAAAATGTTTTTTTTCTACATTAACAATAAAACCCACAGGTACATAAAATTTAAAAATTGAACTATGGCAGAAGCAATAAACAAAGACTAAGAGTAAAATGTCACATAGAGCACACTGTCAGCTTTTATCCTGGTGGAGAGTGGACCACGTTAAGGAGCATTAGGTCTGATGTTAAAGAGAACACTGACCTGACACATTGTGGTGAGTAACTGCGATGTGCTGAGCTTGATAAATTTAGGAGCAGAATTTGTGCTGGGAGAGATGAAGGCCTTGAACTTGCTCTCTGGATCTTTTTCAGTCTCCCATAGCCTTTATGGATCCTTGGCATCTCAGATGTGATTTAATACATATTTTCAAAATACTGAAGTAAAACGTCCCTACATGTTATAATAAAAAGCCTGTCACTTTTCAACTGGCATACCTGAATTTCCCCACTGAGAGACAATAAAGGATATTTCTATTTTGTTTAACTGTTATAATGTGTAAACTGTGTGTTACATGCATAATTAAATCATTAAATGTGAAATCAATTAATCATAACTGCGTCACCATTAATTCAGTTATTTAATGGGGTATTTATTGCAGTACAGCATTGAGTAATTTAAAACGTCACTGTAACTTCTGAAATATATCCAAACATTTGACTGGTTAACTTGCCTAGCAAGTCACTTCAGAACAGTTTATTTATTGCTTTTGAGCTGCCACTGTACACCTGGCCTCTACATTTCCAAAATTGTGACGCATTCATACTTCTTGTGTAGTATATATATACTACGGTAATCAAATATACAAGCACTAGGTAAATCCACAGAGAATCCCATCCTACAGTCCAGTGTCAGTAAAAGCCAAAGTTTAGAAAACATCTAAGCCTAAGAGTTTATGCATTGATTAAAGTTGTAATAGAAATAGTGCATTCATTATATTAGGGAGGCATTTTCCATGCAACTGCTTATGTATAACTCGTTGTACTAACTGGAGAGATGTAAGAAATGTAGGTAATTTTAATCATTATACCACAGTGAAAAAGTCATGTGACAATAGCAAATCTTCTGTTGATGTTGCTCTTTAAAAAAACAACAAAACGATTTTGATAATTTTTTACTTGCTTTACATAATACATATTTACATTTTTAGGAAAGCAGATGGTCTCATGCATCCGCTGCTGGTGTTGTACAAAGAAAACCTAATTGTGTGACAGAGAGGAGGGGCAAAGAGAGGGGGAGACATTCGGCAAAGGTTGCCGGGTCTGGTACTCGAACCCGGGACGGCCACTTTAAGGACTATAGCCCCTATAAGTGGTCGTGCGCTAAACCCTACACCACCAGCGCTGCGCCCGACTTTTAATTCCTAAGCAGACAATACAAATGTGTTATACAGTGTACTTTAAGTATAAGAAAGCCTAAAATCCTCATACTGTGTAAACATCTTTCCAAAGCAGAAGATTCATGCATTGTGGTGGCACAAATTGTAGCTTTTTCTGCTTTTACGTAATAATCTATAAAATGTGTTTACAGTGTAATTTTCAGCCTCCTGTTAAAGTTATTGCTTTGTGGGGAGAATTTAGGTTCAATAAAATGTTTTAAACGTAGTAATACAATTGGAACTTGAATATTATATTATAATATTTATATTATATATATAATAATGTCATATTATTATATTGAATATAGCTTAGGTCTTTCGGCATTTGCAGCAAGATGCTGCATATCTTCTATAAGTCTCTTGTGGAGAGTGTGATCTTTTCAGCCATCATCTGCTGGTGTAGCAGCATCAGAGCCAGGGACCTAAAAAAGCTCAACAAGCTGATAAAGGGGACTCTTGGGACTCCTCTGAGCATCCTCTTCATGAGACTGTTGAACAACAACAGAGTGTCTTCAGTCAGAGGCTTGTTCAGATCTGTTGTAAGACAGACTGGTACAGGAGGTCTTTCCTGCCCACGGCCATCACCACCTACAACGGCTCTTTGAGGAAACCTGTTTAGTATGAGCTACAGCAACATGTAATTCCCCTTTGGGATTAATAAAGTATTTTTTAATTGAATTGAGTCTTTCAAAGCAAGTTATAAAGAAAAATCACAATTATTCTCAACATAAAGCCCCAGAACATCACCTGCAAATCATCCACAGTTCACAATATTCTACAAGATGACAAGTCTTCTGCACATGTGCGGAAAATGTCTATCAAGATCACATAAATGCCACAGTCAATGCTGATCCTGTAAGATTAATGGTCCTATCACTGGAAATAAAAGGAAATGTCAAAGCATTACTTCAGATGTACTCAATAACTCCAGCAGGTATCTCTCTCATTGTTCAAAAACTATAAATAAACACAAGAATGAAAATGACCTCAACCACCACTTTTTGAGCAAATACCAGCTTGCATTGTGACATTGTGCAACATAGTTAGTAAAAAAAAAACTAATCTTTATTTTGACACTATAATTTTCATTGATAATTTTTGATTAGGAAGCAAAAAATGTAACAAGAACCAAAAGCAATGTTGGCCATAGTATTCACCAAATAAGTCTCACTTAAAACCTTCTATTGTAGATGTTAATAAAAGTAGCTTTATTATCCATTTGTTTTGCAAATTAGACATTTAGATGGCCCAATTTTATTGTATCCTGTTTTAGAAAAGTGCATACTGTTTTGACAAAAATGCAATTATAGAGAATAATGTTTTTCTCAGCATCATTAAATACCACTTAATTTATGTCCTCCAGCATGGAATTAATCAGTCAAAGATCTTGTCTTTAAAGGCTTGCATATTTTAGGAATGGGAAGAGTTGCAAAGTTTGTTCTGATAAAAGGTGGATGACTTTTAAGTTAAAAACAATGATTAAATTATGCATATTTAAAGATTTTGAAGACAACAACTATAATATTGTCATATACACCCATGTATTGTGTGCTTGTGGAATATTAACCAAGGTCTTGCTGCAGACTCAGGACCCCTTCCCCACTCAGAGTCCTATTCGTGGCAATTATCTTTCACTATAAACAATATTCTTTAATTGCATGACATAGGGTCATTGATGTAAAAATGGGTATCCAATTGTTCAGAATTTTAGGTATATGAGCCAGTTATCACTGTCAAGGTACACTGACAACTGGTTATTTTTAATATCAGTAAGAGATTTAAGAACACAGAAACAAAAGATGATTTTTTTAAACAAATTGTTTTGTTGAGACAGTCCTGCAGCTTATTTATCATCTATATTTTCATGCTTAAATCAACACTGTTAAACATCTACATAAACGTTCAAAAATATGAAGTGAAAAAAACAAGCTCAGTCCTCTAAGAAGTCATCTTATGTCTCATGCTTTCCTCGAAAATAATTTTTAGGATTTTATAAAATATGTGTAGCCGGGTGAAATAAATAAATTACTAATTCTAAAACAGAAGTCGCTATTATTCCCTCTTTTTGCCTTGTGCAGTTTTCAAGGGGTCCAGCAGGTGGCATTGTTGCTTCAGGTAGTATGGCAGTGTCTCCTGCGTGTGTCGCGTGCGTGACGTCATTACTGAGCGGCAGCAGTTGGTTCAGGTTCGTAAAGGACAAGACAACGAGGCATATCAGTGGAAAATGTCTTAAATTTGTAAGGAGACCTAAATATACTCTTTGGAGTTAGTAGACAACGCTGTGATAAGCCTTATACTTAAAGATTTATAGTCGATTCACTCAGTAGAAACGGAGATTGCTGTAGATTGACGCCTTACGGTCAGGAAGGAGTTCCTCCTATTGAAACGTGCAGGGCTACGTGACGGCGTGAGTGTTTAACAAAGATTATATGGAAACTTTACTAAAGGTTGAGCGGTTACTATTTTGTTCTGTTTACCTACTTTTGTGCAATTGATTTGTTCAGAGGGGAGATAGACTGTCCAGGGTTCCTGGTGCGAGTGTCCGCTCCAATCTGGGCAGGCTGTCAGCCATTTTCAAGTGAGTTCAAGTTGCTAATGTAGAAAACAATGTAAAACGGAATGTATTGTGGTTTTGCACAAATGTAAGTTGAATGACTATTAAGTGGTGCTTTTTTGTTTTATTATAGTACCACTATTAGGCCACTACTGTCTTTGGTAGATTTAGTTTTTTTTGTTTCTTATCTGGGTTTTTGTTTTTTATTTTTTATTGCCAAAGAAGCCTTGAATAGGTCTGTGAAAAGAGAAACTGTAGTTTTTGATTTGAGATGAACGCACTACTTGAATGGTTTTTAAAAAAAATAGTTGTTTACAAAATGCCAAATTATAAACCAAATTTAATGCTGTCCCCATTCTGAGGATGGTCGGGAAATAAAACCCACATTATATCTTGGGAGCTGTTGGTGTCTGTCCCATCCTTCTACACCTGGTCACATAAACGCCAGCCCTCTCTTTTTGGTGTCAGAAGTGGGATTTCCAGGTTGATTTGGCCCTTGTTGAATTGCCATTTTCTTTATATATATTATCAAATTTTTATTTGAACTAAAAGACAACAGTAGTGGTGAAGAGGAGTCTCATCTGGTTCGTGAGTGGTGCAGAGCTTCCAGAGGGGCCGAGTCCGGACGAGTTGAGCTTCAGGAGAGGGACGTAATTGGTAAAGTGCCAGGAACTACTCATCAACCTCTAAGGACGAGGCCAAGCAACATCACAACTCTAAGAGACTGTGACTCCAACAGAGACATTCCAAAATGTCAGATAATGAGGAAGGACAGGGCAGATCCATACCTGGAATGAGACAAGCAGGAGGTGATTCTGCTGCACCTCCTTTTGAGAGTGCTAACGGTGGTAACCAATTGACACAGTTACAGTCACAAATTACTGAACTGAGTAGAAAACATGATGCTGTCATGTCAAGTATTGCTTCTTTGGGTGATGTACCAACAAGGTCCATTGTGTATGTGCCTAGAGAGAAACACATAGTGCCATTTAGTGGTGACCCAGGTAAGGATGCTCACTCTGTAGATGAGTTTATTGAAGAGGTTGAGCGGGCTATCAGTTTGAGGGGTCTACGGGAACAAGACCAGGTAGACTTTATAATGTCACTCCTAAAAGGTTCTGCGTTAGATGAAGTTAAACTACGTACTCACGTCAGTTGGACCAAGAAGACCTGAGAGATTTCTCACATGCACTCTATCAGCTTCTTAACTCCGCTTTGTTAATTTCTCCTGATGTGGTTGCCAACCCACAGCTTGCGATGCGGGATCAGTTCATTGAAGGCGTGCATGACTCCACCCTCCGCCGCGAGCCCAGAAGACTCATCAGAGAGAAGCCAAGGTCAAGTCTTATTGATGTTCGTGAAGAGGCAATTATGTGTAGCCTTGAAGACCAACCCCGTAATACAAATGTGGCAAGAAGCAGGAATTTGATTGGTGAAAGTCCAAACAAGCATTCAAGTGCAACACAGAAAGTGAGTTGGCCATGACACTCCAGGAAGTTGTAAAAATAATAGCTCAGCAAGGTAAAGCTATTGGAGAGTTAACAAATGCTGTATGTGAATTGACAACCCAAAAAGCTAAACCTAATGGAGCAAACCTAAGTAATAGGCCAAAAGTTACACTCAGGTACACTGAAGATGGCCAGCCCATCTGCCTAAGATGTGAAGGAGTGGGACACATGGCCAGACAATGCTCTGGCCCCAGTCAGTCTAATACTCAGCCAAACAGTCAGCCTGATACCACGGTGCAGGGAAACTAGGACCCTCGGTTGCTAGGAGCCGAGCAATGCGAGGGAAGTCTGAAGGCTCACCCCAGACTTTAACTAAAGAGCGCTTTTTGGAAAATGCAGTAGGAAAATGCCCCACAGTAGACATTAAAATAGATGGTGCTTCCTTGAAATGCCTTTTTGATTCAGGGAGCAATGTGAGTACCTTAACTGAGGGATTTTTCCGAAACCACATCCACGGAGAAGACAGAGACATGCGCTATACATCTAAATGGCTCAAAATCACAGCTGCTAACAAGCTTCCATTACCCTACCTAGGTTATGTTGAGCTAGATATTGAAGTGATGGGAATCACTATCCCTGAATGTGGATTTTTGATAATTAAAGAGGAAAATGCAGCAGAGAGCAAAGGACTTGATTCATCCCCACCTGGGATTATCGGAATGAACGTCGCTAAACGATGCAAAGAGCTGATACTCGCTGAGTTTGATGCAGCTCTAGGAGGAGAGCTTGTTTCAGATTGGAGAGAGGCTTTTCAGCAGGTACAGAAGGCAGAACTGGTAGAAAAGTCAGTGGTGGCGCGTGTAGCTCAGGCAGGGGAGAATGTAGCCGGGTGAAATAAATAAATTACTAATTCTAAAACAGAAGTCGCTATTATTCCCTCTTTTTGCCTTGTGCAGTTTTCAAGGGGTCCAGCAGGTGGCATTGTTGCTTCAGGTAGTATGGCAGTGTCTCCTGCGTGTCGCGTGCGTGACGTCATTACTGAGCGGCAGCAGTTGGTTCAGGTTCGTAAAGGACAAGACAACGAGGCATATCAGTGGAAAATGTCTTAAATTTGTAAGGTGACCTAAATATACTCTTTGGAGTTAGTAGACAACGCTGTGATAAGCCTTATACTTAAAGATTTATAGTCGATTCACTCAGTAGAAACGGAGATTGCTGTAGATTGACGCCTTACGGTCAGGAAGGAGTTCCTCCTATTGAAACGTGCAGGGCTACGTGACGGCGTGAGTGTTTAACAAAGATTATATGGAAACTTTACTAAAGGTTGAGCGGTTACTATTTTGTTCTGTTTACCTACTTTTGTGCAATTGATTTGTTCAGAGGGGAGATAGACTGTCCAGGGTTCCTGGTGCGAGTGTCCGCTCCAATCTGGGCAGGCTGTCAGCCATTTTCAAGTGAGTTCAAGTTGCTAATGTAGAAAACAATGTAAAACGGAATGTTTTGTGGTTTTGCACAAATGTAAGTTGAATGACTATTAAGTGGTGCTTTTTTGTATTATTATAGTACCACTATTAGGCCACTACTGTCTTTGGTAGATTTTGGTTTTTTTTTGTTTCTCATCTGGGTTTTTATTTTTTATTTTCAAAGAAGCCTTGAATAGGTCTGTGAAGCAGTGTTAAAAGCTAATTTTCTGATCCCGACAAAAGAGAAACTGTAGTTTTTATTTTGAGATGAACGCACTACTTGAATGTTTTTTTTAAAAAATAGTTGTTCGCAACACATTTACAAAACGCCAAATCAAACCAAATTTATTGCTGTCCCCATTTCTGAGGATGGTCGGGAAATAAAACCCACATTATATTTTGGGAGCTGTTGGTGTCTGTCCCATCCTTCTACACCTGGTCACATATGTTTCTTTAGTTATTTCTCTTTATGTCATGTAATGTTACAGCCATTTCTTTAATGCTTTAAGGTGATAAATATACCGTTAGGGTCACAGGTTTAAAAACCCTAGCAGAATTTCAGTAGTTTTTTTTTTCCATTTTTCAGTTAACAGCAACGACATTACAAAAAGCTTTTATTTTACTCATTGTTAATGGTTAGGTAAATCCGTTTATCATCAAATATATTTCTTCCTTTTTGAATCATATTTACAACAGAAACTACCTAACAAACCTGATCAAAACTTTGCATAGCCTGAATGTTCTGCTCTGACAACATACACAGTAGTTGATATGCATAAGTCTAAATGTCTACTAAAGATAAACCATTCTCACCTGTGATCAGCTGGCTTCTAACTGATGTGTTTATAAAAAGTCAGTAATTTTCTGGGTTCCTCTTAGTCGCTTGCATATTTCATTCAGCGGAGGAAACATGCTGGACACAGAGCTACGAATTATGAATGAATCTGCAGAGGAATATTGTCAAACATTCTATAAAAGGAAAATTATATAAAAATATTTTAAATTGCTACTCAGCAGTATTTAAACTCTAATTATGAAGTCAAAAAATATATATTCTGTAGAAGCTAACCAAAGTTTCATCCTCAACTACCCAAAATATTGTTCTGAATCCAAAGAAAGACCCACAAATGACTTCAGTTGACACATAACTATCTAAAAAAAATTGGTGAGTTTATTACAAAATGCATATGTGATACAAATGGACATTTCAACATAACAGTAAAACACAAGACCAAGACGACCCATCACTGACTACAGCAGGAAAAAAAAGAGAGTTCTGGAGTGACCATCATAGTCTCAAGACCTGTCGATCATTGAGCCACTTTGGGTAGATCTGAAACCTGCAGTTCATGCAAAACAGCTTAAAAATGAACTGGAACTTGAGGCTTTTTGCCAAGTAGAAAGTGCTGATTTACTACCTGAGAATAAAGTGTCTCCTTCACCATCTCCATGAACATGTGTTTTATTGGTGCTAAACTAGTTTGAAAAACCAGGTTATGTAAACCTTTGATTAGCATCCTTTGGGTAATATCTTTTTTAATTATGATTTAAAAAAGCTAAATACAATTGCTTAATATTAAATGGTATTACCCAACCACTAACAAGGAGTTTAAAAAAGCTCTTATCCTGTCAATCATAATCTCAGAAAAATCTTAAAACATTTTGAACCTCTGCCAGGGTATGTAAACTTAAGACCACTAATGTAAGCTTACATAATGTGTTGCCAACCAAACAGTTGCATATGTATGCAGTTTATTGATTGTTTTGTAATTACTTTGTATGACATTTATTTTCTAAATGGTTTAATGACTAGTGCCATTTTGACCTTTTCTGTGAGTAAAAGTACATAATTTCTAATCACTTCCTCTGTTAACTATGTTCCTAATATTGCACAGTGAAGAGCTTACACTTTCTCCTGGCTTCCTCTTCTACTGTCCTTTCAGTATGTCTTCTGAGTTTTCTTTAGGTTGCAATTTATTTTCTTGTTAATTTATTGTAATTATCTCAGACAGTCCAGCTCAGCAATTCCCAGAGGATACCAGGTTCATATTAAAAATGGAAGACCGAATGCTCTGTTCAAGTGGTTTTATGTGTAAAGCACTGCTGATGTTGCCCGTTGGAAAAAAAATCCAAAAAATGTTCCTTTGTACACTGAGTTTGAATGAGAAATGAAATATTAAGTGTCAGGAATGGAAATACTTTAAGGAAATTAGGCAGACATAAAGCAGCTATGAAGCTGCACTTTTATGTTGAAAGGTTTAACAAGTGTTTCCCTTGGACTTTTGTCCTGAAATGTGATCATAATACTTGAATATAAGAAATGTTGCGATTAACAGATATCCTGTATCATATATATATTTTTTTTTATTGTATTGTACCTGCATTGAATCTATTAGCTGGCTGAATTTGAATATCTTTTGTCACTGTGACAAAATTCATTATGTACTTAGATTTAAATTGTACATAATTATGGATAATGTTGTTAGATGACAATTTACTGCAAGTTGGCACAATGGTACGTTCCAAAGGTTTTAATATGACTTGACTTCTTCTTTTGTCCCAGCAAAATCACAAAATTAAATGTATTTTATTGGGTTTTTATATTACACACACATTTTTGAGTTATTCTCTAAGAGTGCAAATCTAGAGACTGATCTAGAGTATGACTGCGCTTTGATTTAAAGTATTTTATTATGTATTGCATTGCTGGAAGGTTGCTTTTTAAAACTATTTAATCCTTTCCTGCACATTCTAATTATGCAATAATTTTTGTTAAGTCAAGTCAAGTTTATTGATATAGCGGTTTTCAGCAACAAGGCACTCAAGGCGCTGTACAAAAAGAAAAACATTACAATGATACAGAAAATCAAACAATTGAGGTAATTAAAAAAAAGAGAATAGATTGATGGATAAGAAAATGAAAGGAAAATTGGACTGAAAACTTTAATAATGTTTAGATAACACATTCAAAGGCCACTCTAAATATATACGTTTTTAATCGTGATTTAAAGCAACTTAGGGTTTCTGCGCTTTTACAGTTTTTCCAGATTAGTGGAGCATAAGAACCAAAAACTGCTTCTCCATGTTTGGTTCTGGTTCTGGATGTGCAGAGTAGATTTGAGCCAGAAGACCTGAGAGGTCTGGGTGTTTGATACACTGACAACAAGTCTGTAATGTATTTTGGTGCTATGCCATTCAGTGATTTATAGATTAACAGAAGTATTTTAAAGTCTATTCTCCAAGCTACAGGGAGCCAGTGTAGGGACTTTAGAACCGGGGTGATGTGCTCCACTTTCTTAGTTCTAGTGAGGACGCGGGCAGCAGCGTTCTGGATCAACTGCAGCTGTCTGATCAACTTTTTAGGCAGATCTGTGAAGACACCGTTGCAGTAATCAATTCTACTAAAGATTAACGCATTAATTCGTTTTTCATGGTCCTGCTGAGACATTAGTCCTTTAATCGTGGATATGTTCTTTAGGTGATAGAAGGCTAATCTTGTTACTGTTTTATGTGTCTTTGAAGGTTCAGGTCTGAGTCCATCACTACACCCAGGTTTTGAGCCTGACTGGTGGTTTCTAGCTGTATTAACTGAAGCTGTGTGCTAACTTTTAAACGCTCTTCCTTTCGTCCAAAGATTATCACTTCAGTTTTGTTTTGATTCAGCTGAAGAAAATTTAGTTTTTCAATTTACTGTAAATGAATAAAAGGATGAATTTTGAAACAATGTGCTTCATTTGTTAAGGATGTACAAATTAATGTATGCCTTTTTGTTTTCTGTACAAAGCTGCACTTTGTTGTTTTTGCTGAATATTTTGACATGTATTTTACAGTGTGTAGTGCTAAATGCTTCCCTGATAAGAAGTCAAAAAAGGGAGTGCCAGAGGTGGCAAAAGACTGGATTCCAGGTTCACTGTGGCATGTATAAAGAAATAATTCACAGATATGACTAACAGCTGAAGAATAGAGGTGAATCTTTATTTTCTCAGATCATCAACAAAAGACATTAACATAGCTTGTGCATTGTTTGCCACGGTCGACATGTTAACAAACCCTGCTGTTTCTGTAACTCCACTCTTCCAGGGCCTGTAATGAATTTACCAACGTCCTCACTGAGAAAACCGAAAATTTGAAGGGTAGTCTGTAAATCAAATTCAAGTACAAATTTGGTGTACAAAAAAAAAATAAAGAATGTGGACAAAATGACATAATCTTCCCAAAGTTGTTTTTCAATGGGTAAAATACTTTATAATCTTGTTATCCTGTGTTTGTTCCGGTACCAAAGGAAAATCACCCATCAGTCCTCAGTAGCTATAGACCTGTTGTCCTGACATCCCACATCATGAAGGTCCTAGAGAGACTGTCATCTGGACAAAGCCAGCAGCACTGTGAGAATCATGTTCTTTGATTTCTCCAGTGCATTTAATGCAATTCAACCTCTTTTGCTTCATCAGAAACTACAGTCCCAGGTGGGTGCCTCAACAATCTCCTGGATCAAAGATTACCTGACAAACAGACTACAGTCTGTGGGACTGAAGGGTTGTGTGTCTAAACAGGTAGTTAGCAGCACAGGAGCACCACAGGGGACTGTACTCTCACTAATTATTTTCAGTTTGTACACCTCAGACTTCCAGTACAAGACAGACCCCTGTCATCTGCAGAAACATTTGGATGATTCTGCAGTTGTGGGGTGGATCAGAGATGAACAAGCTCAGTACAGGGAGCTGGTGGACTGCTTTGTGGCATGGTGTGGAAACAATTATCTTGAACGTGAATAAAACAAAGGAGATCATTGTAGATTTTAAGAGAAACAGAAATAGGTCAAACACTATTTCCATCATGGGAGAAGAAGTGGAGGTGGTAGAGGACTATAAATACCTCAGTGTTCCCATGAAGAACAGACTGGGGCATTTACAACGGCTCTTTGAAGAAACACGCATAACATGAGCTACAACAACAATTAATTTCTCTTTGGGATGAATAAAATCGTTTTTAATTTGAATTGAATAAACAATGACCAGCTGTTTTGATTTCTTCGAGGCAGGTTTCCATGCTCACCACAGTACTAATACTGCCCTTGTCAAGGTGTTCAGTGTCATCTTCATGAATGTAGACTGTGGAAGAACCACATTGCTGGTATTACTGGACCTCAGCACAGCATTCAAAACTGTTTATTATGGTATATTACTGGAGAACTGGGTCGGTCTTTCTCATACAGTACTCGACTGGTTTGAGTCTAACTTGAAGGACAGGGATTCCTCTGTGTCAATAAGCAACTTAACTTCGGAGTTGACAAAAATCACATGTAGAGTTCCCCAAGGTTTCATTTTAGGGCCCCATATATTTAATATCAATGTGCTCCCATATCTCAGATTATACTGTAACAACAAGATGGATTATCATAACAATGCCGATGACTTACTGATTAACATTACAATGTTCACTAGGTGACTATAAACCAATTCAATCATTGGGTAGATGCATAAAACAAATAACTGTATGGATGTGCCACATTTATTTCAGCTGAATAAGAACAAAACTGAAGTGATTATTTTCGTACCAAAGGACGAACAATCAAGAGTTAGCACGCAGCTTCCTTTATTACAGCTAGAAACCATTGATCAGCCACAAACCTTCCAGACCACTCAGGTCTTCTGGTTCAGGTCTACTCTGCATCTCCATAATCAGAACCAAACAAGGAGAAGCAGCATTCAGTTCTTATGCTCCACTAATCGGGAACAAACTTCCAGAAAACTGCAAAATGCTAAAACCCCAGAGCTCTTCCGAATCAAGTTTAAAATCCCATTTGTTTAGAGTTGCCTTTGATCGTTTTTTTTTTAAACTATTAAATGCAACATCATTAGATTCAGTCTGTAGTTCAACTTTTCTTTACTTTCCTTTATCCTGCCACTGCAGTGTACTTTTTTATTTTGCTTTCTTATGTTTTTATCATATAAAGCACTTTGAATTGTTTCATTGCTGGAATGTGCCATAAAAATAAATTTGCCTTGCTTGCCTAAACAATTATAATGCACAATAATAATAATGTAAATGCAGTATATTATGACAGTTATTGTGATTATTATTTTGGTTTAATTTTCTTTGCAACATAATTTATTCACCCTATGTCTTTTAACAACCAAGATACAAATAATTATTTTCTAAAATCTTGAAAAAATGAAATTCTGCATGACATATAATTGTTGTATTATTTATTTACCACAGAACAACATCAGCTGGTGTTTGCACCAATTACCTAACACTGTACACTTGCTTTGTGGACTGCCAAGCATTCAAAGATGTACATAGTTATATAACTTATGCAAAAACTCAGACATTTTCAGTTAGGCCAGGATCTGTTTGTTGTTTTTTTCTGCTGCACATGTGACAGTTCTAAGGAGAAGCAGTTACTCTCACTAGGTCTCTGGTCTTTCATTTTAGATCGCACTACCAGTGCTAAAGATCAGGTGTAATACAACTCCCATGTGAAGGGACTACAAACAGTTAGAGACTAAAAGGCAATTTAAAGAACAAGAGAGAAAAAAAATGGCTTAGAAAAGACATGTTTAACATCGTAGTAAGAGCAATAGCACATGGATGTATTGGGGTCTTTTGGGGGTTGAGGGGATAAACATTGAAATACTAGGTGCACTGTTTTGATGTGGTAAATGGGACAACTCGATATTTTAGATGTATGTGTAACTTCATGATTAAGAAAACAATATTGTCCTAAATACAGGTCCTTCTCAAAAAATTAGCATATTGTGATAAAGTTCATTATTTTCTATAATGTAATGATGAAAATTTAACATTCATATATTGTAGATTCATTGCACACTAACTGGAATATTTCAGGTCTTTTATTGTCTTAATATGGATGATTTTGGCATACAGCTCATGAAAACCCAAAATTCCTATCTCACAAAATTAGCATATTTCATCCGACCAATAAAAGAAAAGTGTTTTTAATACAAAAAAATGTCAACCTTCAAATAATCATGTACAGTTATGCACTCAATACTTGGTCGGGAATCCTTTTGCAGATATGACTGCTTCAATGCGGCGTGGCATGGAGGCAATCAGCCTGTGGCACTGCTGAGGTCTTATGGAGGCCCAGGATGCTTCGATAGCGGCTTTTAGCTCATCCAGAGTGTTGGGTCTTGAGTCTCTCAACGTTCTCTTCACAATATCCCACAGATTCTCTATGGGGTTCAGGTCAGGGGAGTTGGCAGGCCAATTGAACACAGTGATACCATGGTCAGTAAACCATTTACCAGTGGTTTTGGCACTGTGAGCAGGTGCCAGGTCGTGCTGAAAAATGAAATCTTCATCTCCAAAAAGCTTTTCAGCAGATGGAAGCATGAAGTGCTCCAAAATCTCCTGATAGCTAGCTGCATTGACCCTGCCCTTGATAAAACACAGTAGACCAACACCAGCAGCTGACACGGCACCCCAGACCATCACTGACTGTGGGTACTTGACACTGGACTTCTGGCATTTTGGCATTTCCTTCTCCCCAGTCTTCCTCCAGACTCTGGCACCTTGATTTCCGAATGACATGCAGAATTTGCTTTCATCTGAAAAAAGTACTTTGGACCATTGAGCAACAGTCCAGTGCTGCTTCTCTGTAGCCCAGAACTGGGGAATGCGGCACCTGTAGCCCATTTCCTGCACACGCCTGTGCACGGTGGCTCTGGATGTTTCTACTCCAGACTCAGTCCACTGCTTCCGCAGGTCCCCCAAGGTCTGGAATCGGCCCTTCTCCACAATCTTCCTCAGGGTCCGGTCACCTCTTCTCATTGTGCAGCGTTTTCTGCCACACGTTTTCCTTCCCACAGACTTCCCACTGAGGTGCCTTGATACAGCACTCTGGGAACAGCCTATTCGTTCAGAAATTTCTTTCTGTGTCTTACCCTCTTGCTTGAGGGTGTCAATAGTGGCCTTCTGGACAGCAGTCAGGTCGGCAGTCTTACCCATGATTGGGGTTTTGAGTGATGAACCAGGCTGGGAGTTTTGAAGGCCTCAGGAATCTTTTGCAGGTGTTTAGAGTTAACTTGTTGATTCAGATGATTAGGTTCATAGCTCGTTTAGAGACCCTTTTAATGATATGCTAATTTTGTGAGATAGGAATTTTGGGTTTTCATGAGCTGTGTGCCAAAATCATCCGTATTAAGACAATAAAAGACCTGAAATATTTCAGTTGGTGTGCAATGAATCTAAAATATATGAATGTTAAATTTTCATCATGACATTATGGAAAATAATGAACTTTATCACAATATGCTAATTGTTTGAGAAGGACCTGTATCCATCTGACACTTGCACTCCCAAGACCAGGTGGAAAAAGTGACACATAGCCAGCATATTGTACAGAAACAGTCAGAAAATTTGCTTAAATTCTTATTTACCTTTCCGTTCATCTTGTTGCCCTTGACACAAACGTTTTGAATTTGAAAAATGTTTGCGCAACCAGGAGATCTGTTGACATTTCTTTTGTAATTGCCAGCTTTGTCAAGTAGGGCAAGATTATATTAGCAACCATGAACCAGTCACCAGACCTCCAAGCATGATAATACTTTGAAGTATCACGTCTTTGCAAATTAGTGTAAGGAATTGTCAGTCTGAGTTCTTTCCACGAATAGTTTTTAGTTCACCCATCACACTGTAAATAGCTCTTTCTCTTTAAGGAACGACACTCAAACAGCTTCTAACTTTCAGCTCTTTTATTCTAAATTAAGCAGAGGAATCATTACAGAGATCAGCGCTGAGGCTTCTGTCTCGTCGCCGTTGTGAAAGGATGACAAAAAGCTCCGAAAGAAGGTCACGTAGTTTTATATCTGGCACTCCAAAGCAATAGATGTGCCCTCTCTCAGTGTTTATCAGTAGGTTACAGGTCAGCATTGCAGTGTCTGTCTCATAGGTTTGGTAGTAGCTGGTGTCCATTCTTAATCTAAGTTGCTGTGGCATTCTAATCAAACAGTTATCGGCTACTCCACTTTAAAACCCAGTGCCCAGCCACAAGTCATTCATGTCAAACCTTGGGCCATTTATCTCCATATGCGTGTCGATGAGCCTTCTTATCTTATTCTTAATAATAAAAAAACAAAACATTAGAACTTATCCTTTATATCATTATGGTATGAATGAAAAAATCAGCTATGCTTAATATTAATAAAGGTTAACCCTAACATTTCTTAGGATCCTCTATTGGCACTCACTCTAAGCATTTAAAAGCCAGCTGCGTAGTTGCACCTGAGCATAGAATAATTTAATGCCCATCCGTCCCTCATCGTCGTCCTACATTTCTACATGGCTGCTCAATTTTTCATCAGTATCTAAAGTCCTTCTCAGCCTTAGCTGCATCCACCCCTCGCTCAATCAAGAGCCTGCTTTGACTGGTCTGTTCCTTCCACTGACAATTTATTGTCATGCAAGCCACCTTCTGATTCTTGTGGCTTACTCAGCCATCAGAGCGCTCTTTGTTCTTCTGTTCCTTTTTTCCAGAACTTCTTGCTCGGTCACAAACTGCTGGGCTTTCCGCTCTAGTCTTCTTTCAAACTGGAACGGTATCTCCTTCTTTTCCATCATCATCTTTGGCTCGGCTGACTCATAGGTTTTATAGTCCGTAGCATCCCAGTTTAAAAGATGGTCTCTCAGCGGATGGTTCACAATCCTTTGGTTGAAAGAGCTTGCATGTGATCACATTGTAAGATCTAAGATATGCAGAATGTAAATACTTTTAATAACTCAATCAACAATTATTACAACCATTTCATCCTTGACAATCTTTCCCTTGAGTGCTTTTAAACCATTTCGCCACATATATTTAAACATCTCACCTCCCTTATATATTTCCCAGTTCCATTAAATGAAATAAAATGCATAATATTTCAACTGTCTGTAACTTTACAAAGTTTATGATATTGAAACTAGTAAACCTTTGTATTGCAATTAGGGATGCATAATATTCCAAAGTATATTGTCAACCTCTACTGAAAGAAAAATAAATAAATAAATTCAACCTTGTTACCTTGTCAACCTGGTGCTAAGACGCTATTTCCTGTTTCAATATTTATCATAACTATCTTTTTGCATAATAATTGTGGAGCACACTTTCTCTCTGCACACTGGATTATCGCTGCTCTGTTCAGTTATTTACAGCACCTCCCCGGACTATGCTTTTCAACATAAGCACTAATTGCTAACTCTTATGAAACAATATATGAACACAATTAGTAAGGTAATTTACACGGACGTAGCTTGGTCCGTGGGTTTTGGGGGGTTTTCTCAGGGCAATTTGTTGCCGATGTAAGGCCTCCTTCCTTTCCCAATCCGAATCCCCAGCTTTCTATGAGATCATCTCATCACCATAGCCCGTTGCATCTGTGGCATTTCTGGAAGATGCGCATCGCCGCTTTATCTGATAATGCAGCAGTAGTCAATCCCGTTACTCAAAGCCGCTTGTCTTCTAAGGCATTATGTCTTACCTCCGGTGCACCCTGGCATGTCATAACTCATAACTTCATCATTCCTGCTCATCATGTTCCAGGTTATTCTATTTAGTTCCTAGGTCTTCTACTGTCTCTGCCCATCAGCCTATTCCAATTTATCCTCTCAAAGTCCTAAGGTTTGATTGAATCCATCTCTTTATCCTTGCTAATATCAACCCAAATTCTATTATTTATCAGGTTTAGCCTTTTCTACTTTCAAATCCTTTTCCTACGCACGCCCCCATTTCTCACGCCAGAAGGAGCCCCATGTCCGCATCCTGGTTCCTCAAATATTTTAGGCACGTCCTAGTTCAATGCATTATGGCCCCCAGCCAGTTTTCAAGCCATTCCTTCAGATAAGAGCAGCCACTACTGCAGCGACCCAAGGTCTCTCCTCAGACGCGCTCCAGCAATTGGGTCGTTGGTCTTCCTCATCCTTCTCTTTCTATGTTCGCCCGGATTTCCACTCTGTTCTATCTCCTCAATGTTTTATCAGCTCTCAGGTAAGAGCTCCCCTCAATTCCTGGTGGTGGTTGGCCTTTATCCATCATTGGCTTTGTTCAATCATCATGTTTCTGTTTTGCAGGACTCTGCCTTTTAGCACCTGCCAGTCATGTCTAATTTTCTCCCTCACTCTAGCTCACCTATGTTCTTCAAAAAGTACTTTTCTATTTGTTTCACCCTTCTTTTGGAAGTTGATTATTCCTCGTCTTCTTATGCTTTCATTTGATTACGTTTATTCTTCTTCCTGCTTTCTGCCTTGTCTTTCAATTTATTTTCCAACCCCTATTAATAGATCTTTATTATAACTTTATTTCATATCTTCATCTGCATTCCTTTCATGGCATTTTCAGCATTCCACAGTTTCCGAAATGTATTCTTCTCACTTTATTTTTCCTTCTTTATCCAATCCTATTTCCCGTTTCATTTATACTCCTTCTTCCCTTTACTTACCCTCTCATTTCAATCAGGAAGAAGAATCCACAGAACATCTATCACTCTTGCACACTACTTGTATGCTCTAAGAGTGTCAAAAAAGAAAGTTATTGCTTAAAGAAATCCAGTTTGTAGTTTTTCATACAGAGGACATTGTAGGCATGAGGAAGAAGGTGCTGTGATTAGTGGAGTCAAAAATTTGTTTTTTTGTCCTACGTGCAAGGCACTGTGTGGTGAAAAGATTAATACTACACTTCAAACTGAAAACAACATCCCCATGGTGACACACAAATGGTGTCAATATAATGCTGTGGGATTCTTTCATTCAGGAGAGAAAGGGAAACTAATCAGATTTTTGTGGGAAGTATGGGTGGAGCTAATTATGTACCAATCCTAAAATAAAATGTTTAAAAACTGCAAAAATCATGACACTAGGACAGAGTTTCAAATTCCAGCAGGACAATAACAACTAAGCTATAGCACAGGCTAAAATGTAATTGTTTAGATTACACCATAGTCTTGTGTTAGAACAGCCCAGAAGAAATCCAGTCTAAAACTCAATTTAGAATACATGTTAAATCTGAAATCGCCGTTCACAGGTGTTTTACTTCCAATCTGACTGGGGCTGAGTCAATGCGCAACGAAGAATAAGCAATGCTGGTAAAGACATTCATCAAAGGTTATTGATAGATATTATTTAATCAACTCAGAGGTAAGGAACGACACAGAGTCAGTTTTACTTGCGGCAAGGGTAGCTGTGCACTACAGACTACGAAGTATTAGCCCCCTCTCTCTTTATTTATACATGCTTGGTCACACACAGTTCAAACATCATTCAGGGTGGGTGTGTGTGTGTGTGTGTGGGGTCAGAAAGGTTAGGGTTCATTTGTCTTGATTATAAACAAACAGAGGAAGTGGGAAGTGGGGACCTGGTGAATAGCCCCCAGATGCTGCTAATAAAATAATAAAAACATAACTCATTCTTGTGACCATCTCCCTTCCTGTAACATGTAAGGAGGGAAAAGCACTTAGATGAGTGATAAACAATACAAAATATATAAAAACCCTAACAGTTATCCAGCTGTAAAATAAATGAAAAGTGATTCCAAACAATTTTTACCCTGTGAGGTCTAGTACAAATGTATGCCACAATTGTTTAATATATTTAATTTCCTAAGAAATTTTAAAAACATGCTTTAGGTTAATTTTTCTTGGTTGTGGTTGTAACATAATACAATGTGAACAAGAAGAAGTGAAGGGTCTAAAAACATTGGCATGCCATCTACTTATAATTGCTTTCAGGTTTGTGCTTTGTGTGTTGTTAAGTATTGACTAATAATGTTGAAGCTTATAAAAAAAACCCAATCAAATGTCTTTATTTTAGGATAGAATTAAATGCTTTTTCTTGTGTGTTTTTCCACTCTCCTAGTGTCCATGTAATTGATTTTATAATTCTTGTTTACATTCATTCTGTCTTTAATGTCACTTAATACATAGTTCTTCATTTTAATTTTTTTATATTTTCTGGAGGAAATGATAAAAGACAGAGTGTTATCATTAGAGCAACAGAAAGCCTCATAGTAATAAGCATCAAATTACCCATCTGAAGTGTCAAATTCCTTTTAAGAGACTTGAAGAAAGCTCCAAGTTTGGGGAGCCTCGAGCATCTCTTGCTGCATTGGACATTTTTCCTGATATGTTCTCTGTACAAGTAAGCATTGGATTAAAGAGATTTATATCCTAAAGCAACAATATCTATGTTAAAAGTTAGAATCGACTCAACCTTTATTGCTTTCTGCCTGAAGAGTGTGCAAACATCAGAGGCAGGGCTGAAGTGTGTAATGGAAGCTTCCTTTAAACAGCTCAAACCAATTTTGCTCCTTTCACATAAAGTACTACATCTAATTTACCTTCTTGTCATACATATGGAGATTGTTTCCATTGGCCCCTTGTTGACACTTGTTATTAAACTGCTGTGTTTTTGTTACAGACTTAGTTTAAATTCCTTTAGCTCGTAACCTGCCTTGTTCAATTCAGTTCAGTTCAAACTCAAAATTACTCCATTAATCCCAAAGGAAAAATAAATGTTGTTGTAACTCAGATCATACATGTTTATTCTAACAAGTTGGTGAAGATGCTAATGACTGTGGGCAGGAAGGATCTCCTGTAACTGTCAGTATTACTGCAAATCTGAAGAAGCCTCTGACTCAAGACACTTGTTTTATGACAGTGTGATGGAGAGGATACTCAAGGTTGTCTGTAATTTTCTTCATTTTATAAAGAATCCTTCCTTGCACAATCATCTCCAGAGGTTCCAGAGCAATCCTCAGAACAGTCGCCTTTCTGCATCAGCTTGTTGAGCTTTTTTAAGTCACTGGTTTGATGCTGCTACCTGAACACATGATCGCAGATGAGATCACACTCTCCTCAACAGACTGATACGAAATATACAGCATCTCCTGCAAACACTGAAGGACCTAAGCTTCCTCAAAAAGTACAGAGGTATTGAGAGTATTGAGGTATGTCAGAGCAATAGGCTATTGTCATTGATGACTGATGGCTGAGTTTTCTTTGGTACCAGAACAATGTAGGACTTCTTCCACAACCCTGTAACCTTCTCCTAGGTCAGGCTAAGGTTGAAGAGGTACCTCAGAAATCCACAGAACTGCACTGCAAAGGCCTTCAGGACTCTGGGGCTGACACCATCTGGACCTGAAGCCTTGTTCAGGTTCAGTCTGTCCAGCTGTCTCTTCATTTGACTTCTAGAGATAGACAGGTTGGAGGGGAGGCAAAGGGAGCACCAGCATTCCATGATTAGGTCAAAAAGATCTAGAGGCAGTACAGTTGAGGTGGAACATAAAACATTTGAGGTGTGACAGGAAAGGCATGGGTCAAAGGAGAGTGGGATGTCTGTTTTGTTGGGGGCAGGAAAGGAGGATGCTGAATTGGTCCTGAGCAGGGCCTATTGAACAATGTGAGTTCATGGACTCTGTCCAGACTTCCATCTCCAATCCTTCTCCTGCTTGAAGCCTGTGATCTTTTTCATCCCTGACCACACATCTGGGTGGTAATGATCTGGTGGAGCTTGCTTCTTACTGTCCACCTCTATGCTGTCTCTCATTATGACTTTAAGTTGCATTTTTATACTGCTCAATAATTTCCTGTCTCCCTTTTTGAAGACTTTTTTTTTTTTTTTTTTTTTTTTCCTGTTTAGCAGTTCTTTCAGGTCACTGGTGATCCAGGGTTTGTTATTGGGGAAGCATACCGGTGTTCTGGTGGGTATGGTCTTATCCACACAGACGTTTATATAACTTTTCACACACTGAGTCATGGCATTGATGTCCTCTCAATGTGGCTGGCACAGCACATCCCAGTCTGTATCCCTAAAAACAACCCTGCAGGTCTTCTTCGGCATCCTGTGAGCATCTTTTCAGAGTACTCTTCATTACAGGTTTAACAAGCGTTTTATATTTCAAGCAAAGAAAAACAAGATTATGATCCGAGTTGTCAGTAGGAGGTCTTGCTTTAGAGATGTATGAATCCTTGACATTTGCATAAAACAAATCCTGCATTTTGTCTTCTCTTGTAGAGCATAGCTCAGCAACAACTGAAATGATGACATCACATGCAGTGTCGTGAACAGTTGAATTTGCCAAAGTAACATTGGTGAAATCTTTAAATATTGTGGGCGAAAACTTACTGCTAATCAGTTCAATATCTGGTCTGTAGACATGACACTTTACAGCACAATGTCCTGGATTACACCATCTATTGTTGAAAAGTACTGCTAATTCGCTTCCTTTGCTTTTGCCGTTCCTATTTTAATTTTTGGATGCTGGTATAGTCAAAAGTCCTACAGCCATGTCTCAGTAAAAAGCTTAATACTGCATTCCCAATACTCCGGCTGGGTCTTTGTTAGGGCTTGGAGTTAATCCATTGTGTTCACCAACAATCTCACTGTAGGATCTCTGCTCCTCCCCTTCTGGTTGGTTCTGGCAGCTCATTGTCTGCATTCTCCTAATGAGCTCATGGGCTTCTTAAGGTAGCTGCTGATACAGACCTTTGCTGGAACATAACCTCAGTTATGTGGACTCCTGTCTGTCTGCCTATCTGTCTGCCTGCCTGTCAACCTGCCTATCTGCCTGCCTGCCTACCTGCCTGCCAACATCTGGTAATACTCCCTCCTAAGGACTGCACTGTAAATATTCTCATCACCAGTACTCTCTCTCTCTCTCTCCTTGGATTCCTGGGTTTACCTCCTCCTCCTCTGGCTTCTGGACAACTCCAGCTCAAGATTCCTTAAACAAAGTCTACAGTAGAAATAAACCTCATTTACCGTCTTATCCTGTGTGCTGAGTCTGTTTCATCCTCTGGTTTTGTTCTACTTTGACTATCTAAGCAATTCATGATACTCACATTACCAGTTATATTGATTAAGAGATGGTATAAACGTTCTCCTTCTCTCTGTCCTCTTTGCTCTGCATCTACGGTGCCTCCTCTTCAGTTCATCTGGAAATTGAGGCTGTAGTTGAGGTAATACGTGTTCTTTTAAGATGTTAAACAGCTGCTCTCAGTTGTAAAAAAAAAAACACCTTGTTGCTATGGTTATAAATTAACTAACAAAGTATCTGCAAAAATTCCTCTAGCTGCGCTGCATCAAAAACTAGAGGGTATAATTGTCCAGAAAGGCAATCTTCCAGCCAGAAAATTAGGAATTTAAGTTTTGAAAAATAAGTCAGAATGAAAGTAATAGGGCTACTCCAACATGCTGCCATCGTTAGTGAAGTGATTCTAGAAAGAATTAATGTACTTGTGTCATGTCTAAATACTTCACTGTAACCTCTGAGATCATACACTGTTTTTCTTACACTTTTAAAATCTTTGCTCATTCTTCTTTGCAAAATTGCTGCAGTTTAGGTTCAAAGTCTTGCCACATATTCTCAATTGGTTATAGGTCAAGACTTTGAGCGAACCTTATTCCAGTTCATTGGTTTTTTGGTTATTCAGTTTCAATTCTGTTTATTTATATAGCGCCAATTCCCAACACATGTTGTCTCAAGGCACTTCACAAAAGTCAGGTACATACATTCCAATTAATCCTAACCATTAAACAGTGCAGTTATTTATTCAAATTGGATAAAAGTTTTTCTATCAAAGGAAACCCAGCAGATTGCATCGAGTATCCTGGATGAGCATGTAGTGACAGTGGAAAGTCACTGGCGTTGACTTTGCAGCACTCCCTCATACTGAGCATCCATGTAGCAAATACAGAAGCAATTATCCATGAGTACTTTCTATGGGATGGAAAAGTAAATGTTAGTGGATGTAGCTCCTTTAGTCGTTCATCTAGAAAGAAAGAACAAATAAACTTTGAGCCAGTTTTAAAGGATAGAGTCTGAAAGATAGCACATTTAATTAGTTACAGTTAAAGCTCAGTCAATTGCTAAATCTAGGAGAGAGAAAGGGTTAAACACTGAAAGACAAGGCCAAGTGGATCATCTGTAGAAGGTGAGCATTAAGTTGTTGCCAGCAGAAGCTTGGACAATGCCCCTCTTCAGAAAGGTGTCACAGGTAGACATAGAGTCAGGCCAGGTGTAGCTTCTAGGAAGAGCAAAGAGAGAGAACATAAAGTTAAAAACTGAAATAACGGCAAATAATGCAAAATTGGAATGTACTGTGAGAATGTAGCGAAGAGGGTGAAAGTGGTCATTATGTCCTCCAGGAGCCTAAGCCTATAGCAGCATAACTACAGAGATAGTTTCAGTTTATTTATATACCGCTTATTTACAACAGTGTCGTCTCAAGGCACCCCACAAAGGGTCCGGAACGGTGCGGGGCCGCCGGGGAGGCCAGACCAAACCACCGAGTGCAAGAGCTCAGCCAATGGGCCACGTGTAGGGGCACTAAGTAAAATAATAAACTGATAAAATTTGTCCATCTAGAGGCCTTTAAAACTCCCAGCCTGGTTCATCACTCAAAACCCCAATCATGGGTAAGACTGCCGACCTGACTGCTGTCCAGAAGGCCACTATTGACACCCTCAAGCAAGAGGGTAAGACACAGAAAGAATTTTCTGAACGAATAGGCTGTTCCCAGAGTGCTGTATCAAGGCACCTCAGTGGGAAGTCTGTGGGAACGAAAAAGTGTGGCAGAAAACGCTGCACAACGAGAAGAGGTGACCGGACCCTGAGGAAGATTTTGGAGAAGGGCCGATTCCAGACCTTGGGGGACCTGCGGAAGCAGTGGACTGAGTCTGGAGTAGAAACATCCAGAGCCACTGTGCACAGGTGTGTGCAGGAAATGGGCTATAGGTGCTGCATTCCCCAGACCTGGGCTACAGAGAAGCAGCACTGGACTGTTGCTCAGTGGTCCAAAGTACTTTTTTTGGATGAAAGCAAATTCTGCATGTCATTCGGAAATCAAGGTGCCAGAGTCTGGAGGAAGACTGGGGAGAAGGAAATGCCAAAATGCCAGAAGTCCAGTGTCAAGTACCCACAGTCAGTGATGATCCGGGGTGCCGTGTCAGCTGCTGGTGTTGGTCCACTGTGTTTTATCAAGGGCAGGATCAATGCAGCTAGCTATCAGGAGATTTTGGAGCACTTCATGCATCCATCTGCTGAAAAGCTTTTTGGAGATGAAGATTTCATTTTTCAGCACGACCTGCCACCTGCTCACAGTGCCAAAACCACTGGTAAATGGTTTACTGACCATGGTATCACTGTGCTCAATTGGCCTGCCAACTCTCCTGACCTGAACCCCATAGAGAATCTGTGGGATATTGTGAAGAGAACGTTGAGAGACTCAAGACCCAACACTCTGGATGAGTTAAAGGCCGCTATCGAAGCATCCTGGGCCTCCATAAGACCTCAGCAGTGCCACAGGCTGATTGCCTCCATGCCACGCCACATTGAAGCAGTAATTTCTGCAAAAGGATTCCCGACCAAGTATTGAGTGCATAACTGTACATGATTATTTGAAGGTTGACGTTTTTTGTATTAAAAACACTTTTCTTTTACAGGTCCTTCTCAAAATATTAGCATATTGTGATGAAGTTAATTATTTTCCATAATGTAATGATGAAAATTTAACATTCATATATTTTAGATTCATTGCACACTAACTGAAATATTTCAGGTCTTTTATTGTCTTAATACGGATGATTTTGGCATACAGCTCATGAAAACCCAAAATTCCTATCTCACAAAATTAGCATATCATTAAAAGGGTCTCTAAACGAGCTATGAACCTAATCATCTGAATCAACGAGTTAACTCTAAACACCTGCAAAAGATTCCTGAAGCATTTAAAACTCCCAGCCTGGTTCATCACTCAAAACCCCAATCATGGGTAAGACTGCCGACCTGACTGCTGTCCAGAAGGCCACTATTGACACCCTCAAGCAAGAGGGTAAGACACAGAAAGAAATTTCTGAACGAATAGGCTGTTCCCAGAGTGCTGTATCAAGGCACCTCAGTGGGAAGTCTGTGGGAACGAAAAAGTGTGGCAGAAAACGCTGCACAACGAGAAGAGGTGACCGGACCCTGAGGAAGATTGTGGAGAAGGGCCGATTCCAGACCTTGGGGGACCTGCGGAAGCAGTGGACTGAGTCTGGAGTAGAAACATCCAGAGCCACCGTGCACAGGCGTGTGCAGGAAATGGGCTACAGGTGCCGCATTCCCCAGGTCATGCCACTTTTGAACCAGAAACAGCGGCAGAAGCGCCTGACCTGGGCTACAGAGAAGCAGCATTGAAGCAGTCATTTCTGCCAAAGGATTCCCGACCAAGTATTGAGTGCATAACGGTACATGATTATTTGAAGGTTGACGTTTTTTGTATTAAAAACACCTTTCTTTTATTGGTCGGATGAAATATGCTAATTTTGTGAGATAGGAATTTTGGGTTTTCATGAGCTGTATGCCAAAATCATCCGTATTAAGACAATAAAAGACCTGAAATATTTCAGTTAGTGTGCAATGAATCTAAAATATATGAATGTAAAATTTTCATCATTAAATTATGGAAAATAATGAACTTTATCACAATATGCTAATATTTTGAGAAGGACCTGTATTGGTCGGATGAAATATGCTAATTTTGTGAGATAGGAATTTTGGGTTTTCATGAGCTGTATGCCACAATCATCCATATTAAGACAATAAAAGACCTGAGATATTTCAGTTAGTGTGCAATGAATCTAAAATACATGAATGTTAAATTTTCATCATGACATTATGGACAATAATGAACTTTATCACAATATGCTAATATTTTGAGAAGGATCTGTACTATAAACCACAAGGATTGGGATACCTTTCTCTGTCAGACTGATTATAACCAGTGGAAAGGAGAAATGGACTGAACTTATATAGCGCTTTTCCAGTCATACACACCACTCAAAGCGCTTTACACTAGAGCCACATTCACCCAATCGCACTCACTAACACATTCAGACACCAATACACAGATCGGTAAGCAACTTGAGGTTAAGTGCCTTACCCAGGGGCGCATCAGCATAGGGCAGGAGGAAGCTGGAATCAAACTCAAAACCTTCTGATTGCAAGACGACTACTCTTCCTACTGAGCCACAGTCGCCTCTGGGGTCATACAGGTAGCAGAAATGGAGCTCAACCATTTCTGCTACCTCAACCATAACTGAGCCGGTTTAGGCTAAACCTGACTCCCCCTTACTCCAACAAGGAGGGAGGAAGGCGGAGGTAAGAAAAGGAAGATAGCCCAAGGGACTATAACTATAAGCTATATCAAAAAGGAAAGTTTTAAGCCTGGCTTTAAAAGTAGACAGGGTGTCTGCCTCACGGATCAAAACCGGGAGCTGGTTCCACAGGAGAGGAGCTCGATAACTAAAGGATCTGCCTCCCATTCTACTTCTAGAGACTCTAGGAACCACCAGTAAACCTGCAGTCTGAGAACGAAGTGCTCATTTAGGAACGTATAGAAGAATCAGATCTCTGATTTATGATGGAGCTAAATCATTAAGAGCTTTATATGTGAGGAGGAGAATTTTAAATTCTGTTCTGGATTTAACAAGGAGCCAATGAAGGGAAGCTAAAATAGGATAAATATGATCTATCTTTTTAATTGCTTGCTGCAGCATTTTGAATCAGCTTAAGGCTTTTAACCAAATTTTGTGGACATCCTGATTAGTATAGAATTACAATAGTCCAGCCTTGAAGAAACAAATGCATGGACTAGTTTTTCAGCGTCACTCCTGGACAGGATATTTTTAATTTTGGCAATGTTCTGGTGGTGAAAGAAGGAAATCCTACAAACCTGTTTAATATGGTATTTAAATTACATGTCGTGGTCAAAAATAACACCAAGGTTTTTTACATTATTAACAGAGGTCAATTTAATGCCATCCAGTTTAAGTTATTGACTAAGCAGTTTCTTTTTTAAAGACTGCGGTCCAGAGGCGACAACTTCTGTCTTATCTGAATTTAGAAGCAAAAAATTTAAAGTCATCCAAGTTTTTATGTCTTCAATACATGCTTGTAATCTACCTAACTGGTTGGGCTCATCAGGAGTTATGGATAAGTAAAGCTGAGTATCATCAGCATAACAGTGAAAATTTATCCACTGCTGCCTGATAATTTTACCTATTGGAAGCATATATATAGTAAAGAGAATTGGCCCAAGTACTGAACTCTGTGATACTCCACAATTAACCCTGGAGTTTCAAGATGATTTATCATTTACATGAACAAACTGGAATCTGTCAGACAAATAAGATTTAAACCAGCTTAGCGGTTATGGGTTTTCATGTCAGAAAGTAACTCTCCATTCCAGTGATTTTCAGCCTTTAACATATTTTCCCTCAGGATTGGGAGAAAATTATTTAGCTCTATCCAACTTTTTATCAACTCTGACCAGCTTTTGTGTCCCTGCCTGATAGTATAGCTGCCACCTCCTTGGTGTGCTCAGGTTGCTGTGAAAGCACAATGTGAAAGCATGTAAGATTTTCCTCCACACAGCATTTTGCACGTAAACTGAAAAGTAAAATTTTAGGCTCATATGATCACAGCACGTTCTACACTTCTCACATATATGCTGCCCCCCCCCCCCTACATGGATCTAGTTTTAGGCTGTACCTCTTCTGTCAACAATGGTGTTCTTTCATGAAGGCTAGATTTGCAGAGTGCATGACTAATAATTGCTCTATTCAAAGATTGTCCAACCTCTGCTTTGGATTCCTGCAGCTCCTCCAGAGTTACCATGGGCCTGTTGGCTGCTTCTGTGAATAATTTTCTCTAACAAACCTCTGAGGCCTTCACATAGCAGAGGGATTTCTACTAAAATTGAATTCCGTGATTTTTAAATGTAACTGATTGATCAGGACCTTATTTAGGGGTATCCGATAAACAGAAGAATGCATTGTTGGCCAGTTAGTAGCACTTCTGACTTGCAGCAAAAAAGGTCCTGGATTCCAATCCCAGCTGGGGATCTTTCTGCATGGAGTTTGCATGCAATCCCAGTGCATGCATGTGGTCTCTCTGGGTACTCTGGCTTCCTCCTAGGGTCCAAAAAACATGACTGTTAGGTCAATGTATTGCTCTAAATTACCCTTAGGTGTGTGTGTGCATGCATGGTTATTTGTTCTGTGTGTCTTTGTGTTGCCTTACAATGGAGTGGCAACCTGTTCAGGGCGTAACCCCTGTCCCACCCAGTGACTTCTGGAGATAGATACTAGCCCCCTTGCGACCTTGCTAGGCTAAGTGTGAATAGACAAAGAATAGATTGATGGATGGATGCTTAAACGTAGCTAAATACAAATGCATGCCACATTTTGCTGAATATTATTTCTAATAAAAATCTTAAACCAATTCTGACCAAAGAAAAGAGCATGTAGTCCAACACTTTTTCTTTATACCTCGCTAATTGCACAATTTTATTATTCATACCTGCGAGCTTTTAACATACTCATATGAAAAAGTGTGTAATTCTAGTTATTAACATCGAGACTGCGTTGTCCTCTGTGCTGATTGTGGTGACGAGACAAAGTCAATTCTATTAACGCTTCTCTGTCCTTGTGCTTTTGATGAAGATTTTCCTGCTTCTTTATATTGTTCTTTCAGGAGTTCACTCTCTCCTCTGTCCCATAATTAAGTCAATATATGAGCCATAAAGACTAAACTCTGAAATAAACCCTGAGAATTCTTCACCATCTGCTCTGCTTGCCTCCCTCGACACGGTGAGCTCCAACCATCACAGGGCTGGCCACCCTTGCAAAACTCTTTCCCACATATCTACAGGAAGGAAAACAAATGTGCATTGTAAAGATGTACAGCTGTAAGAAAATGTCTGTTTTGGCTTGTCTTATTTTTATTTTTTTTTACAACTAAGAATTCTTGCTATGCTAATGTACCTTTCCCTTGCATTTGAAGATTTGTTTTTGTCTTTCTTTTTATCACCACAGGCAACAGCAAAAAAGAGGAACAAAACTGACCAAAAGGTCTGTCAGCTTAATAGCCTGTATTCATTAGTTCATCATACTCTATATTTTAAATCAGTGTATACAAACCAAGTGCAATACAGAGGGTGTCAGGGGAGCTTGTTTTGGTGGCCTATTTTATTCTAATGCTTTAATCTTAATACAAATTCCAGTATCTGTGGGGATCTTAACAGGAATTAGTTTCTTGAATCTGCATTGCCTCAATCTGTAGTCACAGCCTTGTGCATATTGTGCATATTGAAAGGCTAGTCAGACCAAACAGAGAACAAGGGCAGGGACAGGTAAAGAAAATAAATTACCTTAAGGCAAATAGCTAACGATATGATGGTTGGACGTATAATTAATATCTCTGAACCTGGACAGTTTAGGCCTGTACTGTCTGCTCTTGCATCCTTCTCATTTAGTCTTGTTCCATGTCTTTTTCTATTCCAGTCTGACCAGGACAATTAATTACCCTACTGCTGGATTCAAACACTGTCAAAAAGATTACCACAATAATAAAAAGTGATAATAACAGCATGTATATGCTGGGTTCCTCTCAGGCTATGCTGCTGTGATTTTTATCGTTGTCATATATCTAAGCTGATGCCTCCCCAGAATTTCTTTGTTGCTTACTCTTAGCCTGCCTGTATGTTTTGTCAGGAGGCTCATATGTCTTTGATGTGAGCTAGGATCCACAATTGCATTTATGAGGGTAAAAGTTCCACAAACAATGAAACAGCCTTTATTTCCCTCACTAAGGGAATCGATTGTGAAGGCTGAGCTCCTTGTTTTGGCTCCTGGTGCAGGTTTCTTTAAAATCACTTTTTGTCATATCCACAGTGGTTTGTGTACAGGCTGTGTGCAGGCTGCAAGCAGGCTGTGTTTCTGTGCTGTGTTCTCTCTGTGCAGGGTGTGACTGGCAGGTGCTGCTGCACAGGTGTTGCTCATCTGAGAGCAATCAGCTGGGCTACTTATGGAGTGGAAACCCAGAGGGAGGTGCCAGCTTGTTTTCTCACTTGGTGTGGTAAGAGCTAGACCTCTGCTTCTCTGCAGTCCTGCTTCCAAGCAGTTTTTCTGATCTCCTTGTTTTTCTTCCCCTGCCTTGCAGTTCACCGTTTGCTGAAGGAAGTCATGGAAACTTTCTGGTCTCCGTTTTTACTCATGTCATGTTCAGAGGAGTTTGGGAACTCCATCCTTGACACCTCAGCCCTGAGCCTACCCTCTGCTTCCAACTCCAAGCCCAGCTTCTCAGGAGCCACCTGAAAACCACCCGTCAACCTGCCTGTCCACCCTTCAACGTTAAAATTCTCCAACCATAGTGGAGTTTCCTGGAAGAGAATAAACCAAGCACGTCATCCTCCGAAAACTGTTCACAGCCTCAAGCCTCCGTGGAGAAGGACTTATTTTCCCCTGGTCTTGTCAAGAACCCAACCCCTGTAAGTCAGCATCTAAAGAACACATTCACAGTTTCTCCATTTCCACCCAGAGTGTTTACCAGCTTCTGTCTTTCTCCTTCAGAGAGACCCTGTGTTTCTCCACCAGCTCCAGCCCTGGTTCCAGTCCGACCTTTATCAGTGTTTCAAAAACTGTTAAAATGCTGTCTTTGTCCTCGTGGTTGTGTATCTGTGTCTAAGAAAATGCCATTATGATACTTTTGCAAAAGACTGAATCAAAATTTTTTGACCATTCCTTGACTGTAGAGAAAATTAAATTGAGAGGTAAACAATTGAAGATTTTACATATAGGTTTTTTAGGAGATACTATAACGACACTTTTTTTTTTTTTTAAGTACTCAAGCCAGTGCTTCAAGAAGGATACTAAATTCTCAAACACGATATATACTTTCTTTACTATTGGTGTCTTCTGGATTCAGAGAGTGCATATGACTTTGTATCTGAAGGCATTTAATGGGGGACCTTATGCGAGTACAGGATACTTTGGTAGTTTTTAAATACCTCTCCTTGTATACCTAAACCAAGAGCTTTGATCAGTGTTGGAACAAAGCCAAGCTTGTTCCAAATGCAGATTTTGACTTGCCTCCTATCACTTCTGATTGTATGGTTAAGAGAGGTCCTTGGCCCCACTGTACACAGGGTTGAATTTAAAGGTTGCTAACCACAGGTTCTTGAGGACTGGTGATGGAGACCCGCAAATAGACAGATTCAAATTCAATTACATACAGTCCAATTCTAGCTGAATGATAACATAATGCTGTCAAATACAGTTGATAATTTCATAGAAATTGGTAAAAGTTACCTAAAGAACTGTAGCTGATTCCATCATGTCAGTGACTTTGCAACAATCCTGATCAAGCAGTGGAAAGGAAGAAACCTCCAGTAGCACTTTGTTAATGAGTGGCCCCCACCTTGACTGAGAGCAGGAAGAAGTCACAGGAGGACAGGAATAAGAGACAGAAAAAAACACATAAGCTCTGGGCCATAAGTAGAAGATAATACACTAATAAAGTGTGTCCCTGTAGGGACCGCTGGTGGCCATTGTTATACTATACAGGTGCTTCTCAAAATATTAGCATATTGTGATAAAGTTCATTATTTTCCATAATGTCATGATGAAAATTTAACATTCATATATTTTAGATTCATTGCACACTAACTGAAATATTTCAGGTCTTTTATTGTCTTAATACGGATGATTTTGGCATACAGCTCATGAAAGCCCAAAATTCTTATCTCACAAAATTAGCATATCATTAAAAGGGTCTCTAAACGAGCTATGAACCTAATCATCTGAATCAACGAGTTAACTCTAAACACCTGCAAAAGATTCCTGAGGCCTTTAAAACTCCCAGCCTGGTTCATCACTCAAAACCCCAATCATGGGTAAGACTGCCGACCTGACTGCTGTCCCGAAGGCCACTATTGACACCCTCAAGCAAGAGGGTAAGACATAGAAAGAAATTTCTGAACGAATAGGGTGTTCCCAGAGTGCTGTATCAAGGCACCTCAGTGGGAAGTCTGTGGGAAGGAAAAAGTGTGGCAGTAAACTGCACAACGAGAAGAGGTGACCGGACCCTGAGGAAGATTGTGGAGAAGGGCCGATTCCAGACCTTGGGGGACCTGCGGAAGCAGTGGACTGAGTCTGGAGTAGAAACATCCAGAGCCACCGTGCACAGGCGTGTGCAGGAAATGGGCTACAGGTGCCGCATTCCCCAGGTCAAGCCACTTTTGAACCAGAAACAGCGGCAGAAGCGCCTGACCTGGGCTACAGAGAAGCAACACTGGACTGTGGTCCAAAGTACTTTTTTCGGATGAAAGCAAATTCTGCATGTCATTCGGAAATCAAGGTGCCAGAGTCTGGAGGAAGACTGGGGAGAAGGAAATGCCAAAATGCCAGAGGTCCAGTGTCAAGTACCCACAGTCAGTGATGGTCTGGGGTGCTGTGTCAGCTGCTGGTGTTGGTCCACTGTGTTTTATCAAGGGCAGGGTCAATGCAGCTAGCTATCAGGAGATTTTGGAGCACTTCATGCTTCCATCTGCTGAAAAGCTTTATGGAGATTAAGATTTCATTTTTCAGCACGACCTGGCACCTGCTCACAGTGCCAAAACCACTGGTAAATGGTTTACTGACCATGGTATCACTGTGCTCAATTGGCCTGCCAACTCTCCTGACCTGAACCCCATAGAGAATCTGTGGGATATTGTGAAGAGAACGTTGAGAGACTCAAGACCCAACACTCTGGATGAGCTAAAGGCTGCTATCGAAGCATCCTGGGCCTCCATAAGACCTCAGCAGTGCCACAGGCTGATTGCCTCCATGCCATGCCGCATTGAAGCAGTCATTTCTGCAAAAGGATTCCCGGCCAAGTATTGAGTGCATAACTGTACATGATTATTTGAAGGTTGAAGTTTTTTGTATTAAAAACACTTTTCTTTTATTGGTCGGATGAAATATGCTAATTTTGTGAGATAGAAATTTTGGGTTTTCATGGGCTGTATGCCAAAATCATCCGTATTAAGACAATAAAAGACCTGAAATATTTCAGTTAGTGTGCATTGAATCTAAAATATATGAATGTTAAATTTTCATCATGACATTATTGAAAATAATTAACTTTATCACAATATGCTAATATTTTGAGAAGGATCTGTAAACCACAAGGATTGGGGGTACCTCTCTTTGTCAGACTGATTATAACCATTGGAAAAGAGAAGGGATTGCACAGGTAGCAAAATGGAGGGTGTGTTTGCACCTCAACCATAACTAAGTCGGTTTGGCTAAACCTGACTCCCCCTTACTCCATCCAACAATAATTGGAGAGTGTTTCCTTTTGCATTGTGTGAAAGGTGGGTAACATAAAAATGGGCTAAGACAATTCAATCGAATCATATAGATTTCAAGTCAGGCACATGCAATCCAATTAATAACTAACCATTGAACAGTACAGTCAGATTCATTTCTTTATTCAAATTGGATAAAAAAAGTTTTTCTATCTAAGGAAACCCAGCAGATTGCATCCAGTCAGTGACTTTTTAGGAGTACTTTCTATGGGAAGAAAAAGTAAATGTTAATGGATGTAGCTCCTTTAGTCGTTTCATCTAGGAAGAAAGAACAGATAAACTCTGAGCCAGTTTTCAAGGTTAGTGTCTGAAAGAGAGCACATAGAGTTAGTCAAAGTAAAAGCTCAGTCAGTAGGAAAGAGAAAAAACACTGAAAGACAGGGCCAAGTGTATCATCAGTAGATGGTGAGCATTAAGTTGTCAGCAGAAGCTTGGACGATGCCCCCCTCCATTAAGCTGTCACAGGTAGACACAGTGTCAGGTCAGGTGTACCTTCTAGGAAGACAAAAGAGAGAGAACATAAAGTTAAAAGTTGAAATAACAGCAAATAATGCAAAATTAGAGAGTAGTGTGAGAATGTAGCGAAGAGAGTGAAAGTTGCCATTATATCCTCCAGCAGCCTAAGCCAATAGCAGCATAACTACAGAGATAGCTCAGGATAACCTTAGCCACTCTAACAATAGTCTTTATCAAAAAAGGAACGGTATAAGCCTAGCCTTAAGAGTAGACAGGGTGTCTGCCTCACGGACCAAAACCGGGAGCTGGTTCCACAGGAGAGGAGCCTGATAACTAAAGGATCTGCCTCCCATTCTACTTCTAGAGACTCTAGGAACCACCAGTAAACCTGCAGTCTGAGAACGAAGTGCTCTTTTAGGAACGTATGGAAGAATCAGATCTCTGATCTATGATGGAGCTAAATCATTAAGGGCTTTATATGTGAGGAGGAGAATTTTAAATTCTGTTCTGGATTTAACAAGGAGCCAATGAAGGGAAGCTAAAATAAGCGGAATATGATCTTTCTTTTTAATTTTCATCAGAACTCTTGCTGAAGCACTTTGAATCAGCTGAAGGCTTTTAACTGCATTTTGTGGACATCCTGATAGTAAAGAATTACAATAGTCCAGCCTTGAAGTAACAAATGCATGGACTAGTTTTACGGTGTCAATCCTGGATAGGATATTTCTAATGTTGGCGGTGAAGCAAGGAAATCCTAGAAACGTGTTTAATCCGGGATTTAAATGACAACTTCTGTCTTGTCTGAACTTAGAAGCAGAAAATTTAAAGTCATCCAAGTTTTCATGTCTTCAAGACATGCTTGTAATCTGTCTAACTTGTTGGGCTCCTCAGGATGTATGGATAAGTAAAGCTGAGTATCATCAGTGTAACAGTGACAATTTATCCTATGCTGCCTGATAATTCTACCTATTGGAAGCTTACATATAGTAAAGAGAATTGGCCCAAGTACTGAACCCTGTGGTACTCCACAATTAACCCTGGAGTTTAAAGATGATTTATCATTTACATGAACACACTGTAATCTGTCAGACAAATAAGATTTAAACCAGCTTAGCGCTGTTCCCCTGATCCCTACAGCCTATTCCAGCCTTTCTAAGAGAATATTGTGATCGACTGTATCAAATGCAGCACTGAGATCTAACATGACAAGTACGGACACAAGTGCATTATCTGAGGCCATAAAAATATCATTAGTGACTTGCAGCAGAGCTGTTTCAGTGCTATGATGAGCTCTGAAACCTGACTGAAACTCCTCAAACGGATCATTGCTGTGTAAATGCTCACACATTTGATTAGCATCTATTTTCTCAAGAATTTTAGATAAGAATGGAAGATTGGATATAGGACTGTAATTTCTCGATCAAGTGAAGGTTTCTTAAGTAAAGGTTTAATTACAGCTAACTTAAAAGCCTGTGGTTCTGATCCATTTCCTAAAGATAGATTAATCATATCTAAAATGGGGCTGGTAATCAGAGGGAACACTTCCTTAAATAATTTGGTTGGGATTGGGTCTAACATACAAGTTGAAGATTTAGATGAAGCTAATATTTCTGACAACTCAGGAAGCTCCACTGGATCAAAGCAGTCCAAACACAGATCAGGTTCTACAGTTACTTCCAATGTCGTCTCACTTGCTGAGGCTGAAGTAATCATCTTCGGGAATATGTCAAAGATTTTCTTTTTAATAGAATCAATTTTATTTAAGAAGAATCCCATAAAGTCATGACTGCTGAGAGCTAAGGGAATGGATGGCTCAACAGAGCTATGACTGTGTAAGTTTAGCAACTGTACTAAAGAGAAACCTAGGATTCTTCTTCTCTTTTATTAATGATGAGAAATAAGCTGTTCTGGCTTGGCGTCTTTTTATGCAACAGTAGGCTATTTTTCCAGATTAAGTAGGAATCCTCTAGATGTGTAGAGCACCAGAAAAACCGTGTAGACACAGAGAGTCCCCAAACATTAAATGCAGCAACAGAAAGAATGTGTTTTAACGTGCTTATGTATTAGAACAAGTAAGAGATATCACAGTAGAGAGAAATCAGATCAAACGAGAGAGCCTTCACACACCAAACAATCCGAGTGCAACAATGAAAACAGGAAGTGACGAATATGCCTTACCACACTAGGATGATGTGATGGAATGCTTTACTGTTGAAACAAAGCAAAGCCTTCATTACCACATGTGCACTTCCAGCCCATCATATTTTCTAGAGGTTTAATGGAGATAAATACTTTCAGTCATTTTTTAACAAATGTAGTTGTTCCTATTATAGCTGTTACTTTCAACAGTAAAAAATGGGGCTATCCAAAAATGTAAATATTATGGTTTTCTGCCTTTATACAAAATCATCCCTGAGACACCTTTAATAACAGTGTAATTGTTTACCAATGTTTTATTACCAAATCTTATCCATTAAATTAAATGTTATAAGTTACTGCCTTTCTAACAGTAATAGTGCTCAAAATATCAGTCCATTTAAATCTGGATACATGCATTGATCCATATGTTTATTAATTTCTTGAATGACATGGAATTAACTTTGGCTCAAGCATTCTTTATATATATATATATATATATATATATATATAGGAGTGTCAGCAACTGTTAGTCCTGAAGCTACAAACTAACTTAAATTAAAGCTGCAAGCAGCATTGAAGGCTCTCGCAGCTCAGCGCAACTCGGCCTGTGCAGCGACTGCGAGAGCCTGGCATTGCCGCCTACATGCCACCAAAGATGACACCGCTTCACTTCCACATGTCGCCATTAGGTGGCACTGTGAACGACATGTTATAGGATCTTCGGTCATGCAGAGTTGTGGTCTGGCGAGAAGCATTCAGAATGCTTGATGGAAGCTGCACTCACTTGTTTATTAGTGGGTGGGGCTAAAATGATGTCATCAATTGACTGTGGCAACATCTTCAGCATTGATCCATCATGATACATACTACATTTGAAGTGGATCCGATGTTGTATGAGGGAGCTAGAGCACCTGAAATATCCTAGGGGGCGCTGTTGATCCATATTCCAATGTAATCCAACAGAGCTGTTTGGGGGCTGACAACAATCAAGCAAATTTATTTTGGAGTAAATCGGACCATGCATGTGTAATTTAGAGGCAAACGAATGGCCGTGGCGAGACATCAGAATTCGCCATGCAGCCGCAGCCACACCCTCCAGCCAAACCAGTCAGTACTGGAGACTGTCATAGACCATCATATTATCTGTCAATAGAGACAGTTTCACATTATTTACGTGAAGGACACCAAATATGTACCATCAAAAGGAAAGCATGACACTTTCTGTTCTTAGGGGGCGGGGCTTTGATGATGTCAGCATCTGATCAGTGAATATTGTTCGTTCGTTCGTCGTCTTCCGCTTATCCAGGACCGGGTCGCGGGGGCAGCAGACTCAGCAGAGACGCCCAGACGTCCCTCTCCCCAGACACCTCCTCCAGCTCCTCCAGGGGGAGCCCAAGGCGTTCCCAGGCCAGCCGAGAGACATAGTCCCTCCAGCGTGTCCTGGGCCGTCCCCTGGGCCTCCTCCCGGTGGGACCTGCCTGGAACACCTCCCGAGGAAGGCGTCCAGGAGGCATCCGGTATAGATGCCCGAGCCACCTCAACTGGCTCCTCTCAATGTGGAGGAGCAGCGGCTCTACTCCGAGCTCCTCCCGGATGGCCGAGCTCCTCACACTATCTCTAAAGGAGTGCCCGGCCACCCTACGGAGGAAGCTCATTTCAGCCGCTTGTATCCGTGATCTCGTTCTTTCGGTCATGACCCAAAGTTCATGGCCATAGGTGAGGGTAGGAACGTAGACCGACCAGTAAATTGAGAGCTTTGCTTTTCGGCTCAGCTCTCTCTTCACCACAATGGACCGGCACAGCGCCCCATTATTGTGGCAGCTGCACCGATCCGTCTGTCGATCTCCCGCTCCATTCTTCCCTCACTCGTGAACAAGACCCCGAGATACTTAAACTCCTCCACTTGAGGCAGGAACTCCCCTCGAACCTGAAGAGGACAAGCCACCCTTTTCCGGTCGAGTACCATGGCCTCGGACTTGGAGGAGCTGATCCTCGTCCCAGCCGCTTCACACTCGGCTGCGAACCGCCACAGTGCATGCTGTAGGTCTTGGCTAGAGGGGGCCAGCAGGACCACGTCATCCGCAAAAAGAAGAGACGAAATCCACTGGTCCCCAAACCAGACCCCCTCCGGCCCTTGGCTGCGTCTAGAAATCCTGTCCATAAAAGTTATGAACAGGACCGGCGACAAAGGGCAGCCCTGCCGGAGTCCAACATGCACTGGGAACAGGTCCGACTTAGTGCCGGCAATGCGGACCAAACTCCTGCTCCGCTCGTACAGGGACCGGATGGCCCCTAATAAAGGGCCCCCGATTCCATACTCCTGGAGCACCCCCCACAGGGCATCACGAGAGACACAGTCGAATGCCTTCTCCAGGTCCACAAAACACATGTGAACCGGTTGGGCAAACTCCCATGAACCCTCGAGCACCCTGTAGAGGGTATAGAGCTGGTCCAGTGTTCCACGGCTGGGACGAAAACCACACTGTTCCTCCTGAAGCCGAGGTTCGACTATCGGTTGGACTCTCCTCTCCGATACCCTGGCGTAGGCCTTACCAGGGAGGCTGAGGAGTGTGATCCCCCTGTAGTTGGAACACACCCTCCGGTCCCCCTTCTTATAAAGGGGGACCACCACCCCAGTCTGCCAGTCCAGAGGCACTGTCCCCGACCGCCACGCAATGTTGAAGAGGCGTGTCAACCATGACAGCCCTACAACATCCAGACACTTGAGGTACTCAGGGCGGATCTCATCCACCCCCGAAGCCTTGCCACCGCGGAGCTTTTTAACCACCTCGGTGACTTCAGCCTGGGTGATGAAAGAATCCAACCCCGAGTCCCCAGCCTCTGTTTCCACCACGGAATGGTACTGGAGACTGTCATAGACCATCATATTATCTGTCAATAGAGACAGTTTCACATTATTTACGTGAAGGACACCAAATATGTACCATCAAAAGGAAAGCATGACACTTTCTGTTCTTAGGGGGCGGGGCTTTGATGATGTCAGCATCTGATCAGTGAATATTGTTCAGGTCCAAAGACAGATCAGTCTCAAAAGGTTTCAGGTCTCTGTGTCTTTCCTTGTAGGAGGTATATCAATATCGTCTTTCATGGCAAGAAGTAATATTTTGAGGCTTGGCCACGCCCACATGCTGTCATGTATCAAAAAGCTTTTGATAACTTTTGATCCCCCGTGCCTTAAGAGTATACTGAGTGATATTCAAGTCTCTTAGTCAAAAGCTGTAGGAGGAGTTTGCTCAGATATGCGGGCTAGAAAGGGCAAAACCAGGGTCAAAATGGCAACTTCAATCCAACATTGCCGACTTCCTGTGGGGTTTGGACCAACGCTCCAAAGACTTTTTTGTAGGTCTTGAGAAGTTACATATGTGTACCAAATTTCACAATCCTCGGTAAAAGCATGGCTTGGGGCTGATTTTTTATTTATTTTTCTAGGGGACGCTGTGAAAGAATTAGGCCACGCCCGACAAAATGTTATCAGGTGTCAGTTGGGTACTGGACTAGGATCAACCATATTGAATTTGGTGCTGATCAGATGATCTATGTGGAAATTAAAGCCAAACGTAAGCATGGCGTGACGTCAAACTTCGTCGCGCCACCACATCCACGCCCTTTTATGAAAAGTCACTGTGTTTCAAACGACATTAGACCCACTAGTTATCAGTCACCTGACACAGTTTGAAGCGACCTTTCCCAGTGAAAAACGTGACTTCCTGGTCTGAGGGGGCGGGGCTTAGATGATGTCAGCATATGACCCCCTAGGATCGTTGGGAAGGTCCTCCACCATGCCAACTTTGGTGTGATTTGGCCATTTTCGTGCCCTGGCCACGCCCCCTAAACATGGACGAAAACTCACGATTTTGATAGCTTTTAACCCCCCTTGCGTTAACTGCATATTGACCAAATATGAAGCTGATAGCTCCAAATCCTTAGAAGGAGTTTATTAAAGTTTGAGGTGAGTAAAAGTGAAAAACGGCCAAAAAGTAGCCTTTGATCCAAAATGGCCGACTTCCTGTGCATTTTAGGGCATACCCCCAAGAGACTTTGTTTCATAATTTGGGGAGATCTACCTATGTAGCAAATTTCAACTCTGTAGGACTTACCAATTGGCCTATCTCACTTTAGGGTGCGTGGCAAAGAGGTTTGGCCTCGCCCATTTTCAATTCCATTAAAAACCTTAAATTTCCCTAGGGGGACAATTTTCAGTGAAGTTTGGGGAGTTTTTGAATATGTTTAGGCCCCCAAAAAGGCAATTAATTTGACTGGAGAAAAAATAATAAACATTCAAATTACAATAGGCCTTCGCAGCGCTTATCTGCTCGGGCCTAAAAAGAAACACTATGATTACAAAAGGCTCTTGCAGGCTTCCTGCTCGGGCCTAATAAGAAATCCTACGATTACAATAGGCCCTTGCAGGCCTTCCTGCTCGGGTTTAAAAAGAAATCCTATGATAACAATAGGCCCTTGCAGGCTTCCTACTCGGGCCAAACCTTTAGATTTGAGAGGATGACTTTTACTTCGAAAGCTTTGCTCTTGGGATATTGGGGCTCACCATTTGCATGCTTTCTGCTATTGCAAAAATGGTTCTGTCTCCAAGATGTGTGGTGTCCAGTGAGCTGCGTCCTGATTATGCCATAACTAGTTATGGTTTGCTTTGTCCATGCATAGTTGAGACAACACTCTTCTTTTGTTTTGATTTTTTTTTTATTTCTTTTTATTTAAGGACTTATGTTGAGAAAATAAAACCTCTCACACTGTTATATTTATAGCGCATTTTAATAGGCACATTTATGAGGAGATGTAGCCATTTTGCTATGAATTTTTGTATTAGTTGGGTTGTTTATGCTAAAGAGTTGGAGGTAATAACACCTTCTTTTTTTTCCTTGACATACATGGCCGTTCAGACGTTTTCATCCCCATAATGTCATTTTTACATGTTAGGCTACCACCAGACCTTCTGATAGACCAAAACAAATTACTACAGAAGTGTAAAGTGGAGGGAAAGGGACAATACTTTTCAAAACTGTTAGAGTTAGAAAGCTGATAAACACAGACAAGTGTAAAATAAGACACAAGTGAACCAAGTAATGTTGACTTCCAAGGGTGAGACAGTCCTCTGCCAGCACAGCGACTTCCTTCAAAGGGAAAATCCTTGCACCAGCCTTTTATTTACAACTCACATTCCAACAAGCAAAAAGCGGGAATTGGTTCAGCCAATTCTTACAAAGATTTTAACATAAAAAGTAGTCATTCCCATATATGGTATAAACTTGTCATGTCCATGGATTGATCCACTCCACACCACATTCCTTAGTCTTCCACAAACCCTTTTACACACTAAAACCAATCACAGGAATCATCTTAATTATAGTAGAACTTCAGACATAAACATGGTTAAACTAAACAATGATAACATATACATTTTCCAATAAAAACTTTTTACATTCAAAAATCTGAAAAATGCGGCTTCCATTGATATTTAGCTGCCTTTATTCTGATACGTTTAAAAAAATCAAGTGCACCAGTTGTCTTATAAGGCACTTAATTAGTAAATGTAGTCCACTTTGTGTAATTTAACCTCAGCATGAACACACGTTTGGTGAAGGCTTTAGCTCTTTGCCAGAGAACATTAGTAAGAAATCTTTCATCATGAAAACCAAGGAACACAGCATAGATGACAGGGATAAAGCTGTGGTAAGGTTCTAAAACCATAAAAATGGAGAGAGTATGGCACAACTGTAAAACTAGAGAAATTTGTAGTCCACCTGAATTTACAGGCCAAGCAAGTAGAGTAAGAATTGGAGTAAAAACCAAGGGGCCTTTATGGTTAGGTATGGAATAGCTGCAGTGATTCAAAGCTTAATTTATTACAAACAACTAACTTCCAGTTGAAAGGTATTTCTATAAATGTTATTTAAAACTGAACCCTATGAAACACAGTCAGAATTGCTTGCTTTTTGTTTTTTTGAAATTTTCTGTTGCTTGATTGGGAATTGGTTTATAGTACATTACTATATCCCGATTAGACTGATGGATTCAAACAGGTTTGATTAACTGTGATGTAGGTCGGATCGGGCTTAGTCACCTCACACACCTCCAGACTCCCTTCCATACGCACTCTACACTAACATATTTTTGGACCAGCTTGCATTGCCGACTGTCCCCTGCAAACTTATGCAGATTTTTTCTTGACTGGGAATGGGGAATTATATCAGGGAAAAAACAGTGAAGTGTTTCCCCAGCTTAACACTGCATACAGTATTACCCTTCACACACCATGGTGACACATGGGGTTGGGATGGGGTGTGATAGAGTTCCTTATTTTAGTAGGGATAGAAAGGTGGATCAGATTTGATAGAAAGATGGGTGGAGCTAAATACAGGGAAATCCGGAAAAAAGTTTAAAGTAAAACCTATTGAAGGCTGCAATAGACTTAAAAATTGGAGCTTCCAACCAGACAGCAACCTTCAACATACAGGCAGAGCTACAATAGAATCGCTTAGATTAAAGCAAACGTGTGTTGGAATGACCTAGACCTAAATTCTATTGAAAATATGTGGCAAGAGTTTGAAAATGGTGTTCACAGATGCTCCAATTTGATTGAGCTTAAGCTATTTATCTAAAAAGAATGGGTAACGATTTTACTCTGCAGGCATGGAAAGCTGGTATAGACATATGCCAAAAGACGTGTAACTCTAACTATGCAAGGTTGTTCTACAAAGTATTGACTCATGGGCCTGAATACAATTCACCCCACAGTGAAGTAAAAATCATGGATAATTTGTTCTGCTTCACTATGATATAATATTTTTTGTTGGGCCATCACACTAAATACCCCCAAAATGCAATGATGTCTGTGGTTATAATGTGTTAAAATTTAAAACAAACCTCAAGGGGTATGCATACTTTTACAATGAATTGTAGCTAGAAATTTTGGTGTATATTAAACTACAAATTACTGACCTTTTTTTATGTGTACTAACAGTTTTAATCACTGCAGCTCAGTTAAATGACATTTAGACCTTTCTACTTGCTTAGCATTCTGTTAAAGAGCTTCAATATGACAGGAATTGATTTACAGTTGCTGAAAATATTGAGGGGGAGGGGTGGTGGCACTTATGCATAAATATGGAGAGCACACTCAAAATGCAATCAAATGACTCACAAATCATAAAATTGTATTTTTTATGGTGTCAATAAACTTTATGCATGCCGTATATTTCCAAGCCTTCCTATAGTCCACAATGCCTTGTTAAACGAGCAAAGCCTTGAATACAGTTTTAGCAGATAAAAGCCAAGAATGTATTTAGTGCTAAACAATTCAGTAAATAGGCCAAGGAGCGAACTCTACAGAGTCTTCTCATGAGTGTTTTCCTGTGTGTCTAAACTTGTTCAGCTTTCTCAAGAGTGTAAGCTTCCGTTCGGTGTGTTTGTTTACCAGATTAAGCTATTTTATCCATGACACTGTGTTGAAGGCTAAACACTGGCCAATAAATCCACACAGATTCATGTTCAGAAGCATACAAACCACAAGTCTTACAGATATTTTCATACAGATCCCAGCAAGGGAGCTGGGCTTACTCACAGCAGGACACTAAGGCTTCTACCTGTCTCAGTTCAGACTGATTTATGAACACAAAATAGAGCAATAGCATATGATCTGGGAAACTGATGTACAGGCTGGAAACAAAGTTACTTAAAGTTTAATTTCTTTCCTCTTAAAGAAATCATTTCCCTCTTCAAAAATAATTTCTACTATTTGGGACTCGTTTAAGCTTCATCTCTAACAAAATATCGAAACATGAGGTTGTTTCTAAGAAGATTTACTTCTGCATTCTTTAATAATTTTAACTTATTTCTTCCAATCAGAACCCTTAAAGCAAAGCCACCTCATTGTCAGATGGAAACCTGACTAAAATCTTGTAACTCCAAAAATGTAACTTTTTGGGGTATGAAAAAGCCTAGCTTTTTTTAATGTAAATTCACTCTGTTTAATCAAATTGACATGGTCTTTTTGGTCCTTTTCACTAGATATTTATCAATGAAACCTAAGAGCGATGTGAAGGGTGATTAATAGATTTTGACAAAGTGAAGTAAAAATTATAAAAATAGAGATACAAGGTTTTTACCTGACACTGGTTTTACTACACAGTGTTTTATTACATACAAACTGATGAATGATTATTATGGCCTATAGCTAATGAAAACTTTGAATTCAGTCTCTCAAAAAAGTACATTACATAGGACCAATAATAAAAATATTTTTAAAACAAGAATACCAGCTTATTGAAAATATGGCCATGTACATACAGTATATGGAGTTAATAGTTTTTAGGGCTTCTTTTGCATAAGTGCATGGCATGGAAGCAATCAGGCAATAGCCCTTCAGAGGTGTTAAAGAAACCCAGGTTGTTTTAATAGCAGTTTATCTGCATTGTTGGCTCTGGTCTCTCCCCTTCTTATTGACAAAACTCCACAGTCTTTGTGGGGTTCAGGTCAGGCTAGTTTGCTTACCAGCTAAGCATACCAATACCTGGTTATTAAAGCAGACATTGGTACTTTTGGCAGTGTAGGAAGGTGCCAGGTCCTTTAAGAAAATTAAATCACCTTCTCTAGAAAGCTTTTCAGGAGAAGAAAGCATTATGTGTTCTAAAACTTCGTGAAAGGACTTTGCAATGACTTTTGACTTGAGAAAACACAGTGGACTAACAGCAGCAGATGACGGGGCTCTCTCAAATCATTACCAAGGGCATGATCTTTAAAAGGTTTGCATGTTCAAAACCACAAGCAAACTTGCTTGCATCCACAAAGCTGATCTACAAACAAAGTACTAATCGGAGTGCATTTAAAATCAGAGGAACATTAGGCGCAAAGATTTGGGTTGTCAAATATAAAAATAATAAAAATAGATGAGAATATAGGATTGTATGTTGGATTATCTAAGGTCTGATTTGGAGCTAATCACAAACAGAAGCCATAACATATCTCCTTTGCTATCATTGAAACCATCTTTTTCTTGCTTCTGGATCATTCCAGCGCACCATCGCTGTCAGTGAGATCTGCACTAACGCGCACTAACCTGATCATGGCGAAGTGTGCTCATTTCTGATCAAGTGCGCACAGCCTGTTAACTGTAATTGCACATCATGTAAAGGACCTAATGTCCTCTGATGTTGATAAATAATAATATAATATGAATAATAATATAATATAAATAATAGGAAAGTAATAAAGTCATTACAAGGCAGATTCAATCCCTAAAATCCCTACTTAGCAGGTCAAAAATCAGCATTTTAAGGCAGCCTATTCCATATGGTGAGAAAGACAGTGTATGCTTTAACCTTGTAACTAAACAAAACACATTACATTATTGACAGTAACATTGTGCCATTATATAGGAACTGGAGCTGGATCAGTTTGCTTACGTTATTTAAATGTGAACATATGCCATGGGTTGGTTCATACACAAAAAAATGATTTCATGTTGCCAACAAAACATTTTAAACAATCAAATACATTGAATATCATTAAAATATGGCCAAACAAACAAAACAAATTCAGTAAAATCATTGGAAAATAATTTATTTTTACCTATATAAATGTTTAAATTGTATTATTTGCAGGACAGTGATGTGACATTATGTTTTAATATTAGCAAAGCTATAACATACAGGTTATCAACTCCTACAACAAACAATTTTTATATTGCTAATGTTACGTTTAGGCTTGAGTATTGTGGCTGTTAATGATAAATTTTGAACGCTTCAAACATGTACTCAAAAAAAAATCATGTTGAGTCTCAAAAGAGTTAAAAGATCAAGGGAGGCAAACCTCTAATAAATTAATTGACAGACATGTTTGTCTTTTATATTGTTAATATTGATTGGCCATCTTGTTGCGAATTACATCGAGCAACACAGGTAACAAGCTGTGCACGCTCTTTGATTTATCAGCCTGGTCCAGCTGTTCCATTTGTGCACTGATGGCGGGGTGCGCACACTACTTTGGACACAGCTCTGCCCTCTTGCGCGATGGCCTGTAATCCAATATTTTTATTAAAGGCAAAGCAGAACGTCATCTTTGCCTCAGTGGGTCCGTCCAAACCTGAAACATAAAGCATCTGCTCACAGAAAAAGTTCAAACTTAGCCTTCTACATGTTCACTTACGCACTCAGAAGTGCGCTGCGCAAATGAACAGATAGGAGAAATAATCTTGTCAGGGCAGAGGCTGAGATGATGAACCTGCTGCTGTGAATAGCAACAACAAAACTGAACCGTAACAGTCCAGAAAAGCAGGAGCAGAACAAAACAGAAGTAAAAAGCATAGTAAGCAGATGGATCATGTATAATGATGCTGTGCGATAACCCCTGCATATTTCCGGAAACACAGCTTGTTTGCTTTTCTTGTTCCACTGGGGGCAGTAGCAGCCAGCCTGTAGCACACACAATTTCTTCATTTAAATAGGGCGGTCTGCACCTCTTTTGCACCTGTAATCAATTGCACATGCAATCTTTGAATACCACATGCAACACACCCACTTATTGCATGTACAATTTATTTTTTTGTATAACCAACTTAATGACCCTTATTTGTTGTCTTTGAAGCTCAGGCCCTAACAATCTGAAATTCACACTGGACCTCAAACAATTTGGGTTATTTGCCCCTCATTGCTCTCTGGTCCCTTAAATAAAAAATAACATGCAAAATGTACTTTGAATTGAAAATAGAAACTGTAGAACCACACTCCAGTTCTTTTTTCATCTTATCCCAAGTAAAGCTCCTCTGATGTATTCTCAGGCTCAGGAGTGGCTTAACAAATGGAATCCAAAACTACAAATTCATAATGGCTCATCCACACCCTGTGACTCTATATGAGACATTTTGAACCGAATTACTAAAATAAATTAACTTCTCTCACTTTAGCACTAGACATCACTTTTAGTATAATATACTGTATATTTACCAGAGGGACACTTCATGCTCCTCAATTTCAAAAAGTTGTCCTTCCAAAGCACCACGGTATTCTCCATCAGCAAATAAGCAACTCTACAAAGCAAGCTTGCAAAAAACATGGATTTGATTTTCTAAATGTGTTTATAAAAGATGCATTGGTGAAAAGAGACAAACAATAAATTCATCTCAGAGCTTCACAGTGGCAGAAAGAAGAAACTTTGGAAACCTAAGTGAGAAAACTAAAAGTATTTGTGCAGGAAAATATATACTGGACAGTTCAAAAGCAATTAGAGGGATAATTTCAATAAAAATTAGGTAACATCCTGTGCATACTGAGTTACTCGCTGAAAGTAACTTAGTTTAAATATTTTGTGTTGCCGTATATGGACAATAGTTCAGTTTCTTTCATTACATAACAACACATCATCAGCCTCATGGATTATTTGCCTAAGTAAGCGGTACATATGACTTACGCAAATACGCTATGAGAATAACAACGTGCTAATTAAGGTCTTTTCTTATGTAGCCACACATACATACATATCTACTAAAGCATTTTACAAGGGCGCAAAGATGACCATATCAACAGCATTTTGTTAATCATTCGATATCATCTATGAAGTATCTGTGCATCGCAAGCTCCTTTGTTTTGAAAAATGCGTTTTAATTGGGATGGTGAAAAATGTACAGTGTGTTACTACATCAGAACAGAGCAAGTTACTTTTGCCATGAAGTAACCATCTCATTTGACCTTTTTTCCATAATAAATAATTACCAGAATGAAAGTTCTTTGCTGTATTCAGTCTTCAAGTGACCCCAAGTTGTTAATAATTATTACTGATGTGTCCAGGGTGCCGATGCTTCAAAGCGTGTGTCAAGTAGTCCATGCAGATTTTTTTGTAAAGCGCATATTGAGGCTTGTGTCGATGTAGTATGTGGTGACATTTGTGGCCACGAGAGTACGTGACTGATTCAGGAACTGGGTCATCAGTTTGTGTGTGATTCGAAGTATAGAGGACACCACAATGCTGCTGATTCTCCGTCACGTTTAGTTGTCTTGGGGTTGTAATGCAATTCAATCAATTCAATTCAGTTTATTTGTATAGCACCAATTCATAACACGTCCTCTCAAGGCACTTCACAAAAGTCAGGTACATACATTCCAATTAATCCTAATCATTGAACAATGCAGTCAGATTCAGTTATTTATTCAAATTGGATAAAAAGTTTTTCTGTCTAAGGAAACCCGTCAGATTGCATCCAGTCAGTGACTTGCAGCATTCCCTCCTCCCGGATGAGCATGTAGAGACAGTGGACAGTCACTGGTGTTGACTTTGCAGCAATCTCTCATACTGAGCATCCATGTAGCAACAGTGGAGAGGAAAAACTCCCTTTTAACAGGAAGAAACCTCCAGCAGAACCAGGCTCAGTGTGAGCGACCATCTGCCACGACCGACTGGGGATTTGAGATAACAGAGCAGAGACACAAAGAGAACAAAGAAGCACTGATCCAGGAGTCCTTTTTATGGGAAGGAAAAGTAAATGTTAGTGGATGTAGCTCCTTTAGTCGTTTCACCTAGAAAGAAAGAACAGATAAACTCTGAGCAAGTTTTCAAGGTTAGAGTCTGAAAGAGAGCACATAGAGTTAGTCACAGTAAAAGCTCAGTCAATTGCCATGTCTAGGAGAGAGAAAGGGTTAAACACTGAAAGGTGGGCCCATGTGGATCATCGGCATAGGGTGAGCATTAAGTTGTTGCCAGCAGACGCTTGGACGATGCCCCTCTCCAGAAAGATGTCACATGTAGAAACAGAGTCAGGCCAGGTGTAGCTTCTAGGAAGAGAAAAGGGAGAGAACAAAGTTAAAAGCTGAAATAACAGCAAGTAATACAAAATTAGAGAGTAGTGTGAGAATGTAGCGAAGAGGCCGTAAGTGGTCATTATGTCCTCCAGCAGCCTAAGCCTATAGCAGCATAACTACAGAGAAAGCTCAGGATAACCTAAGCCACTCTAACTATAAGCTTTATCAAAAAGGAAAGTTTTAAGCCTAGCCTTAAAAGTAGACAGTTTGTCCATCTAGAGCTCACTGATGGCCTTTGTTATCCTGAAAACCACAACTATTGGGATACCTCTCTGTCAGATTGACCATAACCATTGGAAAAAAGAGAGGGTCATACAGGTAGTAGAAATGGAGGGTGTGTTTGCACCTCAACCATAACTGAGCGGAGGTTTAGGCTAAACCTGACTCCCCCTTACTCCATCCAACAGGGAGGGAAGAAGACAGAGGTAAAAAAATAAGGAAGATAGCTCAGGATAACCTAAGCCACTAACTAAGTGCTTTATATGTGAGGAGGATATTTTTTTATTCTATTCTGGATTTAACAGGGAGCCAATGAAGGGAAGCTAAAATAGGATAAATATGATTTCTCTTTTTAATTGTCATCAGAACTCTTGCTGCAGCATTTTGAATCAGCTGAAGGCTTTTAACTGCATTTTGTAGACATCCTGAGTGTAATGAATTACAATAGTCCAGCCTTGAAGTAACAAATGCATGGTCTAGTTTTTCAACGTCACTCCTGGACAGGATATTTCTAATTTTGGCAATATTGAAAGAAGGAAACCCTAGAAACCTGTTTAATATGAGATTTAAATGACATGTCCTGGTAATAAATAACACCAAGGTTTTTTACTTTATTAGCAGAGGTCAATTTAATGCCATCCAGGTTAAGTGATTGACTAAGCAGTTTCTTTTTTAAAGACTCCGGTCCAAAGACGACAAGCAGAAAATTTAAAGTCATCCAAGTTTTTATGTCTTCAAGACATGCTTGTAGTCTATCTAACTGGTTGGGCTCATCAGGATTCATGGATAAGTAAAACTGAGTATCATCAGCATAACTGAAAATTTATTCCATGCTGCCTGATAATTCTACCTATTGGAAACATATATATAGTAAAGATAATTGTCCCAAGTACTGAACTCTGTGGTACTCCATAAAACAGTGGCAGTCTGGTTTTGACAGAGATTCTTTTATGTTACAATATCAGATGCAGATAAAGTTGATGGTGGAGCATTGCCTACTTCAAAAAACCATTGAATCTTTATACACTATTAAAACACAAGACAAATACACAACTGACCAGAATTGACTTTTCAAACGAGTTAAATTGTTAGCTTAGAGTTGTAGTTTGAGCAACACCTGTAAGGTTTAGACAGTTTTGTGGTTTTTACTGTTGTAAACATGTTAATTGAAACGTATGCCCTGTTTCTGTCACGATGTGAAATTTTGGTTTGTTATTTGTTTACATTTAATCAGGTGTTTCTCTTTTTCTAAGTATGGTTAATTCTCAAGTCCTTGTTTTTGGTGTTTTATTTTCTAGGTTCTACTCTGTTAAGTGTGTTTTTAGTTGTATTCTTAGATCTGTTATCTTCCTCTGTTCTGGTCTTGGTGTTTGTTTACCCTCTTAGTTAGATCCTTCTCTCTTGTGCCTTCTGTTTAGTAGTTATGCTCATTTATGTTTTACTCTGCCTAGGTTCTTGTATGTGTTTCCCCGGGTTTGTTATTTTAGTGTAGTTCTACTTGTCTAGTCTCATGTTTATTTCCTTTCTGTCAGATTGTTAGTTGCAGTCAGTCACGTACCGTTTGTGTTTGTTCTGTTTCCTTCATATTGGTTAATGCCAGGTTTTGTCAATTAGTTCAGGTTTCCTTGCTCTGTCCCTCAAGTTATATTTCCCTCTGCTGGCTGTAATTAGTCACATTCCCTCAGTTTCCCAGCTGCTCAGTTCCTCACCTGTTACTTCTTCCATCTGATTGCCTGCCTTTCTCCACACTCCTCCTCCTTCTGTTTATAATCTTGAGTTTGTCAGTTTTCTCTAATCTACACAGGATAAAAAGTTTAAATATAGACTCCAATATAACCATCCACTTATAATAATATTTTGTTAAAAGTCCTTTGCACCTGAGCAACAGGCTTTCTTTAGCTATCAACAAGTTTCTGGCATAATTCTAACCTGATATTTGACCACTGTTGTTATCAGAAATGTTAGAGTTCATTTAATTTGATTAATTACTTTTCATGGATAGTCCATACAGTTTCTATAGGATTAAAATTGAGGCCATTTCAGATGTTTTAATGTTAGCCTACTTTAGTCATTCAAAACTAGTTTTGATGCCTATTTGGGATAATTAGAATGTTCAGAAACAATCTAGAAACCACCAAAGCTCAAGCCTCATCAGAAACTGGTAGATGCTGGAACGGTTACAAAAGAAAATTGAAAACCTACAAAAACTAAAGTCTAGGAAAATCCAAAATAGTAAGCCACAATAAGATCACAGGGAGTGAGGCTGGTATGAATAACAGGAAGATTTGACCAAGAGTTGAATAGCTGAATGATTTTTAAGTCAGAGAGTTGATTCCTGAACAAAGAGCAGATGGTTGATTAGTGACTGACTGCTGCTTTGGGGAAAGGCAAGGAACTGAAGTTGAACTAAGAAAATGGGAGAACTGGCTTATAGAACACACAGGGAACAAGAAAGCAGAATGAAAATTAAGATTAACACAAATCAACTGTTAAGCATGGTGCTGGTGCCATCATACTGTCTGTCTGTTTTGCTACCAATGGTACTGGTAAATTATGCAAAGCAGATATAAGACTTAACTCTGATGACTACTTCAAATTCATTTTCACCTCAAATCAACAGATTGATAGTTAAAATGCAGACAGAGTTTAGTGTTCCAACAGTGCAACGTTCACACAGCTAGGACTGGTTAACATTATGAATCTGGAATGGCCCTGAACTCAATCAAACTGAAACTTTATGGATTACGTATAAAATATTCTAGGCCAGAAACCAGTTTTTATGAGCTCTTCCATTTTTGAAAAGAGAAGTGATAAGTTCTCCACCCAGAAAAATCCCAGATGGTTGTTGTTGTTGGCAACAAAATGTCTGTTTTAACTTCAGCTTGCAAACTGGCCCTGTTTGGATAAAGGAAAATCCACAATAATTTCAAACTCAGGCAATTAATTTTTGTTTTAATTTATTTTCATGTTTAAAATCAAAATGTATAAAATCAAAGTCCTTGAAAAAATGGTTCAATTGCATTATTAAAAGCAAAAATAAAATATGGCATGCATAATGATCGGATGCAAATATCTGTCAGCAACTGAAGTTGTGTAATTACCAAAATAAGCAGCAATGTTTTTCTACATTAGCCTTGACTGTGACCGTATAAGTCACGATAAGTATGAATATAAAGATGACCACAGTTACATGAAAAGTAAATTTCAAGTTGTGAAATTTGTTACATTTTACTGGCGGAAAATCAGTATGAACCATATGGGTAGTACATGATGGTAGATGAAAAAATGTATTATATGTTTCATACGAAAATGGCCTTTTCTGGCTGAATCAAATCCTCTGACAAACAACAGTCCCAGTATTTTAAAGTACTTGTGTTCTCATCTTTAGAATAAAATGCCTCAATGAATCTGTCTCCTCCCCCTTAAGCGAACAAGGAGAATCTGTCACAGGAGCATGCATAGATCAAAAATTTACACTGCTGGTCCAAAACATGACACCCAAATACTTACAATAAAATAACTTGTTGACTCACACAGACAAGCTGGAGCCGGGCAGTGTTGTTGCAGACGGAGGACGAGGGACTTGTCTGTAGATAGAGGAGGTGTCAGACAGACGCAGACAGGTCATTTCCCATCCATGCAGGGGTCCAGAGTTGTGGATTCAGCAATCTTGGATTCAGATGATGATGACAGCTATGGATGCGCCCGGTTGGTTCCTCTGCAAGGCCATTCTTCCTCATCAGGCTCTCAGAGGGAGAGTTCAGCCGAGTCAGCAAAGTACAGATGAAAGTGTTGCTGTGTGGCCTCCTCTCACTGCCTTTTTCTTTTATTTTCCTTTGTGAAGCAAACCATTGTGTGCATAAAAGAGAAAATGGGAATGGTACAGAAATAAAAAGACAGAAGAGAAATAAAAGAACAGAAAGTGTATTGCAGTGGAAGTCATCCCAATTCCATCTGCCCCGGTGTTTTGCAGCTCCTGTTGCAAGAGATTCCTTGACATTAGATTTCATTTCCAATTTTCTTCCTACCAATATTTTCAAGAAACACCAGTCACAGCATGAGGCAGTAATGGAATTCAAATAACAGTGAAACACACAGAGTATTTCTGTGGTTGCACTCATGAATTCACGTCTCAACCTGTGTAGTCAATCACATTTACTCTACAAAAGCTCTTTCCATAGAGCTCTCCAGTCAGACTCTTTGATTAAAGAAAGCTTTTAAACATTTAATTCAGTTACTTTAAAGGAGATAAACGTACATATGTTTATTTTCCTTTTCTAAATGTTAATTTTGCTTATGATTTAGACAGGGAGACTGTTACCCCCAGAGGCAATTCTTCCATAGATGCTGTGGTGGCCCTAGAAAAGAGTGTTCTTATTTTTCATAGTCGATAGTACAGATTTTTACTAGTCACAAACATAAAAGTATAAAAAAAAATTATAATTAACATGGAATATTTTACTTAAACTTTGACCAGACAAAATTTTGCAGTTTTCATTCTTGTCTCACAATAAGGTGGTTCTGATTCCTTTGCGTTTTCACAAGTACAACAAACATTTTCACAAATCGCTTATATTTTTTAAGAATATCTGTTCTGTTTAGAAATTGCTTTAGGTTTGGCTAATCTGAGTTATTCAGATTTATAAAAAAAACAAAAAACAGTTGATCAAATGCAGAAATAACCTTTTTCCAAAGTGCTGATAAAAAGTTTGAAATTCAACAATCATTAGCCTTAATATTGATTATCCTTAAAGTGCTTACAAATTGCGCATTTTTGTCACTCTGGCATTGTTTTCTGGTGGGTACTCAAAAATGTTGTCAAACTAACAGGTTTTAAATGTTGCGGACTTCTTCAATATTTTTTTAAGCTCTTTGCCTGTTATTGTTGATTACATTATAAAACAGGACAACAACCAAACTTCCTTCCTTCCTTCTGTACAAGAGTGATATATGTTTTCATGCTTAAAATAAATGCATTTCATTGGCACATGATAATAGCTTGGACTTGTTTCACCAGAAGAAGCCACATAAAGACATCATCTCGATGGCAATTTATTAGACACACTTCACTTTGATGAGAAATTGATTTGGCACAATATCTTATTAGAACTCTGGTATCTACATATTCTAAAATATAGGAATCTTAATCTTTATCAAAAAAACTGTTCAAATCGTGTCTTATTTTCGTGAACCCAACATTGCATATTGGCTCCTGCATGAAATGTGTCATTACAAGACAAGTAACACAAACATTTGAACATGTACAAGTCAAGCTCAAGTCTTTAATATTGAAATAATTTTTTAAATATACACTTCTCTGACATGGTGATAGGCAGTGCAAGGAGCCAAACTTTATTCCCAACTGGTCTCATATGGGGATCAAAGCAACTCGCAATCTGACTGATCTAGTCTTATTGAGAAAACTAGCCTTTTGATGTCAGGAGACAAAGATGAGGAGAGCTCAGGGAGAACATTTGGCAACACACACGAGAGAGTGGAAAACCCCATTTATAAAGTTGACAGTTTGCCATTGTACAGAGATCTGTGATGAATCAAATCCAGTGCAAGGCCCCCCTCTCTGAGTATTGAAGCTGTTAATATATGATTCAACCTTGTTCTTACATTTTCTAATTTTATTCCATTTCTAAATACTGCCTTCATAATTTTTATGAATTTAAATTTTTTTTCATCTTTAGAAAAAAGACAACAGTTAAAAGATAAATAGTCTACACTGCACAACCAATTTGGACTCATCCCTGAAATTAATGTTTTACCTTTTGTCCTTCATAATGACCACAAATATTTTAGAACATAAATCAGTCAGTCAGTCATTTCCTACTGCTTCTTCCATAGTTTGTCACAGGGCAGCTGGTGCCTACCTCCAGCAGTCTATGGGCGGGAAGCAGGGTAAACCCTTGACAGGCCGCCAGTCCATTGCAGGGGAACACAGACACACACAGGACAAGCAACTATGCACACAGTCATTCACACCTAAAGGAAATTTAGAGAGACCAATTAACCTTACAGTCTTGTTTTTGTACTGTGGGAGGAAGCCGGAGTAGCCGGAGGGAACCCACGCATGCACAGGGAGAACATGCACACTCCATGCAGAAAGATCCCCGACCGGGACCTGCCCTGGACCTTTTTGCTGCAAGCCAACAGGTGTTACCAACTGTCCCACCATGCAGCCTAGAACATAAATCATTTCAATATAAGTTCTTGTTTCACATAACATTACACTAACCAATTTGTACTTAAAAATATGAATTGTACAAATTGTCTTTTTATTGATAAATTGTGGTATTTAAATCCAAGATAAATAAGTACAGCAGCCACTCTCATTCTGACATGTGTTAAAACTGATTAGATTAAATCTGAGGGCAAAAGTGTTGCAGTCAAATCAAAATGGTCACTTGAAATGGTAAACTTTCTGCACCATCAGTGGCTTTTTCTTGCACTATGATAATCTGGTGTTCGCTTTTGTTTTCTTATTAAGAAATTTTGCAAAATACAACAATCAGGCAAAACATTATGCCTAATAATATGATGGTCCCATTGTTGTTGACAAAACAGCCCTAACCCATCGAAGCATGTACTTTGTTAAACTGCTAAAAGTTGCTGTAGTATATCGAATCAAGATGTTTGCAGTAGGTCATGTAAGTTGCAAGGTGGGGCTTCCAAGGATCAAAGTTGTTCGATCAGCACTTCCCACAGATGTTCAAGTTTATTGAAATCTAGGGAATCTGAAAGCCAAGTCAACACCTCAAACTCGTAAAGTGCCTCAACCACTCTTGCTTGGTGGCTGCAACCATTATTCTTCTAAAAGAGATCACAGTTATCAGAGAATAATCCTTCAATAAAAGGATATATGTGTTTAATTAGATCAGACTACCTTCTCCCATTGCTTTGTGGTGCAATTCTGATGCAAATGTGAGCATTGCTGGTGCTTTCAGTGGTGGACAGGGGGCAGCATGGGCACCCTGACTGATCTGTGACTATGCATTTCCATATGCAACTAATGATGATACACTGCGTAATGTGACTCCTTTATTTTTAGAACAAGAATGCACCTTTTCAGCAAATTTAAAGAGATTTAAAGAGGAGCGGCAAATGTAAAGGAGATGGACTGGCAGTACTTGCAAACAACAGATGGTGTAATTCAGGACATGTTACTGTGAGGTCATCTCTGCAGTCCAGATATTGAACTGTTAGCAGAGAGTTCACCAGTGTTATTTTGGCAACAGTATACGTTCCACCTTCCGCTGTTGCGGACACGGCATGTGATGCCATCAGCTCAGTTGTTGCTAAGCTACAGGCACAACATCCCACTGCGTTTGTGGCGATATCTGGTGATTTTAACCATGCTTCACTCTGCTACAGTTCCAACGTTTCAACAGTTTGTCAGCTGCTCTACCAGAGAAAACAAAACGTTGGATTTGTTTTATGCAAATGTCAAGGACTCATACATCTCTACAGCAAGAGCTCCTCTAGGCAAATCAGATCACAATCTTGTTTTTCTCTGCTTGAAATATAAGCCTCTTGTTCAGAGACAACCAGTAATAAAGAGGACTGTGAGAAAATGGTCACAGGAAGCTGAAGAAGCCATGCGAGGTTACTTTGAGGCTACAGACTGGGACGCACTGTGCCAGCCACATGGAGAGGACATCAGTGCCATGACTGAGTGTGTAACCGACTATCTAAACTTCTGTGTGGATAACATCATCCCCACCAGAACCGTGAGATGCTTCCCCAATAACAAACCCTGGATCACCAGTGATCTGAAGGACCTGCTTAACAAGAAAAAAAGAGGCTTCAGAGAAGGAGACATACAGAAGCAACTTAAAGTCAAGGTAAGAGACAGCAAGTAGGTGTAAGAGAAGAAGCTGGAGAGCAAGCTCCAGCAAAACAATATCAGAGATGTGTGGTCAGGGATGAAGAATCACAGGCTTCAAGCAGAAGGATGAACAGACTGATGGAGATCTGGAAGGAACCAATGAACTGAACAGATTCTTCAACTGGTTCAGTTCAGAAACAAGCTGAGCATCCTCCTCTCCCGCTCACAGCCAAACAGTAATCCCACCCTCCTTTGACCCACAGGACCCACAGCTGTCCAGTAACACCTCAAATGTTTTATCTTCCACTTCAGCCATAGAGCCTTCTGCTTCTACATGTTTGCCTTCAACCATATCAGAAGATGCTGATACTCCCTTTGCCACTCCCTTCCATCTGTGTGTCTCAAGAAGTCAGGTAAAGATACAACTGGAGAGAATAAGGCTGCAGGTCCAGATCGTATCAGCCCAGAGTCCTGAAGGGCTGGGCAGAACAGCTCTGTGGTATACTGCAGCATTTCTTCAATCTTAGCCTAGCCCAGAAAAAGGTTCCAGTGTTGTGGAAGACCTCCTGTCTTCCACAACACTCCACAACTCACCCATCTGCCCTCAATGACTATAGACCCGTTGCCCTGACATCCCATATCATGAAGGTCCTAGAGAGGCTCCTGTTCACCCACCTGAGTAAGCAAACTATAAACTATCAGGACCCCCTTCAATTTGCTTATTGCTGTGGAGTTTGAGTTGAAGATGCCATCATACAAACCCACTGTCTTTGATTTCTCCAGTGCATTTAACACAATCCAACCTGATTTGCTTTGTCAGAAACTCCAGAAGACTCAGGTGGAGGCCTCAACAATCTCCTGAATCAAACACTACCTGACAAACAGACCACAGTCAGGACCTCATCAGCATCTACAACGGCTCTTTGAAGAAACCTAGAAAATGAGCTACAACAACATTTAATTTGCCTTCGGGATTAATAAAGTATTTTTTAATTAAATTGAATTGAAATTGAGTTTGACCAGCTCTCCCTGTTGAAGATAGTTTCCTTTTTGCCAGTTTATCAGTGTTCCTTCCTGAGATTACTTCTCACAAATACTGATCACTGAACATCACACAAGAGCTACACCTCTGGAGATGGTTTGGCCCACTATAGTAGTTATTAGCCATATGAGCAACTTTGGCACTTAATATATTTGCTCAAATTTGTAGGCTTTCTTTGCCTCTGACATATAAGGTTTGAACACACCTACTAATATATTATATATCACCCCTAATAAGATGTGCCATGATGTAAAGTTAGTCATTGTTCTTGTAACCATCTTCAGGTTTACTATAAACTGTTCTTGTGGTATTAGCAGTGACTTTCTGATTCCCTTTTTTAATTTACAGGAGCCCCTTGTGTTATGCCTTATTTATTTTTTTCTGGTAACATTTTTATAGTATTTCCCACAGTTTTTACTGATACTGTTTTATTGATACTGTTGGTAATCAGTCTTTTATTTTTATTGGGTATCCTCACACATTTAGAGATTTAGAGCCAGAACTATCAAAATATCCTTGTTAAGTAAAAAGACGTGATTTATTGTAATTTCCTATATCTAAAATATGCAATAAAATGAGGGCTGCATGGTGGCGCAGTTGGTAACACTCTTGCCTTGCAGCAAGAAGGTCCTGGGTTCAATTCCTGGGCGGTGCTCTTTCTGCATGGAGTTTGCATGTTCTCCCCGTGCATGCGTGGGTTCTCACCGGGTACTCTGGCTTCCTTCCAAAGACATGCCTGCTAGGCATTAATTGGTCACTCTAAATTGACCTTAGGTGTATGAATGAATGAATGAGTGTGTGCATGGTTGTTAGTGTGTTGCCCTGCGATGGACTGGCGACCTGTCCAGGGTGTACCCTGCCTCACACCCATAGACTGCTAGAGATAGACACCTCCTCTGCGACCCACTATGGAATAAGTGGTAGAAAATGATTGACTGACTGCAATAAAATTAATTTTTTACTTATCCAGTGAATATCAATAAAGTTCTGTCTTTCTTTAGACGTTTGGGATTAAATGGCACTTGAGAGGAGAACAGCATCTGTCAAGTTTCTGGGTATTGGTGTGGGTTCAGGGTTCTGTGGAGGGTATGGTGTTCAGTGGTGTCTGCTCTGTTGTGCTTGTGGGCAGAGTCTGGGGTAGGGTTGCACAGGGCCCTTGCCTTGCCGTCTCGCCCTTTTCGGGGGTGGAACTCATCTGTGAGGGTGTCCCCCTGTGGGGAGGGGATTCATGAAATTTGGGTTTGGTGGCTGATGTTCGATATCTGTGTCATTGTTGGGGGTGTGTTGGGTTCTTGGGGGGGGGGGGCTCATAGGGTTGAGATCGGAATTAATTGGGTCATTGGGACTGTTTCATCCTTGGGACAGGTTGTCCCCACTTTTGTTCATGGCCCTGTTCATGGCCCCCTCACTGGATGGGGACGGGGGTCGTTGGGAGCTTGGGTTAGTGTGGGGGGTCAGGGTCTGGGCCAGGGGTTGTTCGGGTTCGGGCAGTGCCAGCACTAGTCTGGGGTGTTGCTGGGGTGTTCTGCCTGTCTCCACCCCGGATTGAAGGGGACCACCTCTTGGGTCCGGGGGATATTTGCCCCTCTGGGGTATCGGTACCTGGACCTGGGAGTATGGAGTATGTGTGGGGAGTGTGAGTGAACGATGACCATTGATGTGTGTCTTTACGTTGGGTGTGTGGGGGTGAATGTTTTTTTATGTGTACGCATGAGGATGAGTGTGTTTGGTTGCACCTGTTTTTTGTGTCAGGTTGGGTTTTGGTGCTGCTCCCTCTCCTGGATCAGTTTAGGCCCCCCATCAAATGTGGGGCCTATTTCCTCCCTGCCACATTCCCTGCTGGTGGCTGGTGTCTCTGCCTGCTGGTGTATTAGTGGTTCTCGGTGTCCAGGCTTGGTGCCTTGGTGTGTGCTGGTTCACTCCTGGTGGCTGTTTGCTTGGGCCCCTGGCTCTGTCGGGCCTCTGCTTGAGGGGTTATGTGTACCAGGGTCTCGGGGTCCATCGCTGGATTTGCTCCAGCGTAGACGGCTGTCTGTGTGAGCTGTAGGCTCATTGATGCAGCTCCCTGTGCTACTGCACTGTGGCTGCTGGGTTGTTCCCCTGGGGCTCTCCTCTGCTCTTCTCTGGAGGGGTTGCAGTGGTCTCGGCATTGGTCCTCCTGGGGTTCCTGTGCTCTGGGGGGTCTATGGATGTCTGTGGCTCAGATCTCCTCCGTGTCTGTCTCAGGTCCAGGGGCACAGGTTTGTGGCTCCTAACACTCGCTATTGCATATTTTTATGGTGTTTGGATTCAGGTGTTAGCTGATACACAGATGTTCTATATTGTGCCCCAGTTATCACCAAATACACCTTGCATTCATTGGTACAGTGCACCTTCTGGTAACATTGCTGTTATATGTTATGTGCATATATGAGTTTCTGCAGAGGTGTATCTGTTCCCTGCAGAGCAGTTCTTAACCATGCCCACCTAATCGCTCTGCTGCCCAGCGTGCAGTTCAGTCTCTGTACACTGTACTGGATAAATTTAGTTGAATCATCAGTAGTTGGTCATTCATCTCCTCTTCCATGACATGCTGATTAATATCTTGGTTAAGAGCTTGGTTAAACAAGGGTATAATTTTGGCCTAAAACTGCTGCTGCAGTTTGCTGCAGACTATCTTGTGGCTATTCAGTTGCTTTGGTACTTTTTCACAATCTATATCAAACTTTCCTGAGATCTATTATTAAGTTTCTGCTTGACAAACCATCCTGGAACCATCTGTAAATTATTTATGACTCAAAACTTCCAAATAACTTTACAAACTGTGTCAGGCATTTGAAGACCCCCAGGAATTGTCTAGTAAGCTTTTTGTATGTAATGTTTCTGATAGTAGAATGTTTTCTGTTTCCCTCAAACAGCTCTGGTTTTAATATTGTATAACAAAGAACATAGTTTCCAGCATATATTTACATTTCTTTCTGTTTTCTTAACAGAATGAATGGTGTTCCTTTTGTAGCTCAATAAGAGACATCAACAAGACATGTTTTGAGTGCAAATCTTTGTAAACTAAAAAAGTTCGAAAGTGATCATGTCAAATCTTCATTAGAATCTCCACTGACATTTTTTATTAATTGAATTTATTCCCCTGCTATACAGGGGATGGTGTGTATAAAGCCAGTAAGGTGACATTAGATTAAATGTTTACTCTGCCGTGTTGGACTTCGGTATAAAGAGCAGTTGATGACAATAAGGCATAACATTACATTTTTAAAGGAAAAGACCTGTACGATATTGCAGAAAAGTTCTTCAAAGGTATTCAACCAAAACGCCCTGGACTCTCTAGCCATCTAAATCTGGTTTTCCTCATTATGTCTAGACATTATTAAAGCCCAGACATCAACAATAAATACATTTTTGACATTTCATACAAGGGAGATATTAAATGGTTATGTCGCTTCAAGAATACAAAGGTTGATTGGTGGTTAAATACCAATATTTGAAAGGTTATGATCACAAATCGTTTCTTTGAATGCGAGTGTAGGGATGTATAATCGAGTTAACTTTAGCCCAACCAAAGACCAACAAACGGATTCAATACTGGTTTAGTTTTAAATGTGTACCCAATGTTAGTCAACTTCCATTATTTTAAAAAGTGAAATTTTAACATTGACCAAAACTGCTGGTTTTGAATGTTAAAAAGTCAATTTTTAATAGTGAGAAAATAAACCAATGTTGGCGTTTTCAACTTTGCATCTAAAAAACACCAGCCACATCAATGACCTGAACAAAATGATACCTACAAATCCTAAAAAATGCCTGGCACCCAATATTACATGTAGATCACCTTGATTAATGCCTCAGTTCTGATTTGCTGTTAGGAAAATGGTACAAATGTTTGTACTGATAATTTTTATTACCAAAGGCCAAGGATAACCTTATTGAATAATTATGTGAAAAAAATCCTTGTTTCCTACATAAATCACACAAACCCAATGAAAACCAAAAAACTTGCTTTCTTGCCTTGCCGCCACTTATGTAGGTAACCATATATCAGGTGACTGTCTTGCATTATTATGTGGGTTCTTAATAATCTGCCTAAAGAACAGTTCTATTCAATTGCTCCTGCAAATTTATAAATTCAGCCTTTGAAACAAAGTCACCTCGATGGCATCAAATAGTTCTTTACAACATCCACCTGAACTCACAGCCCAAGCAAGGAGATGATTACTCAGAGAAACAGTAAAGAGGTCCAATGGTAACTCTGGCAGAATGGCAGAGATCAACGGTTCAAGGGGAAGAAACTGTTGACAGGAAAACTATTTGTAATGTGCTCCAGCAATCTCATTTTTGTGAAGGAGTAGCAAGAAAAAAAGACATTGTAAAAAGTAAGTCAAAAGTAGTTACACTTAAAGTTTTTCACAAGCCATATAGGAAACATATAAAAAATGGGTTTCTGGTCAGATGAAACCAAAACTGAAATGTTTGACATATTTGCAAAGTGCAACAATTAACTTAAAAATTATTCATACCCCTAGCGGGTTTACCTTTAAAGAATATTTTTTATTTATTTTACCAACATATTTCTTTTAACTGGAAATATTACCATTTGAAGTAGCACCACCAGAATCCCATTTTAACTCTGACAAGGAATCTGTTAGGTAAGCAAATTACTAAGGTAATCACAAGATGGTCTCCTGACATAAAAAGACTTGGAGCTCACCAGTGGAAAGATTACAGAAAATATTCACAAGATGGATTTGAATACTGTAATACCAATAAAGTTTTTAAGTGATTAATTTTATTTTTTATTTTTTTGTTTGTATTTTGAGATATGCTTCTCTCATTTTCTATTAGGAACAATGATTTGTTTGCTGAACAAAATTCATTGTAAATCTAAATTTATCAGGAGTATGTCATAAAGTTTCAAACAGATTTGACCCATATGCAGAAAGCAATTCAGGAGACAGAGTTTTAACGGTAAGAAGTTTATTTAATAGTGTGTTGAAATGTGCAGGAGACTGGAACCGGGACACCAACTGTAAAATAAACAGAACCATAAGTAAGGGGAAACTCTGGACCTATATTCTCAAATAATATTTCTGCCTTACTGATTTGAGGGAGAAATCCGCCAGAGGGGGGTGGAGAGACCAGGAGGTTGTTTACCCGTGGGACTGGACACAGTGAACACTGGTGTGCCAGGATGATTGATGGTCCAAGAGTTTCTGTAGTTGGTGCAATGGATGGAGGAGGGTGGACAGGGTTCACAGAGGGAGATCCACGGAACGAAGGAATCAGGAAACTGCCAGCTGGTTTGATCCAATGGGGAAACAGGAGGCTTGAGTCTTGGTTCATGGAGCTGGATAGCTTTTTTCTAGAAGACGGTAATCCAGGCAGTGTTCGATGCTCAAGGCAAAGTCAGGTTCAGGTGGCCTGCAAGGCAACAAATCCAAAATTACAAAAGAGCAAAGCAAGGTCAAAGCAAAGACAAAGTTAATGTGGCTTGAGCTGTACCACAAAGGGCAACACTCTGGCAGTGAGATGCTGGCAGCCTCCTCCTTAAATACTCCTCAGCAGATCATCAAGGAGTTAGAGAACATATGTCACCTCTTCTCCGGCTCAAACGCCATCTAGAGGCTAAGAACAGAAATGGCACCAAACAGACAGACATGGCACAGATCCTGACAGAGTACAAGTTATTTTGAACTAAACCACATGTTTGATAGAAAACCAACACTGAACATCAACTGACACACCATCCCCAGGGTGAAACACAGTAATGGTAGTGTGAGGGCATGGTGTGACAATGCTTTGTTCAGGAAACCTGGTCATAATTATGAGAAAATGGATGTAACTACATAGAGGAGAGGGTTAGGGTTACTAACCCCTAACCCTAACCCTAACCCTGGATGAAAATAAACAGCAGACGATTTGAGATTGGGGTGCAAGTTAAACTTCCAGCAGAACAAAATCCCTAATCATACAGGCAGAGCTACAGTGGAATGGTTCAGGTCATATTTATGTGTTAGTCGAAGTCCACACCTACAGGGGTTGGGCAATGAAACTGAAACACTTGTCATTTTAGTGTGGGAGGTTTCATGGCTAAATTGGACCAGCCTGGTAGCCAGTCTTCATTGATTGCATATTGCACCAGTAAGAGCAGAGTGTGAAGGTTCAATTAGCAGGGTAAGAGCACAGTTTTGCTCAAAATATTGAAATGCTCACAAAATTATGGGTGACATACCAGAGTTCAAAAGAGGACAAATTGTTGGTGCACGTCTTGTTGGCGCATCTGTGACCAAGACAGCAAGTCTTTGTGATGTATCAAGAGCCACGGTATCCAGGGTAATGTCAGCATCAGAATCTACTTTATTGCCAAGTTCGTACATACAAGCAAGGAATTTGACTCCGGTACACTTTGTTCTTTGGTTTTGTTTTTGTATGACATAATATACATATTTACAATGTACAATATACACATATATAATAATAAAAAGGTGCATTTGCAACATCTGTATGCTGTTGTTTTGTACTCTATTGAATGTTCAACAGAGAAACAGCCTGGGGGAAGAAACTGTTTCTGTGGCGGCTGGTTTTAGTGAACAGTGCTCTGTGGCGCCGGCCTGAAGGTAAAGCTCTGAACAGTTTATGTGCAGGGTGTGTGGGGTCTGCAGAGATTTTAGCAGCTCTTTTCCTGACCCTAGACCTGTATAAATCCTGGATGGAGGGAAGGTCAGCCCTGAGTATTCTCTCTGCATTCCTGATTATTCATTGCAGTCTGCACCTGTCCTGTTTTGTGGATGAGCCAAACCACAATGATATGGATGAAGACAGGACAGACTGAATGATGGCAGTGTAGAAGATGACCAGCAGCTCCTGTGGAAGGTTGAACTTCTTGAGTTGCCTCAGGAAGTACAGTCTCTGCTGGGCCTTCTTTCGAACAGTGTCTATGTGTGAAGACCATCTCAGGTCCTCAGAGATGGTGGTTCCTAAGAACCTGAAGTGGTCAATGCCCGATACAGTATTGTTGAGGATGGTGAGGGGGGTGTATGGGGGTGGTGCTCTCCGAATGTCCACCACCATTTCCACAGTCTTGAGTGGGTTGAGTTCAAGGTAGTTCTGACTGCACCAGTGTACCAGCTGATCCACCTGCTGTCTGTATGCAGACTCATCACCGTCGTGGATCAGTCCAATTACAGTGGTGTCGTCTGCAAACTTAAGGAGTTTCACGGACGAGTCCGATGAGGTGTAGTCATTTGTGTACAGGGAGAAGAGGAGTGGGGATAGAACACACCCCTGGGGGGATCTGGATCGGGAGAAGATGCTACCCAGTCTCACCTGCTGCTGTCGGTCCGTCAGGAAGCTGTTGATCCACTGACAGGTGGAGTCCGGGACGTTGAGCTGTGTGAGCTGCTAGTGGAGGATGTCTGGTATGATGGTGTTGAAGGCCGAGCTGAAGTCTACAAACAGGATCCTGGCGTACGTCCCTGGGTGGTCGAGGTGTTGCAGGATGAAGTGTAGACCTAAGTTAACAGCATCATCTGCCGACCTGTTTGCTCTGTAAGCAAATTGCAGGGGGTCCAGCAGGGGGCCTGTGATGTCTTTCAGGTTTCAGGTGTTTCAACACCAGCCGCTCAAAGGATTTCATGACCACAGATGTCAGGGCTACAGGCCTGCAGTCATTTAATCCTAGGATAGTGGGTTTCTTGGGCACCAGGATGATGGTGGATTGTTTGAGGCATGAGGGGATCTCACATTTCTCCAGTGACTTGTTGAAGATCCTTGTGAAGATCGGAGCGAGTCGATTTGCACAGGCTTTCAGGCATGATGGGGAGACGTTCATGCGCTGAAAGAGCCTATTTACATCTTCCTCGGAGATCTTTAGTGCAGGCAGAGGATCTGAAGGTAGGGGGTTGGTAGCTTTGTGGTAAGAACTTGTTCCTGAATGGAATGTGGAGAGGATGATTTGAGGTGTGAATGGCTTCTTGTCATGTCTGCAGTAGAAGCCATTCAGACAGTTGGCCAGGAGACGACTCTGTTCAGGATGGGTGTGGGGGCTCCTATAGGCAGTCAGGTTTCTCAGGGTCCATATAGCTAAAGTGTCAGCAGTAGAAAGGCTGTTCTTAAGCTTCTCACTGTAGCTTCTCTTGGCTGCTTTGATCTCTTTTGTAAGTCTGTTCCTGGCCTGCCTGTACCGCGCCCAATCACCACTGCTGTGAGCTTCTTCCTTCTCCCTGCGCAGATTCCTGAGGTGTGGAGTAAACCATGGTTTGTTATTCCCAAAGGTGCAGAAGGTCTTGGTCTGCACACACATGTCCTCACAGAAACTGATGTATGATGTCACCACATCAGTTTGTTGGTTTAAGTCAGTGGATGAGGTTTCAAAAACAGTCCAGTCTGTGCATTCAAAGCAGGCCTGTAGCATCTGCTTTGATTCCTCAGTCCACTTCTTAACAGTGTGAACCTTGGGTTTGGAAGCTCTTAGTTTCTGTCTGTAGGGTGGGATAAGGTGGATAAGAGAATGATCTGAAAAACCCAGAGCAGCCCTGATAACAGCATGATAAGAGTCCTTTATAGTTGTGTAACAATGGTCCAGTGTGCTTTTTGTCACTTGTGGGACACTTAATATGCTGTCTGTATTTGGGGAGTTCATTGGAGAGGTTTGCTCTGTTAAAATCTCCCAGTATTATGATGAAAGAGTCTGTGTATTTTTTCTCCACGTCTGTAATCAGCTCAGCAAGATGTTTTTCCGTGGAAGAAGTGCAGCCATGCGGTGGAAAATATGAGCCAATTATTATAAACGAGTAAAACTCTCAGTGAATTAAACGGTTTACAGTTTATGGAAAATGACTCCAGATCCGGACTACATGTTTTCCCCAGCACATTTACGTCTCTGCACCAACCTTCATTTATATAACCAACCTTCATTTATACAGGATTAACTGTGGACGCAAGAGGAAGCTGTCTGAAAGGGATGTTCGGATGCTAACCCAGATTGTATCCAAAAAACATAAAACCACGGCTGCCCAAATCACGGCAGAATTAAATGTGCACCTCAACTCTCCTGTTTCCACCAGAACTGTCCGTCAGGAGCTCCACAGGGTCAATATACACGGCTGGGCTGCTATAGCCAAACCTTTGGTCACCCATGGCAATGCCAAACGTCGGTTTCAATGGTGCAAGGAGCGCAAATCTTGGGATGTGGACAATGTGAAAAATGTATTCTATGATGAGTCCTCCTTTACTGTTTTCCCCACTATCCTGCAAGAAGAATGGCTTAAAATCCCTCTGACCACTGTGCAGGACTTGTATATGTCATTCCCAAGACGAATTGACGCTGTATTGGCCACAAAAGGGGGCCCTACACCATACTAATAAATTATTGTGGTCTAAAACCAGGTGTTTCAGTTTCATTGTCCAATCCCTATAGATCCAGCTGAGACTCGGTGGCAAGACTTGAAAATTGCTGTTCACAATCTCCTGTAAATCTGAGCTTTAGATATTTTGCAAAGAATAATGTGCAAATTGTTAAGTTATTAGATGTGCAAAGCTGTTAGAGAAACTTGCAACCATAATTATAAGTATTGGCCAAGGCTAAAAACAAATGCACACAACACTATAGGTCCTTCTCAAAATATTAGCATATTGTGATAAAGTTAATTATTTTCCATAATGTCATGATGAAAATGTAACATTCATATATTTTAGATTCATTGCACACTAACTGAAATATTTCAGGTCTTTTATTGTCTTAATACGGATGATTTTGGCATACAGCTCATGAAAACCCAAAATTCCTATCTCACAAAATTAGCATATTTCATCCGACCAATAAAAGAAAAGTGTTTTTAATACAAAAAACGTCAACCTTCAAATAATCATGTACAGTTATGCACTCAATACTTGGTCGGGAATCCTTTTGCAGAAGTGACTGCTTCAATGCGGCGTGGCATGGAGGCAATCAGCCTGTGGCACTGCTGAGGTCTTATGGAGGACCAGGATGCTTCGATAGCAGCCTTTAGCTCATCCAGAGTGTTGGGTCTTGAGTCTCTCAACGTTCTCTTCACAATATCCCACAGATTCTCTAAGGGGTTCAGGTCAGGAGAGTTGGCAGGCCAATTGAGCACAGTGATACCATGGTCAGTAAACCATTTACCAGTGGTTTTGGCACTGTGAGCAGGTGCCAGGTCGTGCTGAAAAATGAAATCTTCATCTCCATAAAGCTTTTCAGCAGATGGAAGCATGAAGTGCTCCAAAATCTCCCGATAGCTAGCTGCATTGACCCTGCCCTTGATAAAACACAGTGGACCAACACCAGCAGCTGACACGGCACCCCAGACCATCACTGACTGTGGATACTTGACACTGGACTTCTGGCATTTTGGCATTTCCTTCTCCCCAGTCTTCCTCCAGACTCTGGCACCTTGATTTCCGAATGACATGCAGAATTTGCTTTCATCCGAAAAAAAGTACGTTGGACCACTGAGCAACAGTTCAGTGCTGCTTCTCTGTAGCCCAGGTCAGGCGCTTCTGCCGCTGTTTCTGGTTCAAAAGTGGCTTGACCTGGGGAATGCAGCACCTGTAGCCCATTTCCTGCACACGCCTGTGCACGGTGGCTCTGGATGTTTCTACTCCAGACTCAGTCCACTGCTTCCGCAGGTCCCCCAAGGTCTGGAATCGGCCCTTCTCCACAATCTTCCTCAGGGTCCAGTCACCTGTTCTCGTTGTGCAGCGTTTTCTGCCACACTTTTTCCTTCCCACAGAATTCCCACAGAGGTGCCTTGATACAGCACTCTGGGAACAGCCTATTCGTTCAGAAAATTCTTTCTGTGTCTTACCCTCTTGCTTGAGGGTGTCAATAGTGGCCTTCTGGACAGCAGTCAGGTCGGCAGTCTTACCCATGATTGGGGTTTTGAGTGATGAACCAGGCTGGGAGTTTTAAAGGCTTCAGGAATCTTTTGCAGGTGTTTAGAGTTAACTCGTTGATTCAGATGATTAGGTTCATAGCTTGTTTAGAGACCCTTTTAATGATATGCTAATTTTGTGAGATAGGAATTTTGGGTTTTCATGAGCTGTATGCCAAAATCATCCGTATTAAGACAATAAAAGACCTGAAATATTTCAGTTAGTGTGCAATGAATCTAAAATATATGAATGTTAAATTTTCATCATGACATTATGGAAAATAATGAACTTTATCACAATATGCTAATATTTTGAGAAGGACCTGTATGTTTTTTTATTTTACAATACTTTGAAATCTATGTTTCATTTTCCTTTGATGTCATAACTATGCACTACTTTGTTTTGTTTTATCACATAAAAACTCTAATTATATCAAAGTTTTTGACTGCATTGTATCATACTATGAAAAAGTTGCAAGCACTGTATTATGCAAGCCCATTTTCCTTGCTTTAGTTTTTTTTTTTTTTTTTATGACTTTTTGCTGATTTAAATAATTTTTTGTTTTTTTATTGCCTTATATCATTTTGATTAACTTATGTTTTTTTTTAATGTGCTGTATCAATAAGGTTTTTTGAGAATAGAATTAGAAAACAGAAGTAGGCAAAGACATACCTACATCTGTTTTTGGGCATTTTTCTATTTTATTTTTCACAGTTACCACAAAGTTTTATACACTTTATTTGATTTCATTTTGTCAGTCAGTCATTTTCTACTGCTTATTCCATAGTGGGTCACAGGGAAACTGGTGCCTATCTCCAGCAGTCTATGGGCGAGAGGCAGGGTACACCCTGGACAGGTCGCCAGTCCATCGCAGAGCAACACACAAACAACCACGCACACACTCACACACCTAAGGGCAATTTAGAGAGACCAATTAACCTAACAGGCATGTCTTTGGACTGTGGGAGGAAGCCGGAGTACCCAGTGAGAACCCACGCATGCACAGGGAGAACATGCAAACTCCATGCAGAAAGACCCCTGGTCGGGAATTGAACCCAGGACCTTCTTGCTGCAAGGCAACAGTGCTACCAACTGCACCACTGTGCAGCCCAATTTCATTTTGTCTTTAATAAAAATTTAAATAAAGGCAAATAACTTTCTGACCTAAACAGATTGTTCATTGTTTCCATAACCTCTTTGTGTCCCAGTTAAATGTTACAGTATAGGCAGATGGCAAGGGACAAAGTTCCATCAAGCAGAAAATTATACAAGGTATTTCACATAGTAGCTACAAACAGATGTTTTGCACTGTTGTCACCAGCAATGACCTCCTCATGCACATTATCATTAGATGCCCGCTCTTCTGACTATGGTTGCCATCTTGAATTAGTGACGGCCGAGTGTGCACAGGGCCTTCCTGTCTCCCTGTCATCTCTATGGAAACTTAGGAAGTGGATCTCGCCCACAGCTTGTGCCCACATTTCACATCTACTCAGCTTCATGCCACACCATTCCTGTAGGCTGCCACAGAGCACTATTCTGCACATGAAGCCAGGCAGACTTAATAAACATGATAAACCTTCACATCCTTCTTTATTTAGAGATTTAAAAGTCCTCTGTTGCTCTGAGTACAACAGCAGAGGGAAGCAATTTTGCTCAATATGACATTTTAAATTGAGGCTTATGTGCAAGAAAGCATTTTTGCAATTTAAATTTCAAAGGATTGCACAGAACATTTCTTAAGCTACTAGCTGGCATGCTGCAAAAGACAAGTAATGGGAAACTGTGTGGCTATTTTTCTCTGCTGTTAGTGCATCCACTGTTAAGCACGGTTGAAACCCATAAGGTAATGGTATGGGTCTAAATTTAGATCCTTCACAAAATATTTTATATTCAATTCAATTCAATTTAAAGATACTTTATTGATCCCCGGGGGGAAATTAGAATTCCAGTACAACCCATCCAAACATACATCATGACACAAGACAATGGGGGGACGGGTCACCGAGGCTTTGCTGCCCACTCACAGGTGCTGCCCTTGCTAGATGAGAAAAGAGGCCACATTAGGTAAGTAGAGGGAAAAAAAAAATCATATTTCACACTTTATCATTAGGAGGATACAGTTTGAGATTGCAAAAAACCTCAGCACAGAGAAGCAACAAGTTGACAAAACAACATCATGCCGGGAACGGTGAAGGTGGTGTGAGGGGTGCATATGTTTATCTTGAGCATGTGTGTGTGTGCAAGTGAGTGTGTGCAAGTAAGTCCATGAAGCACTGTCACAGAGGCCATTGTCCTTGATGGTTCGTTGGAATGTACATCAACCGGCCAAGTTCTGAGCAGGTCCACAGATGTCCTCAGGGAAGGGAGGGAGCAGAGCGTCATGTTTACATAACTTCCAGGAGAAGTTGAACATAGCCAGCCATCAAGGCCATGCAGGGGAGCCAGATTCAGAAAAACAATAATTATGTCATAAAGCATACTTATTGCAATTATTACATGGAAATGTGAATATGTGAATATATAAAAAATCTTACAAACTTGAAACAAGATACTTAATTTAAGGCTTATTTTATGATAATCGTTGACGTGTACTGGTGCAAGCCAATAATGATTTCAAGGTGCATTTTAGAATCCTAAGATAATGATACACAAATAAATTCAATCACAGTATGGAGGTGATTTGTTAGTTTTTATGATTATTTATCTCCATTATTAGTTAAAATACTCAACCAACAATAAAAAGAGGGAGGTGATATAATTCATAGGACTTTGGCAGCATTGCTCTACCTTAACCTGTTAAAAAGCTTCAATCAAAAACATGTCCTTGGTTAAAGTTGTTTTATCACTTATTTACAGTCACAAAAACATCAAATGAAATAAACAATGTACTATTATTTGACAAACAAGCAGGTTATAATTTTGACAGCAGCTATGTGTTGAAAATCAAATGAGCAGAAGAATGATGTACTGATGACACCAGTCTTACAATATGTATATATTTATCATGGCATTTAGCTTAGCTCAATCAGAAAACCTCCTTAGTTCTGTTCCCGTCAATAAATTTTCCCTCCTTCCCTTTGGAGATGACTTTGTTTGACATTTAAAGTCAGTGCAGAACACCAGGTGAAAAAGGCCTAATGGGGGTGTGAGTGGGTGAACTGTGCAAGGATGGGAACTTACTGTGTGCCATGGTGGTTGTGATTATGCAACATCTTGCGAAATAAATGATATAATACCTGCAACATATTTGAAATTGCAACTGGTCTGAATGAAAAAAAATATATTGTAGATGACACAGAAATGACAGGGAAGGACAAATGATATATTTTACTGCTCTAAGAGGGAAAAGATGGTGAAAGAAATAGGAATGTTATCATTATTTAGCTAAATGTTCACTGATAATCTCATCCCATGACACCATACACAGTCGCAGACACAGACAGACACTGCAACCGAAGCCATTTTGTCAATGCTATGACATCTTTGTATGCAGTTTTTCATTATAACACACTGTCGTGTCACCTTTTTCTTGCCAGATCACGTCATCTTATCATCCTGAGCCTCTGTGAGCTACTTCTACAGCCCAACCTTCCAAGCACAGCTAGTTGCCTTGTTAAAAACAAAACGGAATTGAGGCCACAGAAAGACGGGTTTGTCAGAGCAGCTGGGTTTATTCATCATCACAGTATGTAGAGTAGATAGACTTACTGGACTAAAAATAAGAAAATCTATGCAAAGTAGCTAGAAAATACTTTATTTGCTTAAGGTTTAGGGTATGGTTGTGCGGCTATGATGATGATGTTATTTATTCTGTGTTTTATGTCTACTTTTACAAACATTTTATTTGAGATAACTAACTTATCTAATTGTTCTTGGATGGATTTATTAAAAAGATTGGGCATGTGATAACTATTTTATAACTACTTTAGATTTTTTTAAGAAACAAATCCTACTGTCATTTTGTAAAGTGCTTTAGGTTTTTGTCACGTTTGGTTTTGTATATACAAGTCCTTCTTGAATTAGTATGTTCTGCATAGTGATTGTTCAAATTTTTGGTTTATTGTTTGTTCTTTTTATTTGCACAATATAACACACCTAAAATAAATAAAAAAAATCCAGATGTAAGCAAACAAAATGTGTTGGTCAGATAAGAAAACCTCAAGAGGATTTTTTCGAATCTTAGCACAGCTAACTTAAAAATTCAGTTAAATGAATTTAAGGTTAACACCTAAGAGAGAAACAGAAGAAATGAACCATACATCAAAAGGGAAAACAAAGTAAGAACCAATGAACATATAAAGCTAGTTCTAAGGTAATATGATAAAAACAAGAAAAACTAAGAGACAAAACCAAAATACATAAAATTCACATAATTGTTTCATTCAAAATATGTATTCTTAGTCTGTTTTTAAAAATGTTGAAACAGATGGACTGAACTTAAATTTTAAAAGGTATTCCTTAATAGGAACCATCTATAATGAATATGAAATTGACAATTATTATTACAAAATGTACGTAACCTGTTTGTTTCAGTTTATCCATTCTTTTCTATTAGTTTCCACCAGATCTTCAGGCACTCCCTACAGTACTGTACTGTTTAAACTGATACATTTTTATTTTTACATTTACTTAAATAATACATATTTTTTTGCTTCATTTTTGAATTAAAACAATTCCTGAGATGACACACCAAAAACCATTTTTAACTTTTTATTTGATCCACCCCTCCGTCTGTGCTGTCTGTAGTTGTCTTGACACTGTCTGCCACTATCTGCATCTGAGACAGTACATTTCTCAAGGCTTTTATTTCAACTGTTTTCCTTCTCCCCATCTTTTCCTGTGTTGGGCACTTACACATGTGCATACATACATGTACCACACAGGACCATGGTCATTATCTGTAGGGAAGTTGTGAAATAGCAATGAAGCATGATGAGTGGGAGGTGTATGATGTTGGCATGCCACATCTATTCCTCTGGCTTTCCAGATGACTTTGGTCCCAAAGCCAACGTCTCAATACTGGACATCTCTGAGTCATAGGGCAGAGGGTCACAGTGAAATGAGATCTGTTCTTGCTCAGTGTAGTCAGGCAAATAACCCCCCCCCCTCCCTCTCACACACACACACACACACACACACACACACACACACACACACACCAGTCACTACTTTTAAGCAGATAGGAGAAAATGTAATGTAAAGCTCTAAGATGAATGTAGAAAATGTCCTCATGCAAAAGTGTGTGTGCAATACAATAATTTATATGAATTTCATAAAAACAGAACCAAATTGAAACAACTTGATCTAGGCGGGCGAAGGTGGCCTCTGAAGGAGGGCCAAAATCAAAACAAAGAAACCACAGTTCAGGCGGGTGACCCGTTGGTCGTCCACAATGAACACAGAGTTCAGGCGGGTGATCAGGAGGTCATACCTAACAGGCACAGAGTTCAAGCGGGTGACCAGGAGGTCGTCCCAGGACAAGTAATTCAGAGGCCAGGGCAGTCGGCGCCGAGGACCTGGAGGCCAGCAGAGGCGTGTAGACAAGGAACAGGACCAGTCAGCGGTTTGTCCTCGAACCCCTCATCTCTAAATTCAGGAACTAGGATGAGGACTGGTTTCTCTCCAAACTCTTCAGGAACAGGATCAGGTAGCGGTTCGTCCTTGAACCCCTTGTCACTGGATTCAGCGAACAGGAGGAGGACCAGTTTTTCCTTGAACCCCTTGAAGGCCTTGGAACCATGAGTTGGAGTTTGGACCTCCTCCATCCTTCCAGAGTCATTCGGCTGCCCCACACAAGCTGGAGCAGAGGCTGGGGTGTCGAGCTGACCCACAGTGGAGACTGGAGCTAAAGCGTCGAGCCGACCCACAGCGGAGACTGGAGCTGGAGCGTCGGGCTGACCTCCAGAAGCACGGATGAGCTCAGTGAGCTGCGCAGCAGCATGCTCTGGAGACATGGTGTGGGCTGAGCTGCAGCACCGCTCTGGAGACGTGGCATGGGCTGAGCTGACATGGCACAGGCTGAGCTGCAGCACCGCTCTGAAGACATGGCATGGGCTGAGCTGCAACACCGGTCAGGAAACTTGAGGCAGATAAAGGTGGACGGTAAAACTATTTTACTGTTGTTTCATAATTCTCCTCCATCTCTCTGACTTTCTCCTTCAGCTTAGGAGAGGAATGCAGCGGACGGGCCCATCTGAAAACTCGAGCTTACGGGCATACATTGTCATCTGCTCCTCCAGCTCTTCAGGCGTGGCTTCGGTAACATGGGTTGGAGATGGAAGTACATGAAACCCCGCTGCAGCCCTCGTGGGCCCTCATTGTGAGCCGCCATCTGCCACGACCAACAGGGGGTTTGAGAGAGCAGAGCCAAGATAAAAATAAAAGAACACAAAGACTGATTGCATGATGCAGGTGGACCGCATGAAACTCATTGCAGGTTGACAGATGCAGGGAGAACAAAACGTGACAAGGCAAAACAGAAATTCAATAATACAAACTAATCGGGAAGACATAACTTACAGAACATGAACTAGAAAACAATAGGACACTAAAGCACAGCCAAGAAAATAATAAAAGAGAAACAAAATCGAAAACGTAAACTGGAAATAAGAATAACTAAAACCCAAACAAAAACCCCGGAACACCCTCAAATCATTATATCCAGCAGTATTTTCTATAGGAAAGGAAAGTATGACATCAATGGTTGTAAGTCTTTTAGTGGCTTCATCTAGGAGAAAAAGACAGCTGACAGATGAATTCTCAGCCAGTTTAGCATCTGTAGAAGAACATTAAGTTGTTCGCAGCAGCATCTTAGCTGTGGCCCCTGTTGAAGTACCTCTTTAAAGAGGCCTTCTGCGCGTTCGTTTATTCACCATAACCTGGAGGAATTACACACATTAGAATAAATCACACGGAGACAGCTGTATGTAATTAAAATACCTGGACCAGGGAAGCTCTCATGTGATCAGGCCACACACCGAGACAACTTCAGACCTTCTCACTGGGCACATTGCTTTTATTAAAACACACATTAAAAATGGGCAGCCCCCTGTTTACAGTTTTTTCTCACATGTAGTCATGTACACACTTTTTCCGGCTTACCATATTTAGACAGTCATTGTTCCAGCACCTGCACTCGTATCAACTGATATAAGCAGGGAGTAACACTTATCACCAATTTTCACACACTTCTGCAGTTTTCAGTAATTTTTCACTTCACCTCTTCTGTGAGAAATACTTCTGCAGACCACACAATACACAATGTCTTTATACTAACACAAGTTATACATTTTATTTCCCACACTGGTTATGAACATAATAATAATGATGCACACACATAATATATCTCCACAATTTCCCCCTTTTGAAGTCTCCTAAGACTTCACCACTAATTGGAGATACTGCATAAAAGATTTGAACAGCTATTACAACCTGTGGAGCAGAAGGAAATGTTTGTCATCATGCTTTTTGACCCTGCCTCCAATGCCATGCCATGTGCCCAGGGACCATTGCCTGTCCGGCCTTTGTAGTCCCAAGGATGCTTACAACCTTCTAAGTCTTGACAGGGAGTATTGACCCCTCTAACTGGAGGGTGTCTATCCGCGCTTTATTCCATAGTCTGTCCAAATATGCCAATATAATATTCTACCATCCTTCTGCTCCCTAGACAGTAATACATATCAGACGCCCTGTAAATTACTCTTACGGGTTAATCTTCGTCCTCCTCGTTGGCATCCACCGCAAGCAAAGGCATCATATGGGAAGGAGGAGGTGCGGTTTTCCTTTCAATGGTTGTAGTAATAAAGCAAACAATCAAAGATCTTAAAAATGGTACACAGCAACATCCACAGGTAACCATAATAGCTACAAAAACAGCAATGGATATAAACAATGACATAATCAACCTTTTCCGGATTGTCTATTCCTGAGTGCTCATGCATAGTGGCTGAAAGTGTTTTTAACCCTTCTAAAGCTTTTGAGACGGAACCATCAGGGGCGGTATTATTGGGTATGAAAGTACAACACATGTCTCCAAACATAGCACATATGCCCCCTTTTTCAGCTAACACCATGTCCAGGGCCATCCTATTTTGTACTGCCATAAGGGATGGGGGGCCAGTTTGTTCAGCTAGGCCCTCCACAGCATCTCTAGTGAGGTTGGTCATTTGAAGAACATTGTAATGTATGTAATTAATGCGGTCCACATTTTTATTGGGAGTTACTGGAAAAAAGGTTGCAATAATGGGAAGGTTTTTGAAGCCTGCTGAGACTTGGTCCGCCAATTTATACTCATTGGGTACGCCTCGGGGGACTCCAATTGCGTCAATGTAGGTGGGCGAGCCTTCGGTTAGGTCAAATGCATTTGTGCTCCACTTCATGACATGTCTACGCCGTCGCCCAGTGAGAGCCGTGCTTTGTGCATGTTTTGAGGGAAGATACTTAAAGTCTTTACCTAACAGAAGGAGAGGTGCCTGCAACCTAACCATGGCACACATTCCAATAGTATTATTTTGAATCCTAGTTAATAGCCAATGTCCTCCACAATAATAGCAGAGTCCTGATCTTGCCCAGGGACCTATCACTGAGCCTGGCACCGTGATGTTACACCAATCACGAGGAATTTGTCCTACATTTGCCTTTGGTGTTGTGGAAGTGAAGGTAAAGCAAGTGTAGGTGCCATTTCTTCGTTGAGGGGTGAAAGGGCCTGCTCTGGTGTTATTGGCAATGGGTGGGAACAGACTGGCCAAAGTGGTACAGTTTGTGGGAGTAGCCACTCTAGTCAGCTGTAGCATACAGCTATAACCCCACTTGTCCTCTGGATACAGAGGAGCAGGATCAGTAGTTAAATGTGGTCTTGCAGCCACGCAGGCCACACAATCTGATGTACTTTGTTCTTTGGCAGTCTGAGCTATCCATTGGAGCCAGAGGTTATCTTCAGTATATCCCGTGGCCATCTGGATAATTTCTATGGGTTTTAAGGTGTTGTAGTCTATCTTTATCCTCCCATTGTCTGATTCTGCCTGATTGGAGTGATTTCCAAAATTTATCTTGATGATGCCTTCCGGATTCTGTGTGTTCCATCTTCGTCGAAGACCAAACATGAAATGGGTGTTGTGTGTACCTAGGGGGTTGTGTATCAAGGCTTTAAGGGTTAAAAGAAATGGCTGTTGCCCGTTTGATGCGGTATTCGGTAAACTACCGCGTATCAGGGATATGTTTAGCGCTTCAAGTTTAGGTGTCGGGTCAGGGTTAAAATATTGGTATTCCATGGTCTGCTGTAATATATAGTATTTCTCCACCCCCTACCACACAAAGGGGTGGGTGTGTCTGCACTTGTGGACTCACAGTGTGTGGAGAGTTCAACATTAGCGCATAGGTAATAGTGGAGCCTCGTCAACCATGTGCTGCCTGAGATTTGGTAAGAGCTACAATTGATAACGTCGCAGAGATCAAATTAGAAAGTCGTGGTCGCACCGAGAGTGCCATCCTGGTTTTTCAAAAAATTCCTCTTCCATGTTGTTTAAAATCCTGTGAAATAAATGTTCAATTAACGGTTCACAATATGCATATAAAATCCGCTTATCACTGTATTGTCCTTTGTTAACAACACAGTGCTTTTATTCAATCCGCAATGGTGGGCCTGGCTGCCACACACACACACACAGTCAGTCAGTCAGTCAGCGTTCCTCACAGTCAATCCCGTTTAATATCAGCAAAAACACTTAACATTCACATTTCTTCTATAATCCGCACCACAGATAGTTACATCTAGTACTTTGTGTTTTATTTTACCCCAAATAATCATCCAGCGTCAGTCGTACATACATTTTCCAGCTTGTACTGTTTCAATTCAACACAACAGTCTGTGACAGACACTCGCACACAGGAAATATGCACAAATATGCAGAAACAATCCACTACAAGCCACTTCACCCTATATTCAATAAATGCATTTCATTTTCCCTCAAATAATCAAAAATCCAACCGCATTTTTAAGTCAGAATGTGTGTTCAAAGATTTAAATTCGACTGCACTCCCGGTCGCTTGTGTAATTCCTCCGTGTGACCACTAGATGGGACTCTAACCCTTCATAAATTTCTGAGTGAATCAGTCACCTGTTTTTTAACTTCTAATTCTTTGTGTTTTGCCAAGACACAGGACTCCAACCAAGCTTATCTTTATTAATTCGTCAATTAATAAGTGAGGACGCCACGCCCAGCAATTAGGACTTTAACCTTGAATGCCTTTAACCTTTTATCAGCTTTAAATAAACTTTAAAGCTGGCTTATTTTGCCGACCCTTTCAGCAAATCTCATCTGACTCCATTTTAACACGTCCAGTTAACGCACACTCTTTTACAGTTTTGCAGAGTAAAATGACATTCAGAATCAACTGACACCTGGTTAATTTAGTCTATACATGAATTCAATCGGCAGAAGTTAATACAATAGGCTCTGCCTACCTAGTTTTTAATTATGGGCGCCCGGCGTCAGAAGATTCCGTCTGTCACATTCTCTTGTTGTCCACGTCGGGGGTCACCAAATTGTTGAAGTACCTCTTTAAAGAGGCCTTCAAGCTCGAAAGGCTTGGAAAAATCTGGAGCAACAAGAACAGGAGCACTTGACAGAAGACCTTTAGCACATTCAAAAGCATGTTAACAATCAGAACTCCAAATGAATGGGAGCTTTGGGCTGCACAGGTTAGTCAGTGGTGTTATTACTTCAGAAAAGTTCTCACAAAAACACCAGTAATAACCAACCATACCCAAGAATTGGCGTAGCTCATGGCGCGTCGTTGGCACAGGAAAGGCAAGGAGGGCATTTACCTTTGCACTGATTGGACGAACTTGGCCTTGTCCAACTTCCTTTCCAAGGTAGGTCATTGTGACTTTGCCAAACTCACATTTAGCCAAGTTGAGAGTCAACGAAGCATCTGCTAGACGCTTAAACACAGTGGCTAAAATGGAGACATTTTCAAACCAGTTGGAAGAAAAGGCAACCACATCATCAAGATAAACCTTACAATTTTCCACATCAGATAATACAGTTGACATCAACCTCTGGAAGGTTGCATGGGGCATTCCTCATCCAAACCCTATTACTGCATATTGTAGAAAGTGATCAGGGGTAACAAAAGCTGAAACTTCCGATGCTTTATCGGTCAAAAGAACTTGCCAATAACCTTTAAGAAGGTCCATTTTACTCACATAAGCCGCAGCTCCAATGCTGTCAACACAGTCTTCAATACGGGGCAGTGGGAAGGAATCAGGCACTGTAAACGCGTTGACTTAATGGAAATCTGTACAAAAGCGAGACGTTCCATCAGATTTTGGTATAACCAAGCATGGAGAACTCCATGGACTATGGCTTGGTATAGGCAATCCGTGCTCCAGAAGATAGTTCACTTCCTTTTAGGTCATATTCACACGATAAGCATGTTGCTTAACAGGTGCTGCTTTCCCAACGTTGATATCACGCTCCATCACTATAGTACGTGACGGTATATCACCACAGAGTTGTGAATAAGCCTTTATAAGGACTTCAATGTCTAATCTCTGTTCACAGGTCAAATGAGAGAGATGTGTGGACAACTTAGATAGTACCTCAGAATTAAGCATTCTGACACTGGTAGCTGGCATCACAGAGTTTAAGCCCATCTTCATCTGCACCCACTTTTAGTCCTGAAGAACACAAGAGAGCTTCTGGAGATGGCATTTGTTGCAATGGTGATTCAGCAGGCTCATCTACAGGGCCATAAAGAGAATCAGGTCGAGAATGAACAGATTTGGTAGAAGGTTGGTAGAAGAACCAAAACCTTGTCACCTGGATTGAAAGATCGAGGAATGGCTTTCTTATCATACCAACTTTTCATCTTCTCCCGAGCAGAGGAGGGGGCTTCTGCTGACCGGGCCTTATGGAGGTGCTCTCTGAACTGTGACACATAATCCAAAACATTAATTTGAACTGAATCTGTTGACATGAACTGTTCTTGAAGCAGCTTTAAAGGTCCCCGAACAGAATGACCAAACACCAGTTCAGTTGGGCTGAACCCAAGTGATTCTTGCTGAGCTTCACATATGGCAAACACCATCAGGGGTACTCCTTTATTCCAATCCTTTCCAGAATCCAAGCAGTATTTCTGCAACATCGCCTTAAATGTCTGGTGTCAGCGTTCTAATGCTCCTTGTGAATCGGGATTGTAAGCACTTAACATAACATGTTTAATCAACAGAGTCTGCGTGACCTGCTTGAAAAGGTTAGATAGAAAGTTGGTTCCTTGATCGGTCTGAACTTCTTTTGGTAAACCAAAAGTAGTGAAAAATGTTGTCAATGCTTTGATCACCAGAGGTGCAGTTATTCTTCTAAGTGGAATTTTTTCTGGGAAAAGTGCTGGAAATGAAAGGTTTGACTTGAGAGACATGAAACACAGGATGGATATGTAGGCTGGAAGGCAGGCACAGACGAAGAACAGAGGGACTGATGACTGAGTCGATAGTGTAGGGACCAATGAAGTGAGGAGACAGTTTCGTGGACATAGCCTTCAATGGGATGTCCCGGGAGGACAACCAAACCTTTTGGCCAGGCCGGTACGCTGGAGCAGGCCGCAGCCTATGGTCAGCGTACTTCTTGTTTTGGTCCGCTGTACGAAGGAGAGCTCTGGTAGCATTTCCCCAGATCCGTTTACAATGGCGTATGTGGTGCCGAACGGATGCTACGGCTATGTCCTTTTCATCTGCGGGGAATAGGGGAGGTTGTTAACCAATAGAAACCTCAAAGGGAGAGAGGCCAGTTGCAGATGAGATTTGAGAGTTGACTGCATATTCGACCCAGGGGAGATAGATACACCAATCAAGAGGTTCAGATGCGGTCATGCATCGGAGGATGGACTCCATCTGTTGGTTCATGCGTTCTGTCTGTCCATTAGATTGGGGTTGGTACCCAGACGTCAGGGAAGCCTTGGCTCCAAGAACCAAACAAAACTGTTTCCAAACACGAGAGATAAATCGGGGGCCTCGATCTGACAAAATGCCCTGAGGTATACCATGAAGGCGAAAAACATGCTGAACCAACAGCTGGGCAGTTTGGAAAGCAGATTGAAGTTTTTTCTGTGGTACAAGGTGGCAGGACTTAGAAAAACGGTCAACAATTGTAAGGATGACCATATTACCCTAAGAAATAGGAAAACCAGTTACAAAATCAAATGCTATGTGAGACCAAGGGCGTTTGGGCGTACTGAGAGGCTGGAGTAACCCATAGGGAGGCTGATTGCCTGGTTTTTGTCTGGCACACACTGAACAGGCCTGCACATACTCTTTAACATCCTTGTGAAGGGATGGCCACCAAAATCGCCTGGAAATGAGTGAGATGGTTCTGCTAACCCCTGGGTGACCTGAGAATTTAGCAGTATGAATCCAACGGATAAGCCTAAACCTAACAGACGTAGGAACATACTTCCTGTTGGGAGGACCTGTACCTGGGTCCGGCACATTACGTTGGGCATTGTTTATATGGTCCTCCACCTCCCAAACTAAAGCTTCAAATGTCCAATGGGACGGCATAATGGGTTCTGCCTCTTCCACGGTAGAGTCAGGTGAATGAAGCTGGGAAAGAGCATCCGGTTTATGGTTCTTGAAGCAAGGTCTGTAAGAAATTGAGAGATCAAAACGAGAGAAAAACAGTGACCATTGTGATTGGCGTGGGTTCATTCTTTTGGCTGATTGCAAGTAGGCCAGATTTCTGTGATCGGTCCACACTAAAATGGGGTGTTTTGCACCCTCCAGCCAATGTCTCCACTCTTCGAGAGCTAACTTAATGGCGAGCAGTTCTCTATCTCCCACGTCGTAATTCCGCTCGGTGTTTGTTAGTCGACGGGAAAAGAAGGCACATGGGTGGAGCTTTCTATCTGTGGGAGACTGCTGAGAAAGTACTGCACCAATACCTGTATCAGAGGCATCAACCTCCAAAATAAACTGTCTGGAAGAATCAGGATGAACCAGTATGGGAGTCTGAGAAAACCTCTCTTTTAATGTCCGAAATGCCTTGTCAGCCTCTGATGTCCAGGTGAACACAATGTTAGTGGAGGTTAAGGCGGTGAGTGGTGCGGCTATCAAACTGAAGTTCTTAATGAATCACCGATAAAAGTTTGCAAATCCAAGGAACCCCTGAAGCTGCTTGCGGGAGTCCGGAACAGGCCACTCCAGTACTGCCTTGATCTTCTCAGGGTCCGAGTGAACCTGTCCACCCTCCAGGATGTATCCCAAGAATGTGATAGATGTTTTATGGAACTCACATTTCTTGGCTTTTACAAACAGTCTATTCTCCAACAGTCTTTGAAGAACTAGATGGATGTGACGGGTGTGCTCTTTAATGTCCTTGGAGTAGATCAAGAAATCATCAAGGTAGACAAAAACATTCAAAAAATCCCTAACATCGTTGATTAATGACTGAAAGACTGCTGGTGCGTTACTTAGTCCAAAGGTCATGACAAGGTATTCAAAATTGCCTAACGCGGTCTTCCACTCATCCCCCTGGCGGATCCTAACTAGATGGTAGGCGTTACGGAGATCTAACTTGGAAAAGATAGTGGAACCGTGAACAGGTTCAAAGGCCAAGGAAAGGAGAGGGAGATGGTATTTGTTTTTTACTGTAATTTGGTTTAACCCCCTATAGTCGATACAAGGGCGGAGTGAACCATCTTTCTTTTCCACAAAGAAAAACCCAGCTCCGAGTTGAGATGAAGAGGGGCGAATTAACCCATTCACCAGAGACTCATTAATATAGTCCTCCATAACCTTTCTTTCAGGTCCAGAGATGTGATAGAGCCTACTGGAAGGCAGGGGGGGCACCGGGAAGCAAATCTATTGCACAGTCATAGGGTATATGAGGTTGCAATGACAAGGCCTTGGATTTACTAAAAACTAACCTGAGATCGTGGTACTCTGGAGGAATGTTATAGAGAGATCAGAAATCTAATTTTCTGCGGGACCTGACTCAGAGGGGAGTGATGCTACTGCTGACTGTAGACAAGAAGAAAGACAGTTAGTGGACCAGGATTCTACTCGGCTTTCTGCCCAGTTAATGTGAGGGTTATGTTTTTTGAGCCAAGGAAAGCCTAAAACAATAAAATTTAATGAGACGGGAAACACAAAAAAAGATATCTCCCCCTATGTTTCCCGGAAAGAATTAGCGTCAAAGGTTTGGTTCTATGAGTGATTCGTGGTCATTTCTGTCCATCTAATGATGAAACTAACTGAGGTGTTGGGAATGACTCAGTCTCAATCTGAGCGTCATTAACCAATCTCTGATCAATAAGGTTCTGGTCGCAACCCGAGTCAATAAGAGCAGAAAGATTCTGAAAAGGATGGTGTGAAATTAAAGTGGCTGGAAAACTAAGTCTGGGGGTAAGAGATCGGACCGTCAGTCTCCCCTCACTTACTGACGGACCTGGCTTTTTGGCAACGAGGGACGAATTGGGCAGTTGGCAAGGAGATGTTCTGGTGAGCCACAGTAAAAACACTGGTTAGATTGTCGGCATCTCAGTTCTTCCTCTGGGGAAAGACGAGTACACCCAATCTGCATGGGATCTATTCCTAAACTTTGTGAAACTGAGGTGGGGCGAATAGTTTCAGTGGTTTGGCTAGAGAGATGGGACCTAACTGTGCTCTGTTCTAACCGGGATTTATTTCTCTCTCTGATTCGGTTATCTAGTCTGATGGCTAACTTGATTAACCCATTCAAGGTATTCTCGTCGACCAATGCTAACTCATCCTTTAACGGATCATTTAAGGACAACACAAAGGTAATGTGGCTAAAGCTGTACCACTAAAGGCAACACTCTGGCAGTGAGTTGTTGGCAGCCTCCTCCTTAAATATTCCTCAGCAGGTAATCAGGGAAATAGAAAACACCTGTCTCCTCTCCTCCAGGTTCCATGCCATCTAGAGGTTAAACACAGTAAACAGCACCAAACAAACAGACATGGCACAGATCCTGACACCAGCTTTTTCAGCCTTCAAACTTTTTCTGTCTCCGATTCCAACTCCAACCTACGAAGTTCAAACTCCAATTGACGAGCTTGGGCTTTATCCTGAGCCTCTATTTGTATTCTTAATTAATGCTTCTTGTTTTGAATGAGAATAAGGAGTTGAGGCAGCAACGGAAGGTAAAGCATCAGTACTCAAGTTTACACTCCTTAGCTGATCCACAGCAGCAGACCTTTGTCCTTTCTCTGACACAGCAGGCAGCAATCTTTCATTAGAAGTCATGTAAAGAGGAACATGCAAAAAAGGTGAGTCAGCAACAGAATCAGAATCAGAATCAGCTTTATTGCCAAGTTCGTACATACAAACAAGGAATTTGCCTCCGGTACACTTTGCTCTTTTGTTCTGTTTTTGCAATACAGAATATACAAATTTACAATTTACAATGTACAATATACAATGTACAGTGCAATATTCTGCATTACAGAATATACAAATTTACAATTTACAATGTACACTATACACATATCTAATAAAAAAGGTGCATTTGCAACATCTGTATGCTGTTGTTCTGCACTGTATTGAATGTTCATCAGAGAAACAGCCTGGGGGAAGAAACTGTCTCTGTGGTGGCTGGTTTTAGTAAACAGTGCTCTGTAGCGGCGGCCTGAAGGTAAAGCTCTGAACAGTTTATGTGCAGGGTGTGTGGGGTCGGCAGAGATTTTGGCAGCTCTTTTCTTGACCCTAGACCTGTATAAGTCCTGGATGGAGGGAAGGTCAGCCCTGAGTATTCTCTCTGCAGACCTGATTATTCATTGCAGTCTGGACCTGTCCTGTTTTGTGGATGAGCCAAACCACACTGAGATGGAATCAGGACAGACTGAATGATGGCAGTGTAGAAGATGACCAACAGCTCCTGTGGAAGGTTGAACTTCTTGAGTTGCCTCAGGAAGTACAGTCTCTGCTGTGCCTTCTTTCGAACAGTGTCTATGTGTGAAGACCATCTCAGGTCCTCAAAGATGGTGGTTCCTAAGAACCTGAAGTGGTCCACGGCCGATACAGTGTTGTTGAGGATGGTGAGGGGGGTGTATGGGGGTGGTGTTCTCCGAAAGTCCACCACCATTTCCACAGTCTTGAGTGGGTTCAGTTCAAGGTAGTTCTGACCGCACCAGTGTACCAGCTGATCCACCTGCTGTCTGTATGCAGACTCATCACCATCCTGGATCAGTCCAATGACAGTGGTGTCATCTGCAAACTTAAGGAGTTTCACGGAAAAACACGCAAAATACAAAAACAAAGAGAGAGCGAAGCTCCGAGGCTGCCATCGTCGGACTGCACCATCCTGCGCAGTCCTTCATCCACAAGATGGTTTGAAACAACAGATTTCAACAGTTCTTTCATCATTTGTTTTGTTACATTCAACTTAAAGTGTACTGCTATAGAAAATAGATCTTGTTTTCTGAACACATTTAACTCCTCCTAAGAAGGATTGTCCAAAACATGCACTTAAGTTAAAAAAAATTGGTTTCCATACTAACACCCTCTGCCGCATACTCCCTAAAAAAAGAAGGGTTTTGTTGGGGAGGTTAGATTCACTTCCCTTTTAACAGGAAGAAACCTCCAGCAGAACCAGGCTCAGTGTGAGTGGCCATCTGCCACGACCGACTGGGGGTTTGAGAGAACAGAGAAGAGATACAAAAAGAACACAGAAGCACTGATCCAGGAGTCTTTCTATGGGATGGAAAAGTAAATGTTAATGGATGTAGCTCCTTTAGTCATTTCATCTAGGAAGAAAGAAAAGATAAACTCTGAGCCAGTTTTCAAGGTTAAAGTATGAAAGAGTGCACATACAGTTAGTCACAGTAAAAGCTCAGTCAGTAGGAGAGAGACAGTGTTAAACACTGAAAGACAGGGCCAAGTGTATCATCATAAGAAGGTGAGCATTAAGTTGTTGCCAGCAGAAGCTTGGACGATCCCCCCCTCCATGAAGGTGTCACAGGTAGACACAGTCAGGCCAGGTGTAGCTTCTAGGAAGAGAAAAGAGAGAGAACATAAAGTTAAAAGTTGAAATAACAGCAAATATTGCTAAATTAGAGAGTAGTGTGAGAATGTAGCGAAGAGAGTGAAAGTGGTCGTTATGTCCTCTAGCAGCCTAAGCCTATAGCAGCACAACTACAGAGAGAGCTAGGAAAACCTAAGCCACTCCAACTATAAGCTTTATCAAAAAGGAAAGATTTAAGCCTAGCCTTAAAAGTAGACTGCCTCATGGACCAAAACACAACTCAGACTAAAAAGAAAAAGAAAATAATTAAATGTGGCTTACTGAACATAAGATCTCTCTCTTCGAAGACTTTGCTAGTTAGTGACCTGATTTGTGACAATCAGATTGATTTATTTTGCCTCACTGAAATGTGGCTGCAGCAAGAGGATTATGTTACTGTGAATGAGTCAACTCCTACTAATTATTTAAATTTTCACATTCCTCGAAATACCGGGCGAGGTGGAGGAGTAGCAACCATCTTTCAGTCTGATTTATTGACTAGTCCCAGACCAATCAATATCTACAACTCTTTTGAATATTTAATCCTTAGTTTTCCTCATCCAAATTTCAAAGCACTAAAACCACTTCTGTTTTGTATTGTCCACCAGGCCCTTACTCTCAATTTTTAGATCAGTTTTCAAACCTTTTATCTGATTAAGTGTTAAATACAGATAAGGTTATTATAGTGGGGGATTTTAACATTCATGTTGACACTGAAAGTGCTAGCGTAAATATAGCCTTTAATGCTGTCTTAGACTCAATTGGCTTTGCTCAAAATATTAACAAACCTACCCACCTTTGTGTTCATTCTCTGGACCTTGTGCTGACATGTGGCATTGAGTGTAAAGAAATAACAATATTTTCTCATAACCCTGTCCTGTCTGACCATTTTTTAATAACCTTTGAGTTTAATTTAACTGAGTACTCCACACCTGAAAGAAAATGTCATTATAGTAGATCATTATCAGACAATGCTGTAACAACCTTTAAATAATCTGTTCCACTTTTAATTTCCTCATTATCACAGAAAAGCACAATGGAGGGCAATAATTTTGTTTCTTCCCCTTCACAAATTGATTCTCTTGTTCATAGTGTTACTTCAACATTTCGTGATGAATTAGACAATGCAGCCCCCTTGAAAAAAGAAGGTAATTATTCATAGCTCCCTGGTTAAATTCAGGGCTGCGTACTTTAAAGCACAATGTTAGAAAACTGGAGAGAAAATGGTGCTCTACACACCTATAGGATTCCTACTTAAAATGTAAATATAGCCTACTGTTGTATAAAAAGACACTTTGCCAAGCCAGAACAGTGTTATTTCTCATCATTAATAGAAGAGAAAAAGAATAATCCTAGGTTTCTCTTTAGTACAGTTGCTAAACTTACACAGAGTCATAGCTCTGTTGAGCCATCCATTCCCTTAAGGTCTTAGCAGTCATGAATTTATGGGATTCTTCTTAAATAAAATTGATTCTATTAAAAATAAAATCTTTGACATACTCCCGAAGATGATTACTTCATCAGCAAGTGAGACATCATTGAAAGTAACTGTAGAACCTGATCTGTGTTTTGGACAGGCTTTTGTTGGACCACATGTTGTGCTGACTATTGGACCATTTGCACGTTGCTGGACACTACCAGGCCTTATATGTACCAAAAAACCATGGAGTTTTCAAGAAGACGCAAATTTTCCTCCTTGTTTTTGTACCAATCCACTATTGACGGTCCGTCATTATTTTTCTACCTTTCTGCCACGGAGGCCACCAAGGAAGAAAACGGACTGCTTTGCTGAGTATCCGCGGACGCATTGAACTCTTCACCCCCCTTTTCTCTCTCACTCGCTGCCCCAGAAGGAAGACTTCAACAAGTAAAATCCACCCTTTTATTTTCATTTCTTTATTAGGAATAGATTGGACAGGGTAGAGTAGGGTTTTAGTGCGATGTAGAATCGCCACTTATAGTCTAATGTGTTCTGAATTGTATGTGCATGCAACCTTTTATTGAAACTTTGATGTGCTGTGTTGGATATCTGGAAGCCACTGTGCTACCCAGCTGTGTGTGTTTTGCTGTATAGTTGTAACACCTGAGAGCAAGCTCAGGGCACATTTATAATAACCTTATGGTGAAAATCAACCTTGTGGTGAAAATCAACCATTTATTTGTCTTCAACTTCGGGTTTTATTAGTTGCTGCCAAACGTTTTACAACCCTTTGTGGTCTCGAACATCCCCAGCGGTGGTGGATGTTTTATAGCTCACTCAATACCATATTCCTTTGTCATATTATCACCTTTGCCATAACGGCTGGTTTGATTCCATACACAGCCACTGCTGTTTTGTTTTATTTTGTTTAGTTAGATATTTTTTTTAACCTTCTGTGTAGAATTTTGCATGTTTGATTAGGTGAAGATTATTGAATCGGAATAGCGAAGTGGATCAGGCTGTTGATTTAATAAATATTCATGTAGATAAAGAGAAGTCGTTTGTGTTTATTTTGTGCAAGAGTGATTTGTCAGTCAAAATAAGGTTAAAGTTCCCGACGTTTCGGCAGAAACGGTTGATTAAAAAGTGACATCTAGTAATAGTTATTAATTATTACTGAGTATTTAAGAGTTGTAATTATCACAGACACCCTGTCTACATTTAAGGCTAGGCTTAAAACTTTCCTTTTTGATAAAGCTTATAGTTACAGTGGCTTAGGTTATCCTGAGCTATCTTCCTTATTTTTTTACCTCCATCTTCTTCCCTCCCTGTTCGATGGAGTAAGGGGGAGTCAGGTTTACCCTAAACCGGCTCAGTTATAGTTGAGGTGCAAACACACCCTCCATTTCTGCTACCTGTATGACCCCCTCTCATTGCAATGGTTATGGTCAATCTGACAGAGAGAGATATCCCAATCGTTGTGGTTTTTAGTATAACAATGGCCATCACAGGGCTCTAGATGGACAAACTGTCTACTTTTAAGGCTAGGCTTAAAATTTTCCTTTTTGATAAAGCTTATAGTTAGAGTGGCTTAGGTTATCCTGAGCTATCTCTGTAGTTATGCTGCTATAGGCTTAGGCTGCTGGAGGACATAATGACCACTTTCACCCTCTTCGCTACATTCTCACACTACTCTCTAATTCTGCATTATTTGCTGTTCTTTCAGTTTTTAACTTTATGTTCTCCCTCTTTTCTCTTCCTAGAAGCTAAAACTGGCCTGACTCTGTGTCTACCTGTGACACCTTTCTGGAGAGGGGCATCGTCCAAGCTTCTGCTGGCAACAACTTAATTCTCACCCTCTACAGATGATACACATGGCCCTGTCTCTCAGTGTTTAACCCTTTCTCTCTCCTAGACATGGCAATTGACTGAGCTTTTACTGTGACTAATTCTATGTGCTCTCTTTCAGACTCTAACCTTGAAAACTGGCTCTGAGTTTATCTGTTCATTCTTTCTAGGTTAAATGACTAAAGGAGCTACATCCATTAACATTTACTTTTCCTTTCCATAGAAAGGACTCCTGGATCAGTGCTTCTTTGTTCTCTTTGTGTCTCTGCTCTGTTCTGTCAAACCCTCAGTCGGTCGTGGCAGATGGCCGCTCACACTGAGCTGGAGGTTTCTTCCTGTTAAAAGGGAGTTTTTCCTCTCCACTGTCGCTACATGCATGCTCAGTATGAGGGATTGCTGCAAAGTCAACGCCAGGGACTGTCCACTGTCCACTACATGCTCATCCAGGAGGAGTGACTGCTACAAGCCTCTGCCTCGATGCAATCTTCTGGGTTTCCTTAGACAGAAAAACTTTTTATCCAATTTGAATAAATAACTGAATCTGACTGCACTGCTCAATGGTTAGGATTAATTGCTATGTATGTACCTGACTTTTGTGAAGTGCCTTGAGACAACATGTGTTGTGAATTGGCACTATACTTACACACAGAAGCAACAATAACTTTGGTGACCTCCGATTGACGTAACTGGGTGTCATTACTGCCAGTGTGAATAACAATCTTACTGTATTTATGCTTATCCTTAGCCAGTAGTTTCAGACAGGATTTGATGTCGCCCATTCTGGCCTCTTGCAGACATTTGACTATGGTCACTGGTGTCTCTAGTGCCATGTTTCTGACTATGGAGCTGCCAATTACCAGAGTTTGTTTCTCAGCGGGTATGTCGCTTAGCAGGGAAAATCTGTTAGAAACGCAGATGCGTTGGTGGTGACCTGTGGGCTTGGATCTAGGACTATGCTTTCTACGTATCGTCAACCAGCCGACCTGAGACCCTGACATGCGTGTGCTCTGCTGAAGGACTGCTACGGGGAGCTAACCTCGGTGGCTCCGCGCTGGCTAAGGGGCCTCGGCTATCTGCTGGTTTTTCAACAGCGTGGAGCCGGGCCTCCAATTCCGACACCCTCGCCTCCAAAGCTACAAAAATGCTACATTTATTACATGTACAATTATCACTAAAGGAGGCAGAGGAGTAACTGAACATCTGACACAGAGAGCAGGAGAGAGGAGGAGATTCACAGAGAGAAACAGCAGAATGGGTAGTTTTGGTGGAGTTAAAGCTAACGCTTAGCTAGCAACCCCTTACCACTACTAGAAAAACCGTGTAAGACACGGAGAATCCCCAAACGTTAAACGCAGCAACAGAAAGTATGTGTTTTAACTTGCTCATATATTAGAACAAGTAAGAGATATCACAGTAGAGAGAAATCAGATCAATGAGAGAGCCTTCACACACCAACAATCCACCGAGTGCAACAGTGAAAACAGGAAGTGACGAAAACATCTGACCCAATTATACAGAAAGGCAATCAAGCCTACACAGACAAACAGGGTGTATAGCAGACAAATGGCCAAAAGGCACTGAAATGCTGCTTCACAGCCATTAAATAGCATTCAGATGATTGTTGATTTGATAGAGGCCGAGGAAGCAACAACCAATCTTGGAGGAGGTGGAGCCTACAACAGAGCAAGACATTACTTCAAATGCATGAAAACAAAAACATCCACATTGGGGGATGTAACACTATCTATCCATTTTTTGGTCAGGTCAAGGGGGTAGAATTTCTCATCACACAACAGGCAAGGTATGTTGTACAACTTGGAAATTACTTTTTAAATTATCTAAACCACAACAAAAATACTTTGATCTTTTCAGTCCACATGAAATGGGGATGTTGTAGGGAAAAGGAATTATATTTTTAGGGGGGTTGTATTATTTTAGAAGATTCCCATCTGAGACAGTAATTTCAAGCAACAGAACACAAAAGAATGCCATTTTGTGTTTGTAAGTGTGCTTTGGTTGTTTGAAGGTTTGCCATTATTCTTCTCTCTGTAAGTTGCTATTGTGACAAATGATTGTGATTTTCAAGGTGTTCATTGTATGAAATTCAACCAGTGATTGATTCCCACTTGTCAAAAGGGAATGACAGTTGGAAGATTATTGGTTTGTTTGCTACTTCCCTTCCTTCTCCTCAGGTAATTTTCATGTTGGAAATTGAGTTATTGATTCAGGTCCCACTGTGTTTGTCCTCACCTCAGTTTATCATCTTTGGATAAAACAGGACCAGGAACTTCTGTGAGTGTGACATTGCATGGGGGAGTATGATCAATGGCCTAAACATGTCATGCAGTTTTTAAAAAAATGTTTATTAGACATTTGATGTTACTTTCAGGCTTCTCTATCAATTTATTCTATCTAAAAATACATTTTTGTAAAACTTAAAAATATTTTCACTCATGTTTTATCATCGTGTACAAATACTGAATTGTAGGCAGGAGTTTGTCACTTCTGGGTATTCATTTGGAGTTTCAAAAAGTAAAGACCAGGAACAAAGATCTTTATGAAATTGATGCACTGCTGTAACTATAATCAGATCCAATATTTGATCAATATTTGGTCAATATTTGATAATTTTTAAATTGGAAAGACTTTAATCCTAAATTACTGCATGTCTTATTTTTACTGATTTTTATGTTGAAATATAAGCTAATGGCCAAAAAGTTGTTGCACACTTTTATAATAAATGATGCATAGTATTCACAAAGTAAACAGTTGAAACCAGATATTCACATTCTCTTTAAGATACATAGCCTTTTCTTCTCCCTTTGTAACATTAAATCAGGCTAATCAGGCTAATTGCTAAAAATTGAATAATGACAGATAAGTATAACTTTTATCAAAGTCAGAAATTTATATACAGGACAGACCAAAAGTTTGGACACACCTTCTCATTCAAAGAGTTTTCTTTATTTTCATGAGTATGAATATTGTATCTTCACACTGAAGGCATCAAAACTATGAATTGTACATGTAGAATCCATCCGTTCACCTCTTCTGCGCTGCACAAAGACATGGTGGTTGGAACCAAAGATCTCAGACTTGGACTCATCAGACCAAAGCACAGATTTCCACTGGTCTAATGTCCATTCCTTGTGTTCTTTAGCACAAACAAGTCTCTTCTGCTTGTTGCCTGTCCTCAGCAGTGGTTTCCTAGCAGCTATTTTACCATCAAGGCCTGATTCACACAGTCTCCTCTTAACAGTTGTTCTAGAGATGTGTCTGCTGCTAGACCTCTGTGTGGCATTGACCTGTTCTTTAATCTGAGCTGCTGTTAACCTGCGATTTCTGAGGCTGGTGACTCAGATGAACTTATCGTCCGCAGCAGAGGGGACTCTTGGTCTTCCTTTCCTGGGGCAGTCCTCATGTGAGCCAGTTTCTTTGTAGCGCTTGATGGTTTTTGTGACTGCACTTGGGGTCACTTTCAAAGTTTTCCCAATTGTTCGGACTGACTGACCTTCATTTCTTAAAGTAATGATGGCCACTCGTTTTACTTTACTTGCCATAATACAAATTCTAACAGTCTATTCAGTAGGACTATCAGCTGTGTACTCCACCTCCTGCACAACACAACTGATGGTCCCAACCCCATTTATAAGGCTTGAAATCCCACTTATTAAACCTGACAGGGCACACCTGTGAAGTGAAGGGAAGTGAAGTTGAGGTGACTGTGGAGGCCAGATGGCCTGGCCTCCACAGTCACCGGACTTGAACCCAATCGAGATGGTTTGGGGTGAGCTGGACCGCAGAGTTAAGGCAAAAAGGCCAACAAGTGCTAAGCATCTCTGGAAACTCCTTCAAGACTGCTGGAAAACCACTTCAGGTGACTACCTCTTGAAGTTCATCAACAGAATGCCAAGAGTGTGCGGAGCAGTAATCAAAGCAAAAGGTGGCTAATTTGAAGAACCTAGAATATAAGACATATTTTCAGTTGTTTCACACTTTTTCTGTTCAGTATATAATTCCACGTGTTAATTCATAGCTTTGATGCCTTCAGTGTGAAGCTACAATATTCATAGTCATGAAAATAAAGACAATTCTTTGAATGAGAAGGTGTGTCCAAACTTTTGGTTTGTACTGTGCATGGGTTACATGAGTTGGGTATTGGGTAAACTTTGATGAACATTTTAGGTAATAGTTTGCTGGATTTTTGCCAATTGCTCCTGACAGAACTGGTGTAACTGAGTCTGTTTTGCAGAACACCTTGCTTAAACACAACATTTCAGATCTACAGAACTGAGATCAGACCTTTGTGAATGCCACTCCAAAACATTGCATTAGCTGTCCTTGCACAACATTTTAACTAACTAACTAACTTTGGCGATATGTTTATGTAAATTATCCATTTGCTTTTAAGATTTGGAGCTGGTGTCCGTCCCACATGAAGCAACACAACCACACAAAATTATGCTGCCACTCTGGTTATTTACAGTTGGAATCGGATTATCAGGCTTGCAGGCTTCCCCCTTTTTTCCCAAATGTAACAATGGTCATTATGACCAAAAATGTCTGTTTTAACTTGTCATGTCTCCAAAAATGAAGGTCTTTCTCCCAGAGTACAAACTCTAACCTGTTTTTTTATGTTGAAGTTATGACTGCTACCTGTCTGAGTGCCCTTTTCAGCCAATGTCAGTGCAGGATTCTCTTACCACCTTGACCAGCAAATATAAGATTTTTTTTTGCTTTCATTTGGGGGTATATACACACATTTCTTTCCAAACACATTGATTTCTGGGAGAAAGAACAATATCCTTCTCAGTATGATATCTTATGCTGATGTATGATGTATGACCTTCTCATGCTGATTATACGTTTTAAATAACTGTTTGAAGAGAGAAATGCAGCATCTTCGGATATTAGGAAATTGTAGCTAAGGTGCAACCAGACCTAAAGAGAACCCTAGTTCTCTTACTAATATCTTGCCTAATTCTTTTTTTATTTTTCCGTGATGGTACACAGTCTAGCAGTGTTATTGAGATATTAATATATATATAGGCGTGCCCCATGTCATTAGATGCTGTACAATTGAAATATTGTAACTCACTTAATTTATTACTAATAAACACTATATTAGGGATATATAGACAATACCATGTCTTCTATCACTAAAGCTGTTTCATCCTTCTCTTATCGGTTATTCTTTGCTGCAGCTTGTTCTTTATTATTTCCCATGTCCTTCCTGTCTTTAGCCCTGTGATTTCAGCTATCAATAATTCTCTTCTCTACTCTGCCACTTATACTTGTCACTATTTGTCTCATCAGTTGCATGTCCTTTGGGTCCAAGTGCCCTCTTTGAGTAAACAAAGCAGTCTGAAAAAGGGCTGTTTTGAGAATCCTATATATACATATAATACATAGATATAGATATATATCCACAGCTCATGTGGGAGAATCACTCCAAAAAGAAAGCTACTGTTGAAAAAAATCCATTAAATACCTTTTGCGGGTCATGTAGGGGACAGTTAAAATCTTGATAAAACACAGTCAGTCAGTCAATCATTTTCTATACCGCTTTTTCCATAGTGGGTCGTGGGGAAGCTGGTGCCTATCTCCAGCAGTCTATGGGCGGGAGGCAGGGTACATCCTGGACAGGTCGCCAGTCCATCGCAGGGCTGATAAAACACATTGAAGTTAAAATCTGAAAATCTGCAGGTGAAATGATTACATCTGCAAGTAGCGTGTTGGATACAAAAATGTCCCTCGTATAACATAAGTTTATATCTTGAAGATTGTATAGCAAACATAAAAAACTCCATACTTTCAGTGGCAAAACAGAAAGTGGTGAAGGATTAACACCACTCGCTTCAGCAGATTACATTTGTTGTTTTTTATTTAATCTTTTAAAAACGACAGGTTTTGTGACAGCCTTTAAACTTCTCATTCAATTTGCTGAAGATCCCATGCAATGTTTAACATTAATGTTACAGTTGAATGCTTTGCAGCAGGGTTAGCCTAGAGCTAATTTTCACTTGCCATCCCTTGGGAGATCATCAAAACTTTCACTCTGGGACAGAACAACAAAGCAAATTAGACGAGCAAGATAAACCACATAACATGAATTACACACCAATATACACTGCACAGAAGTATGTTGACACACACCTTATTATACCACAATTTCCTCTGGCAGTAAGACACTAAAAATAAGAGAGAGAAAAGTTCATCTCATGTCAGCTGCCTGCTCCTAAATGTTTCAGAAATATGTTAAATACAAATTTAAGTAATGTCCAAGCAGCACTAAACAATACAAGTCTGGGTATGAATGTGGGCGAGTGGCCATCTAATGAACTGTAATCTCACGCTCTAGCAAAGCCACTTCAGGCAGCACTAGTGAGAATAGTTGTTAAAATCAGTGCTGCCTGCAAGAGGTTTGAAGCTCCCTCACTATAAAAATATTCAGACACACATCTCAGAAAGCCTTTGAAATGCGTTTTTATTCTGAGACAAATTAAATATCACACTGATTTGGGCTTCTAAAGCAAAGAGATGCTAAGTGGAAGAAGGGTAACTTCATAATTACTGATAACATGTTCATCCATTGATCTCTTCAGGGAGTAAAATTAGCACTGACTGTTGTGTCTTCGCCCATTCTGTCGCTATTTGAAAACACGACAGCTCAGTCTGTGAAGTCACCTGCATTAACATTGGTGTTAAATTTATGCCCAGTTCTTAAAATCTATTTAAAGCTTGTACTTCAGCTGAGTCTTGTACTATTTTCTCAGTAAATGTGGCAACCTGCATGAGCTGCTAATCCACAGTTCTACAGCAAAACAACCTTTTAAGAAATGGGATTTGTAGTTAAAAAAAAAAATTTCTGTCATTGCTCAATATTTTATAAATGTAATGCCATGTGTTGTAGGCTTTCCACAGAGACCATGACATGTTCTTTATTAAGTCTTCCGCTTATCTGGGGTTGGGTTGAGGGGGCAGCAGCCTAAGCAGAGAGATCCAGACTTCCCTCTCCCCAGCCACATGGGCCAGCTCATCTGGGGGAATCCCAAGGCATTCCCAGGCCAGTCGAGAAACATAGTCCCGCCAGCGTGTCCTGGGTCTTCCTCTGGGTCTCCTCCCAGTGGGACGTGCCCAGTACACCTCACCAGGGAGGCATCCAGGAGGCATCCTAACCAGATGCCCGAGTCACCTCAATGTGGGAGTCCCAGCTGCATGAAGCTGACACCCCACCCACTTGAAAAATTCCAGCAAAGAGATAGAATGGTTAGTGCTTCGTTTGTGCCGTTTAAATTTTCGTTTGTGCTGTTTTGGTTTCTGAGATATTAAAGATTATTTTTTAGGTCATCCAGAGGTCACCATCCCCCCATTTTATTTTGAATTGAACCGGAGTGGGCTCATTTTTTAGTGCTTCGTTTGTGCAGGTTTGTGCTGTTAAAATTTTCGTTTGTGCTGTTTTAGTTTCTGAGATATTATAAGGTTTAATTTTGGCCGATGACGTCACCATGCCCCCATTTTACTCCGAATTGAACCGGAGTGGGCTAATTTTTTAGTGCTTCGTTTGTGCAGGTTTGTGCCGTTAAATTTTTCGTTTGTGCTGTTTTAATTTCTGAGATATTATAAGGTTTAATTTTGGCCGGCTTTTTGTTTAAATAAAATTTTAAAATGTGTCAAGCATTGATTTCTAATTTCTGACATTAAATGTAAGAATTTCTAAAAGAGCATTGAGCGCTTGGCAACTTTGATATGCTAAGTTCTCACACAATGTCATTGGGATTGGCTCCACCCACGTATTGACCCCACCACTGACCTTGTTTTGGCGGTAATTTAAACTTCCCTTTCAAAATTTTCCACTTACCAGTATCTTTTCAAAACCTCGATTAGTGTGTTTTTATGAAAAATGTAGGCTACATCCTTAGAATTTTTACTACACTTGTTGTACAAGGTAAGTAAACTAATAATGTTTAGGTTTTAGATAAAACACTGTTGCTACTGCAATCCAGCCCCCGATTAGCAGAGAGGGATTCATGGTTGCATGCCTTGCATATATATATTTCTGTAAACCCGCAATTCAATTACATTTTAAGTCCAGACTTTAAAAAAAAAATGTTGAAACAAAGATTCTGCAAGGCTTCATCTTGCAGCTATTCCATTCATTTTCAGTCATCGATGTTTAGGCACATCAGTAGACTCCACAGAACTAAGACACATTTTTAAAGTTGAACAGATACTTCAATTGAAAATTCACAAGACAAGTAGTAGTAAAAAATTCAACATTTAAATAAAATAAAAACATACTATAATTACAACACAGCATAAATGGCATACAGATTTGAGAGAACAATTTAAACAGAGTTCTTGAGTTGTGATAGAATGCTGAAATATCAATGTTTTGTGGCTTTGGGAGATTATATAGACCAGAATGATATTTTGATTAATGCTAATCAAAGCCTTTTCATTCTTTAACTAGATGCCTCGACAGCCATCAATAGACAGGGATTCCCTTATTGCAGTTCTCTGCAGTTCAAAAGAGGCTATCCTTCTAAATGGCAAAATAGCCACTCCAGCTGCCACTATTTGGACAGAATTAAGTCAGCAGCTGGAAAACAAGATGTCTCCAAAAGCCCTGTACACTTTCGTAAAGTCTAACAGACACAACATCTGGTCATGTTTGGAGATTAGTGAGCAGTAAAGTGATCGTGAAAGCAGTGTGGGCACAGAGTTTGACTCTGGCTCCATTTCTCCTGGAGAAGATGACTCCTCAGGTTTTCAGCTTGAAGTTCCTTTTGAGGAATGGATCAAATTTGTACCTGAGAAAGTGGAATATAATGACAAGTTTTCATCATCTGGCAAAAGGGAATACAAGATTTTGAAGCCTGGCACTTGGAGTCATGTAATTAACCATCTGATTTGGAAAAAGATCAAAAGCACATGTACAATTGTGTTCCAGAGAGCAAAAGTTTATCCAACTGTCACAAGCAACTACATAGATATCAAAGGCTTCTGTAAATAGTGTCAAGGCCATATTAAAATGACTTGTGCTAGAGAGCCAACGGTAAACAGCCCAATGCTGCTTCAGTGTTCCATTGAAGACACTGATATCTCCCTGCACACTGGGCAATCCAAGAGGTTCATGTCTGGAAACCTTCGTGCACAGATTTCAAAAGAGCCGTGTGAGGGCAGGATGGAGCCGGCTGTATGGAGGTCAGCGAAGGCATCAGATTTGATGGATATTGGAGATGCTGAGCCAAGTCACCTTCCACTATTGGAGTCAAACACAGCTACATGTGTATAAGGCATTGTCCAAAAAATGCCCCTCAGTAGTTTGCTTTGACGCAACTGGCTCAGTTGTGAGAAGACTGGTGAGGCCAAATGGTACATCTGGCCACATCTTCTTATATCAAGGCGTTCTGACAGGGGACAACTGCTCAGTCCCAGTTGTGCAAATGCTGTCAGAGAGACACGACATTAATGCAATTGCAACATGGCTGACAGAATGGCTTCGTACAGGTGCTGCTATACCAAAGGAAGCCGTGAGTGACTTTTCTCTGGCTATTCTTGGTGCTCTAGTGAAGGCCTTCACTCCTTACCCCGATCTGAAGACATACATTAACGAATGCTTCCGTTTGCTACTTGGAAACCAGTCTGCAAACCTTCCTCCTTGTTTTATCAGGGTTGATGTGGCACACTGCATAAAGATGATTTGTCAGTGGGACTGCCTGAAAAACAAGTCACACCGTGTCAAAGATTTATTTGTCAGGGCAATAGCAGAACTTCTTCAATCACACTGCTTGGACCATGCAAAACAGCTAATACATGCCATCACTGTTGTGGCCCTCAGTGAGGCAGAGGGTAATGATAGTTCTGGAGTCCCTCTCAAATCAGAGATGTGCAAAAAATATCTAAAAACCCAGATCACAGAAAACTCCATCGTCATTCCAGCTGAAGATCCAAATGAAATGCATCAAGTGCATCCTTTTGACGAGATCCAGACTGACCTACGCGGCTGGGTATCAAACATATGCGAGGAGAGCAGGTCACTCGCTGCAGCCTATGGGGATAGGGATAACATCCATTTCCTCCCTGATATTGTTCCACACATAATAAGACTAGCAAGTTACTCACCACTTTGGACAGGAGTGATGGTCCCCCTCTTCAAAAGCACCAACCTCACAGCAAGCTCAGCCGCTGTTGAAGCAGAATTCAAAATTGTAAAGCATGGCCTTTTTAAACACGAGAACTTATCCATTCGAGTTGATCGCTTTATTTGTCGTCATCTTTCCTTTATTGAAGGAAATATGCGGATTTGTTCTGCAAAAGCGAAAAATGATGAGGAAACATCTGGATTAACAAAAGTTTCCGAAACAAACTCTGTATCCATGACTACCCACAGTGCTGAAGCCAAGAGAAGAACGAATTCTCACCATTCTGTAGAATCCGATGAAACCACAAACATTCCTCCAACAGATGATGACGTGGTTGAAAACTGGAGGGGACTAATTCTTCCACCCAAAAAAAGGAAGAGGACTTCTTATCTCACTTCCTGCACTGAATGGCTCCATGCAGATCCACCTTTTGGGGCAAAAAGAGTGAAAGTGGGACTATTAAAAAATGGAAACCTGCATCAACTGATCAGAGTTGGGAAATCAACAATCTCTGTTCTGAACACACGTGCATTTGATGTGTTTTGTCGGTGCTTATACTGTGCGGCACAAACCTGCACAAACGAATCACAAAAAAATGAGCCCACTCCAGTTCAATTTGGAGTAAAATGGGGGGATGGTGACGTCATCGGCCGTAATTAAACCTTATTATATCTCAGAAACTAAAACAGCACAAACGAAAATTTTAACGGCACAAACCTGCACAAACGAAGCACTAAACAATGAGTCCATTCCAGTTCAATTCGGAGTAAAATGGGGGGATGGTGACCTCTGGATGACCTAAAAAATAATCTTTAATATCTCAGAAACCAAAACAGCACAAACGACAATTTCAACAGCACAAAACTGCACAAACAAAGCACTAACCATTCTGTCTATTTGCTGGAATTTTTCAAGTGGGTGGGGTGTCAGCTTCACGCAGCTCTGAGTCCCTCCCGGATGACCGAGCCTCTCATCCTATCTCTATGGGAGAGCCCAGACACCCTGCGGAGGAAACTCATTTTGGCCGCTTGTATCCGTGATCTCATTATTTCGGTACTGACCCAAAACCCATGACCATAGATGAGGGTAGGAACGTAGATCATCCGGTAAATTAAGAGCTTTGCTTTTCGACTCAGCTCTTTCTTCACCATGACAGACTGGTATAGCGCCTGCATCACTGCTGACGCAGCACCAATCCGTCTATCAATCTCCCACTCCATTTTTCCCTCATTCGTGAACAACACCCGAAGATACTTGAACTCATCCACTTGAGGCAGGACCTCCCCCCCGACAAGGAGAAGGCACTGTACGCTTTTCCGGCTCAAGACCATGGCTTCGGATATGGAGGCACTGATTCTCATCCCGGCCGCTTCACACTTGGCTGCAAACTGCTCCAGTGAGAGCTGTAGATCATGAGCTGATGAAGCCAATAGGACCACATCATCCACAAAAAGCAGAAACACAATCCTATGGCCACCAAAACGGATCCCCTCAACACCTTGGCTGAACCTAGAAATTCTGTCCATAAAAGTTATGAACAGAATTAGTGACAAAGGGCAACTTTGGCGGAGTCCAACCCTCACGAAAACAACCACTGCCGGCAATGCGGACCAACCACTGACACCGGTCTTACAGGGACCTAACAGCCCGTATTAAAGGGCCTGGTACCCCATACTCCTGGAGTACCCCCCACAAGATTCCCCCGAGGGATACGGTTGAACGCCTTTTCCAAGTCCACAAAGCACATGTAGAGTGGTTGGGCGTACTCCCATGAACCCTCCAGGACCCTACTGAGGGTGTAGAGCTGGTCCAGTGTTCCACAGCCAGGATGAAAAGCACACTGCTCTTCCTGAATCCGAGGTTCAACTATCCGACGGACCCTCCTCTCCAGAACCACTGAATAGACCTTACCAGGGAGGCTTGAGAGTGTGACTCCCCTATAGTTGGAATACACTCTACGGGCGCCCTTTTTGAATAGGGGAACCACCACCTCGTTCTGCCAATCCAGAGGAACTGTCCCCGATGTCCACACAATGTTGGAGAGTAACCAACACAACCCTATAACATCCACAGCATTAAGGTACTCTGGGTGGATCTCACCAACACCCCCTCCAATGACTCCAAAAAGGGTGGGTAGTCTGAACTGCCATTTGGTACATAAGCACAAACAACAGTCATAACCTGTCCCCCCACTCGTACGCGGTGGGAAGCTACCCTCTTGTTCACCAGGGTGAACCCCAGCATACAGGCGACGGGGGGCAACAAGTACGCCCACCCCAGCTTGGCACCTCTCACCAAGGGCAACTCCAGTGTGGAAGAGTGTCCAACCCCTCTCAAGGAGACTGGTTCCAGAGCCAGAGCCAGGGATGTGTGTTGAGGTGACCCCGACTATTTCTAGCCGGAACCTCTCTACCTCGCACACCAACTCAGGCTCCTTCAGCACTAGAGAAGAGACATTCCACATCCCAAGAGCCAGCTTCTGCAGCTGAGGATCAGACCGCCAAGGTCTCCGCCTTTGGCCGCCACCCACACCACATTACACCTGACCCCTTTGGCCTCTTCCATTGGTGGTAAACCCATCGGTAGGTGGACCCACGTTTACTCTCTGGGCTCCATGGGTGAAAGCCAGGCCACCAGGCGCTCGCCAGCATATCCCACTTCCAGGCCTGGCTCCAGAGTGGGGCTCAGTGCCCCAGGTTAGGGCGAGGGAACATTGTTTCCATCTATGGTATTCGTCATAAGGGATCAGTGGGCTGCGCTTTGCCAGATCCCTCACCTAGGACCTGTTTGCCTTGGGTGAACCTTCCACGGGCATAAAGCCCCTGACAACATAGCTTCTAGGATCATTGGGACACTCAAAAGCCTCCACCATGGTAAGGTGGCAGCCCAGGAAGCGGTAAAAAAATTATATATGTAACAAAAAAGGTCTTTTGAGTCACTTTCAGTAAAGCAAGTTCTTACCTTACATAGATGATAACTTCATGTAAAGAACCGCAACATCTCAAAATTATCATAGTTTTATAAAAGAATTGTTTTCTTTACAAAAACAAATACCCTTTTAATGGGAATATGTTAAATACATGTTTAGCTACAAATTTTCAAAATAAATGATGAAGGGAATGTGAGAGAGCTATATTAAAGTAAATAAAGGACTGATTTTTCCTCCAAAAACAGGCTTGATGTTGAAAACACCAGGAAACAAATGATATATTGGATGTAAGAGAAGGAACAAATCAAAGCTTAGACACGGGAATGCAACCATGTTCTGTGCACAGCTTTTCTCAGTTTTTTGAGAAATGAGGCAGAAAATGTTTGACTGTAAATGCTGAGGATTTTAACTTTTTTTGATTAACTTGAGGTGACTTTTTAGGGCAAAATGATATGTTGTTTTGTGAAAACTAAGTGCAGACAACACCTACTTTGACTAGCCTAATAGATGGTATTCGCTTACTGTAGTGCAGTAAACACAAAAAGAGTAAAATGTGGAGTGGATATGTGGAGAAAAGATAGAGTTGTGCCATCACTGCATAGATTTGTTGACAGACAAAATGGGAGAGCTGACCCCTTTGGGGGTTTTGGGGCAGTTGATACCAAGGGCTCTAGTTGGAGACCCCTGGCCCAAATTATTGAATAGCACTTTTAAATTTCTATTGTCATTGCTGGTTTGTTAGGTCTCCAACCTACTGCTCTACACGTTCTAAATATTTTCTCCTCATTGGATAAATCATTTTACATTTTCACTTTATGAACTAAAATTGCAGCTGAAGACTTTATCAACAGTTTATTCTTCAGTGGTCATTGTGTTAGGCATTAAACACAAAATATTACAACATTCTTGAGCGACTTTTTGCTACCATGTGCTCAGTTTTTTCTTTCACACCTTTTCACATATTTCTTGATTTTGTACATAGTAATAAATAAAATTATCAAGAGCTACAAGACTGAAACCAGTTTAAATTAAAAACCTGTAAAAATAATAGGCTCTTTAAACTGTCCACATCAATTCTGAATGAAATATTTGCATTTGGTTGTTTTAAATTAATTCCATAGTCTAAAACAATGTGTATTCAGATGATGTCATTTTTGCATAAATAACTCAAACCTTTGAAGACAGCACTGGCAAAAAGATGCAGAAATGTATCCGAATATATTTTTGATATATATGTATAGTTAGCTTATATTTAAAGAAATCACATTTACATTTGCATCTGAACACATGGTCTATCACAGCTGCATTAAACTGATAAGGCACTTAAGGAACAAACCTGACGGCAGCTCTGAGACCAAAGACTAGTAAAATAGATTGACTGAATAAATTCTATGTGGAGCTTTCCATATCTTAATAGACCAGGGAGAGGGCAATGATTTACAACACAACAAGCCATGCAAGTCACTATGTTCAAGTGTTGATGAAGTGTGCATGTGTGTTTGCCAAGCTCTGGAATTTTCTGTGGAAGATGTCCTATTACTTTTTCCCTGAGTTAAGAAATACGGCATCTGCACAACACATCTGCTCAGAGTCACAGAAGGACCCAATAAGAAACCAAATAGAGCTGTCTGCTGAGCCACCTCTTTACAACCCCTCACATATTTCCAGCTTTCAACTGCTGACAAACTCCTGACTGTTTTTACACTTAAGTAACTACCTGAATCCAAACAAAGTCACTTTGCTATTGGTAGCTTCAGTAGATAATTCTATATAGTATACTTGTTTAAAGCCTGGTAACTTTCACAAAAGTACATTTTACCCAATGACAGGCTAAGAGCACGGCTTCTCAATGCATAAAAAAATAGACACCTCAATTGCAGGTCAACATAAAAAGTTCCACTGCGATGTATTTGTTATGATTACCAATTATCCTTAAGCGCGAAAAATAGCTTTGGATTTCTTAATGAATCAATCAATCAATTAGGTATGTACCAATCCAGTCCCATTATTAGCTGGCCGTCTCTGTGAAGGCATTTTTATCTCATCGGTATCAAAGTTCAAATTTAAATTGGAACTTATGATCAGTGTTCACAACAACAGTTGTTTCCCTTGTGAAGCCACACGAGGTTAGCAACCACTGTATCCCATTCACAATGTGAAAATCAACTTGAGTGGGGGGGAGGGGGGTTGTATTTGTAATCTAAGTTTGAAGATGGAAAAAAATTTAAAACAAATACTTATTTTTATGTTTTGTGTTAGATGTTTATTTCTATAAACACACCTATATGCAGAAAAAACGTAGTGTGTTGTACGGTGGCCGTGGGGTGCAAAACACTTTTACAAGTACCGAAACAAATTTACATTTCAGAAAACAAATTTACATTTCAGAAAACACTTTTACATTTCAGAAAACAAATTTACATTTCAGAAAACACTTTTACATTTCAGAAAACAAATTTACATTTCAGAAAACACTTTTACATTTCAGAAAACAAATTTACATTTCAGAAAACAAATTTACATTTCAGAAAACACTTACATTTCAGAAAACAAATTTACATTTCAGAAAACACTTTTACATTTCAGAAAACAAATTTACATTTCAGAAAACACTTTTACATTTCAGAAAACAAATTTACATTTCAGAAAACACTTTTACATTTCGGAAAACAAATTTACATTTCAGAAAACACTTACATTTCAGAAAACAAATTTACATTTCAGAAAACACTTTTACATTTCAGAAAACAAATTTACATTTCAGAAAACACTTTTACATTTCAGAAAACAAATTTACATTTCAGAAAACACTTTTACATTTCAGAAAACAAATTTACATTTCAGAAAACACTTTTACATTTCAGAAAACAAATTTACATTTCAGAAAACACTTTTACATTTCAGAAAACAAATTTACATTTCAGAAAACACTTTTACATTTCGGAAAACAAATTTACATTTCAGAAAACACTTACATTTCAGAAAACAAATTTACATTTCAGAAAACACTTTTACATTTCAGAAAACAAATTTACATTTCAGAAAACACTTTTACATTTCAGAAAACAAATTTACATTTCAGAAAACACTTTTACATTTCAGAAAACAAATTTACATTTCAGAAAACACTTTTACATTTCGGAAAACAAATTTACATTTCAGAAAACACTTACATTTCAGAAAACAAATTTACATTTCAGAAAACACTTTTACATTTCAGAAAACAAATTTACATTTCAGAAAACACTTACATTTCAGAAAACAAATTTACATTTCAGAAAACACTTTTACATTTCGGAAAACAAATTTACATTTCAGAAAACACTTACATTTCAGAAAACAAATTTACATTTCAGAAAACACTTTTACATTTCAGAAAACAAATTTACATTTCAGAAAACACTTTTACATTTCGGAAAACAAATTTACATTTCAGAAAACACTTACATTTCAGAAAACAAATTTACATTTCAGAAAACACTTTTACATTTCAGAAAACAAATTTACATTTCAGAAAACACTTTTACATTTCAGAAAATCAACCGGAAAGGGAATGTACCAACGCCGAGGCTGACCCGGAAGTCAGCCTCAGGGCTGCATCCTTCGAAGGCCGTATTTGTAGGCCGATTACGTTACAGCGCAGCGACGAAGGCTGTCCCAATTCATGAATCATTCCGAGCAAATGCTGCCGACATATGTGTCCTTATTTTGCCCGATTTGAAGGATGCGTTGTGAGTATCCTTCGCGGCCCATCATTTCCCATCATTCATTGCGGGTCGAAGCGGATTGGTCAAGCAGGGGAAGCCATGGCGGACCATAGCAACAAAAGCTGTGAGTAAATTGTGGAAAATTACACTTTCTGTGACACAAATTAAGTTCTACAATGTTTTTAGTGCGGGAATATAACTATGTAGACGTGAAATATCTGCTTGATTTATCTAGACATCGCTTAATTTCAAATGCATTATAATTTCTGATTCCAGGTAAACCCGACGAGGAATACACCTCCAAATGTAAGTGAATCTCAGTAAAGAAGTGAAAAGTTTGAAAGAGCTTGTTTTAGACATTTGCATAGAAATATTTTCTTCAAATTAAGACAAATGTGAAATTAAAAAAGGCTTTATTTTTGCTCTGATATGAAGCAAGATGTTTTTGTTTTGGTATTTTCATATTTGTTTTTTTAGGTACAAAGCAGCAGACGGGCCAGTTTATGAAGCTCAGGAGTGAGAACCACCACCTTTTTACTGGAGCTAAATACTCAGCCACCGCTTGGAGGTACAATAACAACATTCTTTGCAGTCAGTTTCTGTCCAGTTTCAATAACTCCTATCTTTCTAACTTTCATAAATATCCATCCAGTGATTAACATACTTCTTTCGGTTTAGGACAATTCTGGAGAAGATGGACCAACAGGGGAAGGTCACCCCCTTTGCAAGCCAAAACAATGTGGGACAATTTGAAAAAAAAATAATAATTTAAATTATGTTCAGAAGTTCTCATGTCACACACAAATAAAAAAATATTTCTAAAAGTCTTGTTGATTTCTCTGTTTAGTCAACTCTTTTTTTTTTTATTCCATCTAACTTTAGGATTGTAAGTATCCAGGGTCAGGAGAGGGAGTCAGTGAAAAGCCCACTGCTGCCATTTGGCCCTGGTTTGTCTTTATGGATGAGGTGTTGGGACAGAGGTCTTCCACAACACCTCCTGTCCTGATTGCCTCCATCCCTGAGGACACTCCAGGGCCAAGCGGAGCGGTGGGCAACCAGATGGAGAAGGAAGACAGTGAGCCAGCAGGAAGGGGTCAGAAAAGAAAGAGGGGCAGAGATGAGATGATGGAGTTGATCAGGGAGGACATGAGGGCACAGAGAGAAGCAGAGGAGAAGAAGGCACAGAGAATGGACAGACTGTTTTCCAAAGAATGGCACCAAAATAAGATGCTGCATAAGAAATATTAAGTTTGGTTCAGATTGTTTCTTAAAATTTTAAGGTGTTCTAATAAATTTCAAAATTGTTTTTGTCACTAGTTATTTACATTTGATCTAACAATACATCAACTTCATTTAAAGTTATAAACAGAATTTATTATGAAAAATACAAACAGCACTTTAAACAGAATGGGGGAAGAAAACATTCAAACAGATCAAGATTACAAAACAAAAGGCATAAAATAAAACTATGTACAAGTATTTACAATGGCGACAGCAGGATCAACCTGAGTGACCAGTTCCTGGAAAAACCTCTTCAACAGAACAAAGAGGCAGATGTCTTTCTGAACAGAAAGTCTCTGGCGGTGTGGCTAAATCTTTCACAAGGTCAGAGACATGGATGGGATGCTGCAACTGAGACCTATGGTTTGTCTTTCTGGATGTTGAGTGAAGCATCACAGGTGGTCTGCAGATGTTTGTGTTGCCTCTCTCCGCCGTCCACGGTATCGTCCATCAAGTGGGTTTAAAGGGCTGGCTGAATTGATGGCTGCCACATCACTAAGAGGTAATCAGAAAAATGCAGAATTAGAAGATGGTGCTCACAAAATATTACAATTAGTTATACCCCTCAAACATTAATCACATGATGGCTGTTAAAGCGCTGGGCTCCCACACCTCGTCTTGTCCTCTTGTAGGGAGTGATGAGGGGGAGTGGATATTGGAGGCATGGGTACCCTCCATCAGCAAGGATAAAATGCCCTGGAGGAGGATAAACTGTACAGTGGGCTGTGGCGGAGCACCCTAGGGTCATGCACTGACTCAGGCCAGCCCACATACGTGTCAATAAAAGGGCTCTCAGAAACTGCTTGCAGGATTATGGAAGGGAAGAGTTTCCTGTTCCTGTAGCACTGACCATCAGGGCTGCTTGGACACCTGAAGCGGATATGGCAGCCGTCAATTGCACCCACAGCTTTAAGAAAAACTCTGTGGCGTGCCAGCCCTGCAAACTCACGGGACACTGCCTTAAGTCCTCAGGGGTCTTTAGAAGGTAGATGACCTGGTGACGAATAGCCACGATCTCCTCTGTAACTCTGTGGACGATGCGATGGACAGTAGAGCGAGGCATCCCAAACACTCTGCAGACCAATCTGTAGGATGTGCCACTTGCCAGCCAGAAAAGAAAAACCACGGTCTCAATAGTAGCACCCATCCATGTCGCCTATCCTGGTGCAAAAGATTAAGTAGCACTGCCAGAAGCTCCCTGCTCAGCTGAAAATCAGGCCTGGTGTCCTCCTAGTTGAAGAAGCGTTTCAGGACTGGGACACTCAGGTTGATCCTGCAGTAAAGGGGTCTGGTCAAGAAAAGGGAAAAATGGAGATGGAAAAACACATTATTTTTAAGGCATGCTTCTGGATATTTTAAGTGATCAAAGCAAGAAGATACTAATACACCAAAAACACTGCATTATTATATAATTATCTAAGAACAGCCAGAGGGGATCAAATACTTTATAATTCCCATCTATCTTAAAATTTAAAGTTGTTGTTTATAATATATATATATATATATATATATATATATATATAAAATATGCCAACATACATTAGCCATAAAGTTGCTATCTCTTTGTTTATTGGCTAGTTAAATCAAACATCTTTTTTACCTGAACATGATTGTCTCTGGATTGTACCTGGAATCAGAAATTATAATGCTAACTGAATTATAAATAAACTTTTAAAACATGCAGCACATTTCTTCATTAAAATTTAATATTGAAAAGCTTATTTATTCTCAATCACACTGTCTAGCGATACAGTTGGATTACATAAAACTGACCATTTATTCTGGTTAACCTTAATATCACCTGAAATGTTAAATCGATTTTCAGTAACAATTAAAATAATAACATAAACTGTTAGAAATCACTTGTGTTAAACGTTCACTGTGATGACTGCCAGCGGGAGCTTAGTGCCAATAGTCCGGTCAGATCTCTACCGGGCTAGCTCACCTCACCGCCGGTAGGGCTGGCGAGGCGAGCCGGTTACTACGCTGGGAACGGAAAACTCCGAACACATCGGAGCACATTTGAAATTAAGCGATGTCTTGATAAATCAAGAAGATATTTCACGTCTACATAGTTATATTCCCGCACTAAAAACATTGTAGAACTTAATTTGTGTCACAGAAAGTGTAATTTTCCACAATTTACTCACAGCTTTTGTTGCTATGGTCCGCCATGGCTACCCCTGCTTGACCAATCCGCTTCGACCCGCAATGAATGATGGGAAATGATGGGCCGCGAAGGATACTCACAACGCATCCTTCAAATCGGGCAAAATAAGGACACATATGTCGGCAGCATTTGCTCGGAATGATTCATGAATTGGGACAGCCTTCGTCGCCGCGCTGTGACGTAATCGGCCTACAAATACGGCCTTCGAAGGATGCAGCCCTGAGGCTGACTTCCGGGTCAGCCTCGGCGTTGGTACATTCCCTTTCCGGTTGATTTTCTGAAATGTAAATTTGTTTTCTGAAATGTAAAAGTGTTTTCTGAAATGTAAATTTGTTTTCTGAAATGTAAATTTGTTTTCTGAAATGTAAATTTGTTTTCCAAAATGTAAATTTGTTTTCTGAAATGTAAAAGTGTTTTCTGAAATGTAAATTTGTTTTCTGAAATGTAAATTTGTTTCGCATCTTGTTAAATGGTTTTCTGAAATGTAAATTTGTTTTCTGAAATGTAAAAGTGTTTTCTGAAATGTAAATTTGTTTTCTGAAATGTAAAAGTGTTTTCTGAAATGTAAATTTGTTTTGGTACTTGTAAAAGTGTTTTGCACCCCACGGCCACCGTAGTGTTGTCATAATAATTTTGTCAACGCTCGTCTGTGTAGAAGTAGTGGAAAACAGCTCTCCTGAAAGTCGCCTCAACATCCCACAGCTGGTCAGACTGGAAGATGGCACAGTGAAGTCAATCACTTAACCTGGATGGCATTAAATTGACCTCTGATAATAAAGTAAAAAACCTTGGTGTTATTTTTGACCAGGTCATGTCATTTAAATCCCACATTAAACAGGTTTCTAGGATTTCCTTCTTTCATCTCCGGAACATTGCCAAAATTAGAAATATCCTGTTCAGGAGTGACGCTGAAAAACTAGTCAATGCATTTGTTACTTCAAGGCTGAACTATTGTAATTTGTTACTATCAGGATGTCCACAAAATGCAGTTAAAAGCCTTCAGTTGATTCAAAATGCTGCAGCAAGAGTTCTGATGAAAATTAAAAAGAGAGATCATATTTCTCCTATTTTAGCTTCCCTTCATTGGCTCCCTGTTAAATCCATTTTAAGAAATTGTGTGAATTCATTCCAAGTGTGTGCAGAGTTTTGCTGTTCAATAATGTCAGAGCTTGGCTCACACCTTTCTATTTTGTCCTAATACCATTGCCTTACTGGGCTGGTATTCACAGGATAACCTTTAACAGACCTAAATATTATTTGATAAAATATTAAAATATTGATATTAAGTACAGACTCAAGTCGAGTATCTGAGGCCATAAGAATATCATTAGTGACTTTCACTAGTGCTGTTTCAGTGCTATGATATGCTCTGAAACCTGACTGAAACTCTTCTTACAGATCATTGCTGTATAAATTCTCACACACTTGATTTCCAACTATGTTCTTAAGAATTTTAGACAAGAACGGAAGATTGGAAATAGTTCTGTAATTTATTAAGTCACCTTGATCAATCGAAGGTTTATTAAGTAAAGGTTTAATTACAGCTACCTTAAAAGCCTGTGGTACATATCTGTTTACTAAGGATAGATTAATCATACAGAGAGCAGGAGAAAGAAGGAGACTGAGAGAGAGACGGAAAAAACAATAGAACAGGTAGCCATGGTCGAGCTAATGCTATAAAAAACGTATGAAACAAGAAGGGTCCCCAAATGTGCAGCAACAGAAAATGTGTGTTTTAACGTGTTTATGTGTTAGAATAGGTCAGAGTTGTCACAGTAAAGAGAAAATGGACCAAATTAAGTGCAACAGTGAAAACAGGAAGTGACACAATATACCTTCAATTGCTCCTTCACAACATAGGTTTTACTATTGCATGACACACATGATCCTACATATTAAGTAGAATGGTAATTTACCATTTTATTGCAAATTTTTAAAGAAGCTTGTTTTAAAAAATTAAACCGTTTCCTGAACATTAATAACATAATTGTTCCAGTCATATTACAGAGACACCATTACTGAGCATTGTTATTAACTGTACCTCAGGTGTAATATGGATCTGAACAAACATCTGTATTCAATGTAATTAGATGTAATTGCAGCTTTCAGGCAACTACAACGTTTGACCAAACCAACCAATTATGATAGTCATCTCTGTAACTGCCTAATGTGGCTCAAATATTTTCTGACAGACACAAGGTGTAAGCATGGGAACCTCAACATCTAAACATTATAAACTGACAAATGGAGTCCTGAAAAGCTCTCGTTTTATTTTGTGTGAGGCACTTTGTGTTGCACTCATTGTTTATGAAAATTGACAGATGGAATCTGAGTAGATGCACTATTTGTAGCTGCTGACAGGTACACAGAGTATAACTTTATTTTAGCAGATGAAAATGGTGGTGAATGATGCTTATATGTATTAGTGTCTATTTTGTCAAGGACATTTATTTGTTTCTTTTATTTGAGTGATTTAACAAGATATTGTGGTACAAGTAATCTTTGCGATTTTTTCTTCCGACGTCTTGATACACCAAAAACCAACCTTAAAACGATTCAAGTGGAAAAACATTTTTTCTGACCGGAGTTTACTTTATATTTGAGTAACCAAGAGTAACCAAATTATCAGTCAAAAATATCTTAACCTGAACCCATTATATTTGAAAATGTGTACTTAGCATCACTAACTTTTAAAATATAAAATCTAACTATGTTTTGACTAATCTATACACTTAACAGCTTGGGTACAATGAAGTAGCTCATTAGAAAAAGTAATCAAACCTAATGTATAAATTTACTAAGAGGTGATCTGCAGGAGAAAGATCAAAAAGAGAAGAAAAAAATTGGTCTCATATCACTAATGTTGCCACTACTCATGAAAATCTGTCCTGATTTTCTAAGACCTTTGATCTGGAATTATATTTAGATGCAGAGGAGAGAAGTAAGTGATCGACCAGGGAGAGCTTATGGTTCAGCCTGAGGTAGCCCAGGCCTCTAAACTCAAAGCTGCTGCTGAAACTACTAAAAAGATAAAAAAAAAAAAAAGGTTAAACTTAAGTATAAAAATCATTCAGAAAACTGTATTAGACTACTGACATGAGCTGAATCATAAACAAAAAACATAGACAGTTTTTATTGGTTTACATCAGTCCCTACTTCTGTGTACTAGTTTTAAATTAAAATCAGCAGGTTAAATGAAAAAAGTGCAGTAACAGTGATGCTCAGCTATATAAATTGTCTCTTTCAGTTGCACTAAAGAAACTCTGGCAGAGCAGCATTAAAAGTGATGTAGCAACCATTCTCACCCAGCCTCGGGCCTGACAGCTCACTGTACTTTAAGAAGATGTCACCTCCCCTCCAAGCGAAGGCGTTATAGGAAAAAAATTGCACCATATGTGTGTCACATGCCCTGCCTTGGGACTTTACACCAAAAGGTGAAATGCCTGCTGAGATTCCTTTTACCTTAATGCTCTGACCAACCTCAGCAGTTCTTTCTCTTGCAGCTAATGTCCTCACTGATTTAAATAGTCCCAAACATCTGCCATATATTTTTATTCACTTGTCAATTAGTGTGGAATTAATTGTCTGATTCCATTTTATCAAGATTTTTTTTATCTTCTTCTCTCTCTCTGCTTCCCCATCAAAACACTTTGAATCAATTTCATGCCCTAAAATTGCTGTTTACCCTCTTGGGTGTGAAACCACTGCTGCTCTCACTGGCTTCTTAAGCTTTTTCATACACTCTCTGAATATTTTTATTTCATTTTTATTTATAAAGAAGCTTGTTGCTGTTTAGGGATGATGTGGAACTCATTGAATGATTATAATATGCCCTAAAGAATGGCTATTTACTGCATAAATTAATACATTTTCAGGAAAATTTTCATTACATTCCAAAACATTATTTTTTTTTTTTTGTCATTTACAGGTAAATCTTAATTGGTTAGAAAATTCTAGAAGATTACACCTAATTCAGTAATTTCTTTAAAATATTTAAACTCATTGCCCTGCGATGGTTTGGCGACCTGTCCAGGGTGTACCCTGCCTTTCGTCCGTAGACTGCTGCAGATAGGCACCAGCTCCCCTGTGACCCACTATGGAATGAGTGGTATAGAAGATGAATGAATGAATGAATATCTAAACTCATAAATTATTTACACACAGACCAATAAAAGAGTTTGAAAAAATGTTATGTTATAGCAATGTTTGTTTCTTTTGTGTTTTGGCCTTTTCCTCTCTGTTTATTATGTTCTTAGGTCTTGCCTTTCAGTTCATTCAGTTCAGTTCCCTGTGCTTATTATTGTTAGTAAGATGTTGCCTTTTTAGTTCATTTCTTAGCTTTTAGGTTACTAGTTTGTTCTCATGTTTTGTTGTTTGTATGTACATTTGGAATTATTTTCCAAGTTAGATGTTTCCCCCCAGGTTTGATAGTTTCTTGGTGTCTCTGCTCAGGTCCATTCATGTTAATGAGTCTCTTTCACTTACAGGGGTTGGACAATGAAATTGAAACACCTGTCATTTTAGTGTGGGAGGTTTCACGGCTAAATTTGACCAACATGGTAGCCAGTCTTCATTGATTACACATTGCACCAGTAAGAGCAGAGTGTGAAGGTACAATTAGCAGGGTAAGAGCACAGTTTTGCTCAAAATATTTAAATGCACACAACATTATGGGTGACATACCAGAGTTCAAAAGACAAATTGTATGTGCACGTCTTGCTGGCGCATCTGTGACCAAGACAGCAAGTCTTTTTGATGTATCAAGAGCCACGGTCTCCAGGGTAATGTCAGCATATCACCAAGAAGGACGAAACACATCCAACAGGATTAACTGTGGACGCAAGAGGAAGCTGTCTGAAAGGGATGTTCGGGTGCTAACCCAGATTGTATCCAAAAAACATAAATCCATGGCTGCCCAAATCACGGCAGAATTAAATGTGCACCTCAACTTTCCTGTTTCCACCACAACTGTCCGTCGGGAGCTCCACAGGGTCTATATACATGGCCGGGCTGCTATAGCCAAACCTTTGGTCCCTCATGCCAATGCCAAATGTCAGTTTCAATGGTGCAAGGAGTGCAAATCATGGGCTGTGGACAATGTGAAACATGTATTGTTCTCTGATGAGTCCACCTTTACTGTTTTCCCCACATCCGGGAGAGTTACGTTGTGGAGAAGCCCCAAAGAATCGTACGACCCAGACTGTTGCATGCCCAGAGTGAAGCATGGGGGTGAATCAGTGATGGTTTGGGCTGCCATGTCATGGCATTCCCTTGGCCCAATACTTGTGCTAGATGGGCACGTCACTGCCAAGGACTACCAAACAATTCTTGAGGACCATGTGCATCCAATGGTTCAAACATTGTATCCTGAAGGCAGTGATGTGTATCAGGATGACAATGCCCCAATACACACAGCAAGACTGGTGAAAGATTGGTTTGATGAACATGAAAGTAAAGTTGAACATGGCCCATGGCCTGCATAGTCACCAGATCTAAGTATTATTGAGCCACTTTGGGGTGTTTTGGAGGAGCGAGTCAGGAAACGTTTTCCTCCACCAGTATCACGTAGTGACCTGGCCACTATCCTGCAAGAATAATGGCTTAAAATCCCTCTGACCACTGTGCAGGACTTGTATATGTCATTCCCAAGACGAATTGACGCTATATTGGCCGCAAAAGGAGGCCCTACACCATACTAATAAATTATTGTGGTCTAAAACCAGGTGTTTCAGTTTCATTGTCCAACCCCTGTATGTTGATAGTAACCAACCTTGTTAATAAAATGTATGGCTCATGTTTGCAAAAGGAACTCTGTCATTTATTGTATATATCAGTTACTTGTTTGATTTCAGCATGACATGTTTTCAGTGTCATATCCCCATTGATTTCTTTTTGATTTCCAAACACCATTATTTAGTTTATTTGATATTAAGTGATAATATGTTAACATCAAAACAAATTTTAGGATTTTCTAACTCCATTCAATAAAGAGCAATAGTTCCTTTAAAATTTCCTCAAACACTACATATTAAAATGATCTGGAAACACAATAAAGTTAGTGACATTACAGATTACATTACAGCCCCTCCTTGAACTGCCACCTTAACATGGTGGAGGGGTTTGAGTGCTCGAATGATCCTAGAGGCTATGTTGTCTGGGGCTTAAATGCCCCTAGTGGGGTTTCCCATGGCAAACAGATTCTAGGTGACGGGTCAGACAAAGAGCGGTTAAAGAACCCCTCATGACGACTACAAAATTGAGGCACGTGATGCCACCTGTTACGGTGGAGCCGAGGTCCCACCCTGGAGCCAGGCCTGGGGTCGGGACTCGTCGGCGAGCGCCTGGTGGCTGGGTTGCTCCTCGCGGGACCCGGCCATGCCAAGCCTGAACGAGAGACGCGAGACCATCCCACAGTGGGCCCACCACCTGCTGGGGGAACCGTGAGGGACCGGTGCAAAGAGGATTGGGCGGCGGACGAAGGTGGAGACCTCGGCTGCCCGATCCCCAGATGCTTAGGCTGGCTCTAGGGACGTGGAATGTCACCTCGCTGGGGGGGAAGGAGCCTGAGCTTGTGCGGGAGGTCGAGAGATATCGACTAGAAATAGTCGGGCTCGCCTCCACGCACAGCATGGGCTCTGGAACCTATGTGCTCGAGAGGGGCTGGAATCTCTTCTACCCTGGAGTGGCCCATGGGGTTGGTTTGCTTGTCGCCCCCCAGCTCAGCCGTCAGTGTTGGGGTTTACCCCAGTGGATGAGAGGGTCGCATCCCTGCGCCTTCGGGTTGGGGAGAGGTCTCTGACTATCATTTCAGCCTCCGGGCCGAGTGGTAGTGCGGAGTACCCGGCCTTCTTGGCGTCCCTGTCGGGGGTGCTGGATAGTGCCCCTCCTGGGGACTCCATTATTCTGCTGGGGGACTTCAACGCCCACGTGGGGAACGACAGTGACACCTGGAGAGGCGTGATCTGGAGGAATGGCCCCCCCAATCTGAATCCGCGCTGTGTTTTGTTATTGGACTTCTGTGCTAGTCACGGATTGTCCATAATGAACACCATGTTCAAACATAAGGGTGTCCATCAGTGCACTTGGCACCAGGATACCCTAGGAAGGCGGTCAATGATCGACTTTGTTGTCGTATCATCAGACCTTCGGCCGCATGTTTTGGACACTCGGGTGAAGAGAGGGGCTGAGATGTCCACTGATCACCACCTGGTGGTGAGTTGGATCCGCTGGGGGAGGAGAAAGCCGGACAGACTTGGTAGGCCCAAGCGCATATTGAGTGTCTGCTGGGAACATCTGACGGACCCCTTGGCCAGGGATGTATTCAATTCTCACCTCCGGGAGAGCTTTGACCAGATTCCGAGGGATGTTGGACATAGAGTCCAAGTGGACCATGTTCTCCGCATCTATTGTCGATGCTGCCGCCCGTAGCTGCGGCCGTAAGGTCTGCGGTGCCTGTCCCGGTGGCAATCCCCGAACCCGGTGGTGGACACCGGCAGTAAGGGACGCTGTCAAGCTGAAGAAGGAGTCCTATTGGCTGTGGTTGGCTTGTGGGAATCCTGAGGCTGACGGGTACTGTGGGGCAGAGCGCAACGTGGCCCGGGCGGTGGCAGAGGCAAAGACTCGGACCTGGGAGGAGTTCGGTGAGGCCATGGAGAAGGACTACCAGTTGGCCCCGAAGCGGTTCTGGCAAACTGTCCGGCGCCTCAAGAGGGGGAAGCAGTGCTTCGCCAACACTGTTTACAGTGGGCGTGGGGAGCTGCTGACCTCGACTCGGGACATTATCGGGCGGTGGAAGGAGTACTTTGAGGATCTCCTCAATCCTGCCATCACACATTCCCTGGTGAAACAGAGGCTGGGGACTCAGGGTTGGACTCCTTCATCACCCGGCCTGAAGTCACCGAGGTGGTTAAAAAGCTCCGTGGTGGCAGGGCTTCGGAGTTGGATGAGATCCGCCCTGAGTACCTCAAGTCTTTGGATGTTGTGGGGCTGTCATGGTTGACACACCTCTTCAACATTGCGTGGCAGACGGGGACAGTGCCTTTGGATTGGCAGACTGGGGTAGTGGTCCCCCTACATAAGAAGGGTGACCGGAGGGTGTGTTCCAACTACAGGGGGAATCACACTCCTCAACCTCCCTGGTAAGGCCTACACCAGGGTATTGGAGAGGAGAGTCCAGCCTATAGTCGAACCCCGACTTCAGGAGGAGCAGTGTGGTTTTCGTCCCGGCCATGGAACAGTGGACCAGCTCTATACACTCTACAAGGTACTCGAGGGTTCATGGGAGTTTGCCCAACCGGTCCACATGTGTTTTGTGGACCTGGAGAAAGCATTCGACTGTGTCCGTCATGATGCCCTGATGGGGTGCTCCAGGGTTATGGAATCAGGGGCCCTTTACTAGGGGTCATCCGGTCTCTGTACAAGCGGAGCAGGAGTTTGTTTCACATTGCCGGCACTAAGTCAGACCTGTTCCCGGTGCATGTTGGACTCCGGCAGGGCTGCCCTTTGTCACCGGTCCTGTTCATAACTTTTATGGACAGGATTTCTAGGCACAGCCAAGGGCCGGAGGGGGTATGGTTTGGGGACCAGAGGATTTCGTCTCTTCTTTTTGCAGATGACGTGGTCCTGCTAGCCCCCTTTAGCCAAGACCTACAGCATGCACTGGGGCGGTTTGCAGCCGAGTGTGAAGCAACTGGAATGAAGATCAGCTCCTCCAAGTTCAAGGCCATGGTTCTCAACCGGAAAAGGGTAGCTTGTCCTCTTCAGGTTGGAGGGGAGTTCCTGCCTCAAGTGGAGGAGTTTAAGTATCTCGGGGTCTTGTTCATGAGTGAGGGAAGAATGGAGCGGGAGATCGACAGACGGATCGGTGCGGCTGCCACAGTAACGGGGGCGTTGTGCCGGTCCGTTGTGGTGAAGAGAGAGCTGAGCCGAAAAGCGGAGCTCTCGATTTACCGGTCAGTCTACGTTCCTACCCTCACCTATGGCCATAAACTCTGGGTCATGACCGAAAGAACGAGATCCCGGATACAACCGGCTGAAATGAGCTTCCTCCGTACGGTGGCCGGGCACTCCCTTAGAGATAGGGCGAGGAGGTCGGCCATCTGGGAGGGGCTCGGAGTGGAGCCGCTGCTCCTCCACATTGGGAGGAGCCAGTTGAGGTGGCTCAGGCACCTATACCAGATGCCTCCTGGACGTCCTCCTCGGGAGGTGTTCCAGGCACGTCCCACCAGGAGGAGGCCCAGGGGATGGCCCAGGACATGCTGGAGGGACTATGTCTCTCCGCTGGTCTGGGAAGGCCTTGGGCTCCCCCCGGAGAAGCTGGAGGAGGTGTCTGGGGAGAACGTCCGGGCGTCTCTGCTGAGTCTGCTGCCCACGCAACCCGGTCCCAGATAAAGCGGAAGACGACGAGTACGAGTACGACATTACAGATATCATTAATATAGAGTAATAATCCTTTTGGACCAATGACAGATCCCTGGGGTACTCCACATGTGATCCTTCTGAATTGTGATACACTCTTGTTAATTTCCTTACATTTCAGTCTATTTTGCAAATAACTCTTTAACCAAGAATTAGCCACCCCTCTTATACCACACCTCTCAATTTTTTACAGTAATATATTGTAATCTATAGCATCAAATGCCTTTTGTAGATCATTGTGCTGTAAATGCCAACTTAATTGCCTTTAATATTCCCTTTATCATCTCCATTAATGCATAGGTAGTGGACTTATATTCACTTAATATTCTATATTTGTCAATAATATTTTCGAGAATTGGGGAAGAAGGACCATAAAGTCTTAAATAAATTAAATTGCTGTCTATCCTCTATATTTATTTATTTTTTTCCTATGTGTCCTACACTGGGAGATGTCAGTTGGAGTGATTTTGAAAAGCTCTAAATTTCTCATGCACCCCAGGGTTTCAATACAGTGCCACACTAACAAGAAAGAAGCAAATCCTCACACAGCATGTACCCTTAGCAAGAGTTTTTTGCCCCCATAGAGTCCTTTTATGTCCAGTAATCTATACTGACATTGGATGACTATTATTTTTATCTTTGCTCAATGATTTATTTAGGTATTGTGCATAGCACTGACAAATGTAGGGGATCATGCAATCCACTGCATGTTTTCACTAAGAAATAGATTATTTAAAATTCGCATTCTGGAGGTTATAAAAATAAAAGATTCATTGGACATTATAATGGGCATCCTATTTCCATCAGAAGCTGTTACACTGACCTGGGAATGGTGTCAAGCAAATCTGTTTTCCAGGTCCATGTCAGAAAACATATGGATTTTGCTAAATGCTGTGGGCAGTGACCAATCTAACTGTTATTATCAATACAAGTTATTAACAAAGTATTTTTTTTTTGCAAAATCTATGTATTTAAACGCTGCAGTAATTTTGCTATTCAGTTGACAGTATTGAGTGGTTTCAATGTATATCATGATTTTAAACTTTGTTGGTTTCAATTGCACAAAATTTTTCCATCATACCATTTGTATTTTTCAAAGTCATTTACTGGAAATTTACGCTATGTTTTGCTACTAACTATAAAAAAAATATATACCCATTAGGAATCAGGTATTGAGGCCAGGATAAATGAGAAACCTTCAACTTCAGGAGCCTAGGAAATTGATTATATATATTTTATTTTAGTTTATTTTTATTTTTTTTCAACCAGTGAATCCATTCACTTAAACAGAGTAAAAACTAGAATAGAAAAATGTCAAAAAATAAAATAAGTACGTTTGTATTTTTTTCAGTCTTTCTGAGTCTACAAAGTGGATTTCAAATCTAAAATTCTTGAAAACCGATCTCTATTCCTATTTTCCTCAATGATTTAAAGATAACTCCAGTGATGTTAAAAGGTGAAAGGTTTCCCTCCACTTCTACTAATACTGATGTTCCCAAGACTGTGACTGGGAATGGCTGTCTTTTTTCCTTTTTTCCTCACAAAGACCTGACCTTTCGCATTCCCAGTCAGTCTCCCCCATCAGTCTTTTATTACCTCAGAAAAAGATTACCTGAGATTCAAACCCACAAGATAAATGTTTCCACAGTTATCACAGTCTCTCCGTACAGAGAGACTGCAACCTGGGAAGTATGACATACATGTTTCCAAACCATTCGAGCTAGATAAGCTGGTGTTTTGTTTTCATGTTAACAGAAAGAAATAGGGAAACACATCATCTGTCATGTGTGACATAAGCCCCAAAATATCATATGATAACATTCAGGTACAAAAGCCCTTTGGTTTAGTATACAAAACAGCAGACCTTACAACGTGATAATTCAATAATCAGTGTTAGAAAACTGATTACATGAATGAAGATGCATCCAAGCAGCACCAACTGTTGACATTTTAACTGTTATTGCAGCTTTTTGAAAATGATTTTGAAAGCTAAAAACAAATATATTCCAACACCAAGAAATAGAAAATCTGTTGAAATATTAGGCTCTTCACCCTTCAGAAAGACATTTCTATGTAACTCAGCTTCCAGATTTTTAAGAACAACATCTACATATATTTAAAAAGCCAATTGGGTACTTCATTAAGAGCTGATGTGAGTTTCATATGTATCAACATCACTGTTTCATCTGCATACATTTGGACATTAACATGTGTGCAGAAGTCATTAAAACAAGGTCTTAAAGTGATTAGGACAATGATAGAGCCTAGTTGGAGGTCAAAGTAGGAGGATCTGATCATGTAAACAGAAACACATTGCTTTTTAGTTTCATCCAAAACATTGCTTGTTTAAAAAGATTTGGTGTCTCAATTTGGATAACAGAACATGATGAGTGAATTAATAAACAGCTTGCATTATGCACACTATAATCCCAGTAAGAATGGCTATAGTGTGAAGTACAAGTGATAATGCTCTTATCCAGTAGATTAAGGTCAACATTCTGGCATGTGCCAACAAGCTAAACTGAATCAAGACATGTATTCAATGCACATAATGTTTGCAGAAAAATAATGGGGAAGGTATACCCTCCACAGGGCTTAAGTACACAATGCATCTCAAACACTGTGAAAAAATTGCACTCAAATTCAAAATGTCACTGTATCTGACAAGGCCAAAATGCTTTGTGCTGCTTAGCATCCCCCCCCCCCCCCCTGTTAACTCTTTTTAGAGGACTGTTATTATTATGAATAATTACTGAATGCTTACTGTGTTATGTACTGTTAGTGTTCTGTTGGTACATCTAAGGTGGGCTGTTTTTGTTAACCCTTACCTGTAAAATAAACAGGTCACCACTCTTGGGAAGTCATTATGCTCTGGCTTAGGTAATGGTCCTTGCTGACAGCAGTTAATGAAAATTAATGGCAAGCTTTAGGATGCCAAGCACACAAATAGGACAGCATCTGTATTTCTCTAGCTCTAAGATGCATTTTTTTCAAAGGCAACAAGATAAAGCCACACAAAATGGATGAATAGATGAACCCATACTGCAAATTAACTTTACAAAATAAATTCAAAGTTGTATTTCTCTATAATTATAGTAATTAAAAAGGTCCCACAGTTGCCAAGGATCTAATAAATGAGGGAGCCAAAGTTTTTCCTTTCTTGTACTTTCATTGGTTTGACCAGAAACAAAGGAGATATTCTTCTTCTGTACACTGAGAATTCTGTGAATGAGTATTAATTTAACCTTTCTGCAACCCAAAAACTATATGATCAGCTACATACCAGCCGTGTGCATAAACCATATTAACTGAGAAAAGTGTGTGGCTGTGTGTTCCTTTTATTGAATTTGTTATAATTTAGGGTTCTTTGGACTTTTAATTATAATAGCTTACCTGGACTAAACAGTATACTTTTAGTTCAGGAAAGCAGACGTTCTTACTGGATTACTGACAAAATAGCTATATAGAATAGGAGTAGGTATGGTCCAGTAGGTGTTTCTCACAGCATAATTATCTTGAATAAATTTACTAGTTTACTATTACATAGAATTCGTACAATTATTCAATAAAATGTTTACAGTTATCATATTGCTTTATTTAAACTGAACACCAAAAATTTTTTACTGCTGTTAAAATAATATATCTTTCTGACTATTTCAGTTGTATTGCAGCAGTCTGCTTTGAGCTAGCTGACTGGAAGTTTGCAGCAACAGGTGGTGGAGCGGCAGCAACTCTGGCATCCAGAGTTCATATTTCTGGACATCTGGAAATGCATGTATAGTAGAGACGTTTTATTATCTGTATGTTTCACCGTTCTTGCAATTACAATTCTGAAGTTGCCTTCGGACGTTTGTTTCACTGTTTAACAGTTTTTGGCTTCTGAACTTAGATCGCTTCCATTTTAAAAATCAATTATCTTTAGACACCTTGAATCAGGATGGATTCTAACAAGCACAGTTGATGATCTTTGATGCCTTTATTCTGTTTGAAAAAAATTGTAACTTTACCTTTCAATAAATTGTTTAGCATACAAACCACTTCAGATATTGCTGTATTAAGAAGGATTGAAAGTGGTCTAGAGGACAAAAACCAGTGAAACCCTTTTGTTGAATTATTGAAACTGAAATAAATTTGTGATTTTGCACATCAAACATTTTCCTAAATGCAATTTATTGTTTTCTTCCAGATTTATCCTGCCCTGTAATTGATAAAAGCAAAGACTATACTTGTTCAGCTATTCAAGATTGTTTAGGAACCTTGGGAATCTCATTAATAATAGTATTAATTAATAGTATGACAGAACATATAGTAGTGTAGAACTTTATTCAGACTTAAGTTTTGTCTGTTGTTTTTTTGTGATCTCTGTGCTTTGGTCTGATAAATCCAAGTTTGAGTCACAAATGTCTTTGTGCAGCGCAGAAGAGGTGAACAGATGGACTCTACATGCCTGGTTCCCACTGTGAAGCATCTATCTATCTATCTATCTATCTATCTATCTATCTATCTATCTATCTATCTATCTATCTATCTATCTATCTATCTATCTATCTATCTATCTATCTATCTATCTATCTATCTATCTATCTATCTATCTATCTATCTATCTATCTATCTATCTATCTATCTATCTATCTATCTATCTATCTATCTATCTATCTATCTATCTATCTATCTATCTATCTATCTATCTATCTATCTATCTATCCATCCATCCATCCATCCATCCATCCATCCATCCATCCATCCATCAGTTTGGTAGAAGAGTGTTGCTATAATATTTATGGGAATGGGAATTTGTAATGACCCAGTCTTGCTAAGTTTATTTATATTACTACAATCTATCCTTGTTTGTCACATTATTGCTTTATTTACTGATTTGATAGGTAACAGTGGACTGAAGTATTTTTATTTCTTATCTAGAAATAGTGGTTGTTACAGAACCACACACACACACACCCTTGACTCAACTAACTTTAATTTGAGTTTAATAAAGGAAAACTGAATCGTCTCTATAATGCATTCTTACCAATGCCTGGGGTGACCACAAATATATTAAAGCCACACAATTAGCTCTCCTCAAAGGACAAACTTAAGTCAATTTCAAGTCAATGTATTTATAAAGCACACTTAAAATCAAGAGTTGACCCCGGCTGTGTACACCTTGTAGAGTATCAAAAAACAAAACAATGACTTTATGTCATACCTGCTTGTGTTTTGAGTTCTTTAGTTTGTGTTTTGTTATTTTACCTGGTCTAGTCCATTGTTTTCTGTATCCCTGCACCCCAAGCCCACACCTGTTCTGTGTTTTCCCCTGATTGTCTGGTCACGTGTGTCATTGGTTCCCCTGCTGTCAAGTTTTGTATTTAAGCCCGTTTGTTTCCTTTGTTCCCCGCTGGTTCCTTATGTGTTGTTTTTGTGCTCGCCTGGTACCCTGTCCGTGTCCAGCCATGAGTAATAAAGTGTCATCTTACCTGCAAACTTCGAGCTTCAGGAGTTCTTCCCTGCATATTGGTCCAACAGAAACCCACATTATGACACTTTACAGACAGTAAAGACATCAATGTACACAAGTTAGAATAGCTATTGTTATTCATAGTCTGTACAGTGTTTTCTAATGTTCTCTTTTTATTATTATTTCATTCTTTTTTTCTTTTTTATCCTGAAACATCCTATGTATGCAGAACTTGGTAAGCATCTTTTGTTTGTATATGTGCTTTTAAACTAAAATTAACTTTGTTTCTAATGCAAATGTGACTAGAAATCTACCTTAACTATCTAGCAAAACACACAGTTAGCAGTTAATGACATTTTTGACATTGGAGTAAATATAAGATGGCAGAAATGCGGTCCCAACTGGGACAATGAGTGAGGTCATAGCCAAGTGGCATTTTTTACATGGTGGTGCTCTTTTAATTAAGATTGATTTTCTTGTGCAGTGCATTTAAAGCATTGCACAAATTGCTTAACCAGTCTACAAATCATTTATATTATTATGCATTCCCTGAGGTTTTCCTGCTTTGCAGAATTTAAGGAACTTTGGTGAATGTGCAGAAATTGTAAATATTTAAATATGTGTACAAAGTACAGAAAGAAATGTCTCATTCAGCAGCTGAATGACTTTCATTGCATAGTATATTCTAAGAATCAGACAATAGAGATATTAGACAAATCATATATAACAGTGGTGTGATGTGTCTTAGATGCAGTTTTAATATGTTCAAGCTGTACTGTACAAAAAAAAAAAAACATGCCCATTTCTTAGAATTCCTTGTAATCAGACATAAATTGATCAGCCGAAATATCATAGCCAATTATCTATCTATTATCTAGCTGCTTTTCTGTTACCTGGTTGAAGTGACTATAGTCCGATCTGACATCCACTCTCCTTATGAGTCTTCTCAACGTTCACAAAATCCATGAAGGTTTGGCAAACTCCTGTGCAACCTTCAGTATCTTTGTAGAGGCAAAAGGCTGTGACCAATGCAAACTTTTCATTTCTTCCTTCAAATACACAATTTAACTATTCATAACAATTATTTTGTTGTTTTGCTGACTCCCTGTTTTTTATAAGTAAATCATAACAAGCATAGGTCAACATAGCAATAGTTGTAACAAGCAGCTCTGCATTTTTCATGTTCATTGCCAACATGAACACTAAAGTTAAAACATGCAGTTCCTATGGGGTTCATCATCCAGCACACCTGCCAATGAAGACTGCATCCATAACCATCCTTCACTGTATGTGAGCGAACAACAAACAATTTCCCCTGACCTAACAATGCAGGGAAGTCCCCCTCTCATCTTCTAGCAAAAGGGTTCAAATTCTAAAACAAATGGCCAGTGTTTGCCCTTGACAACCCAAGAGCCCAGTGAAATCTAGCTTTGTGCTTCTAGCTCTGTGCTCCCTTCACACCTACCACAGGTTTCCAGGGTTATTTACCTAAGCATTTTCTTGAACCTCCTCTGCAGAAATTCTCAGAACCTTATGTCACACCAACCCTACAATACCTCTCTTGTCCTCCAACGAGGATACTTCACTCTTGTCAGTCACTGCTTACTGATCAGCACTTATTAATAGAATGCCCAAGCCTCAAATGTGACTCCAGACTTGCTAGTTGTACAGTAAATCTAAACATGCCAGCTTCACATAAACCCCACCCTGAAGAATGTTCTGACTAAACAGCTGTAGTTAAAAATCACATGAAAAATTGTTGTATGTTTCTGAGGCAAAACACATTTCTTTACATCAGGTTCATCTGCATTCTATTTGCAGCTGTGATATTAGCAGCCAATACTTGCACTGAGGATTCAAAACCATTGCAACTCATAGGTCTTGTTTTTGCTGATACAGCCTGGCTGTCAGAATCATCAGTGTGTGCACACAGTGGTCTTTCTGGAGGCACAGAATTGGTACAGAGAACGCACACCACATGCGCATAAATAAGTAGGCGGGAAAGAGTCTCCCTGTGTTCCTCTCTCTCCACTGCCCTTTCTTTTCTCTCACTGTTTATCTTTCCCTGCTTCTCCCACTCCTCAATACCTCATGCAATTCAGAGATTATACTGTTTTCCTCCTCTTCCAAATGTGTCAAACACCATCAAGCTGGGATTTGTGTCACTCAAAACCCCTTTAGCTGTGTTTCAGCTCTGCCTTTTTACAAATACCAATGATAACTTTTATTGCATATCACAATACATCACATATGAGAAAAGTTTGATAAATGAAAAACTAAATTAATAAATGGTACAAGCACTGAACAAAATTTGCTGTGGAGTTACAGGGAGTTACATGGTTCTTGCAACAGAAGCCATCCATATTACTGCCAATATAGGGTTTTAATTTGACTGACCTGGATCAGTTTGATATGTTTTCTCTTTTTCATTTAGTTTGAGTGCAGCATGTATGTCTCTTTGCATTACCACTGTTCTTTTGCTTTAACCCAACAAAGTCCCAAATGAATTCTGTGCACATATTATCCCTTACATATTTGTGAATCACATATTTCAATTACTCACAATGGATATGCCAAAATCCTATAGATGGAGATCAACACAGGGCAGTGAGATTTTAAAACTATCAAGCACTGATGAGTAAAACTGATAAACTCCACAGTCGTTCCTTTCACTGCCCGATCTAACATACCTGTTTGTATCAAGCTACAATTGTCAATAGCTCAAACTGTGATTTGATCTCTGCCTCTAAGTCCTGTGATAATTGCACTGCTGGAACATCAATAAGGATTTATTGGGCTTTGCTCCACAGTGCACAAAAGCGCTCCTCCTTAATCTTTGTGAGGTGAGAGCCTTCGACTTGTTAGCAACACGTGCAAAGCTCCGTCGTTCCTTTATCCTCAGCTAATCATTAGTGGAAATTAACATGAACTGAGGTGAGGTGAGAGTGTGTGCTCTGTGTGAAGAAAAATGTGAATGGGAGAAGTGTTCTCAAAGTGCAATTTCAGTCTCTAGAAAAAATGACCCCATTGACAATGTGGGGGGGGGGGGCAGAGTAAGGGCTGTCCATTTATTGTAGAGAAAGTTTCCCTATGCAACTGTACACGTATGTCAGATCAAATGTCGATGCTACAAAAGCTGTGTGGTAGGTGGCAATAACATATAACTATAGTATTATTAGTATAAATAGTCTGGTTGTTACTCTTAAAAAAAAAAAAAATCAGTATGGATTCATATAATACTTAAGGACTATATTTTAAACTCAACATTTAAAAAGTACTTTTCAATTTTCAGTGGGAAAGACTCGTACAATTTTACTTTGAAGCTTTTTAAGAGATTTAAACCAGTGCCCTAGAGCCTCTACATATTGAAGATTTGCTCAGTTTCGCCCCTCCTGACGTCAGCAACTGCTTAATAGATACATTGTTGTGCTATCCACTGAAGGAACTTCAGGGTTATGTTGCATGAATCACACAACTACAGGGGATAAAGTAACAGCAAAAAACTTTTTGGTCCTCCAAATACTGTCCAGATAAATATATTTATAAGCGGCATAAGCTCTATAGGAGATAAACCAGGACAGGTTATTTCATACAAAGAGTAATGTTTTGTTTTGTTGGTTTTTTTGCATTTTTTTACCTATTCTTCTGGCATTTGTTGTATTATTCATTGAGCAAGTTTACGGAATTCACACTTGACTAGTGTGTTTAAGTGATGGAATTGTCACAGACAGGTAAATTAACTTTTTACCTATATATCACTATTCCAAGAAATTATCAAGTTCTCAAGCTTGTCATAAACCCTTTTCAATGGTTTATACGAGAGTGATATGGATCTCTGTCCAATGTGAAACTGCCAGGGGCAGAAGTACCATTTGAGGAGGACAAAAAAAGTTGTCAGTTCCACCTTGTTATAATTTTATATCCTATTACTTGTTTTTGCAAGTCCAGAAAATTAGCAATGGGTGCTCCGCTGTGTTTTGCACAGAGTTAGCAGTGTAAAAAAATATTATTGTACACTACTGAATAACCCATAAGTTGGTATCTGATTTGCAGCTTCCGGATCGTGTTACTGCTTATTTTGGAAATCTGAATTGCATTTATGTACCTCTAAGTCATAATCTGAAAGACTTGACAATACTCACCTGGATAATTCTGTTAATTTGAGATTTTGAAAACACTGATTCTATTTGTGAAAAAACGTATATTAAAAAAGATTTTGGTCATTTTTCATAATCGGGACATGTTCAGATTGAGACGTGCTTAGAAGGCAACTTGGACTGAATTATTCTAAAATGTTTTAGAACCACCACTTGTCAGGGTTTGGACTTTTTCGGACTTTTGTGTGTGGTTTTCGGTTTTTTTACTTTTGTAATCACGGTTTCCTTATGGGTTCTTTGTTTATACTTAGGTTGCCAGTTCTCAGGTTGTTGTTGTTCTTCTGTTTCCTCCAGTTTCTTTGTTTCCTTCAGTTCTTGATTATTCTAGATTTCTTATGCTTCTTTTGGTTATTTTATCTTGGTCTATAGTTTTGCTTAGGTCTGTGTCTCCTTATTGTTAATTAGTCCCTTCGCCCATGTTTTAGTCTATGCATTAGTTTCACCTGTTCCTTCAGCCTCCATGCCTCTTTGTCACACATGTTCCCTGTTCCTTTGATTACCTTCCCTTTGTATTCCCTTAGTATATTAGTTAGTCTGGTTGTTGGGACCATACAGCCATGGATTTCGACAACAAAACTCCGGTACATACTTTCCTGGAACTTTTCAAAATAAAGTGCATTAACCTTCCGCCAGCACAGCCAGGAAAGGGGGTAACTGCGGACTTCCTGCAAGGACACTGCCGCATATAAGCCCCCACCTTTCCACAAGTCTTCCTCTTCCACGCGGCCTTCCAGAGGTACCGGATAGGAGAGGAAAGCGCACTGATGTCTTTTGCTGGCAAAAAGACATACATTCAACTGGATCCAAAGCCATACGATCATCAATCATATGCAAAGTTAAGTAGAATGAAATACTGTCTGTGTATCCGGTATTTTCATTCATGAATGGGGAAATTAAGGTGTAAGAGTTGCTTACATTTTCTCTTCGAGGCCCCACAGAAGCAAAACTGTGTCGCAGAGAGATCCCCGGTGGAGAAGCTGTTTCTACAAGCTGAGTCTGGAGGAAGTTACTACGGCCTGCACCTGGCGATCTTTAGGCTAGCTACGGCACGCGCCGGTTCTGTGTTCTTTGTATGTTTTAAAGTTAAGATAAATTTAAAGGGTGGTTTTAACCAGAACATTGCTCATAACGCGCCGTCCGCGCTTATGCATTTTAACCTTTTTATTAACCTGGTATTTTAAAGGTATGTGTTGATTCTGGTGCTAAGCTATTAGCTTCTTTGTTAGCCCAACGGCCAGCCGGTAAGAACACGTGTGTGCTAGCATTAAGGCTAGTCAACAGAAAGGTTGTTGGTTTTCAAGCTAGTGAATAATAGTCCCTGAACATCATTTGCTAGAGTTGATAACTAAGTAAACACCATTAAGCCCCATTTCTCCAGAAAGATTTGGCTCTTTTCCAAAATACTCAATAATATTTCTTCAAATATTATTTCAATATATAAAGGCAGTTAATTAGACACCATTGAGAATTAGTTAACCAGGAGGTTGGTTTTATTTGGCAGATCATTATTTAAAACATTATTTTATTAAAATAATATTTTACCTGATCTTGCATTGTGAAGGGTTGTCTAAAGGTTTGCTGATTATTTCCTAAGTTAGTTCCAAGACTAACTTAACTTAACTTCCAGATCCTTCAAGATAATCCTTGGTTCTCAAACATAAACATTGCATGGTAATGTTGCATCACTCTTTTTGGTCATGATTTCCAATCATCTTTAATCAACTTGTTTATATTGTACATAGCCCATTAGTCTTCATTATTCTTTAATTCTGCTTGGTAGTTTAGTTGAATTGTTTTAGCATAGTAAAGGGTTTGTTGATTGAAATATGTTTGACTTTGAGTTGACTTATTTTTGTTAATAAATTCTTGTATTTTAAGAAATTGTGTGAATTCATTCCATATATGTGCAGAGTTTATGCTGTTCAATAATGCCAGAGCTCGTCTCACACCTTTCTATTCTGTCCTAATACCATCGCCTTACTGGGCTGGTATTCACAGGACAATCCTTAACAGACCGAAATGTTATTTGGTAAAATATTAAAATATTGATATTAAAATATTAATATTAAATAATATTCTCAGATTCATATTTACAACATAGTGGCGTCCCGCTGGGTGGGCATTATTATGAACAGCTTGCACTGTACATAGATGTGAATGAATAAAACCACAACTGCATATTATTGATGCACCAAGTGATTAGCTTAAAACCAGCTGTCACTGGTCACAATAGGACTCAAAACATCAGAGTTCTAACATCAGATGTCACTGATTATATTTAAGAGAACATTATAACTCGTGACAACTCCAGGAGTTCACAATTTTAGACGTTCGTCAAAGTTAATAACTCCAATATCTCCGTGCTAGTAACAATCAACTCTGCTACATAAGCAAAATTTTAGATGTTCTGACTCAGTCTGGTTTCTTCTGTGTAAGCAATGACTTGAGACTTGGTTTAACTTCAGTTAACCTCAATGTCCAGACAGTTGCTGCACGTCTGTATCCAGAGGCTGTGCTTTGTGTAAGACCACAATTTGAAACTAAATTAACTATACAGTTAGTTTAGTATCTGACCCAATTTTGATGCATGTATCCAATCAGAAACTTTATAGTTTGTTTTATGATTTGAAAGAACAGGATTTTTGCCAGATTAAATCCCAAATTTAATCTAATCACCCTGCCTGCCATAAAGGGGGGTGAATCAAGTCAAATTGCAATTATTACACTTAGGAGGTGTAGCAATTTTATTTTTCCTTTGCATTTTAAACTAAATTCCCTTAAAGGTTAAGAGTAGTGTCTAATCATATCTCCTCACAAGAAAGGTGAAAAATTAACTCTAAAATCACAAATATCCTTAGAAAAAGGAGTAGCATTATAACACTGACAGCATAGTGTTGTCATAAGTCACAGGTTGAATGATCAACTGGTGCACCCATTTTACAATCAAATGTTTCCAATATATGTATAGTCAGATATGCATATATAGCTGGACATACATTTGTTAGATGTTGTTGCTTTAGCAACATTCTCATAACTTTGTTGTTGTTTTGTAGTGTCTGCCAGAATGACGTAATCACACTCCATTATGAATTCAGCAGACGTGGAGATGCAGAAGGTGGTGGTTGCTGATCTCATCCGTTTGTCTCCAGATGAGCGGAAAGCTTTAAATCAGTTTGACCTTGCTGCTTGTGATAAACAGATTGAAGAATTACTTGACCTAATTGGAAATCCAATTAGAGAGATTCTGATTTCAGATGTTCTTTGTCGGCTTACCTTGTTGTATCAGCAGAAATCACAACTGGAAGCTAAAAGATATTCTCAGTTACAGACTGACCATCAGATGACCCTTCAAAGAGAGAATGCTGTGAAGTTTGAGCTCTCAAAAGCCGAGGAGAGGATGGAGAAAGCTGAAGCAAAGTTAGTGGACCTGAAGGCAGATGAGCTCAAGAGAGCTTCATCCCAAAAGCAGGAACAAACCCCCACTTTTCAGGTACTCAATTTGCATTTTCACTCACAGCAGCTGCAGCAGCCACAGCAGGGGGCAGACTCAGACATCAGGCATCCAGCACCTAGGTCAGAGTCTCCCCCTCCTAAATTTAGCCAAAGTGTTCAACTTACATCCACAGACCTTAACAGAAATGTTGGAAGTCAGATGGTCTCCAGTGATTTCCTGCCAAATTCCATTGCAGTGAACAACCACCAAGATGACCAAGTGCCGGACTCAGCGTGCACAAGTGGCCCGATTCAGTGGGAGGAGCACCCTTCCAGCCTGATCGGCACCCCTCTCCTTTCTGACTCTGTGTTGACCCCTAGGGACCAAAAGAGAAGCACATGGTTCTCAGGTGACTCAATCCAACCTGACCCCCCACCACTTGCACGAGTCCATTCATTACAAAGCTCTTATTTAATTCATGAGAAAACTTGTTTCCTCCCCCAGAGGTTTTATCATGATCTTCCACCATTTCTTGAACCTAACCAACGGGACTTCTCAGATGGACGTGGCCCACCTTGGGAGCATGGTGTCCGTTTCAAACAGCTTGAATCCCTTGCTAAGGACATAGAAGTTTTTGATCCAGGTAGCCAGGAGTCAAATATTGATGCTTACCTGTTTGAGGTTAAACATTGTCTTCTTGACTTGTGTTTTCCTTCTGATCGTGAGAAGCTGAGGCTTATTTAGAAAACAACAGCTAAGAGTGTTCATGTGTTCATAAAAACCCTTCCTCCAGAAATTAGTGACAGCTATCCAGCTCCCTGCCAGGCTCTTAGAGAAGAGTACTATGTTTACAGAGATGAAGCCGCTGCCACTATTAATGCTTTGACAGTTTTGCAAAAACAGTTCGAACCTCCCAGAGAATATTTCCACCGTTTGAAGACAGCTTATTTTCAGGGATGTTATGCTCCAGGTCGTGAAGAAGACCACACTTTTAAGTCATTGTTTCTTCACAACCTCCACGTTAGCGTGCAGTATGACGTGACTATGCATTGCATAACAGAGAATCTCTCTATGCAGGAGACTTGTAGATATGCTCAGCTTGTGTGGGAAACACGTGTCCGTTCAGACAGAGCAGGAAAAGGCAAAGTTAGAGTGTTAAACATTCAAACTGAGAACAGGCCTAAGAAGAAGCGCAAAGTAACTTCCCAAGTGAAGCAACAGAACTAGGGGGGTGTTAACTGGCGTCAGCCAAAAGACAAGCCACCAGTTAAAAGACAAACACCTTTTCACAGTGCAACATCGAACTGTAAGGTTGGTGGTAAAGAGTGGAGCCACTCCAAAGATGTCATCACAGATGAGGAGTTTGAGATGATCTGCAGGTGTGTTATAACTGAGGTAACGGTGTTCCTAAAAGACCTGGCAAGCCTGTAAAATCTATCAAACAAGGTATGAAGATGGTAAATAATTTCCAACACCCTATATTCTGTTTTAATCTTTTTCTTTCTTATGGTTTTGAACTTCAGAAAGTAATGTTTAAAAGCAGTATTATTATGGTGTGAAAATTATTACATGACTTTTGTTTTTTTTTCTTTCTTTAAAACATTTTATTAGTATCAGTCTCTGCCCAAACCTGCCTCACTCCTGTCCAAACACTAACCTCTGAACCAAAATGAACTGTTGAACTCTGCCTTGCTACCGGACCCCAGTGACTCTTTTCACATGGCTGAGGACAATTGTTAGCCCCAAAGACTGGATTTCATCCCATTCTTCGGAACTAAAAAGGGGGGATGTTGGGACCATACAGCCATGGATTTCAACACCAAAACTCCGGTACATACTTTCCTGGAACTTTTCAAAATAAAGTGCATTAACTTTCCTCCAGCACAGCCAGGAAAGGGGGTAACTGCGGACTTCCTGTGGCGCCATTACCCAAATAAAAGCACAGCCAGGAAAGGGGGTAACTGCGGACTTCCTGCAAGGACACTGCCGCATATAAGCCCCCACCTTTCCACAAGTCTTCCTCTTCCACGCGGCCTTCCAGAGGTACCGGATAGGAGAGGAAAGCGCGCTGATGTCTTTTGCTGGCAAAAAGACATACATTCAACTGGATCCAAAGCCATACGATCATCAATCATATGCAAAGTTAAGTAGAATGAAATACTGTCTGTGTATCCGGTATTTTCATTCATGAACGGGGAAATTAAGGTGTAAGAGTTGCTTACATTTTCTCTTCGAGGCCCCACAGAAGCAAAACTGTGTCGCAGAAAGATCCCCGGTGGAGAAGCTGTTTCTACAAACTGAGTCTGGAGGAAGTTACTACGTCCTGCACAACCGTGTTATAGTAACGAACAGCTGGGCAGCGGACAGGTCAAGCCACCAGCTTTCCGGAGCTAACGCTATTGTTCACAGAGCGAACGCAGAGGTTAGCTGAAAGCCAACTGCTTGTTGACTGTGGACGTTTATTCGAACTTCATCGCCCTTGGACAACGCTTACTCACCATGGTCAGAGGTTAGGTTTGGGCAGATTAACAGATAGGTTTAGGACGAAATGATCTAAATGTTTTCATGTTATGAAGTTTTGTTTTGTGGAACCTGGTGATCTTTAGCGCTAGTAGGCTAGCTACAGCACGTGCCGGTTCTGTGTTCTTTGTATGTTTTAAAGCTAAGATAAACTTTATTTAAAGGGTGGTTTAACCAGAACATTGCTCATAACGCGCCGTCCGCGTTTATGCATTTTAACCCTTTTATTAACCTGGTATTTTAAAGGTATGTGTTGATTCTGGTGCTAAGCTATTAGCTTCTTTGTTAGCCCAATGGCCAGCTGGTAAGAACACGTGTGTGCTAGCATTAAGGCTAGTCAACAGAAAGGTTGTTGGTTTTCAAGCTAGTGAATAATAGTCCCTGAACATCATTTGCTAGAGTTGATAACTAAGTAAACCCCATTAAGCCCCATTTCTCCAGAAAGATTTGGCTCTTTTCCAAAATACTCAATATTTCTTCAAATATTATTTCAATAAATAAAGGCAGTTAATTAGACACCGTTGAGAATAAGTCATCCAGGAAGTTGGTTTTATTCGGCAGATCATTATTTAAAACATTATTTTATTAAAATAATATTTTACCTGATCTTGCATTGTGAAGGGTTGTCTAAACGTTTGCTGATTATTTCCTAAGTTAGTTCCAAGACTAACTTAACTTCACTTCTAGATTCTTCAAGATAATCCTTGGTTCTCAAACATAAACATTGCATGGTAATGTTGCATCACTCTTTTTGGTCATGATTTCCAATCATCTTTAATCAACTTGTTTATATTGTACATAGCCCATTAGTCTTCATTATTATTTAATTCTGCTTGGTAGTTTAGTTGAATTGTTTTAGCATAGTAAAGAGTTTGTTGATTGAAATATGTTTGACTTTTAGTTGACATATTTTTGTTAATAAATTCTTGTATTTTACGAAATTGTGTGAATTCATTCCATATCAGAAACAGAATCAGAAAAGCTTTATTGCCAAGTACGTTTTTGGACATACAAGGAATTTGTTTGGCGTAGTCAGTGCAATACAGTACAAATTAAACAGTATAAACATATCTACAATATAATATAAATATATGTGTACAGTTTTAAGTGAGTGAGAGTAAAAGTAGAGCAGTATAAGATGCAAGAGCAATACAACAGTGCAGGTGATCATTGTGCAAGTAAAGCAGGAGTCCAAGCTGAGCGTTAATGTAACGCATAGAGTTACAGGTTACAAGTGTCCTGTCAGCAAAAAAGGGGGGGTGTGGGGGAAAGGGAGAGTGTCAGGGTGGTTTCCGGGCTTTGTTAACCAGGCTGGTGGTAGATTGGAAAAAACTGTTCTTGTGGTGTGAGGTTTTGGTCCGGATGGACCGCAGCCTCCTGCCAGAGGGGAGAGTCTCAAAGAGTCTGTGACCGGGGTGGGAGGGATCAGCCAGAATCTTCCCTGCCCGCTTCAGGGTCCTGGAGGTGTACAGTTCCTGGAGCGACAGCAGACTGCAGCCAATCACCTTCTCAGCAGACCGAATGACACGCTGCAGCCTGCCCTTATCCTTGGCTGTAGCAGCGGCGTACCAGATGGTGATGGAGGAGGTGAGGATGGACTCAATGATGGCTGTGTAGAAGTGCACCATCATAGTCTTTGGCAGGTTGAATTTCTTCAGCTGCCGCAGGAAGAACATCCTCTGCTGGGCTTTCTTGATGAGGGAGCTGATGTTTGGCTCCCACTTGAGATCCTGGGAGATGATGATTCCCAGGAAGCGGAAAGATTCCACAGTGTCAATTGTGGAGTCACAGAGGGTGATGGGGGTAGGTGGGGCTGGGTTCTGCCTGAAGTCCACAACCATCTCTACTGTCTTTAGAGCGTTGATATATGTGCAGAGTTTATGCTGTTCAATAATGCCAGAGCTCGTCTCACACCTTTCTATTCTGTCCTAATACCATCGCCTTACTGGGCTGGTATTCACAGCACAATCCTTAACAGACCGAAATATTATTTGGTAAAATATTAATATTAAAATATTAATATTAAATAATATTCTCAGATTCATATTTACAACATGGTTTATGTGTTCATTGCTGGTTCCTTCGTTCACACTTCGTTCTCTGCCCTCTACCGCTTTGGACTGACCCAAAGCTCAGAATGTGACACCACTGAAGTCTTCACTTATACTGTATATTATCTTGGCTTAACCATGTTTCAAAACTACATAAATAGATACAAAACACATAAACCCTACAATCTAAAAAAAAATTTATTTTTCTTGTCACCCGCAATGGGCTGCGTTGAGGACTGAAGCCTCTGAACGTATGTGCACTTTACTTTAAAGTGCACCGCTGTGGCACAATTACTTTTAACAAAAATGTTTAGCATTATCAAAATGCCTATATTTAAAAGAAAAAAAAAACAGTCACTTCAACTAGTGTTGTATGGAGTATAATAGGATAGCAGGCACCACACATATGAAGACTTTTTTATTCTCATCATAGCCATCCAGGGTTCGGGTCCCAACCTCAAGACCTTTGCATCAAGATGTTCTTCCTTCTGTTGCTTCCTTTTTTAACCATATGATTATTAAATTATTTTAAAATATTAAATATTAAAGGTCAATAGCACTGCAAAAAAAAAAAAAGACAATCATTCCAACTGCTGCTTAAATAATATAATTACCACAGCTAATGGGTGGTGCACCTTTCGTTTCCACACCATGAATGTTGGGCACCAAATAGCTGAATTTGTCTTTCCTATTAATGTGGGAAAAGTGCAGGAACAGATGGGGAAGAAGCATTAGTGAATGAATTTAGGCTCCATACAGCAGGAGAACACTCAGGTCCAACTCTCTAAAAACAGTAACATTTCTGGTATGCCAATCCTACATTTTAAAGATTTTGAAACTAATGTTTGAAAACCCTGTCATAGCTAAGAAATGGTAACTGGCTCATGATCACAATGTTGTGGTCAGTACATGCTTTAATGTTTGACACTGTAAACTGCTGCAATTTCATATTTTTGTAAATCTATGCCGCCTATTTTGGATCTGTCCAGATTGAGGTCAAAGAAATCAGGATATAGTGCCCTCTGTTTTCAAGTGTCCACCCCTCAGTCAGAGCAAGGTGACTTACGCAGCATGTAATTAAACAGATAACTGCCTTACTAAACGTGCAGCCGCCCTGCTGAGCAGCTCTTTGCACTAGCATCTGTGTTTGACACCAGGACTGTGTTTCTTTGTCCATTTTTCCAGGCTGTCTTCACAATGTCAAGGACGTCGATAAACAAACAAAGAGATGTTGCTTCATGACATCAGCCTAGCTGGTTGTAAGTTGGGAACTGTGCATGATTCACTCTTGCAAACAAAAAGTTTGTAACATCTCAAACAGCTTCATTATACAATGTCTGCCAGAACACTGAGGTGCCAGTTATTAGACAGCTTTGAAGAAGGGGTTTTGGTATTCTTTGGAGGGATAAAATGTCAGGAAATCTCATAAAATGTCAAACACAACAAGTCTGAAAAAGGTTGCGTTCCTTCATAGCTATCATCTCCTTTTTAGCATCTAAGCATGGTATCTTGATAAACTGGAACTAGGAAGCCTTGAAAAAGTACTCATACATTTGTCTTCAGCTCCTCTGAGCTAATACGTTACCTGCATTTTGTCTATTTAATTTAATGCAGTTTATTTATGTTGTAACAATTTACAACAAATGTCACCTCAAGGCACTTTACAATAAAACAATCCAAGTTATACACATACATATATAGTCAATATAAACAGATTCAAAGTCAGTAATGAACATTTCAATTCAATTATTATTATTAAACAATGCAGCCACGCTCAGTTTATTATTCAAATTGTTAAAAACAAGTTTTACTAACAAAGGAAACCCAGCTGATTGCGTCAAGTCACTGACTTTGCAACAACTACCCCTCCTGAACCAGCATGTAGCAACAATGCACAGTCGATTGCATTGAGTCTTTTGAGACTATGAGACCTGGAATGTTTTTTTTTTTTTCTGTGGATCTTTCATTTACCCTGTTTGTGTGAATGTTTGCAGTGTAGAGACTGAATTAGGACTAATGCTTCCCACTGCAGCAGTGCTCACTGATATCATGCGTATTGGCTGAGTAAGGGAGGAATGCTCCTGTTGTGAAAATAAAACCTGTGATTTTCAGCATTAAAAGAATTTTCCATAATTTTCTGACCCAGATTACCTGTTTTGATCTACTTCAGGTCACTATACAAAGTCCACATAAAGGTTTAACATGATTTACATGGTGAAATTAAATGAATATCACAATAAAATCAGAGGAAGTATTGTAGTTTTCCGCAAACTTTCACAGAAACCAAATATTTCAAATCTGAGTCCCATAGAAGCATTAACCACACTCATGCACCAGTAATGCTGCTTCTTAACTGAGAATCTGTAAACAATCAAACAGCTTGTGTTTCTTATTTGTTTAAAAAGAAAAACTTGTTGAGTGAGTTACTTTGTTTCTTTAATACAGAGGGCTCTAAGCAAACATCAATGTTTGAAATTCTTTAACAATTAGTCAAAGTTCTCAAGTGAAAATTTAACTGATATAGGCCGTGGTGGTGGCGCAGAGGTTAAGAAAGTTCGACCTATGTACAGATGCTTCAGTCCTTAAATGCAGCCCATGAGCTGGTTTGACTCCAGGCACATTTGCTGCATGTCTTCCCCATCTCTTCACCCCTTTCCTGTCCACCCACTAAGGAATAAAGGTCACTAGTACCGAAAAAACTGAAATTAACTGATATGATTGAAATATAATGTGGAATAAAATATCAACCTAATCAAAATACTTAGCATTATTTCACCACAAAACACAATTGAGGTTGCAGGTAAATTAAAAACTATAACCTCCTTAACCTATTTATACACTAAATTTATAGCTTAATAATTTGTTTTTACGCTGGTAAATTTTGTGGAGATGGAAGGGGTATCTGATGGCCCCAATATAGTTGTAGAATCAGTATTTACAGCAGATCTTTGTGATAAGTCTTTACCAGTTTTGCACATCTACAGACTGAATTTATTTGGCCACTCTTTTCAAAATGTTCAGTCAGTCTCAATCGGATTCAGGCTGTACCTTGACTGTGTCATTGTAACTTATGAATATCCATTAATCTAAACCATTCCATGGTCTGATGGTAACCTTGACAACATTATCCTGTAAGGTATCTGGACTAGTGTCAAGTCTTTTGTAACTTGTAACAGGTTTTTCCTCCAAAACTGCCTTGTATACCTCCATTCATCCTTTAAAATGGCTGACCAGCTTGACTCTCCCTGCTGAAGAAAAGCATCTCGGCAGCATGATGCAGCCACCATCACGTTCCTGTAATGGTCTATCATATAAAATGTAAAATCCATTAGAGTTTGTGGTGTTAATATATGTTTGGAATGTGGTTGTAATTAGTTCAAGGGGGATGGAAACTTTGGCAAGACATTGAAAATACACACTTTACAGTTTTGTGAAGCACATAAGTTTGAGTTTAAAAAGGCATGCATTTTACCATAAAAGACATCCTGCAGGGTAATCGTTTTCTCCTGCCTGTGTTTTGCCAACTGGAACTGCAGGTATCATCAATAGTCTGAAAAAATGATTTTAATAAGGCTCTTCAGTTCAAGTCCTACATGCTCACAGCTTGATGCTTTGAATTGTACTTTTATTTACAGAGAAGGTAGGCAGAGGAAAACAGCAAGTGATAAAGTTGTTTAGAAAGATTTGACATGTTTTGTATTCATTAACAGTGATTTAACTAAACTACTGCCAAAATGTTCTTTTAAGTCAAGCAAGAAATCAGAGGTGCTGAACGTGTTACATGCTACAAGCTGCACATAGCCAATCTGAACCTAACAAAAAGGCTGAGTGCATGAGCTCAAACTGAAAACACTTTCTCACTGAGCTACAAGTAATGAAACCTTATATTTGTGTGGGTTTGAAAATGATTCTGTGCATTGGTGTTTAACCACAGTCACCCGCATGAAATAGCCTGAGACCATCTGCGATTTATGATTCGGTCCTAGTCTCTGGCAAGCCAGGCTGAATAATTTACATTGTGCTGAGACTTACGTGCCCAGAATGTCTGATGCCAAAAATAGAGGAAGGAGGAGAGAGAACAGGATGGGGGTGGTGGTGGGCAAAGAGGGGAGCTAGTACACAGTCAAATAAGCTACCACTATGGTTGGAATATGGCACAAAGCGGGTGTGTTGAAGGAAATGGAGCAAGTAGCATGCTGAGTGATAGCTCTAACCAGCTGAGTCATATAGAGGTCCTTGTGTGAGCCTTACGAATCAGTGAGGCTCTACTGTGTCACCAAGACAAGATAACCACAATGTGTGGATCACTTCCAACTTCATCTCCCATACTAGAAAGTGATCTTTGCACTGAGTCAGAAATCATCTGGTGGAAGCAATTGATTTTTTTTTTTTCTTGCTGTTGTAAAATTTTATTTATTGAGCTTTGATCAAAGCCAAGGAAAAAGACATCAATAAACAATTGAAAAAAGAAAGGATTTGACAGTAAATCAGCTTTAAAAAAACAGAAAATATTGTATTGTAGGATTTCTAGATGTACAGCACAGGCTTTATGTATCAGCACCCATAACAGAGATTTGTAGAAAGCTTTAAAAAAAATTTAGCTTTTCTTGCATGAGCATAATTTTACTGCTAAAAAATAAAGGAAATCTTGCCTTTAATTGGAGTACATTAATTCATTAGGGGAAAAACATATAAAAAAATGCTGTTTTTGTTTTATAAGGTAACCAAAGACATTCAGCCTCCCTAGCTTTCTTGGGGTAATCTAGTCTCCATAAAAACATTAAAACATTATCTACAAGTAAATCAGCATTGTGGGAGTGGTACCAAAAAAGCCTTTTCTATCCTACTATCACACATCTAAACAAGTGAGCTCTACTGGGAATTGAAAGTGGAACTGTGTGTGTCAGATGAGATTAAGATTTTCTGCAATAAATATTCCAGTTTTTTTGGAACCTGCTTTTTTTTATCCTCATCAGGGCAAGTGGGCACGATAAATACAAGTCCTCGTCCGTCCTAGTGGCCAGTGGTTAAAAAATGGGCTCTGTGCCAAGTCATAATGGAACCAATGGATAACTAATTAAAAGTTGCTATATCTATTTTAAAAACAAGCATTTCTCATGATTTTATGTTATTCCCCCTGAATAAATGTACACAGATTGGTTGTTCGAATTTTCAAAGGAAATTCAGTGTGATATTAAATGAAAGAACATTTATTGATTTTAAAACTTTTTACACAATACCACACATCAGAGGTGCCAATGGAATGTGGCTGGCAATGTCTTTGTGTGTACTGTTTTGCTTTTTCCCCTCTACATCTTCTGGCAATTGTGTTAGATGGTTTTGACTCTCTCACAGGTGAATGCACTTTAACAAATGTGCAGTACAACAGCTCACAGTTCTCCCAGCGGGCCCCAAAAACACTGCTCGATGAAGGAGAAACAAAATACAGGATAATTGACCCTTTTTAAACAGTTGCACGCATTCACTTAAAAGAAGGTCAAAAGCAAAAAAGAGTCATTATCATTGCTAGAATTACAGAAAATAATTAGATACAAATAATAATGGCTGCAACAAGGAGGGCTGTTTGGCACCATCATAAAATTTGTCCTTGAGGATGCTTTCCCAGTGTCTTTGAACACAAACGTAAGCATGCAAACAAAGATTGCATTGTGTGATAATCTTCAACTGTGCCAATCAAGTAGCCTAATCACATTGGAGTTTTAATGAAAGTGGAAGACCAAAGGCAACAAAAAGTTGTACTGAGCCAGATAAGAAACTCCAGTGGCCTATAATTGCACCTCATTGATCTGCAAAGTTTAAAGATCTTTATCATCTCACATTATGTAAATTCTTCTCTCTCACAAGTAGACTCTCTTCCATCTATACTTTTGACCCTGAATGGTTGTAGAAGGTTTTTGTCATACTGTAAAGTCTAAACACAATGTTATTTATTCAAATAAATATTTTAATTTATTGGAATACCTATATAAATTCAAATTGTTTTATTTTTCTTTTATAATTTGTTTTCATTGTTCCAATTTGTGTGAAACATTGTGAACTAAACAAGAGACTCGGATCCTACCCATGTTCTACCCAAGTGAGCTTATGTCCACAGAGAACCCATGGGCAGATGACAGATGGCAAGGCACCGCCATTCACAGATGTCCACCTCTTATCTCTCATATCATTGCCAAGACAAAACACATGAAGCAGGCATGGGATCAAGTACTTTGTGAGGAAAAAAAAATCAGGAGGAGAAACAATTTACTCAGAAAAACACCACACAGATCTTCAAATCTTATGTCATTTCATGTTATACAACACACAAATATTTTCTATGTGTAGGAAAGTGTTGCTGAGTTTACGACCACAAATGACTCATACCTATGTGATTATTTTAATTTGTTAAATGTTACGTGTACTTATTTATGTATTATGTTTTGTTCAATTCAATACTGTTTAATACATCTGTATTTATATCCAAATCCCTTCAGTTATGTCCAGTCATGTTCAATCTACCCATGCATTCTATTATCGTGTATTCATTCTTCCTTTACATTTATTCATTCACCCTGTGCTAGCAAGAGGTGGTGAGTTACAGTAAAAAGGAAGACCTTTCCTTTAAAAAGAAGGGACATATCACATAAAGATTGGTCATATGTTTTGGCTGGTCGGGGGTTGAAAAGACAACAAATGTGTGCAATAAAACAAGGAAGCACCTGGATTCCATAAATCTTATAGTAAAGAAAAAAGAAGGAAAATACCACGTTAATGAAATATATATGTAATGAGAAAACAGAAGAAGAGATCAGTCATGAGATGTTTCCCAGTGACCTAGGCCTCTGTTGCACTATAACTATAAAGGGATAGATTGGGGTCATTGAAGCTAACCATCACTTTAAAAATTCTTAGCAAGTTATATTTAAGGTTATAGATCATTAACATAAAAAATACAAAGAGCAGTTTTCAAATAAGGATTCCATTTATTACCAAACTGGGCCTATGTAAAAAAACAGCTCATTAAATCATGAATTAACCATAGTTAACCACACTTTTTGGACAGTTTCACTACACACAGGCCTCATTACTGCCAGAAATGACTTAAACAGTATCTGTCTGGCAGAATGAACTAGAATAAAACATCTCAATTACAATCAAATTATGCCCCAATCTAAAGAAATTTAAAAACATATAAGAAACAATGTGAATGACATCTAACAATCTGGAAACAATTACAAAGCACCTTCTAAATCTAAGGGGGGGTCAAACTAGAATGTAAAAGACTAATATCAGTTAACCCAAAGACTTGAGAGCAGTTGTTTCTGCCAAGTGTGGCTCAATCATTTCTGAGATTTAGTGGACAATTACTTTATTACAAAAGGCTTTAGCTTCTCTGCCATGATAAATGGCAAAGAAGGAATCCAGTTGTCATTTGAAAGCTGCTGTTTGTATTTAACTAAATTCAGTTTAGTTTTTTTATATGACACCAATTCACATTTACAATAAAAACGTCAATACAATCACATCATACAGACTGATTCCAAGTCAAATACATTCCAGTTGATCCTACTTATCAAACAGTGCAGTCTAGTTGTTTTTATTATTCAAATTGGTTCAACGATTTTGTATCTAAGGAAACCCAGTAGATTGCATCAAGTTATTGACTTGTAGCATTCTCTTCTCCTGGATGAGCATGTAGTGACAGTGGACAGTCGCTTGCATTGTGCGGTTGACTTTGCAGAAATCTCTCACACTAAGCATGCATGGAGTGACAGAAGAAAGCAAATTCCCCTTTAGCAGGAAGAAACCTCCAGCAGAACCTGACTCAGTGTGAGTGGCCATCTGCCATGACTGACAGGGTTTGAGAAGACAGAGCATTGACACAAAAAGAACACAGATTCAGAAATACTTCTATATGAAAGAAAAGGTCCGAGTTAAAGGAAGTAATACTTCAGTGGCTTCATTTAGAACAAAACAGCCAAGCAGATAAGCTTTGAGACAGTTTTCAAGTATATAGGCTTAAAGAGAGAACATAGATGCAGTAAAAGCTCAGACAATAGCTATGTCAAGGAGAGTGACAGGGTTAAATACTGAAAGAAAGGGACAAGTGTATCATTAATAGAAGTAGAATATCAAGAATATTAAGAGAAAGAGCATGGAGAGATCATAAAGTTAAAAGCTGAAATAACAGCAAATAATACGAAATTGGAGAGTGGTAGGAAAATGTAGCAAAGTGAGGGAAAGTGGTCATTAAGTCCTCCAGCAGCCAAACTCTAAAGCAGCATAACTACAGAGACCGCTCAGGATAACATAAGTCACTCTAACTATAAGCTTTATCAAAAAAGAAAGTTTTAACTGTGGTCTTACTGTAAAAATAGACAGTTTATGCCTGATGTACTAAAACCTAGAGCTGGTCCCACTGGAGACGAGCCTGATTACGAAAAGATCTGCCTCCCATTCCACTTTAAGAAACTGTAACAACCACCACTGAACCTGGAGTCTGAGAGCAAAGTGCTCAGTTGGGAATATATGGAACAATCAGATCTCTAATGTATGATGGAGCTTGATTATCAAGCGTTTTATATGTGAGGAGGAACATTTTTAATTCTATTCTGAATTTAACAGGGAGCCAGAGAGTAGAAAAATGACCTTTTAATTTTAATCAGAACTCTTACTCCAGGATAAAGTGAACTCTTTTAACTGCATTTTGTGAACCTGATAGTAAAGAATTATAGTCCAGCGTTGAAATAACAAATGCATGGACTAGATATACAGCATCACTTCTAGACAGCATATTTCTAACATTGGTAATATCCAGGAGGTGAAGAAACCTGAAACCTGAAATCCTAGAAACCTGTTTCATATGGGAGATAAATTTAGTAAGGATATTTTTCTCTGATATCAAAAATTGTTTAATCATCATGAAATATTTAAGTGTGACAAAAAAGAAAAAAAACAAATCTGTAAGGGGGCAAATACATTCTCACTCTGGAAGTGTTACATACATATTTCAGCTCTAACCCATTAAAAATATTACCAAATCTCATTCAAAGCTGTGCAAATGCTCGATCTACACTGAAATACATTTACTTACCTTCATTATCTGAACTTAAGGTAGCACTAGCTAGTAGCTAAAGAATTCAGCCAATTATTATTTGTACATTTAGAGGCATCCATTTAAAAAAACATATCGGTGCCTTTAAGCAAGTATTCAGCCCCCTTGAACTTTTCAACCTCTTGCCACATTTCAGGCTTCAAACATAAAGATATAAAATTCTAAATTTTGTGAAGAATCAACAACAAGTGGGACACAATGTTGAAGTGGAATGAAATTTATTGGATGTGTCAAACGTTTTTAACAAATAAAAAACTGAAAAGTGGGGCGTGCAATATTATTCGGACCCTTTACTTTCAGTGCAGCAAACTCACTCCAGAAGTTCAGTGAGGATCTCTGAATGATCCAATGTTGTCCCAAATGACTGATGATGATAAATAGAATCCACCTGTGTGTAATCAAGTCTCCGTATAAATGCACCGGCTCTGTAATAGTCTCAGGGTTCTGTTCAAGGCGCAGAGAGCATCATGAAGACCAAGGAACACCCCAGGCAGGTCTGATATACTGTTGTGGAGACGTTTAAAGCCGGATTGGGATACAAAAAGATTTATCAAGCTTTAAACATCCCAAGGAGCACTGTGCAAGCAATCATATTGAAATGGAAGGAGTATCAGACCACTGCAAATCTACCAAGACCCGGCCGTCCCTCTAAACCTTCATCTCGAACAAGGAGAAGACTGATCAGAGATGCAGCCAAGAGGCCCATGATCACTCTGGATGAACTGCAGAGATCTACAGCTGAGGTGGGAGAGTCTGTCCATAGGACAACAATCAGTCGTACACTGCACAAATCTGGCCTTTATGGAAAAGTGGCAAGAAGAAGATATCTCAAAGATATCCATAAAAAGTCTCGTTTAAAGTTTGCCACAAGCCACCTGGGAGACACAACAAACATGTGGAAGAAGGTGCTCTGGTCAGATGAAACCAAAATCGAACTGTTTGGCCACAATGCAAAATGATATGTTTGGCGTAAAAGCAACACAGCTCCTCACCCTGAACACACCATTCCCACTGTCAAACATGGTGGTGGCAGCATCATGGTTTGGGCCTGCTTTTTGTCAGCAGGGACAGGGAAGATGGTCAAAATTGATGGGAAGATGGATGGGGCCAAATACAGGACCATTCTGGAGTCTGCAAGAGACCTGAGACTGGGACGGAGATTTATCTTCCAACAAGACAATGATCTAAAACATAAAGCCAAACCTACACTGGAATGGTTCACAAATAAATGTATCCAGGTGTTGGAATGGCCAAGTCAAAGTCCAGACCTGAATCCCACAGAGAATCTGTGGAAAGAGCTGAAGACTGCTGTTCATGAATGCTCTCCATCCAACCTCACTGAGCTCCAGCTGTTTTGCAAGGAAGAATGGGCAAGAATTTCAGTCTCTCGATGTGCAAAACTGATAGAGACATACCCCAAGCGACTTGCAGCTGTAATTGCAGCAAAGGGTGGCGCTACAAAGTATTATCTGATAATATTTTTTATTTTTTATTATTAATAGTTTTTTATTTGTTAAAAAAGTTTGATACATCCAATAAATTTCATTCCACTTCACAATTGTGTCCCACCTGTTGTTGATTCTTCACAAAAAATTAGAATTTTATATATTTATGTTTGAAGCCTGAAATGTGGCAAGAGGTTGAAAAGTTCAAGGGGACCGAATACTTTCACAAGGCACTGTAATCATTACAGGGTTGCAATGGACTAGTGTCAGTCTCCAGCAGTCAGTATGAAGACTTTAAACAGGTCACCAGTCCATCACTGGCTCACTTGTCTCACTGCATACAGGACAGACAAACATGTACACATACAGTCACACCAAAGGACAATTTAGACTGGCCAGTTAATCTAGAGTGCATGTTTTTGGATGGTGGGAGGAAGCAAGAGTCCCAGGAGAGGAGCCATGCAGGAACACAGGGAGAGCATGCAAACTACACAGACAGGCCGTGGCTGTGATTCCAACCTGCAAACGTTTTGCTGTGAGACACCAGTGTTAACTGTTGCTCCACTGTACAGACCAGAGTTAGATCATGTTATACATTTTTGTTTTTCATTTTTGGGTTAATACCATAGTATTATCCTGCTGAAAGGTGAATCTCCACCCAAATCTCATGATCCGTCTTTTGCAGCCTCTAACAGGTTTTCTTCCAGGACTACCCTGCATTTGGCTCCAACCATCTCTGAGTAGATTCATTGTGTCAGCTGCAGAAAAGCATTCCCACAGTATGATGCTGCCACCACCATGTTTCACCATGGTGCATTTAAGTTATGTTGGTTCATTACAAAAAATCTAATCAAAATACACCTGAGTTTGTGGTTGTAATGTAACCAAATATGAACAAGTTTAGGGGGTATGAATATTTTTGCATAACAGATTTGTGTACATAGTTTTAAAATAATTTATATACAAAAGCTAGTATACAACAAAAAATCTATATTTCCGTTTTATACTAGCTTCTGTACCCAAACACCATAAAGTGCTGGACCATATACTTTCACATGTCTAAACATTTTAATGGTAAAATTTGTCTAAAACCATTCTTAAAATAAGGAACGTGGTATTCCAATTTATTTCTACCAGTTCTGAAATAAATATATTATGTTCCACCTTTCACATCCTCATTATGTCTGATACTCTGTAAATCCAGACATCCCACCTCCAACCTGTGCAACACTATTTGAAACACAACCCTCCAGATTGTAAAGCAGCTTGGGGTAAAGGTTAATGAAGGCGACCTGCAAAAGGGAGACTTACAACTGCCACAGCTGCTAAGGAAACACCAGAGTTGATTTGTTTATTGACATCATCATCCACACTTATTGGAAGACCTGGCAAAATTTTGCAAAAAAAAAACAACCTTAAAATAAATAACTTTTTATTTGAGTAGTATATTCCCATGAAAAACTTTGAAGGATCTAACCTGTAATTTGAGTGTGTATGATTAATATATTTAGTAGTGGAAAAGAAAATAAAATAAAAATCACCACTGGCTCAATTATTTAAGGACACCTAAGATTAAATATTTGTTTTTATTGTGGTAGCATAATCTTACACTCATCAAGCCCTGTTTGTTTCAGATTTAGTTGTTTTAACCTTTTCCAATTATTGTTCGGTGTATCCAGTATCAAACTTCTTATCACTATTTCCTGACTTACAAAGATCAATACACATTTGCCTTACTTAAATGCCATGTGCTCTTTTTGTTCTTAGCTTGAGGAGTGACTGTCAATAGATGTGCCATGGGTGATTTATGTAAAACCAATTATTTTTTACCAGTTATTATTGCATGATTTATTTTTATTTCCCCACCGACTGGAAGCACTCAGATCAAAGTTTGATTTTTTTCAAAATTTGTCAGTGTGAGATTGTAATACTGCAATGAAAACTGCATTTATTTTGAAGCTTTTACACACTAACCTTTAATGGGAGGGTACACAAGTATTTTATTCTTTTTCTCTTACATGCCAAAGAAATCACAATCTAAGCTGTCCCTGGATGTTTGTTTGGTGATTCACTTTCTCATGAGAACCTGCGAAACTCGAGTTGAAAACTGCCTCAAGGCGCGTCGGGATCAAAGGGGACAAAAATAAACTCCAGGAAGAATAAGTTCTAATGTTAGCACAGACACAACACAACTGTCTCTCAGCCCAGGAGATTACGTGAAAATAACTTCTGATGTCTCTTTGCAGAATGGATTTTATATGATTAATTTTACATGGAGCTCTATTTTCCTCAAATATTAAAAAAAATTATACTTTCTTTTGTCTATTTTCCAAACATTTATCATTCACATATTTCTCTAGCGTGTAATGTCTTTCAAGCAATAAGTTTTTTTTTGTTTTTTTTTTAAATCAGTGTGCCATACATTACAATTAATAGGTTAATTAGAAAGCAATTTATTCATGTTTAGTATTTGGAAGTTCTATGTTATACACATAGATTCATGAGTGACGAGATCATAAAACAGCCTTTTCCAACTCTTGAGGGGATTTGTTTTTACATTTACAGTCCGAATATCATAAAAGAAATACAAGATTAGTTCACATTAAGAGACATCAGCAGCAGATTGTCAGCAGTGGCATTAAATCACACAAGGCTTCAACAGTTGCAATCTGAAAGCTTATTCAACAATATGTATGAAAGTTGCCAGGAAACAAGCACATTTAGGGTCAACGAAGAATATTTGGTAAATGTTACTTGTCAAACATGCTTTATCTTCCAGAGTTTATAATGAAATGGGCCATTTATTTATATATATTATATTATATATTTTCAAAAAAAATGAAAACATGTTGCCCCTGAGCATGTTGAAACATTTTTGTTCAACAATAACCTGTTTTTTTCTTTTTATTCATGATTGTATTGCAAAAGTATTCATACCCCTTAAACTTTTTCACATTTTGTTGAGCCCCTGTTAAAAAAAACATATTCACATCATGTTGCTGCCACCACCATCTCTCATGGTGGGGATTGTGTCTTCAGGGTAATGCGTAGTATTGGTTTAACATTGCATTTTTCATTTAGGAAGTTCAGTTTTGGTCTCCTCTGACCAATGCACCTTCTTCCACATGTCATGTCCCCTACATGGCTTGTGCAGAATGGCTATAGATCTCTGCAGCTCCTCCTGAGTTACCACAGACCTATTGGCTATGTAATTGTGTAGTTTTTTGTATGTAACAAGACAAAATGTGAACAACAATACTTTTGCAACGTGCCTGCACTTAAGCCCTACAGACACATAAACCAACAATAGGTTCATTGGAAGGATAATACTTTACAGCTATATCTCTCGTAAGGATAAAGGAGAAAGCAGTGCTGTTGCCTGGAGGATTGCGTAGTGTGTATTTCCATAACTTCACACAGTATTAATTGTTTCACCACCGTCAGCAGAATGGCCTCTGCTTGTTGAACTCGATCCAAAAGTAAAGACATCAGCCAAATTGCATGGGAGCTGAAACAGACGCTGAGCTGCAGTGAAAGGACGCTGAATTCAAAAACAGTCTGAGAATGTTTAAATTCTTTTTAGAGTGCTCTGTAAAAAGGTGAACAGCAACTAAAACATAAAATAAGAGTATGATCAATGCTCAGGAGGTAGTTATTCCACAACTAATTGTTAATTATCAAGAAAGACTTACTGTAAGAAAACTTAAAGCCAGTCGCCACGGGAGTATCCCTCGTTGACTCATATTAGATGCTCTTGTACTGATGATGATCTGTATCACTGCTTATTTAAGAGTGCATTTAAGAAAAAAAGTTTTCCATTGGCTAAACAAAGATGTAAAACAAGGTGGAGGTTGTGTTCCAATAATTATTGCAAGAAATGGTGCATAGAACCCACTGTGTGAGCAACACTAATGCAGTCCGAATATTCCATAAGTTCACAGTTCTGTTAACCTTTACTAAATGCATTCAGTCTCAGTAGGCCTCTGACTTGAGACATTAGAAAGAGAAACTATCTAGCCATTCTAGAATTCAGTTCAGTTTAGTTTATTTATTAAACACCCATTTACCACAAATTTACTCCCACTGTATCATCCAATTCATTTCCAATTATTTTAAACACAGTCTAGTCTAAGTACAGTCCAGTAATATAGTCCGATTTCAAATGTATTACATACAGCCCAATTCAATCAAAAATATTGCAGATGCATTAATCAGTCAAATAGAGAACTCCACTTTTCCATTGATCAGATATGATAAGTCATTCTTTTTTGTCTGTTCATTTAAACATTAAAATATAAAAAAACCTTCCATTGCTGTCTATTAATACACCAACTAATTACATGTTCATCCCTGTGCTTTTTTAAGTCTAATAAAAATCAAAGTAAAACAAGATACATATGCCTTGGTGTACAAATTAATATAATCCTGTCATTCATCCATGTTTTGTTAGATTCAAAACTATGGCCTGTATTAGACCTGCAGCAGACTTTGTTTTTCTTTCATGTGTTATAGTTATTGACCTTTAAAACAAAATCTTAATTGAAGTAAATCAGAATCCACAGGTCAAACCTCGAATATAACTGGTATAACTGAATATAATCAGTATAAACCAGGAAAAGGCAGACTGGTGCTTCTCTAAAAATTAGAATGTAATATAGTCACCTTTGGTTGACCATAAAATGCCAGTTGGAAGATCTGAGGAAGCCCAGCAGATTGCATGTAGTCGTTGACTTAGAAGCAGTCCCTTATCTTAAGCAAGCATGTGGCAGCCCTGAAGAGGGAGTACTCACAAGAAATAAGACATTGATATATTATAGGATAGACTAATTACTTGAAGAAACTTCACAGTTACATTTTTTAACTGCAGTGGGGACAGCTAATGGAAGTAGTGAAAACTGACCTTTATGGGGTACAATGTTTCTTGCTGCATGCCATGATGCTGGTTATTTTTTATTTATTTTTTAGACATTCAAGCATCCTACCTAATAGACATGCTCAAATTCAGCTATTGGCACCTGTGTCCCAAAAACAGAACCCTCTTTCAAAACCACTTTCTTTTTCAGCATCCTAATAAAAACTTAAAATCTATGTTGCCAGCTCAGCATTTCTGTTCACCACTGAGTTTAATTGGAACATGGGATGCACCTGTATAGATGCATCTGCATTCACTGAGACTCTTTCCATTAGTTATTGCTTTATTTTTATGTTTAATAAAATTATTATTATTCAATTTGTTACCCATCTGAAAGCAGAGGGAAACATGAATTGGTAAGCCAGAGCAGATGCAACGCATATAAAAAATTCAGCTGCCTATTTCATCCTTTAAAAAGCGACACGGCTGACTCAGTGGGAGGCATTGCACTTCTAATGCAGATTTTCTGCAGGATATTAAGTAGTGCAGAAGTAGAATTCAATTATTATTATTATTATTATTATTATTATTATTATTATTATTAAGAATCCACCACAATTAACCTGTATTGCAGTAGTATCTGCTGATTGTGATCATAAAAAAAAAAAATCTTTAGTTTGAATCCATTTATCTACTAGCGGAAAGAAATCCTATGTTAAAAAAAAAAATTGTTATTAAGAAAATCCCAGATAAACAATTATTGCAACCTACCTAATTATGGGTACCTACGTTTTGCCAAACAGTTGTTTGGGAGGTATTCCAGAAAACAACATATCTGTTCTACCATCACAACTATAAAAGTGAGGAGTTTGATAAACTTTCCCGGGACTTTAACTCAAACCACATTCTAAGTTGATACTGAGCATTTCAGCAACAGACACCCCTGGTGGATCAGCTGCAGAACAAAATAGAAAAATGTAGAGAGGCACGTCATGCCCTCATTTAAGTACATTGGAGGATCTCTGATGTTGTGGCTTTTCAAAGGTTCTGGAACCCTTGTTAGAATCCATGGCATCATGTCCTTTATGAAATGCCAGGGATCTGATGAGAAGTGAGTTTAAGAAAGGAGCTTGAAAACCATTATTTAATTTTTTTCATTTTATTGTTTTACACTTTCACAATATTATGCTACTACAATATATATATATATATATATATATATATATATATATATATAGAAAGAGAGAGAGAGAGAAAAATAGAGAGAGAGACTTTATTCTAGGGTGTCAAGGGATTTGTCTGTCTGAACTTCAGCACCTTGGACAGCGCTGTATGGTCTTTTGCTGACTTTTTCCTCAGTTGTCTGAAGGCTTCCTGTTAATTTCAAGCTAATATACACATATCACTGTAGCTACTGGAAGTTAGGCACAACTTGGCACTGCAGAACAAAGTATAACCTTAAAACCATATTGGATTGTATTAGTTATACATTTCCAGATAGTCTTATATAAACTGGGCCTGTTTATCAAGTAAAGTGACATGAGATGACAGCTGTTGTCAATACAGTGAATGGAGCAAACTAAATATATGAAGAATACGGCTACATGCCCATGGAATCACTCTGCTTAGGGGTGGCCATGCACTTGGAAAAAAAAGGAAAAGCTGCATCCATTGTGTCTGCTTGAATTTCCACTTGAGTATTTGCATGTCTAGTCCAAAGATACAGGGCATTCAATAAGAATTGCTACTGCACACACACAAAAAAATAAAAAAGGGAGAAGATAAAAAACTAATAATATTGTCTTACAACCTATGCTGCTTTGAGATATCATGGTATAATGGCGCTGTAAACAAAATCCTTAAGAAATTGGGTGAGGGTTCTTTGCCATGACCGTACCGCCCTTACGTTTAGTGCGTGATGAATCCTTCGCACTAGATCCCTGATCGCAGTTTCACCAGAAGAGGGCATTCCGCTTCTGCCTGTCAAAGTTGCTTTGACATGCAGACGTGATTAACGGCAGCGTCATGCTGCATTTCAAACCTAGCAGCAGTGAGAGCAAAGGGAACGATTGAGCCAAAAAAAAATAATAATAATAAAAGAGGGATGTTTGGATGACTTTCCTAAGGGACTCGCTGACAGCGCTTCACACTCACTTGGGAATAAACCTGCTGCTTACTTTCTTTCAGTGTGCCGCGCAGAACACAGACGAAAAAGGTATTTTACCAGAAACATTTATGGGAAATAACGGCTTGCTTTTTTATATCACGCCAGCGCTTCTGTGAAATTCCAGACGGGATTTTCGCGGAATTTCCGTGCGCATGTAAGCCTGACATGACTTACTTGGATGTGACATTGTTACCGTCTGCGCCAGCTGCAGTGCTCTTTTTGACTGTTACTTCAAGAAAGAGAGAAAAAGAAACTGATCATTTGCTTTGCTTCCGAGACATGGATAGAGAGTTCTGAAGCCGGATTTTGCACCCTTTTAATCTGGAGTCGGGAAGTAAATGACATTCGCTCCGGTTCGTTCGGACGGGTGTAGTTGCAGAACTGAACAGGATAAGGCATCGCAGGTCCGGGAGAGTGAAAAAGGGCAGGTGCGTTTTGGAGTCGGCGGCTGCGCGGACAGAGCGGAAAGCCGACCGGTGGATTGGGACGGTACCTGTGTGTGCTGTGGAGAGCGCATCATGCGGACTCGGATGTCACGCACAATGAGCCATTAAAACCTATAGGCTGGAGCTAAAACAGATACGCGGATATGGGTAAGTTTGTGTCTTTTAATATGTTTGTTGAAGGTAGGTGGCTGTACTCATAATGCAGATCAGATTTTGTCTTCTCTTCCTTAGTAGAACCTGAAGAAAACCAGATGATTGCGTCAAAAATGTCACTTCAGCTGCACCGTACTGCATTTTTTTTATTATTATTTTGTATGGAAGTGACTGGAAAAGCTTCTGGAATGTGGCCAGTTAGTCGCAGAGCTGCAATGTGTTTTTTTTCGATCTTCATTTCTCTGTCCTTCGCTTTATTAAAAAACTCGTTTTAAATTTTCAATTGTTGGAATTAAAACTTCCGCCTATAAAATATACAAACAGCCAATTCGCCTGCTTGCTTTAATCAAATAACAGCCCTTTGTTTTTTTTCCGACTAGTTCGAGTGCAAGGATGCACTGATTGATATGGATCGGAATGCAAATGCGCGGCGCATTTTGGAAGCCAGTCAACTTTATAAAGCGTGCCTTTGCATATTCATTTATTGTCCTGTTGGTAGGCGCGTCGCACAGATCTTGGTGTCCTGCCTCACACAAAGCTGTGTGGGTCTGAGAGCAACACCGTTCGTGCAGGACTTGCTCCATCAGATTGATTTTTCATTCAGCAAACCCCGTCGTGTTCTGCACCTGCTATCAGCAGACTCCTAAAAATTGTAAAGCATGCGTATGAGTGTGTGTGTGTGTGTGTGTGTGAGAGAGGGTTTGTGTGTCTTCTGCAGCTATGAAACGGGCTATTATGTGACTGTATCAACCCTACCCAACCTTATTCTCACTTCTAATTAGTATTAACCATTTGCCTCTTCTGTTACCCACACGCGTGCGCACAATTACTTACCCATGGGCCACACCGTGTCACACTCATGATCCCCACATCTAAAAGGTTCTGCTGAAAATTCGGAAATTTCCCACTTTGTTAAGCAATTTTTTACATTTTCTTTGCATGATTTTATCGTTTTCAGGCCTAACCAGTTGCTCGAATAGTGGAGCTGTACCATTAATTGTAAAAGAGCATGATATATAGATCCAAGTTACTGCACCACGTCAATATGAGCTGTACATACCGGTACACTACAGGCCATAAGGACTGTAATACATTCACATATGGGCAGATTTAAGAGGGTATGGGTCCCTGGGCTTGAGCTTGTTTTGGTGTCCTACCCACATGTTTCTTTTATGCATTTACCCATCCAAATGATATACCCTCATATTCTTCACCAGGTTTATGGGGGAACTCCAACAGTCATTAAGCAAGAAATGGAGTACACTTTGGACAGGTCAACACTCCACCAAAGGGCAACACCTTCTTATAGGCTAATTGTTTACCCACACATTGTCATTTCATCCCTTCTTACTCCTAATTCATAACTGTAAATGTACCATTTGTACCATGTAAATCAGTTTATTGTTCGTCATAGTTTGTTGTATTTTCATTATTTACGGAAGTAAATAGTAAAAGAAAACTCTCCAATTGCACATGTAATTTAAACTAGCGTTACATTTGTTTTTTCTAAATCTTCTGTTCTTGATGCAACCAAAGTGCCATATGTATCCCACTAATGCAGGTCACTTTATATTCCACACATACCAATGATTGTGTTGGAAGATCTTTGCTGCTGTCTTAATATGCCCATCATGCTTAATTTTGTTAATTTAAATACTAATTACCATCCATGATATCTGTTAGACAAATTAAACTTTTATTTTAATTTAACGTTTTTTTAAAGTACAAACACAAATACATGATACAGTTTTAACATGCTTCGAAATAAATTCAGACAGGAGTTTATTTTGAAGCAAACTCCTGCCAAAATCAGGTGTTATCTTCCAGAGCAGGAGTTAAACATCTGCTCAAACCCAAACAGCTATAAGCAACCTCATGTTGATAGATTTTATTTGTTGGATGCACATAACCAAATTTTGTTTGATTATTTCATACATGCCAACCTCCCCTTGTATAAAACTATCAAAACTGCAAAGCAATGGAGCAAAATGACCATGGCAGTTTAGAGTGAACAACTAGCCTCCCACATATCTTTGGATGACGGGAGGAAGCATGCACAAGGGGAACATGCAAACCTTATGCAGAAAGACCTTGCAAAGTCGAACAGTTTTTAGCACTATTGACTTACAGAGTAGTGCTAAAAACTGTTACATTTTACAGTTCCTTTCTTTTTTGCTGGCAAATAACAAGAAAATATAGAGTTTGATTTTCCAAAATAATTTGACATTTATTCTTTCTGAAACGTTCATCATAAACACCACATGTTTTCTAGAAATGTACTCATTGGCACAAAAAGGACCCAAAGTGTGATTGCAACTATGTTAGGCCATTATGTGGTGGTGCAGTAATATCTGAAACACACCAAACACAAGAATGACATCAAGTATAATGCTTAAAGCTTGCTGTAGTTACATTTGATATGCTTGGGGTCAAGGATTAAGTAGGGCTATAACATTTTTTTGCATTTTGGTTGTCAAGATCAACATCCACCAAATAAAACTCCCAAGGTGATGTGTGTATAAGTTTTTACCAGCCCTGTTATTTGGTACGCCTAGCTAATTCTGGGTTGGACCCCATTTTGCATTATGTACTGCCTGAGTTGTTTGTGGTTCACCAAGGAGTCAGGGATATTCTTCAAAGATTTTGATCCATTTTTAAGTGATAAAGATGGCCTGACCATTTCATGATGCTCAGTTTGATCTTCAGCAAGTTGCCTTTACCATATCTAGATGTCTCAATACATTGAGTTCCTGCCAGTTGACTGGCTGATGAGCTGTTTGTGTTAACAAGTTATTGAATAGATAAAGTGGCTGGTGTGTGTATACTGGAAATTCTGGCATATATGATGTGGAGTGAGTGTAACTGTGGCTCACAAACATTAAAATCTTCAACTTAAAACCCAAACTTTCAATGCAACACACTGTTGTGCATTTGCTCATAAGTATTCGATGATTGCATGATGTTTTAGTCTTCATTTTTCTGCCAGAATAGCTGATTGTGAGCCTATTCATTAACAGCATGCAATGCACTTATGTTTCATCGACCATGTCAGAGATGTGGCTCACAGGAGGAGAACGTTAAAGTGGAGAGAGTAGAGAGCTCAGAGATGAATTTACATGCAAGTGACATTTCATGCAAACTTTAAGCATCTAAACACAATATGTTTGTAGTTATAGAACCAATGAGCCCCTTACTATTCTGCACTGGACATAGAGACACTGGCTTGTTTACATGTACAGAGTACCTCAGTAGTATCAACAGATGGCTTTCTGCTGGCCTTCTATCATCACACAGGCAGCACTCTATAAATGTCAGGTGAAGCAGGTGCACAGAGGAGATCAACAAGCCCTTTGAGGGCAATGTCACTACCCTTTGTTTACATTTGAAAAAAAAAAAAAATCAAGTGCTTGTGAGGAACTTAAAAACGTAACCAAATGATGCAGCATTTATAATTCTATTTCATTAAGGTTTAGGTCGACAAGTCAAACCACTCCAGTGCTAGTTTTTAACTCTGTTTTTATATATCTGAACAACCAAAGTTTCCCTATGTAGGCCAATATTTATGTTAGCAATTTGATTTCAAAGAGTATGTGACCATTAAAAAGGCCAGTGGAGGGTTGCATTGAAATATTTACTCAAACAGTTTTCCTTCGGACATCGATCATATAACTTCTCTTGAATAGAGACTGAGAACATTGTTTTTTTTTCTTTTTTCTTTTGCAGCACTAGTGGCCTTTTTGTCATTTTTCTTTGAAAGTAGGAAGACAGGAATAATACGTTTTTTTTAGATCACTTGTATTGACTAATTTGCTACAGTAATGTTTACTCAGATGTTGTTTTTTCTTACGGCAATCTTACGGCTCTATGCTAATAGGTGGCAAAACCACTAGAAAAAATTATAAAAAACCTATGTCACCTCCCCACAGAATTTTCTCTTGCGTCTTTAGTCAATGAAAATTGGGCGCCTTTTGTGTTGTGCACTGAAAGAAAACATGGCTGTGTACCAAAGCTGGTGGAAGCTGCAGAAGATTGGTGCTAAACTAAAGGGCTTCTTGCCTGTTGTTCAAGGAATCTATAATATTTTATCATCTTTCATCGTTTGGTCAGATATAAACTGGATTATTCTGCACTGAGATTCTTTAAAACATAGTTTGAGATACATGAAGCCTCTTTTCTCTTGGTGAAAACAAGAAAATCAATTTTAAGTCTTTTTTGGCATCAGGACAACCTTAAATCTAGACAAATATGAAAGTACATAGACAGGCCAAACCTGGACTGAATTATTTAAAATGCTTACACATTCTTTAAAACACAGTGTGATAAGTAAATCCTTTGCTCCATGTGTGAAAACAAGAACAAAAAGAAAATTAAATATAAAGTTTATGTATATGCATATGTGATAGAAAAAATATCTAATAAATTACTGCTCAGATGTAGACTTACGTCTTTTTGCAAATTATCCTTTATCAACGATGTTGTAGCTAACCCAAGCTCTGATCTTCCTGCTCATAGCAGCATTTTTTGCTTTGAGGTGATACTGCAGGCTTAAATTGTTTTGAAAATCAGTACACTGCATGTGTCCTATGGTTGGCCAAGTAGTGGTTCTGTAGTTGTGACATATATAACACTTTAATTCCCTAACCCATGTGTATATATTGAAAGAAAATAAATCAATTAAAGTCATTAAGAATTTATGTGTAATTCAATCCTGGTTGATGCAAAGCCATGAGTGTGTTTTCCTGGTCCTCCTCATCAAAACAGGTTTGGACTGAACTGTAAAAGCATGTTAGTAACCAGGTAACCATGGAGAAACCACAGATGCTTCCCTAATTTAGGCTCTGAACAGCAGATTGAGATAGAGATTACTATAGTTACAAAATTCAGGTAATTGGAACACAGCTGTTTGATTACACAATTGGTATAAACCCTGCTTTATGAGTTCATTTAAAGATGCTCCTTAATACATGTTACTTCCTAGGGTTAAAAAGCTTCTTCCTCTTCTTTACACATTTGTTTTATTTTTGCAGAACAACGGCAGTGTGGTGTGTTACAATCATTAGTAACGGAGTCTGAAGTCACTTGAGGTGACATTAATGCTATGTTGTTGCTGTATAAAAGTTTTATTATTAGATTAACTTTGGCAGCAATAAGACGTGTGCATATTTATGTACAATCATCCTGATCATAATACCTACTGTGCAGTTCCACCTAACAAGACTAAGATGCAAAAGGAAGCAACAAAATTAAACAGTATTTTCTAGGTTTTGTTATTATGGTTCTAGCTTGGCTGGCTTTGGTATGGTCCCACAGATAATTGGAGACTACAGAGTTGGCTTAGGCTGATTTGGGGACAACATTCCTTATGTTTTAGGCTGCTGTCCAGCCTCTGCAGTCAAGACTGAAGCTGGTAGCAGTTTTGTCAATGGCAGTGAGCAAATAGCAATGAGCCACTCATGTGCGCTCAAAGTGCACCAGTTAGTGAGTCCATTTGCCAAGTTATTAAGCTGCATTTGGTTTTATTTTAGGTCAGCAGTAAAGTGCACTTACTCTTTCTATGTGTTAAGGTTGAGAGGCAGAAATAGCCATCTTCTGCTGCTGAGGACACCAGGGCTGTCTGCTTTATAACAAAGCATCGCACACATGCCTTTAGACAAACTTAATATTTTAATTACCTATGCCCATTCAGCATTGGATTAGGAGAAGTAACTGCAGAAACCTAAAGAGAAAAATATAATGTTGATCAACATAATTTCAAAAATGTTGAACATGAAAATTGGATTTAACAAAAGCAAGAGGGGAAGCTGTACATTGCCCTCAGAAAAAAAATGTATACGTCTTGAATTTATGTTACAAAAACTAAAATGAATTTCATTGCCATTTTATGGAATAGACCAATACAAAGTACTGTAGTTCATATGTGTTAAGTGACACAAAATTACAATCGGAAAAATGTGGTGTGCCTTGGCATCTCGCCACCTTTTTCTGGAATTACAGCATGCCCTGTGTGTTTTAGATAACCTCTCCACAATCTCAATCTTTACACTTCTAGACACTGAAATGTTTGACCATGATCCTTTCAAAATAGTTCAAGTTCAGTCAGATGAAGAGCTTCTATAAATGCACATTTTCAAACCTTTGCACAGATTCTAAATTGGATTTAGATGTTGACTCTTGCTTCGGTATAAGCCATTCCATAGTAACTGGTTGTATGTCTAGGCTTGTGAATCTTCAACCCAGTCTTAAGTCTTTTGCAGCCTCTAACATGTTTTCTTCCAAGATTTTCCTGTATTTAGCTCCATGCACCTTCCAGTTATCTCTAACCAGCTTTAATAATCCCTGCTGAAGAAAGGCAATCCCACAGCATGATGCTTCCACTTTTGTTTTACTGTGGGGAAAGTCTTTCCAAACACTGGATCACCATCAAAATCTTTTAATGCCTATTAAAGGTTGCTCAGTCCATATCTTTATTAAGCCCAGAAAAAATATGTTAAAAAATAGATTTTATAGCACTCCAGTCAAGTCAAAATGTAGCCTTAATGATGACCTTGAAAATCAGGCTTGATTAGCCTGTAAGAATTATGATTATTGATTAATTAATATATATCAAGAATTATAATTTAAAATCATAATTTGGAAATAAATAAATTTATTAACCAAAAATCATTACTTACGAATCGAAATCAGAGATGTCCTCTGGTGTTGTAATTATGGCTCAAGGCCCTTGATAATTACAATTATTAAATTCTTAGTAGTAATTGATAACTATTACTAGATGTCACTGTTTAATCAACCACTTCACCGAAGGTGGGGGAACTTTGACCTTATTTTGACACACAAATCACTTGTTCTCAAAATAAACATAAATGCTTTCTCTTTATCTTCATGAATATTTATTAAATCAATAGCTCTGATACACCTCGCTATTCTGATTAAATAATCTTCACCTAATCAAGCATGCAAAAAATTCTACACAAAAGGGGTAAAATAACTAACTAAACAAGATAAAACAACATTGAGTGTGTGTATGAAAGTCAAACCAGAAGTTATGTCAAAAACAAGGGAAAATATGGTAGTGAGCAAACCTTTGGGAGCGGCCTCCACCAGGCTGCAGTCATAAAACCCCCAAAGTTGGAGCTCAGTGAAACACAAAGGGTCATAAAACTTTTAGGTGGCAACCAGTGGAAAAACACGAAGAGTGAAGACAATGGAATATTGAGTATTCCACCATGAGGTTCTAGCAGTCCAACTTTAAATTCACCTGACTCTGCGCTCAGGTGTTCAAACACAGTGAGAAATGAACAGCTTCAAAGCGCAGCGGCTTTCAGAGTCCAACAGCAATCAAAGTTGCAATAAGACATTGCATGCACATACAACTTAAAACACATTGGACTGTAAGTGGCAATTCGCCCTAAAATCCTTCTTTATTCTGCCCAAGCTATTTCTAATAGAGATAAAACAAAACGGGATTTCTTGGTGTCGTCTTCTCTGGAGCAGCGGGAGAGGGGGGAGTTTGTTGCGCGTCCGTAACAAACTCAAAGACAGCCGGCCTTCCTCCTTTGGCAAAAGGGGAAAATATGACAGAACATCAGCAGTCGACTGGAACAAAAAAAACAAAGAGGAAAATTTCGTCTCCTTGGAAAACCTCCGTGTGTTTTTCTTGGGTTACGTGTTAAATCCACGCCTTCGATCGGTAAAGTTAAGTTTACTAGTCTTCTTATCCCAGGAAATTTCTTATGAAGTCGCTGAGCTTCTCATGAGTTTGGCCAGTGAGGAGAATTAATGAAAACCGACGTGTGGTTTCTTCTCCAGAATGATGTGCCTCTGTTGCATGGTAACCACGTCTTGGTTTCCAGCGGGAGAAAAGCAAAGGCGTCTCACGTGTCCTTATATAGCCCACTGTGACATCAGAGCTGCGACGCCCCTTCCTATCAGCTGCAATTCTTGCTGGGAGTTGTGGCTGCAGACCATCCTGGGGTATATAGTAGCAGATGACACTGGGAGGTTTAGTAGCAAACAAATGGTCCAACAAGCCCATTTCATCAACCATAACAACCTTTCAAACACATTTAGAATTGAACAGAAATTTTCAAGGAAATGTCTTTTTACCTTTCACTTTTCATCCACACATTGTTTTAATCAGATTAGTCAAATTCAATTCAACACAGGTAGACAGTTGGTTGCAATAGATTTTATTTAAGAGTATCAGAGTAAAGGGGGTTGTATACAAATGCACTCAGCATTCAGATTTTTATTTGTGAAAAACTTTAAAAACTGTAATTTTGTTTTCACTTTACAGTTAACTGCTACCCTATGCTGTCCCAATACAATACATTGAATTGGAGGTCACAAAATGAAAAGGCTTTGCCCGACACTGTAGATTAAGACTTCAAATGGGAATCAACAAAAGTTGCAAAGAGATGTTGAAGATGGCTTTGAATACATGCACATTAATAGATTTTGTGTTACAAAAACATCCTGATGGCTGCAGGGTTCAAGGGCATGCTACATTTAATGTGTGGTAGACAGAAGGAGAAATTCCTTTGCAGTACTATCAAATGAAATAGGACCAAAAAAGCAGTAATGATGAAAAGGACCTCAGCTGGGAGGTAATAGAGACACAAACCCTTTGAGTGACACCTAGGAGGGCGACTTGTGCTGCTTTGTGAATAAGATTAGAGGAAGGAGCAGGAAAGAAGATGGCCTACAGAGGCATTAGCTCATAGATGTCTCATTAAACCACATGCAGTGTCAGTCAGAGGCAAAAGGGTGTTTTGCAAGCCAGCCTCAATGTGTAGATGATCCAGGAGTCACTTGTAATAGAGCAAGCATATTTTGCAAATGGAAGAACTAGAGTGTTGTTTGCGCATCCTTCTGGGATGCAAGTCAAAGACAAAAATTTGCATTCATGTTTAGCAGAAACAGTCCACAGATGTTACTACTACTAATAATAATAGTCTTAATAATAAAATTTATTTAAAAGACACCTTTCTAAGTACACGTTCACCTTAGAAAAATAAAAAGCAATAGAAATGAAAATACAAAAAACAAAATCCCACTTTTGAACATGTTTTTGCTTCTAATTATTTAAATGCGCATGGAAAATTAGGCACAGACATTCATCTACATCACTTTTTTTACATTGTCTTCGCTCAGTTTTTGTTATGCATTACACATGTAGACAAAAATAAATTGGCTACTTTCACCAATCTTGTGATCCCCATCTTTCAATTTTTATGGTCTGTATGTTAAAGTAGCACAATTGTCAGATCCAGAATTAAGAAATATGATGGATGGAGCTGTTGGTATAATCAATAGCCAGTGCAAATTATCTGTGCAGCTCTACAGTTCCCTCCATCTGTAAGGGATGATGAAAAATTCTTCTGAAAACAAACGTTAAGTGTTTCTCTTTCAATCACACTGCAAGACACAGACAAATACACATACAATCCCCATATGGGATCAGCAGATGCTTGGCAGTGAACTAAGTGGCTATGTTAGATGCCATATGCTGTATGCCTCTCAGCCACACTATGTCAGGTACTTACATCTGACAAATCCCAGGAAGATTATTGAGATTCCACAAAATCAAAGTTATGCCTTGACAGCATTAGAAATGTTCCCATAGTCTGCAGATTTCCATGTTTGAAGTGAGGTTCCTCATCATACGAAACATATGGCACATTCAGTTTAATGAGAAGACGGACTCAGGGTATTACCTGTCAACATATTGTAATCTAATTAAAAGATGGAGAATTTCTATCTCGGTGTATGAATCTTATCTCAGTCTGATCATGGTAATACATTTCATACTTGATGATATTGCCTTGAGAAACAGACATAGGCTGAGCCTCCCCTAATACTATCTATTTCAGGGGAAATCAATGTATCTTAATGACAGATCATTAGTTGCTCGGTAAAGGGGAGTGTTTTAAATGAAAACGACTCACTCAAAGCTAAGAAAAAGGAGTGCTATCGAACAAAGTTACCGCTTTGCCAGAAATCATTGTTTTTATGCCTTGCCAAAATTTTCAACCCTAAACTTTTTCACATTTTGTCACATTACAACCAAAAACCTCAATGGATTTTATGAGGAATTAATGTGATAGACTAAGAGAAATTTGATCGATCAACATTAAACACAAAGCAGCACCTAGCACAGGATTTTGAAAATGTTTTACTAAAAAAAAAATCTAACCATTTACCCTTAAAAATCATCAAACTAATATAAACTTCACCTGTTTGCATACCACACTTGTCTGTTTTGTAATTCATAAAAAAAATTGGAGAATGTGTATTATCCCCACAGCATGATGCTGCCCCTGCCATTCCTCTTAACCTTCTCCTCGTATCCTGTCTGGTGTGTTCATTCTCCATGACGCTGTTTGTTCACTAATGTTCTATAACAAACCTCTGAAGCCTTCACAGAACAGCTGGTTCATACTAAGATTAAATTATACACAGGTGAGCTGTTTACTTCTGAAGGCAGCTGGTTGCATTTAATTTATTCATAGGGGTTCAGAGTAAAAGGAACTAAAAACATATGCACACCACACTTTTCAGATTATTTGTAAGAGAAATAAAAATTCATGAACATGTATTGTCAGCCTCACACTTCATAAATTTATGCTGCTTTGTGTTTGTCTTTTATTTAAAATCCTAATGGAATCCATTAAAGTTTGGTGGTGGTTGTAATGTGAATAGCTCTCAGTACTTTGCAAAGCACTGCATCTTGTTGCCATTTTCCCTTTGTGATTATGCCTTCCCTTTCTCCCAACCCCAACCTAACAGGGAACTAAAATTTGCATTGCAGTTTCCTGCCCTTTATAAGTCTTAGGGTGCTGGATTTATCTTTCAAGTCTTAAATATTGAATTAATCTTAAAACTAATCCTACAACTAAACTTAAAAATGATGAACACCCTCAGTCCATATTTCCTGGTTTCTTCATCAGTTTCACTGTCACGGTCATAGTGTAATAAATGTAATTCACACACTTGAATTTCAGGCTCCAAATTTGTCATGCCCCGGTGCAAACACTATATCTTCACAAGCTGCTTGTGTTCATTATCCCTACAGTTTTGTTAAATTGCAGAATTTGTAAGAAGAGTGCGCTTGATGGTACTTTATCAAACCAGGAATCCTAAAGCCTTCTTTGGTATCTGCAGGTGCAGCAACCACAGTGTAAAATCTAGCTGGTCTTAATAAAGGAACACATTTACACCAGCTTACCCAAACAATTATTAAAGCAAACAATAATTTGGGATCAGTGTGCAACACAAAATCATGGAAACACAGGATCTTGTGTTAAAGTACTTATTAAATATATGAATCTGAGATATGTTGCATAATCCTAATAGAGTACTGGGGCTATTTTTGGATTTAAAAAAAACAAAACAATACTCTACCCAACTGCCCGCAATGCCTAACGTACCATTATTTGACTTAATAACCAGGGTGTCACTCTGATTGATTGGCCAACAAACCGGACTGACCTAAAGCCCAGAGTAAGTCTGAAGGGTATTGTTTAAAACAAAGATGAGAGACACTACACCCAACAGTGGAGACTAGATAAAGGTTATTAAAGCAACCTGGGCTTCTTTGACAGCACAACAGGCTGTCAAAGAAGCCTCCATGCCTCCATGCCACGGTGCACTGATGCAAATATTCATCCTAAAGGAGAACCTACCAATTATTAAAGGCATATGCTAAACAGTATACTTTTCAATTGTAGCAGGTCAGTCATCTTGGTAATATTTTAGCAGTGCCTTTTATTTCCTCTTACTAGTTATCTATGTTAAAGGACAGGACCTTTCTGAGTAGATTAATGTACTTTATTGGATTAAAATCAGTAGTATACAAACGTTGTTTTCTTGATAATGATAACTTCTTTTACTATAAACACCTTTCACCAAATGGTGCATGGCATTCACTGTTTTGATTGTGTCATGTGCAGTGAATACAGCCTGACAATCAGAGCAGCATAAACTTTCCAGAGTCATATCTTTAACCATATTTGGATTTAGACTTTCCAAAAGCAATCACTGCTCCAGTTGCAGAAGCAGATCAGTCATGGAGAGTAAGATTTACTCAGCACAGGAAAAATCAGCATGAAGGAAGTGATAGTCATGTCTACAGTCCTGGAGGCGTTTCAATTTAGACTCCAGTCATTTCATGTTTAACCAAACCAAAGCAGAAGAGATTCAGTCTGAATCGTTACTTTTTGCTTTCCACTGATCCAAAAACATTACTATAACCCCAGAGGAATAGAATTTCACAACACCTCTCTGCAACATCAAACAACTACCTGAAAGATAGTTTTGTGTATTTGTCTGAGCGTGTGATTCAGCAAGAGAGTGTGTTTGTGTGCTGTCTTTTTCTACATTCTAGAGGCCCCTAAAAAGAAAGTCAGAATTAGTCTGTGAGGTTAGGCTGATGCATTCTGGTGAAGCTAAGCTAAAGTATCACAATTGGAGGGATTATAATACATTAAGGAAAATTAAATTTAATTAAATTTCAAGATATTTCAACATGTTCCTAAAAAGTAAAACAAAAGTCTTATGTTTATTTTTTAGACATTTTCTAGATCTTAAATTGCATTTACTTATACATTTGCACATTTGTTAATTCATGGCTTCTTTCATAATTTTTCTTATGAATTCTGGTGTTCTCACTGTGATAAACTCTGAGCCTGATAATGCAGGACAGCAAATAGCCTTTTTAGAAGGAATCTATCCCTGGAAATTAAACCTTACTAGCAATACTGCTTAGTAACTTTTTCTCCTGAAACTGTCTTATGTATATTTAAGCAATTACAATTATTGTTCCAATTACTTTAACCACTACCAGCTCCTACATTATGACAAAATGTCTACTTAACAATGTTTGGCTTGGAAACAGGGATGGCTATAAAGGTAACTGTATACTGCAAGATGGCACTGAAGTTTGAGTTGTATTTATGTGTTAATTATTTATTAAGGGGCTACATTATATTATTATACATTTTAATATGACGTATATTCTTTATTAAATATAAGATACATATAAGGTATATACAATTAGGTTAAATATAAGTAACTGTATAGATTAAGTTTTGTATTCTTGTAGGGCTTAATTTTAAATCATAATGGTCTTTCAACATCTCATATTCAGCTAACCTGTGGGGCTGTTGGTAGCACTGTTGCCTTGCAGCAAGAAGGTCCTGGGTTCGACTTCTGCCTGGGCGTCTTTCTGTTTACATGTTCTCCCCTGTGCATTCTCTCCAGGTGCCCCGGCTTCCTCCCAAATACATGCCTGTTGGGTTAATTGGTCTCTCTAAATTGCCCTTAGATGTGTGATTGAGTGTGTGCTTGGTTGTTTGTGTGTTGCCCTGTGATGGCGACCTGTATATTGTCCGTAGACTGGAGATAGGCACCAGCTTCCTATCCACTATGGAAGACGCGGTATAGAAAATTACTGACTTACCATTTCTGTGTAACTTTTGTTAAGTCCTTGGGGTTGTCTTAGTAGAAAATAAATCTCGTTCCAACTAATATTTCATATTGAGACTGAGTCAGATAACCCTCCAGGATTTGACTATGTTTTATTTTTTTAAATTAAGGTTAAGGCTGCCCAAGGCATGCTGCTGAGAAACATCTCCAGATTCACACTGCCACCACCATGGTTGATGGTGGAGAAGTTTTATTTGTCTGTTTTGTGCAGTCTTTGGTATTAATCCAGTCATATGGGGGAAAAAAAATAGCTTGCATTTTGTTTTATCAAACCAAAAAAACCTTCTTGATTGATCTTTAAGTTTAAGATGATGGCAAAGTCAAAACTGATGTAGGTGGGCTTCATTTAAAGTTATTTTATTTCTTGTTGATATTTCTTGACACTTCTGGCCTAAACTAGCTGGTTCTCCTTAGAGTTGAAAATGGAATGTAGTGAATATTTGTGCTTACACATATTTTACACTATATATTTTTATTAGGCAGTTGTAGTTTTTAGAAATCAGTTTTCATGTTGAGATGAAAACAACATTTTTATTTATTTATTAGCAAATTCTAACCCAATAATTTCTACCATGATTTTATTTTTAAAAACAACAACAGTGAAAGTATTTTTTATGAGGAGTTTTGTTGGTTAATATGGTTTTAGCCCTGCTGTTCTACACCACCTCCCCAGGTATCTCCACCTCAAATTTGATGTTAAGAGACCTAATCAGTTCCTAATCACTAATAGAGGCATTTGGTATATTCTACATACTTTGGACCTTATACTCTGGTAATATTTATTGGATTGTCTAGGGGGTGTATTTACACAGCCTGCATTTGAAGTGCTGTTTGACCTGTTTCGCTCTTGAGCTGAAATAATGGACTCCCTGCTGTTCAGAGGCTTATTGTTTCATGGTGATTCTTCTTCCTCCTTTTTGTTGTGTTGTTGTTGATTATGAATCTGAGAATATTATTTAATATTAATATTTTATCAAATAATATTTTGGTCTGTTAAGGGTTATCCTGTGAATACCAGCCCAGTAAGGCGATGGTATTAGGACAAAATAGAAAGGTGTGAGCCAAGCTCTGACATTATTGAACAGCATAAACTCTGCACATATATGGAATGAATTCACACAATTTCTTAAAATACAAGAATTTATTAACAAAAATAAGTAAACTCAAAGTCAAACATATTTCAATTAACAAACTCTTTACTATGCTAAAACAATCCAACTAAACTACCAAGCAGAATTAAAGAATAACGAAGACTAATGGGTTATGTACAATATATACAAGTTGATTAAAGATGATTGAAATCATGACCAAAAGAGTGATTCGACATTTCTATGCAATGTTATTCATGTTTGAGAACCAAGGATTATCTTGAAGAATCTGGAAGTGAAGTTAAGTTAGTCTTGGAACCAACTTAGGCAATAGTCGGCAAACGTTTAGACAACCATTCACGATGCAAGATCAGATAAAATATGATTTTAATAAAATAATATTTTAAAGAATGATCTGCTGAATAAAACCAACCTTCTGGATGACTAATTCTCAACTGTCTCATTAGCTGCCTTTATTTATTAAAATTATATTTAAAGAAATATTATTAAAGGAAATGGTAAAATATTTAAGGAAATATTTTGGAAAAGAGACAAATCTTTCTGGAGAAATGGGGCTTAATGGTGTTTACTTAGTTATCAGAGTTAGTAAAATAATGTTTAGTGAACTATTATTTACTAGCTTGAAAACTAACAACCTTTCTGGGTAAATATTCTTTAGCAGGCAAGCACGTGTCCTAAGCCGTTAGCAGTTAAAGCTAACAAAGAAGCCGATAGCTTAGCGCCAGAATCAGACACACACCTTTAAAATACCGTTAATAAAAGGGTTAAAATGCATAAGCGCGGACGGCGCGTTATGGCCAATCTTCTGTGTTAAAATCACCCCTTTAAATAAAGTTTGTCTTAACTTTAAAAACACACAAAGACAGAACACAAACTGAGCACGTGCTGAGCAGATAGCCTGCTAGCACCAAGATAGCAGAGTTCAACACAAACAAAACTAAACTTCATAAAATGAAACACGTTTAGATAATTTCATTCTAAATATCTCTCTATTACTCTACCCAAACCTAACCTCGTATGAACCATGCTGAGGAGTTGTCCGGGCAACGATGAAGTTTGAAGAAAGCTCTGTGAACAAAGGGTTAGCTTCCAGCTAACCTCTGGAGCAGTGGCTGGGCGGCCCGTTCTGTCCACTGACCACACTGCACGTTACCACGGGATGCGGCCTCTGTTGTCCTCCTTTCAGACTGGGAAACTGCTCCACTCTGCTTCATACAGACAGCGTCTCTGCAGGGAACTCTCTGGAACGCGGTTTGCTTCTGTAGGGCTCAGAGAGAAAGTCAAGCTGGGCTTATACCTTAATTACCCCTTTTTATGAATGAATATACCAGATACACAGACAGCAATTCATCTGTACTTAACTTTCTGCATATGATTGTTGATCATATGACACCCTTGGATCTAGTTGAAGAGTTATGTCTGTTTGCCAGCAAAGAGACATTAGCGTGCTGTCCCCCCAACCGTTCCCTCTGGAGGCCGTGTGGAAGAGGCAGGATGTAGCAAGAGCGGTGCTTTTATTGGAATACGTGACATCATGGGAAGTCCGTAGTTACCCCATTTCCTGGCTGTGCCGGAAGTAGGTTAATGCAATTTATTTTGAAAGTTCCAGTAAAGTCTGTAGTGGCCTTTCACATTGTATCCATGGCTGTGGGTCCCAACATTTGTTTTGTTGAATTTCTTCACTTGTTATTTATGAATTAGTTCACTTACAAAATTCACCTTTCTTTGTTGATATTACATTTTAATTTCATGTTTCTCTAAAGTCATAGAGGTTCCTTGCATATTCCAAATGTGCAAGGAAAGATTCTTGGCTTATATTCTAATATTTTAGATATTTTTATTTATGGGTAGCTTGTCTTGTCTTCATGTTTATGGAAGTCTCATTTGGGATACAATCGAGATTACATCATTGTATCCACTTCACTTGCCATCAAGTGAATTTCTAAATAAAGAACACTTGAATGCAAAGTATCCTGTCTATAAAATCCTTTTTTTTAAATCCAACAAAGTATTGGAAAGTGAACATTTATTATATTTGCTTACCTTTCTTTCCTTTTTGTTTTAAATGATCTTTTTAGGCTCTGCTCTGCAGCGTCGCTGGCTATTGTTCCAACTACTGATGCAGGTGTGGCTGGCGGCAAATCCATCTCTGAGTGAGCGCCACTGCCCAAAGAGTTGTCGCTGTGATGGAAAAATTGTCTACTGTGAGTCAAGCGCCTTTCGTGATGTCCCCAAAAACCTCTCAGGAGGCTGTGAGGGCCTGTCGTTGCGGTACAACAGCCTCTCCAGCCTTCGTGCAGGCCAGTTTGTTGGCCTCAACCACCTTATCTGGCTCTACTTGGACCATAATTACATTGCCTCTGTGGATGCAATGGCGTTCCAGGGGGTCCGCAGGCTTAAAGAACTGATTTTAAGTTCCAACAAGATCACATTGCTCCACAATACAACATTTCACCCTGTCCCTAATTTGCGTAATTTGGACTTGTCATACAATAAACTACAAGCATTGCAAACTGGTCAATTCCAAGGTTTACGGAAACTTCTCAGCCTTCACATACGATCTAATTCACTAAAAACTCTGCCAATGCGTCTGTTTCAAGATTGCAGAAATCTTGAATTTGTTGATCTTGGTTACAATCGCCTGCGGAGTATTACTCGGAATGCACTTTCTGGCCTCGTCAAACTCACTGAGTTACATTTGGAGCACAATCAGTTCTCCAAGATAAATTTTTCCCATTTTCCTCGACTCTACAATCTACGTGCTCTTTACCTGCAGTGGAATCGCATTCGGTCGATGAGCCAGGGCCTGACTTGGACCTGGGCCTCTGTCCAGAAACTGGATCTTTCAGGGAATGAATTGACAGAAGTAGATCCCATAGTTTACCAATGCTTACCAAACCTGCAGACTCTCAATCTGGACTCCAATAAGCTGACTAATGTTTCTCAGGAGGTTGTTGACGCTTGGATCTCACTGACCATGATTAGTTTAGCAGGAAATGTTTGGGACTGTAGCCCTGCCATCTGTCCACTTGTGGCTTGGCTGAGAAACTTTAGAGGGGCAAAAGAGACTACAATGATTTGTGCATCCCCCAAGAAGGCTCAGGGAGAGAAAGTGATGGATGCGGTTGAAGCCTTTGGGGTTTGTCAATCAAACCAAGGGACAACCCTTACAATAAGCATTACTCCAAACCTATCCAGTGTCCCTTTGCAAACAGAGCATATCCCATCTGTTCTGGTCATACCAACTAACTCTGGAAAGAGAGCTGAGGGATCCCTTTGGGGTCCTACATCAATAGCAGTTACCCCACCTGTTGCGCTTCCTCCAGAGCAAGACTTGGAGCCTGTGTCTTTCCATAAGATTGTGGCTGGAAGCGTTGCCCTGTTTCTGTCTGTTGCAATGATCCTGTTGGTAATCTATGTGTCCTGGAAGCGCTACCCTAACAGCGTCAAACAGCTCCAGGAGCACTCAGCAGCAGCACGCAAGCGTCACAAGAAACCCCGAGAGACGGAGCGCACCCTTAGCTCCCCTCTGCAGGAGTACTATGTGGACTACAAGCCCAACAACTCTGAGGCCATGGATGTGCTAGTCAATGGGACTGGACCATGCACCTACACCATCTCAGGCTCCCGAGAATGCGAGGTATGACTCACACTACTTTCACTATGCATAAATAATTACAGAATAACTCTTTGGCATGTAACACCTTACTTCTTGTTTTTAGATGGGTACTTGTATGTAAAACTAGACAGTAATCTCTTCTGGTATGCAATGTTTGCTTTGTCATAGATGCATGGAACAACAGATAAAATACAGTTATTGTCAAACTATACATTCCTGGGATTTTGCCATTTAACTTATGATTTTGTTTGTTTAGTTTCATTATTTTTCTGCTTGGATGTCACATGTTTTTTTTTTTTAAATATTTTTAAAGAACATGTTTCTGCCAAAGGACTACATCTAGATTCTGGATGTCAATGACAGGATTACCCTTTTTTCTAATGAAGCTTTCTCAGAGCAAATGACTTCACACTTTTTCTTGACTAGGCTATGACTCAAGATAATTGTTGAAAAGCTTTGCTGTCCCCCAACAACATTGCCTTTCAGCTTTTCGTTCTTTGCTTTTACACTATGGCTGTAGTTACTCGCTTGTTTACTCACTTGCCTAATTGATTAGTCAAGCATAAAATGAAATGAATTCTTTCACTGGCCATTGACAATAATGTATTTGACAAAAACGTATTTGCAGACAGACAGAAACAGCCTTTGATGGTCCTTAAAGGAATGAAAATCATTTGAAATGTTTTACACACAGGCAAGTTATTTTGTCCAAAAAAGTATTTACACACCACATCAATGCTGGTATAACACAATTCTCTGCTTTCTTTCACTTCCCCTCCTCTGGTGTACTTGACATGCTGTAAAAGCAGAGGGTAAACCTCTTATTCCAAGAAATACTTACCTCTGATTTTCCAGGTTACACACTTCATTTAACCAGTATTACATTTTCACCATTAGCATTGTGATTATAGTACCTGTGACTCATTTATCAATTTTTCCTTGGGGTCTCTTCTTCCATTTGTTCCCGGAAACAACTACCACAGTTTCTGCAGTTAAGCCTCAATGTGCTGCTACAAAATAGGGTTACCTAGGTTAAGAAAACTACTGTAATGTTCTAACAACATGTGACCTAAAACATGCATAGATTTAACGTTTGATTTTAAAAATATCACCACATACAACTGAAGTCTTGAATAACCTTGTGTCGTGATCCTGATGATTATGCTGAATGCAGAGCAATTTGCTGACGTGCCAGGCTAATGTTAACATATTTACTCTCTGTTTTGATATAACATGTTAATGTATAATTTATAGACATATACCTTGCTATTCCAGTTGAATGTGTATGGGCAAATCTTACAGAAGTTGTTCTCCTGCTTCATGAAATTTGCATTTCACTTTAAATGTTGTAACATTTAATGTAAAATTTCTCCACTACATGGACAATTATCTAAGCAACAGGCATTCAATCAAATTATACACACAGACAAGGAGCTTCAGCAACCAGTTCAGTCTCTCTTTCAACTGCAAACATCATTGTGAGGGAAAAAAAACACTTACACTGTTAGAGAAAAAAATAAATGTCTCTTCAAAAAAACAATCGCGTGGACATCCTATACTACAGTTTTGCAAGCCTTAGACACAACAGCTTTAATTTTGAGTAGTTAGGTTAGTGGCTCCAATAATAATCATTCAAAATTGTCATAAACCAATTTGATGACATCTCTAATAATTAGTATATGAGATATGTTGGAGATGTATACACAAACACTGATAAAATTTAAAATTGTATGGCTTCTGTTCATTGTTTACAGAGCCGCATCACTTTCCAGTTAAATTATTCCGTTTTTCCTTGATCTCTATTGTAGACCTAGATGATGGATAAATCATTATAGGGAGATTATTAGCATTGTCATTGCTATAGGTTTATTTTAGTACTTCACTGAAACAATCAGTCAGTACTTATTGGCCTTTGGATTAATAATTGCCTTTTCACAGTTCACAGTAGAATAATCAATGTATTTTTTCTATTTTATGTGAACTGGATGTTAACTCCAGTCTTCAGGGGCCAGTGTCCTGCAACTTTTAGATATGTCTCTTTGTCAACACACCTCAATCACATGATTAGGTCATTAGCAGGACTCTGTAGAACTTGAATGCATGGGAAGACAATTCAGTCCTTTGATTCAGGTGTGCTGCAGGACACCAAACCAACAAAAAGTACCATGTAGTAGTAAAGAAAAAGGGAAATTCAACAGAGTTTTCACTCTTTTTACCAATCAAAATCAGAAAATTGTGGCATTAATTTGTGTTCAGTCTCCTTTAACCTCAAACCCCTAAATACAAATCAGTGCAAACCAGCTGCCATCAAAGGCCATAAATTTAGTAAGTATTGTCTGGATGGACCTAAATACAGCTGCAAAGATATGACCTTTCAGTGGAAATAGAACATTAAAGACTCAGCCAGAGCTACAATGGAATAAGCATATTTGTGTGTTAGAACGAGGCTGTTAAAGTCCACATCTAAATCTAACTGAAAGTATGTGCAAAAAAAAAGGCAATATTGTTCTTTCATCACACTATCCATCCAAAGAACATTCTGACTGAGCTTGAACTGTTTAGCAAAAATAAAGTCAAATTTTTCAATGCTTCAATGCAGTTTTATTTCAGTTTAGTTTAACTATATAGCACCAAAATTACATCTCAAGGCACTTTATTAAAAAAATCTATTTATTTACATGAATATTTTGTCAATTCAATTTAATCATACAGAAGGATTCAAAGTTGGTAGAATTTGAAATAGTTTCTACAGGTCCTTCTCAAAATATTAGCATATTGTGATAAAGTTCATTATTTTCCATAATGTAATGATGAAAATTTAACATTCCTATATTTTAGATTCATTGCACACTAACTGAAATATTTCAGGTCTTTTATTGTCTTAATACGGATGATTTTGGCATACAGCTCATGAAAATCCAAAATTCCTATCTCACAAAATTAGCATATTTCATCCGACCAATAAAAGAAAAGTGTTTTTAATACAAAAAACGTCAACCTTCAAATAATCATGTACAGTTATGCACTCAATACTTGGTCGGGAATCCTTTTGCAGAAATGACTGCTTCAATGCGGCGTGGCATGGAGGCAATCAGCCTGTGGCACTGCTGAGGTCTTATGGAGGCCCAGGATGCTTCGATAGCGGCCTTTAGCTCATCCAGAGTGTTGGGTCTTGAGTCTCTCAACGTTCTCTTCACAATATCCCACAGATTCTCTATGGGGTTCAGGTCAGGAGAGTTGGCAGGCCAATTGAGCACAGTGATACCATGGCCAGCAAACCATTTACCAGTGGTTTTGGCACTGTGAGCAGGTGCCAGGTCGTGCTGAAAAATGAAATCTTCATCTCCATAAAGCTTTTCAGCAGATGGAAGCATGAAGTGCTCCAAAATCTCCTGATAGCTAGCTGCATTGACCCTGCCCTTGATAAAACACAGTGGACCAACACCAGCAGCTGACACGGCACCCCAGACCATCACTGACTGTGGGTACTTGACACTGGACTTCTGGCATTTTGGCATTTCCTTCTCCCCAGTCTTCCTCCAGACTCTGGCACCTTGATTTCCGAATGACATGCAGAATTTCCTTTCATCCGAAAAAAGTACTTTGGACCACTGAGCAACATTCCAGTGCTGCTTCTCTGTAGCCCAGGTCAGGCGCTTCTGCTGCTGTTTCTGGTTCAAAAGTGGCTTGACCTGGGGAATGCGGCACCTGTAGCCCATTTCCTGCACACGCCTGTGCACGGTGGCTCTGGATGTTTCTACTCCAGACTCAGTCCACTGCTTCCGCAGGTCCCCCAAGGTCTGGAATCGGCCCTTCTCCACAATCTTCCTCAGGATCCGGTCACCTCTTCTCGTTGTTCAGCGTTTTCTGCCACACTTTTTCCTTCCCACAGACTTCCCACTGAGGTGCCTTGATACAGCACTCTGGGAACAGCCTATTCGTTCAGAAATTTCTTTCTGTGTCTTACCCTCTTGCTTGAGGGTGTCAATAGTGGCCTTCTGGACAGCAGTCAGGTCGGCAGTCTTACCCATGATTGGGGCTTTGAGTGATGAACCAGGCTGGGAGTTTTAAAGGCCTCAGGAATCTTTTGCAGGTGTTTAGAGTTAACTCGTTGATTCAGATGATTAGTTTCATAGCTCGTTTAGAGACCCTTTTAATGATATGCTAATTTTGTGAGATAGGAATTTTGGGTTTTCATGAGCTGTATGCCAAAATCATCTGTATTAAGACAATAAAAGACCTGAAATATTTCAGTTAGTGTGCAATGAATCTAAAATATATGAATGTTAAATTTTCATCATTACATTATGGAAAATAATGAACTTTATCACAATATGCTAATATTTTGAGAAGGACCTGTAATTTTGCAAGGCACTGTTTCTTAACCCTACAGTAGGGACTGTAGGGTTAAGAAAATAAACTTTATGTCCTTATGAACACCAACATTGCATTATCCCCAAAGGTCCACCCTTTACTTCATGCAAATTTGCATACAAGCACTTGGCAAATATTGGAAATGTCTCCAAAGCTCCTGTTGTTTTGGGTCCACTTTTTTTTCATTATTAGCTCATATCCAGTCAGAAGGATTGAGATAGACAACTCTGGTCCTCAAGGTCTGTTGTCCTGCCCATTTTAAATGTACCCGGCAAAAGGACATAGGTAAACACATGTTGGAGATCGTATTTAATTATGAAACTGATGGACTTACAGAAAAGAAGTTAGAATACACAGGAGTCAGGGTGACAGCATCAGTAGAATTCAGCAGAGAATGATTGAGAGACGTAAATACTGTGGATATGTAATGTGTAACATGGAAACCAGGTGAGTTACAAGGAACAGAATGCAGAGCAGCCAGGAAAGAATCTAAGCAGGCAACCAAGAAAGGGTTAAATAATGGAACCAGGAGAAACTGAATGGAAACACAGAGGATAATTAACCAAAGCTAATGACTATTACCAACATACTATATGAGACTAAATCAAAATGCACAGAACAGCACACCAGCACACTATTATAGACAGACACTAATAACACAAAAAATACTCTAAATACAAACACAAATTAAAGCTGCTAGCAGCATTGGGCAGCCCTCGCAGCTCAGCACCGCTCGGCCTATGTAGCGACCTTAACTGCATATTGACCAAATATGAAGCCAGTAGCTTAAAATCCCTAGGAGGAGTTCGTTAAAGTCTGACATGTATGAAAAGTGAAAAACGGCCAAAAATGACCCTTTGACCCAAAATGGGCGACTTCCTGTTGGTTTTAGGGCATACCCCTAAGATACTTTTTTTCATGATTTGGGGAGATCTACCTTCGCACACCACTGCCTTCAATGCATCTGGCAAATGTCCGCTCTTTAAGTAACAAGATGAGCAAGACGAGCTGCTTCTTCTCACCAGTAAAAACACAGACCTCCGCGGATCAGCGGTTCTCTGCTTTACCGAGACATGGCTGAGTGAAAACATCCCGGACTGCGCACTGCTGATGCCGGGCGTCCAGCTGTTCAGAACGGATAGCAGCGCGGAGCTATTGGGGAAGAAGCGAGGAAGCGGAATCTGCTTTAATATAAATGAAGGTTGGTGCAGAGACATAAAAGTGCTGGGGAAAACATGTAGTCCTGATCTGGAGTCATTTTCCACAAACTGTAAACCGTTTAATTCACCGAAAGAATTTTCCTCTTTTATAATAATTGCCTAATATTTTCCACCGGATGGCTGCACTTCTGCCGCTGAAAAACATCTTGCTGAGCTGATTACAGACGTGGAGAAAAAATACACGGACTCTTTCATCATAATACTGGGAGATTTTAACAGTGCAAACCTCTCCAATGAACTCCCCAAATACAGACAGCATATTAAGTGTCCCACAAGTGACAAAAACACACTGGACCATTGTTACACAACTATAAAGGACTCATATCATGCTGTTACCAGGGCTTCTCTGGAATTTTCAGATCATTCTCTTATCTACCTCATCCCAACCTACAGGCAGAGATTAAGACCTTCCAAACCCACGGTTCACACTGTTAAGAAGTGGACTGAGGAATCAAAGCAGGCCTGCTTTGAATGCACAGACTGGACTGTTTTTTAAACCTCAGCCACTGACTTAAACCAACTAACTGATGTGGTGACATCATACATCAGTTTCTGTGAGGACATGTGTGTGCAGACCAAGACATTCTGCACCTTCGGGAACAACAAGCCATGGTTTACTCCACACCTCAGGAATCTATGCAGGGACAAGGAAGAAGCTCACAGCAGTGGAGATTGGGCACGGTACATCAAATGGCCCCAATCTATACCTGGATCTTCAACAAGTCACTGGAGACGTGTGAGATCCCCTCCTGCCTCAAACAATCCACCATCATCTCAGTGCCCAAGAAACCCACCATCCTAAGATAAATGACTACAGGCCTGTAGCCCTGACGTCTGTGGTCATGAAATCCTTTGAGCGGCTGGTGTTGAAGCACCTGAAAAACATCACAGGCCCCCTGCTGGACCCCCTGCAATTTGCTTACTGAGCAAACAGGTCGGCAGATGATGATGTTAACTTAGGTCTACACTTCATTGTGCAACGCCTCTACCGTCCAGGGACGTACGCCAGGATCCTGTTTGTAGACTTCAGCTCAGCCTTCAACACCATCATACCAGACATCCTCCACCAGAAGCTCACCCAGCTCAACGTCCCAGCCTCCACTTGTCAGTGGATCAGCAGCTTCCTGAGAGACTGACAGCAGCAGGTGAGACTGGGGAGCATCTTCTCAATAAGTACTGGTGCCCCCCAGGGTGTGTTCTATCCCCACTCCTCTTTTCCCTGTACACAAATGACTGCACCTCATCGGAATTGTCCATGAAACTCCTGAACTTTGCAGACGACACCACTGTCATTAGTTTGATCCAGGACGGTGATGAGTCTGCATACAGAGAGCAGGTGGATCGGATGGTACACTGGTGTTGTCAGAACTACCTGGAACTCAACCCACTCAAGACTGTGGAAATGGTGATGGACCTTCGGAGAACACCATCCCCATACATCCCCCTCATCATCCTCAACAACACCGTGTCAGCTGTGGACCACTTCAGGTTCCTAGGAACCACCATCTGAGATGGTCTTCACACATAGACACTGTTCGGAAGAAGGCCCGGCAGAGACTGTACTTCCTGAGGCAGCTCAAGAAGTTCAACCTCCCACAGGAGCTGCTGGTCATCTTCTACACTGCCATCATACAGTGTGTCCTGTCTTCATCCATCTCAGTGAGGATTGGCTCATCCACAAAACAGGACAGGTCCAGACTGCAACGAATAATCAGGACTGCAGAGAGAATACTCAGGGCTGACCTTCCCTCCATCCAGGACTTATACAGGTGTAGGGTCAGGAAAAGAGCTGCTAAAATCTCTGCAGACCCCACACACCCTGCACATAAACTGTTTAGAGCTTTACCTTCAGGCCGCCGCTACAGAGCACTGTTTACTAAAACCAGCCGCCACAGAGACATTTTCTACCCCCAGGCTGTTTCTCTGATGAACATTTAATGAAGTACCAAACAGCATCATACTGACGTTGCGATTCCACCTTGTATATGTGTATATTGCATATATGTATTTAAGAACATAAAGATATATGCAGAATATATCTTATAACGCAAACAAAATAAAAAAAATAAAAAACCCAGAGAGCAGAGTGTAATGGAGTCAATTTCCTTGTTTGTTGTGTGTACGAACTTTCCAATAAAGCTGATTCTATGTAGCAAATTTCAAGTCTGTAGGACTTACCAGTTGGCCTATCTCAAGTCCATTTTCAATTCCATTAAAAACCTTAAATTTCCCTAGGGGGACAATTTTCTGTGAAGTTAGGGGAGTTTTTGAATATCTTTAGGCCTCCAAAAAGGCAATTTATTACAACAGGCCTTCGCGGCACTTAGCTGCTTGGGCCTAACAAAAACTAAAACAAAAACGTTGTGGATCATTGACACAGATGTGTTTAACAAGGAAACATAGAAAGCATGCAGGATAATTGTCAACCCCTGCACTAAAGTTTAATTATTAGATCTTAAGAGAGTTATTAATTCCAGGATTTAGATTCAGGCTCCTCTGTGATGCAAACTATGATGTAAAAGTAAATGAAGACCACTCATAGTAAACATCTTGACTCATCTCAAGCTACCATTTTATTGTCCAGCCTTACTCTCTTGTCTTTTGTATATATTCTTGAAAATACATCTCGTCTTGCCTTATCTGTCCTTCTCTCTTACCTTAAAAAAATGGTGGGACAGGAGACAGGAGCTATCCATCAGCAGTCCACAAAGTACTGAGTTCATCTCAGAATGTGCTCTGATCTTGTTTCTACATTTTGTTGCCTTACCGTAGACATAAATCACTGGACAGAACATGGCAGCCCTTGCAGCACTCTGCCCACCTTGCAGCTTTGCTTCCACTTTTCGCACTTAGGGACGTAGCAGCTTATGTTCATTCATTCCTGAAGAGGAATTCCTTATTCCTCCTTTGTCACGTTTACCATTTTTTCTTTCTGTTTTTTGTGCAACAGAATATATCAACCTCTCCACATTATTATCTTTGCTCTCTCAGGTCCACTTGCCTTGGCGTTTGGCAAATTGTTTTGAAATATCAGAAGATAGTGGAATCTTCATTTCCCTGTGTCACTTCAATCAGAGCAGACCCCTCGTCATTTTATTTTGATCTTCCTTTGATTTGTTCCACCGTAGCTGCACTCCTGAGGTGCATAGTGGACTTCACCTGATTTCATGTTTGATGTCACCTTTTCATGTGTCAGAACATCATTTTATGCCTGCTAGCGATTTTCTCCCCAATACATTTTGGAATCTGACAACATTACATAATAACATATGCAGTATTTTTCCCCTATCTTTTCATTTTTGTGCCCTTTCATTTTGAAAAATAGAAATATGTTTAGCAAACCGATTTTTTAGATATCCTGATTTGTGGCTCTTAACAGTGAAATGTGGAAAATATAACTAGGGATCGGTTATTTGCAATTGCTGTTCCTTTGTAAAGCCTCAAATAAGTGCTTGTGTCATGCTGTTTCTAATGGCTTCTCTAGGTCATGAATCAGACTTCTTTATTCAAAAAAAGAGAAGCAGGTAGCCATAAAAATGATCAAAGGTATACATATTTTTTCTCCTATGTTTCTTTTTTCATATTTGAATTTAATCTCCATTTTTTCTTATTAATTATATTTTGTATTGATTAATTCTCACATTTTTATTTACTTTTTTTTTTTTTCTCTTCAGTTTTTTTTACTTAAAGAAAGAGTTCTGATGCATGTAAGAAAAATACTAAAATGTTTAACAGATATCAGACTTTTATCCAACTTTGTCAGCTTAATGTAAGCCTTCCCTTTCAGACCCACTTCTGAAACGTCTTTTTTTCTTCTTGCTAGATTCCTGTTTACCCTTTTGACTTTACCAACTTTATCTGATATTGCTGCAGAATTGACAAACTCCTGTGAACCACTTAGAGAACCACAGAACCTGATAAGCATATGACACCTGGATAGTCTTGCAAAGAAGCACTTTGAAGTAGTTCTCATAGCTTCATGGTGGCATTTTAGTGGGACAAAAGTGATATTTTGATAGTAAAGACTTCCATAGGATAGGTCCAACATTATACTCTCAATTAACATCTAAATGTCTCTGAGCAGTGTCACCAGAGTTATATATAATTCTTTAGATTTTATCGTAGCATCTCCTTTTATTAAAAAGTAATTAAAATATTCACCAGTTATTTTTGGAGTCATTTGACCAATCATTAGTACTGTTGAACACTAATTTGTGTCCATTTAAAGATCCTCTTTGCATTTTTATTTCACAGATTGAATGTAGTTGATGAAAGTGTATGCTCACAACTGACCAGAGAACAGTGTCTGCATTTGAAAAAAGAAGAAACACTCTCAATTTTAGATAATGTTTTAATTTGCAAAATTTGATTACATCCACACTTTAACAAAATGTATGCTTTCACATTGCATTACGTTTATGAGTATTAAGTACTTACACTATTTACACATTAACCTTACTTGTCACCACGCCCTGCAAATTCTGTATTTAACCAGCAACCAGTGTGGTTAGCAGTACTACATGTAAACAACAGTAACAAACAAACAATATAATTCAATAAGCAAATAAATAAATAGATAAATGAACACACAAACTGGACTAGAGTGCTAGACTATTTGTCCTGTTTTAACTCTACTTGTTGCTACAATTTTTCTTATATGCTCATGATGCCCTATTATTTCCATATTCCACCAGGGCATAAAGAGGACTAAATAATTAACAGTTAAACAAATTAATATATAGATGACTGAATGAATGAATGAATTTAAAAAGAAATATTAAACAAATCATGTCTGAACTTCATGTTCTTTCAATGCACAATTGTTACAATTGTATTCCTGTTTTGCTGATAACATCCATATTATTCCAAATGTCACTATAGCATAAAATCTAAAGACTAAATAAATAGCGAAATAATAGAATTAATAAACATACAACCACATACTGTTGGGATTTTATATGTTTCCATTGAACTATTTACACATTAGCAGTATTTGTTATCACCGTAATTCTGCTATGTAGATGAAGGCCTGCTAATTACATTATGATTACATAAAGAAAAAAAGAAACAAGAAGACTGGATACCATAATTAACAATCTAATAGGATAAAAAATAACTTAACCAAAAACAAACAGTGTCTGCAGTAGATGTTTTTTTCCATAGCATTATTAACACTATTTCACCAGCATAAAATAAAATTGCTAAAAAGGGAGCAAGCTAATAGTATAATACATAAATAAACACATGAACTATCTGTCTCAGATGTTTTCTAATAAACTATTTATATTACTTTTACTTGTTACCATAATATTTTAGGTTAATCAGATGAGACCATCCTTCATCCATATTTAACCAGCCTAAAGTTAGAATATTGCATTTACATGTATTTACAAAAAGGTGAATAAATAAACACATAGACACTCCACCAAAACCAATGTTTTTCCTATATGCTTTTTGTACGTTAACTTATTGTGTTATCAAAGCATTTCCTTTATGCCTGTTTGTTGTGCGTCTTTCTCAGGAATCAAGTCCATTAATAATAAATACTGTTTTTCAATCTTGGCGCTTGACTGCTTTTGCTTTATGTAAAAATATAAGCACTGTGAATTTGCATATTAAGAACTGAAAATGGTTTCATTGGGCAATATTTATTAATTATTTATATCCTTTTCGACATAAATAGATTAGATTTTACTGGCATTACAGCCTTAAAATATGTCTTATAATTGCTGACAATTGTATTTACATGTTTACATGTTTTGCAATGAGCTCCTCACATTCTTGCCATCACCCTGGTCTTTATATCCCTCCAACAATTCCTTACAAGATCCAAGTCAGGATTCTAGCTGGGCTATTTTACTGTTACTTCTGGTCAGAAGAAAAATGCCGGCCAAAATAAAAGATTACTTTCAATGTAATACTCACAGAAGTATAATTAATTTGAGCCTAAAAGGCAGTTGGAATTTCAGAATAGTTCTGAACTCTATGAATTTCACTTAACGTTAACATAACCTGTTTAGTCAATGAACTTACACTAATGATCTTTCACCAGGCAGTAACACTCACATAAAACAAAACAATACAATACAAATGAAAAAAAATAAAAATAAAGAAATCTATCATAGTTTCACATTATAGACAACTCTGACAAAGTCAACACAAACACTGGGACTTTAGCTAAGGACGAATTATCTATGTGTAATTTGGTGGAGAGGTTAAACTTCAACATGCTAGTGTCTTTAGTCTACAATAAGCCATGTGGGAGTCTTCAAACACGCATTGTGCCGAATGTGGGAAAACATCTCTTATCCGTTAATCCTGTCAGTTTCCCACTCCCGTTTCATGCTGCTGCGTTCTACACTGCTGTTTGATCCATGCTTAATGAGGGTGGAAGATCTCTAATGCAGCAATTACATTACCTGGAAAAGAGGCAAGAGTAATATCTTTTCCTCATACCACTCTGCAACGCAGTGAAAGTGTATTGCTAATGCAAAGCTTTATAAGTTACACCTTCTTTGTTTTCTTTTGCGCAGTGATTTTCATTATAAACTGAGTGTTTGGCATTTTAAATTTTTTTTAATCTTTTTGCATTTTGTATCCACTCAACCAGCACTTGCTCCCCCCCCCCCCCCCTCCCCCCCTTCTATTTCCAGTTTCAAAGTCCTTTTTCTAAAGGTGCTCTCCAGAGTTCACTGTTCTGTTTTATTACAGCCGATCTACTTTACTATCTGCTGATGAACAACTGCACTTCTAAACCCTTCCATATGGATGACGAAAGTACTTTAACATATTGTAACTGCGTATAAGCAGATAAACCAGCTTCCTTTAAGAGTCAATAAAAGGTGAGGGATAATCTCACACTTGAGCCACACCTCAGAGAGGCCTGAGGTTGCAGTCTACTTATCTTGACAGTCTGTTAACACATGCATAAAGGCAGCAATTAAAACCATTTTCTGACAATTTCAAGCTACCATCTTTCCAGCAGAGATGTAACATGGAATTATTTATAACAGCTTTTGAAAATAATCCCTTTTGGAGCAACTAAAAAATGCATAGCAGACTCCTAAAGTATATGTGTTTTAAGTCATGGGGTCAGATTTGGTTGCTTGGTCAATTTTTAATTTTATTCTATTCTATTCAGTTTTAGTTTTATAGCGGCAATTCACAACACATGTCGTCTCAAGGCACTTCACAAAGGGTTTGGGATGGTGTGGGGTTGTTGGGGAGGTTAGAATAAACTACTGAGTATTAGAGTTTGGCCATTTTAGAATGGGCTATGTGTAGGGTTACTAACTAAAATAATAAACTAATAAAGTTTGTACATCTAAAGCCCACTGGTGGCCGTTGTTATACTAAAAACCACAAGAACAGGGCGTACCTCTTTCTGTCAGACCGATTATAACCATTGGAAAATAATAGGGGTTGCACAGGTACCACAAATGGAGGGTAAAATAGATTCAGAGTCAGGCCAGGTGTAGCTTCTAGGGAGAGAATAAACAGAGACAGAACATGAAGTTAAAAGCTGAAATAACAGCAAATAATGCAAAATTTGAGAGTAGTATGAGAATGTAGCAGAGGGAGAGTGAAAGTGGTCATTATGTCCTCTACCAGCCTAGGCCTGTTGCAGCATAACTACAGAGATAGCTCAGGATAACCTAAGCTAATCTAACTATAAGCTTTATCAAAAAGGAAAGTTTTAAGCCTAGCCTTAAAAGTAGACAGGGTGTCTGCCTCACGGACTAAAACTGGGAGCTGGTTCCACAGGAGAGGAGCCTGATAACTAAAGGATCTGCCTCCCATTCTACTTCTAGAGACTCTAGGAACCACCAGTAAACCTGCAGTCTGAGAACGAAGTGCTCTGTTAGAAACATATGGAACAATCAGATCTCTGATGTATGATGGAGCTAGATCATTAAGGGCTTTAGATGTGAGGAGGAGAATTTTAAATTCTATTCTGGATTTAATAGGGAGCCAATGAAGGGAAGCTAAAATAGGATAAATATGATCTATCTTTTTAATTTTCATCAGAACTCTTGCTGCAGCATTTTGAATCAGCTGAAGGCTGTTAACTAATCAACGTTTCTGTGAAGCTTTGTTACTATTTCACTATTTACTTTATCGTCAACTCTAGAAATCAGTTGAAACATACTTGTAAACAAACATTTACATCTTAAAGGTAAAACACTGATTGAATTACAGTGTCCGGTATCCAAATAAATCTCCCCTTCCTTCCAAACTATGAGTGCACTGTAACTTTTTATAGTCAGTTCGACTTCGATGGGCTTGGAGACATCTTCATGGGTGTATCAAGAGCACACTGTGCTCCCTATATGCCCTACTGCTTTGGACATGCGAACAAAGAAAAAAAAAAAAAAAAAACAACAACATTGTGGCGGTTCATTATTGTGGGAGCAGCATATCTAGGTCCTGGATTTAGTGTGGAGAAACCTTTCAGCAGCAGTAGTATCTTATCCATCATTTGTGATATGGATTGGTCATCAAAGAATTTGAAGTAGAGCTGGGGATGTTAGCTACCAACCACATCAAACCCACACTGGGCTGGCAGTGCTTGAAGTAATTTATTGTAATGTGCTTGGTGACATGGCTGGTATGCACATAGCAATGTCAAGAAAAACCATGTCATGATCAAGCGCATTGCTCATATAGTTGAGTATGTGCTGGGCTCCTTCATGGAATAGGGCTCCTAGCTGGGGAGAATAATTCACACTCCCAAACGGTGCAAGTTGATTGCTGGGAAAACAGATTAAGTATTTCAAGCTGCAGTTAAAAATATATATATTTTTTAATGTTGTAATGTTGAGAAGCCCTGGCATCATATTTAGTGATGTGATAACTGTGGAGGTATTCTCCACTGAAAGTACTGAAACTGCAGAAGCATCATGATTGACACTGAAATCACAGAAAATGTCAAAGTTTATGTAATCCTGCTTATTTAAATTGTTATGAAGACAATCATCCATTGATAAGGGGCCTAGTAAAGGTCTGTACTTAGGCATTTAAGATTGAGTTTCAGTAGAGCTGCCTTTAATATTTATGATTTACTGTGAATTGTTCTAGAATATCAGATTTGTGTCTTTATGTACAAAAGATAGGGGATGTTGTAAAAGTTTTTTGTTTATTGAAGTATGGAGGAAAACAAATTGTTGCAACTGGTTGTAAATTTACTGTTTTTATCCTTACCATTAGGATCATTTTCAGGGAGTTTAGACAACTCCAATATTTTTCATAATCACGCTGCAAAGCAATAAGAAAGGTTAATATGAGTGATGTTTCAGCATTCAAGCATGCTGTTCCCATATCAGCACATATATGCATGTACAAGTTTGCAGTGATGTAAAATGATAAAACAAAATATCCAGAGCATTACTGTAAGAGGCACAATGTTTTTTTTTTTTTGTTTTTTTTTTTAACTAGGACCATTGCCTTTGGAAGAAACACTTAATGCTAAACATTAGCAGAAGGTCATATTGTTAGCAGATATTTAATTAGGACTAATAAATTCACAATGATTTAATAATAACTTCTCTATCATCCTTGTATAACAGTGTTAGTTAATTGTAAAGTTTATTTTGTATTATATTTCCACACTTTTAGGGGGTTTAAGTTAAAGATGTTACTCAAAATTCATAACTGTATATGTATATTTCAGGGAACTGAGGTTATAGCTCACTTTTGCAGAAAAGAGTTATTTTATCAATGTAACTTGCCCTGATGAAATAAGCTGTGCAAAGGGTAGAGGCTCTGTCTTTGGAGTTCTGTGTATGCGTATGAAGAATCAAGACTCACAGATCTTGTAGAGTTTTGTTTCCACAGGATATTTGGCTACAATAAACTGCTTTTCATTAATGATATTTCTATATTCTAAATAGTGCATCTAGAGCTAAGATAATCGGCATTATTTCAGAAATTTGAAACCAGATTTAATTGTTAGGGATTTTGTTTTTTGTTTTTTGCATTTTCAAAGTGATAAAGCACTGCATTGGAATTGTGTTTATGTTAACCTAAGGGAAATGTCGGCCCTTCCCAAATTGTGAATTGTTTGTGCTTTCATTGATTCTGACATTATTTAAGCCAACCTGTCCTGTGCATTCAGGAGGCAAAAGGTCCAGACAGGCAATTTGAGTTGTAGGCGAGTAAGACAGGTGGGATGGCAAACACCTGGCAGAGAGGCTCATTGAACACGATTGAGTGGTCGACAAGCAAAAAGGAGAAGTACTTGAAAAGCAAGATGAATCAGGAGGTCATACGGGCCTGTCAGCTGACAGGTCAGGTTGGGAGGTATCTGTCCAAAAAAGACATTGAGGCCTTTGTCAGAAGATCATCTTTAAAAGGTCAAAGCCTCATTCATTGACTTTATTTGTTTAAGTATTTATTTATTGTGACCTAAGATAAGATAACAGTTTTGAATCAGTAACATTTTAAAATTTTGATATACATTGGCATCTATAACCAGCCCATGCCAAGTCTTGTGGTATAGGTGTGTAACCATGTATGCAGCTCACAAGACGAAGATTTTTAGTTAATTACTTCCTCTGACTTCCTCGAGCATCCCACTTACTGTGGTCTCAGTGTATAGACCTGATGTACTGTAGGTTGTCTTCTGTTGCAGGGAAATGTGTACCTCTCATGATTGATGACTCCTGACTTCCAGCTGCTTTGCTTTAGTGTCGTGATAATTCTCATATGTCCAACTGTCTAGGACACAAATACACATAATTTAGAGAATAAGTCTGCCCCAACCATGCTGTCATCATGCATGGTGTTTCATAATTTAAACCACATGACCTATCAGGAGAACCTACAAAATCAGTAGGAGCATGTTTGATTTTGCACAGGTTTAGCTGCATTTCTAGTGCTGTGCTTAAGACAATCCTGCCTTAAAATATATCTGGACACAAGTAAAAGATGTCATAAAATCTGAGGGCATCTTTAACAGTAAAATAGAAGAGTGTCTCATATTGACTGGATTAAGGAGGTAATAAAAGCACTGTATTGACAAAACTGACAATGAATACATTGTGCATTGATTGTGCCATGAATCCAATGAGGCTACTTAAAGACCAGGGACAAACTCCATACACAGTAGCCATTTCATGGGATATGAAAATGTAAAAATGATTACAAATAATGATAATCATAAAATGAGAACAAAACCCACCTGGGCCACGTATCTGTCATACATAATGCCTTTCAATACTATTATAGCAGCCTGACACCAGTATACAGAATCTGTCTCCATTCTTTTGTTTCAATGTGCAAAATATACAAAGAATAACAAAATTTAACTAGCATGAAATAACATTTGTGCATTTCAAAATATATTTGGATAAAATTGGAGGAAGCCGTCACATGAGGACAAAAGAATGGAGCTGCCTGAAAGCGTTGTGCTGCAGTTATATGAAATTGCCATGCCAGTTATTTAGGTTTTGTTTTGGATCTTGCTCCTTCCAGGTGGTCCTTTAGTTCATTCCTTTAGGTTTAGTTTCTTACTTGTTCTGGTTATGCTGCATTTCAGTTCTGTTACTTTAATATTTATCCTTTAGTTTCATTGTCATTGTTTTAACTGTTTAGTTCCAGTCATGTTTTCTCTCTCTACCACTGCCGTTGCAGTCAGCTTATTCATTCCACCTTTACCAATCAGCCTCCTTGTTTTTACCTGCACCATGCCATTTATATACTGCTCAAAAAAATAAAGGGAGCAAAAATATTCTCATTGAATAATTTGTTCTGTACAAAGTTGAATGTGCCGATAACAAAATCACACAAAGATCATCAATGGAAATCAAATTTATTAACTAATGAAGGCCTGGATTTGGAGTCACATACAAAATTAAAGTTGAAAAACACACTAGAGGTTGATCCAACTTTGATGTAATGTCCTTAAAACAAGTCAAAATGAGGCTCAGTATTGTGTGTGGCCTCCACGTGCCTGTATGACCTCCCTACAACGCCTGGGCATGCTCCTGATGAGACGGCGGATGGTCTCCTGAGAGATCTCCTCCCAGACCTGGACTAAAGCATCCGCCAACCACTGGACAGTTTGTGGTGCAACGTGACGTTTGTGGATGGAGCGAGACATGATGTCCCAGATGTGCTTAATTATTCAGGTCTGGGGAACGGGCAGGCCAGTCCATAGCTTCAATGTCTTCATCTTGCAGGAACTGCTGACACACTCCAGCCACATGAGGTCTAGCATTGTCCTGCATTTGGAGGAACCCAAGGCCAACCGCACCAGCATATGTTCTCACAAGGGGTCTGAGGATCTCATCTCGGTACCTAATGGCAGTCAGGCTACCTCTGGCGAGCACATGGAGCTCTCCAAAGAAAAGCCACCTCACACCATTACTGTCCCACTGCCAAACCGGTCATGCTGAAGGATGTTGCAGGCAGCAGAGCTCTCTCTACGGTGTCTCCAGACTCTGTCACGTCTGTCACATGTGCTCAGTGTGAACCTGCTTTCATCTGTGAAGAGCACAGGGCGCCAGTGGTGAATTTGTCAATACTGGTGTTCTCTGGCAAATGCCAAGCGTCCTGCACGGTGTTGGGCTATGAGCACAACCCCCATTTGTCGGGCTATCATACCATCTTCATGGAGTTGGTTTCTAACCGTTTGTGCAGACACATGCACATTTGTGGCCTGCTGGAGGTCATTTTGCAGGGCTCTGGCAGTGCTCCTCCTGTTTCTTCTTGCACAAAGGCGGAAGTAGCGGTCCAGCTGCTGGGTTGTTGCCCTCCTATGGCCACCTCCACGTCTCCTGGTGTACTGTCCTGTCTCCTGGTAGCGCCTCCAGGCTCTGGACACTACGCTGACAGACACAGCAAACCTTCTTGCCATAGCTCGCATTGATGTGCCATCCTGGATGAGCTGCACTACCTGAGCCACTTGTGTGGGTTGTAGAGTCTGTCTCATGCTACCACGAGTGTGAAAGCACCACCAACATTCAAAAGTGACCAAAACATCAGCCAGAAAGCATAGGTACTGAGACGTGGTCTGTGGTCCCCACCTGCAGAACCACTCCTTTATTGAGTGTGTCTTGCTAATCACCAAAGATTTCCCCCTGTTGTCTATTTCATTGTCAATCAGTGTTGCTTCCTAAGTGGACAGTTTGATTTCACAGACGTTTGATTTACTTGGAGTTATATTGTGTTGTTTAAGTGTTCCCTTTATTTTTTGAGCAGTGTATATACTGGTTGGTTTCATTCACTGATTACAGAGCTGCCCCTGCCTGTCTGTCTGCATTCTGGGGTCTGATCCGAAAACCACATCCTGACTGGAATATTTAACATTATATGGAAGTAATTTCTTTAAGAATCTGCAAAAAAAAATAAAAAAAATAAATAAATAAAAACAGATGGGATGATGCACAGTGAGGGGTTCACTGGACATGGAATTCACAATATTACAGGGAAAACAAAAATTGTGGAGGCTGCCTTAATAGTTATATCAACAAGTGTTGTTTACCAGCTTGAAGTCGTTTTTGGGCCATTATGTCATCACAACCAAGCGACTTAAGAACTACTTCCCTTCCTACTTAAAGTTGCTTCAAAATAATAGCTGGCTTTTTCAAATTTGCAATGAACACTAATGCATATTTGATTTTCCACTTTTAGAATATAACATCCTAACCTCCCGTTGTGACCTGTGGGATATATAAAGTCTAAGTCAGATAGAGGGGGTTTCAAGCCTCACTTCAGATCTTAAACTAATATGGACTACAACTACATACTGTAGCTCTTTGTTAGATGGATTTTACTTTGACTAGAAATATTGTGGCAAGATGCTGTGCCATGATATTTCATTATACATCAGACAGGTCCTAAAATTTGTTTGGTTGATCCATTTACTTTATTTCATGTTATGGAGTTTAAACGAAAATTAAACATGGAAGACTCACCACCCCGTCTTGTCAAATCACTCCTCACTGGCTGCTCCAATCAATGGCAGGTCTGCACTCCTCCTCGGCCAATCATCTCCCAGGGCATCACTTGTAAAGACCTTCTGCATGGAAGACACCGCTCTTCTGCTGAGCTTCGACCCTCCTCCACCCCTTCTCCACCATAGGCTCCCAACTCCTTCCATACCAAGGCCTACGCCACCACCAGGATCGCATCCCAGGGGGGGAAGACGTACCTAATCATAATCAAAAGATGTTTATTCCATCTCATTTTCATCCTCAGCATTCACGTCTCCCTCAGGGGTCTGAGCGCCAAAGAAATAATCTTTCAACAATAAACTCTTTAACCATCTTCTTGTTGTTTCTCCATTATGTGAGTCTTTCCAGGTTGAAATCTTATTTGGCATTACTAGAGCACCAGTTCTGAAGTTACTTTTATGTTTTTCCACAGCAGCTATCAGTGGATGAAACAGTGTGAGAGCTTCAGTAAGTGAACTAAGGCATATTGTCATAATAGCTTACTGTGTAAAACTGGGTGAGCTCCAAATGCTTTTTAAAGGACAATAAAAGACATTTGTGACAGAAAATGTAGATTTCTTGACTGCTTTTAATAGACACAAAAATCGGAAATGTCCTTTTTACCAAAGGTCTAGCCATTTCAGAAACTGGCATTTAATGAGAGAGTCAAAAGCAAGATGCCTGTTGATATCAGAGGCCGCAATTTTTCACAACACTAAGTTCTAGGATGTTAGGTTCTTGAATAAATGACAAGTGAATTTCAGGTTTTTTGATTTATGCATGCAAAACCACCCTTGGAGTTGCTATTTTAGACTTTGAAGACAGACTTGTGAAATGAAAATTCTTAGATTTGACCTTAAAATTCAGTCAGTCATTTATTTTCTGTACCGCTTCTTCCATAGTGGGTCACGGGGAAGCTGGTGCCTATCTCCAGCAGTCTATGAGCAGGAGGTGGTGTACACCCTTGACAGGTCGGCGGTCCGTCGCAGAGATCGGAGGACCTTGAAACAGGCAGTCCAACCTTAAAATACATTTTTCGATTATATTTACAATTTGAAACAGACACTAAATGTGTTTGCATTAATCTGTAACACAAGGGGTTTCTGAGAGCAGAATTATATGGCAATGTAGTTGTGAGAACATGTAGGGGTTAAGAGTAAATCTCCACCGTAGAAAATTAATACATTTAAAGAAAGCCCTTTTTGAAAAATATGACATCTCTAGCAGTTTTCATGGTCTTTCATTAATCTTGTATTTAAGTATCCTAAGATGACTCTTTGAAAAGATTCTCTTTTTTAATCCATTCAGTTCTCTTAACTGATACCCAATTTTCCAGGAAAAGTAAGATCCATAACACCATCTTGCCACTGAATATAACCATTTAAAAGTAGTCTGTCTTAATGGATGGGGTCACTGTCTGACAAATTACATCATTCATCATCAAATACAATTCTCTTCATGCACTCACCTTGTAAAGTGAACACTTAAACTGGGACGTTTTCTAAAGTGGTGTGACAGTCAAAGCAAAAGGAACATTTAAATCACATTCTCCTCCAACTCACTTCTGATCTATTGAACAGTTCACCTTAGAAAATACATGCCTGATCAGCACTTATCTTCTGACATCACCAACCCCTTTTTTTGTAAAGAATCATTTTATCTTTGACAAAAAGCTGTTACACTAGTGGCGATATCCCCAACCTATGGTAAGGGAATTTTGCATTCCCATAATTTTCTTAAGTGATGAGCTACTTTCAAATGAAACAGTTAAGCTGATTTTTATGTCCACCCTTTTTAATCAAGAAATATGGATTTTTTTTAATCTTCTAATAATATGGACCAGTGCAGGTCAGTAATCAGCATCAGGCTAACCGGATTTACGTCAACAAATTGATGTTTTTGACCTATGACTTTTCTGTTTGACGAAGGTAAAATAATCTGCACAGTGCATGAGTGCAAGATTGAGATTAAAGCAGGTGGTGTCAATCTGGTTATCCAGTAGCTGTGAATTAAATCACTGGCAAAAATAAAAGCACACTTAATGCTGTGAGTCATGATGAATAAACATGTTTGTATTAAGATATGGAGTACCAGAACTGATTAAATAAAAAACAAATATATATATATATATAGTCAAACTGAGGTGAGATCCTTCCATGTATCCATGCAGAAATTAATCAGACTTTCATAATTAGATCAATGAAATATACAGCAGTAAATTTTCACATTTTAAAGCTATGAAGTCTGGGGGGCCCATTTGTTGTATGTTTTAATTCTTCTTTCTTTTGCAGAAGTGTATCACTATGATTGAGTTTAACAACAATCACATATGAGGAAATGAGAGCCTAATCTTTTGAGTATCAAATAAATAATGATCATATTACATGGATAAGATGTCATGAAACAGTAAAATGAGTATATCTTCACACTCTGGAACTGAGGAGTGAAGAGGCTTGTATGGAGTCACACATTAACTGTGACTGTCTTATCTTTTTCAGAAGTCCTAACTGTCTTATGTTTTTCAGAAGTATAACACTACAAGTATAATCAAAGAAAAATGTATGATGATTTTCTATTTTTCTACAATTATTAAATGTAATGAAGAGGTGTAATAATCAATTGTGATGTATGAATAAAAATGAAGTGATAGTTTTATATATATATATATAAATATATATATATATATATATATATATATAATGAAGAAATATACACATATCTTAATAACATCATTATCACAGCAATAAATACTACAAAATAACAAAAGAGAAAAATACAAGGAAATCTATTTTAAAGATAATGATATGTTAATAATGTAAAGCATAACTAAATAATTATAGAACAATAGAGATATAAAAAGGTGAAATGAAAAAAAAAAATTAAATTAAAGTGCCTTGCAAAAGTAAATATACCCAATCAACATTTTCACATTTTATCATATGACAACCAAAAACCATCCATAAGTTCAAACTTAGCACTACTATAGCTGTTCAGTGAGGGCATGAGAGGTCTGTTGTAAAACATAGGTGAACAGCACAATGAAAAATAAAATGGAAAAACAAACATGGCACAATTGCAAAATTACCAAGAATTGGCTGTCCACCTAAAATGATAGGCCAGACAAGAGCATTAATCAAAGAAGAAGCTAAGAGGCTGATGTCCTTTTTGATTAACAAGAAAAAAATATAAAAATAGTAAAAGCATTTATAATTTTCCCTTTATTTGACAATAATGCATTACTGTGTGTTAGTCTATCACATAAAATCCCACAAAATAATATAAAGTCTGTGGTTGTAAAGTGACAAATGTAAACAGAAAAGCATGAGTTACAAAAGAGGGAGATTAAAAAGAAAGAACGGCAATTCAATAAATGAATAATTATATTTGGAAATGAAAGGACCTAATAAGTTATTTTTGATATTACCAGTGAGACAACTTGATGCTCCTAGAAACAAAATAAGATAATTTCTGCAACATTGTATGTTATTCAAAAAAAAAATTAAACAGATTCTGTTTATTGTTTTTGTTCCATTTTTTGGCACAGTAATTAATTTAATGGATCACTTTTATAATCGTATTTAATTGTTTTGATATATACACAATTTAGTGCAGCAGCTGTACTTGACTGCACCAAACGAAGCACACCTGTTTTGACTGAACCCATGATGTTTACATTCCACGTGACATTGCTTGAGGTGAACATGTAACCCTATCACTGTTGAAAATCACTGTCAGAAAGCCTTGGCTCAGTCCACCTTTCTCTCTCTATCATCACTGTACCTGAACCAACAGCGATAGGTTGGAAGGCTGAAATCACCCTAATCTTTAGCTGTCTTCATAGATTCACTATTAGATTAAAGTCAGAACTCAAAAGCTTCATAACGTTAAGTTGTATATGTGCATGCATGTGTGGGTGTGTGTGTGCTTGTGTAACAGTACAGGCTTCATAATAGTGACTTGTTGCTTGCAATACTAAGTTATGTTTCTCAGATTTTTAGCGTTTTCCTATTGTGCAATGTTATAACCCAAAATCTTATTAGGTTAGAGGAAGAGAATGGTACTGAAAGGTGACTGGAAAGGAAAATTACAAATTAAGTCCAAACAGCTGAGTAGACATGAGCCAAGAGAAGGAAAAAAAGGAGGGCTCAGAATGATGTAAGGTTTAAAGATTAAGAAAAATTGATTTGGAAAGGAGAGCCAGTAGCACACACATTCATGATCCCAGTTCTCACTGACTTAAGAGGCAAAGCCTGTTTGATTTACAGCCAATCAGAGTTTTTAATGTCTGTGCAGAGCATCATAATTTATTAGGATTATCATAAAATTGTGCTAGGAAAAGGAGTGGGGCACTTGTGCCTCTCTCTCAGAATGAAATACTTGCTGCAAACTAAAGCGTCTATCAGGCCAGCTTTTGCACTATGTTGTTCTCTAGCCTTTCCCTGCAGCACAGGACCCACAATACATATTCAGCCTTTCATCTTCTAGACCAAATAGAGAAAACTGGTTGAAGGAGAGCTAAAAGTTGGGTTTGAATATTTTTTGCCTTTACATGTGTCATTAGCATCAAGGAGTGGAACTCTTTGTGGTTGCAAAATCAAGTTCACTGCTGTAAACACAATTATTAATTCCACAGTGGGTGCTCACCACTGCACCTTCATAGGAATCCTATATTTATTTCACCAGATCTCTTTTTTCTTGCTTTGCTCCCTGTTTAATTTAAAGGGTTTGTAAATGGGACTCCTGTTTCCTTAGGTGTTTTTTATACAAATTGAAATGAACACTGACACTTATCCCTCATCATCTCCTAAATCTTTTCACTCGATTTCAATCACACAGAAAATTGAAAGAGTCATTGAGAGGTATTGTGTGAAATGAAGGAAAATTATTTATTTTCTGTCCTTCCAAGATGGAGAGCCCTCTTCTCTTACTTTGCCCTCTTCACCATGAAGAGCACAGGCTGAATTAATTCATTGAGGACAGGAAAAGGGAAATAGGAGGAAAGATGAAACTGATCATGTAACCTGAAGCAGATGTTTATTTTTACTCTTCTATATCAGAAATATCAATTCTCCTCTAATCATAAAACTTCAACAGAAAATATGCTAATTTCAAAAGGACAGAGGTGTATTTTGCATTATTATACAGTTGAAAGGGTTATTTGAGTAATTCAGTTCAAAAAGTAAAACTCATGTACTACATAGATTCATTACAGATAGAGTGATACTTTTAAAGCATTTATTTCTGCCAATTTTGATGAGGAATTATTAGTGCTACCAAGAAGAATGGCACCATGATTTTATTAAAAACAATAACATGGATTTTTTTTTTCCGCCACACAGTGTGAGGTTATGCTAATGCAATGAAAGACTAATTTATTTTAAGCTTTTTTTCATTTGCTTTAGCAAGGGTACCAGTTTTTATGGAGGATGCTCTTTATGACTGACATGTTAACTGTCAACTATTACATATACACAAAACACAAATAAACACATAACAAGCTGTTTGCCGCTATATTTAAATGAAGAAATTGCATACACTCTGGAATTTGCTTTAGGAACTTATCATATTGATTCCTAACTTTACCCTTCCCACTGTTTACATGGTTTACAAACAAGCTCATCAGAACTCCGCAGGGACTAATCCCACGACCAATGGCTTTTGTGAAAAGTAATTAGCTGACTTGACAGTGATTTACTTATCTAGGAATGCAATTTCTCAATCAACTCTGTTTGCATAATTAACATGCAAATCATATGCTTGAAGTGTCTCAAATTTCATTTTCTTTTGCATTTATATTTTTTAGTGTTAATTAATTTTAAAACATTAACTTGTCAAGTCTTTTTAATATTTTGCCTTTTTTAATATTTAAATAGGTTTTATTGGTACTAGGAAAGCAAATGTTTGTTTTGTAAGAATAATACTTTAGGTATAAAAATTATGTGTCACTATGCACAAGAGTAGGCTCGGTATTATTACAGACTACATACTTTAACATAATAGTCTCTAGCCTTTTAGCATTAATAAACGAAATGTTTGAGGTGGAGTATTTATTTACATATGCCTGCACAGTCTGAATGAGTGAGATTATCTGTTTCCTTTTAATATTGACTGCAATTGACTGTTTTTGCAGTGTCGCTTTAAAACTTATTGTGGCATATCCTGATCATTTGTTACACTAATCTGTGTAACAATAGAAGGACTGACTTTTGGGAGTTGGTTTATGGCCTTTACTACCATGACGCTCATAGGGACTAGAAGAAGCTTGGAGACTGGAGGCCTAATTAATCTAGGCTCCCTTAATTACTCACACTCTCATCTATTATGCTCTCACCAATCTTCACATGCTCACTTTCCTTCCTTCTCAATCCTTGTCTTTTTCCTTTTTCTTTCCAATTTTCTTCTTCTTTTCTTTTTTATTCAGATTTTGTGTGTCTTTCCCCTATTATTTCTTACTCAGTCTGGTTTACCATCTTGAATCAGGCTTGAGTGAATGGTGACAATATGTTCTGAGGTGATAAACAAGCCCTGGCTGCTGCAGAGGGCAGCTTACGCAAAGCGATGGATTTCTCCTTTGCTGCTTGTTTGCCACATGAGAACCAGACAAAAGCCCAGCTGTAGGCAGCAGAGAGTGCCTTTAGAGATATGTAGCATTGCACAATGCAGGTGGTCGCAGTGTGGTTTGCATTGCACAATGCCCCCAAGCTCTGCACCCACTGGTTGCGGTCATGACAGTATTCTTGCAAAAACTGGATGTGTCCTTCCATCATGGCTGGATAAAAGGCTCTAGCAGCGAGTGTATCCAGGGCCAAGCCCATTATGCTCAAAAATGCTGACTTTAATGACGCTGGGTGACCAAGCCCAGCCCACTCACTCTGTGCCCAGAAATAATGAGGCAGTAATTCCACCAGTGGCCATTCAGAGTGACTGCACAGTGAATACTGATCAAGACTAACTGTTGACATACTCGCACACCATGCTGGTTTGATAATGAGCCACATGATTAACTCATCAGGTTTTGTTTTTGTTATTTGCATGGAATATGAAACATTTAAATGGCAGCTATCTGCAGAAAAAACAAGCTGGTGTCTATCCTTTTTTACCATTTCATCAGTATTGAGATAGTTTGCTGTGTAAGTTTAGGTTTTATTTTACCTTATAACTTTTTTATTTTCTCACTGATCCTTTATACACAACAGACTGGCCACCAATAATCCTGAAACAATATACAGAACTTTCTGTTTTTTGAGAAAGAGACAGAGGAACAAAATATTTATTATACTAAGAACTGCTGCATTAGAGACAACCTAAATTTGGTTGTTTTTGGAGATACACCAAGAAAGAAACAATTGACTTGTAATGTCAGAAGATGTCAAAAGAGGCCCTGAGTTTCTTCAGAATGCCAGAGAGTGAGACTTTAAGCAGAAGGCTGCAAAGTTGTTATGTTTTTCATTTTAAAAGTAGATGAAAGTTAGAATGTATTTAATGGAGTAGTCCTTGGAGTCTTTTTTGGACAAAATTACTTTTTGTGCGATTCAATATCTGACCTTTTTTGGAATTGTAATATGTGTCATTTTATGGGGTTTTTATATCTGACATTCTGTGAGAATAATATCAGACTTTTATCCAACATTTTTCCCCGTTCTGTTCTGTGATCTCCTAGTGGCAGCTGTGTTTGATGTTTATGTATAGATTAGAAATGTGACTTACTGCTTGTGTTATCATAAATGTCTAGAAAATGCTGCTTTTATTTGTTGCAACTACTTTTAGTAATCATTTCCTGGCTAACTGTGCTAATAGCTTATATACGATGCTACACCCCATTTAATTTGTAAATTCTTTAACCATGTTGCCTTTGTTGTTCAAAAATATAGCATATAGTATGACCTACTTTTAAAAACAAAGACATAGCCTCTCCTCCAAATGAAACATAAAATATTACTTACGTTCTCTAGAGGAAGGCTAGGATAAATACCTTAAAGGATGTTTTTATATATTTTTATATCATAGTTCTTAAAGCATGACCTAAAATGACCACAGTTGGTATTGGCTGGATAAAGCTCTACAAAATGTTTTTAGGTAACTTATTTATGGCGCAAATATGAACCAATCCAACTCTGGGTTGATAAACACAATAGGACAGAGCTTTAGTTTTTATTTATAAATAGGGTTAAAATGACAAATATCTCATGCAAATAATATCAAAGAATGGGTTGAAAAGAATCATAAACTGGATTACTCTACAGAAAAATATTTAAATTAAACATTGTTTTTTATTTTTGTTAGGCCCGAGCAGGAAAACTGCAAGTTTTAGTTCATTCTGCTTTCAAAATAATCAAATTTCTAATGCATACATTATTATAAATTTTTTTTTGTATATGGTAAGATAGTATTATTATCATAAAAATACAAATAACCTCATAATGTCCAATACGAATTTCACTAGCAAAGATTTAAATTTGTACAAAAACATTCATACTGAGCATATAACATTGTATGAAAAAAATTGAGAGTGACATTAATGTATTGACAGTGTGACCAGGTTTTTGGTCAAAGTGGGCATGTAAAACATAGCTACCAATAGCTTGTGGTAGTGGCAAAAAGCATTTATTTTTTCATATAAAAAAAACAAAAAAACTCTCTAGTGTGAGCTATGGCCATTAACATTTTCTGTAGAAAATGTTAATTGAAGCCTGACGAGGTCGTTATAGAGTTCAAAATGGCAGTCTGTGAACAATGATTCGGCTCTTAGTTTTTTCTTTGACCAAACAAACCGGGTCACAGTTTTACACTCAATTTGGGTGTACTGGCTTGATGACAAATTATTTGCTCAAACTGTATATGTTAACCACACTTGACATTAGTGTGGGCTGACTACTAAGCAAATAAAATGCAAATGTTATCTTTAGTGAACAGACTTGTTCGCTAGTGTAAACTTAAATCATTAACTCATCTATTGACCTATTATAGATAAACATCATAATTTAACCATCATAATTTTCCTATAGAGATTATTTAAGTTTAATCTGGGTGCTGTAGGACTCAAAATGGTGGTCATATTTTTTTCCATTAACAAAAACCAGTTTCTTTCCCAACAGCATAATACCAAAATTTGGGAAGAAAAAAAATATAGCCCAGCAGTTTTTGTCCGTGTGTGCGTGTATATTTAGATTTGAGCTAATTTGCTGATTTTGTTGCTTGTTTCTCAATTTCTTTGTTTTGCCATGTTTCCTGTATTAGACATTAATCTTCTCAATTAATTATATACTCGCTTTGACTGCTTTATTTATAGCTTAATTTTAAAAGTAGATTTTTGAATATGCATGTAATAATCCAATTATTATTTAATTATTGTTACCCTTGATTGAATACTGTGAATGTATTTAGGAGTTACTTAATTAACTGCAATAACTTCTGGTACATAAAGCACATGATGAAAAATTATGTAATAGAAGTGATAATTACTAGAATCAGATCTATCTTTTTTCCAACGGGCCATGATGTGATAAGTATCCGGAGGGATGACTTTTCATCTCTTCCCCTTTCATGCCTGTAAAGAAGGGCTATCAGGGTTATCTTGTATCCTTGCACCCATCTGAATGAACACTTGGCAGTTTTTTCCCTTCCTCTCCTTAGGTCATTTATTATTATTTGTCACTCCTTATTTAATGCAGCATATTTTTTATTTCCTATCTTTTGTTCACAAATGAAGTGAATATGGGCGCATCAGGGTAAGAAGAGAGGCAGGTGAAGTGATGCACCTATCATGCCTAGTGCCTACTGTAGAAGCCTGTGGGTGCAGTGCTATAATCTGGGGTTGCTGCAGTTGGTCAGGTCAGAGTTCAGCAACAGTATGTGTTCAAAGAATGAGGTCAGCTGACTACCTGAATAAACTGAATGACCAGGTTATTCCATTGATGGATTTTTTCTTCCCTGATGGCACGGGCATATTCCAAGATGACAATGCCAGGATTCATCGAGCTTGAATTGTGAAAGAGTGGTTCAGGGAGCATGAGACATCATTCTCACACATGGATTGGCTACCACAGAGTCCAGACCTTAACCCCATTGAGAATCTTTGGGATGTGCTGGAGAAGGCTTTGCGCAGCAGTCAGACCATCATCAATGCAAGATCTTGGTGAAAAGTTTTTGCAACACTAGGTGGAAATGCATCTTGTGACATTGCAGAAGCTTATCGAAACAACTCCGCAGCAAATGTGTGCCGTAATCAAAGCTAAAGGCAGTCCAACAAAATACTGGAGTGTGTGACCTTTTTTTTTTTTGGTGGCAACTTTTTTTTTGGCCAGGCAGTGTATTTGGAAGCAGAGACCAGGTTGAGGTGAATTAACTCTCTCTTCCTCAAAAGTCAAACAAAAGTCATGAATGCTTTCACCATATTAGATTTGAGTTGGCATTTTGAAGTGAACTTAATTCGAGATGAGTTAAAAAAATATTTGCTTTGTCTGAGACAGCATGGTAAATCTTTAAGTTGCAGGTGGCATTTCAGCAATCCACCTTGTGCTATTTCACATTTGTTTCACTCAGGTCTTTTGGAAACCAATGACCAGCTAAAATGGCACAGTACAAAATGTGGTTGAAAATTGGAAAGTGTTACAGAGGTTTTGCATGGTTCTCCCTAACACTCTCTGTAATCGCAAGTTACTCTAAGGCTGTGTGGGCCTGAGATCTGGGACACCACATTAACTGGTGTCTGTAGTGACTCACCACCTCACCACAGTCTGCTAACCATCACATCCCTTGAGCAGCAAGCAAAATTCCGTGTTTAGTCTGCTCCAGTTTAGCTCCTTTGTCCCACAGTCGTTAGTTGATCTCATGATTCAGTGGCTTGTGTTTTTTTATTTATATTTTTTTCACTCTATTCAGTGTGGCCCATTTTTTATTCTTCTGAGTGTGTTTTTAGATCTCTCTGTGTCTTTACTTTAGGTTTGTCTTTCCCAGGGCCTGCTCGACATAATTTGCATGGCCTACTTTTTGCAATGTGTGGTTTTGTTAATTCCCACAAGCAGACACTTGAGCAGTAAATGCTCCCCCTTGCCATGACCGTTGACTTTCTAGCATGAACTATACCATCATTGTATGCTCTTCCATTTAGGGACCACAGAAAATACACTACCAACTTTGCAAGGTCTCCTAATACGGAATCGTATTGGCTCATGATTTCATTTAGTAATTTATTGGCTTTAATTATTTATTTATATGGAGTTATGTATTTATTGTTTATTCATACATTCATGGACGTTTGTTTGTTTGGTCCACATGTTTTGTGGATCTCAAAGAAGGTTATCACGGTGACTCTAAAGGCATGTTGTGTAGTGTACTTTGGAAGTGTGGGGTGCTGGGGCTGGTTTTGATATACTCAAAGCTGGAGCTGTGGCCACACTCTCAGAAAAATGCTGAATCTGTTTTAAGTGGAAATTGGACTCTCCCAAATCTCCCATTTGTCACCAGTCCCATTTGTGGTGTTTAGGGAAAGGTTATCATGGCATTGAGAATAGAAGTTGTCTGGTTTGTGCAACTCAGGGTTTTGTCTTTGCATTTTTTTTAGTGGACATGGTTCAGTTGGCATTTTCAGACCATGATCTTCAGCATATAGCTGAGTGTAAATGACCAGATGAGAATCATTACCTCTAAACCTGAAGCCTTAGTTTTTTACCATAAAACTGTGGACTGTCCTCTCAAAGTTCTGACCCTCACGGATGGTCGCAAGATATAGATTGTGACCAAAAGAACAAGATCCAGAATACAAGCCGGTTAAATAAGCTTCCCCTGCATGTGGCTGGGTTCAGCATTAGAGATAAGAAATGGAGTTACCTTATCTTGAGGGAGCTGAGAGTAGAATTGCTGCTGCTCAGCAACAAAAAGAGTCAGTTAAGATATTTCAAGCATCTGATCAGGATGCCTCCTGGGTGATGTCCTTTGTAGAGTTTCTAGGCACAGGCCTTGGGAAAGAGACCCCGGGGCATACTCAGAACCCACTGGAGGGAGTATTTAGAGTCCCTTGCTAAAATATTTAAACCCTGTAAACATTTTTCACATGTTGTCACATTAAGACTACACAATTTAGCATATTTTATTTGTATTTCATTTGATAGACCAATACAAAGTAGTACATAATTGTAGACTGGAGAGACCAATGATATGTGGTATTTTGTGCAATTGTAATCAAGTCCCCCCTGATTTAACACCTTGTGCACTTGCAAGTCTTTAGGGGTATGTCTCTCTAGATCACAATGGCACATATACAGGTCCTTCTCAAAATATTAGCATATCGTGATAAAGTTCATTATTTTCCATAATGTCATGATGAAAATTTAACATTCCTATATTTTAGAGTCATTGCACACTAACTGAAATATTTCAGGTCTTTTATTGTCTTAATACGGATGATTTTGGCATACAGCTCATGAAAACCCAAAATTCCTATCTCACAAAATTAGCATATTTCATCCGACCAATAAAAGAAAAGTGTTTTTAATACAAAAAACTTCAACCTTCAAATAATCATGTACAGTTATGCACTCAATACTTGGTCGGGAATCCTTTTGCAGAAATGACTGCTTCAATGCGGCGTGGCATGGAGGCAATCAGCCTGTGGCACTGCTGAGGTCTTATGGAGGCCCAGGATGCTTCGATAGCGGCCTTTAGCTCATCCAGAGTGTTGGGTCTTGAGTCTCTCAACGTTCTCTTCACAATATCCCACAGATTCTCTATGGGGTTCAGGTCAGGAGAGTTGGCAGGCCAATTGAGCACAGTGATACCATGGTCAGTAAACCATTTACCAGTGGTTTTGGCACTGTGAGCAGGTGCCAGGTCGTGCTGAAAAATGAAATCTTCATCTCCATAAAGCTTTTCAGCAGATGGAAGCATGAAGTGCTCCAAAATCTCCTGATAGCTAGCTGCATTGACCCTGCCCTTGATAAAACACAGTGAACCAACACCAGCAGCTGACACGGCACCCCAGACCATCACTGACTGTGGGTACTTGACACTGGACTTCTGGCATTTTGGCATTTCCTTCTCCCCAGTCTTCCTCCAGACTCTGGCACCTTGATTTCCGAATGACATGCAGAATTTGCTTTCATCCGAAAAAAGTACTTTGGACCACTGAGCAACAGTCCAGTGCTGCTTCTCTGTAGCCCAGGTCAGGCGCTTCTGCTGCTGTTTCTGGTTCAAAAGTGGCTTGACCTGGGGAATGCGGCACCTATAGCCCATTTCCTGCACACGCCTGTGCACGGTGGCTCTGGATGTTTCTACTCCAGACTCAGTCCACTGCTTCCGCAGGTCCCCCAAGGTATGGAATCGGCCCTTCTCCACAATCTTCCTCAGGGTCCGGTCACCTCTTCTCGTTGTGCAGCGTTTTCTGCCACACTTTTTCCTTCCCACAGACTTCCCACTGAGGTGCCTTGATACAGCACTCTGGGAACATCCTATTCGTTCAGAAATTTCTTTCTGTGTCTTACCCTCTTGCTTGAGGGTGTCAATAGTGGCCTTCTGGACAGCAGTCAGGTCGGCAGTCTTACCCATGATTGGGGTTTTGAGTGATGAACCAGGCTGGGAGTTTTAAAGGCCTCGGGAATCTTTTGCAGGTGTTTAGAGTTAACTTGTTGATTCAGATGATTAGGTTCATAGCTCGTTTAGAGACCCTTTTAATGATATGCTAATTTTGTGAGATAGGAATTTTGGGTTTTCATGAGCTGTATGCCAAAATCATCCGTATTAAGACAATAAAAGACCTGAAATATTTCAGTTAGTGTGCAATGAATCTAAAATATATGAATGTTAAATTTTCATCATGACATTATGAAAAATAATGAACTTTATCACAATATGCTAATATTTTGAGAAGGACCTGTAGAGACTAAAAAGTTTGACAACTCTTAAATTGTGTTTCTGGCTGAATGTCTTTGGTCCATCTGGACAGTGAACATTCACCCCAGTGTACAGTGTTAGATTTCTGTCACACATAACGTGTTGCATGTAGGCCAGAAGGTTCAACTTTTGTCTCATCTGACCAGAAGACCTTCTTCCTCATTTTTGTTGTATCCCCTACACCTACGCTTGTAGAAAACATTCAACAGCACTTCTTTTCACTTTTTTTCAACAATGGTTTTCCTTTTGCAACTCTTTGCTAAATACTATGTATTTTTCAGAGTTATGGGTTGGTTATGGACCCCTTGGTTGTTTCCCTAATCAATGCCCTCTTTGCCTGGCCTAAAACAATTTTAAAGGGCCTATAAAAGACTGCACAATTTAAATTTAACATGGACTTTGTTGGCTACTAACCCATGAAACAGTCTTTTCCACTTGAAGAGCTGCCCAGTTTACTACAGTCTGAAGTTTACAACACAGGGTGCACTTGAAAGCAGACAACTCAGTTCTAATTCCGAACACTACATTTCTTTTCAAATGTATATGAGCCCGAAAATAGCCGAGTCCAGTCAAGCACAGGCTGCTCATGACTCTCCTACTTGGGAGAAATCTACAGTCCTGCTATGAATTCCTGCTTTTACTTTTCAGTTGTGCTTATTGTGAGGTTAGAATAGCTGAAAACATATGCAAAGATTCAGCCCATTACACAGACTCTAGGTTCACCTTACTTGCATATTAGATTTAGTGTTTAGTGAGCCTTCCCTTTTTGTAATGCTGCAGTTAAAAATATAAAGCCAAAAAGAGCTCCGCACACACAGACATCTATAGATACCCCTTACAACCTATGTGCTGTTATCTATAGAGTGTAGCTTTATAAAACTGGGGTGTTTTTCCTTAAAACTGTATCTTAACAGAAATGCATCACTTCACGGCACATCATCTACACATTTGCATGCATCTCGGAATTTAGAGAAAAGATTGAGGAAAATAGATCTCAGAAAGTTAATCTCTCTCTGTCTTTATGAGGCTTTCTGGGACACCAGATTCCCAGGAGGAGGCCATATATACACTATAAACAACCTCTCCGAGTTCATGTTGTGCTTTCTTTAAGTGAACAGAAGATAGAATGTGGCTCTATGAGATGGGAGCAGCAAATGAAAGATAGAAATAGGTGACAGAAACACGGAGAAAAAAAAAAGATTCATATGTAATGGCTGACTAGTGGAGAATGAGAACTGGCTGTTTTTCATTTTGCCATTTCACCCGTATTTGAAAAGGGAGTGTCTGTCACAATAAGAGTTATTTTGCCAGGACAGTGCATGTTTCCATGACAACTGAAATCCCCACTCTTCTGATTTGTGTATAGGTTCTGAAAGAAATTATGTCCCTAAGCAAGTTTGTGCTTGTCCTACAGAGGATATAAATGACAATAACTTCTGTCCATAACTAACAACCAGCATAAATGTGTTATCTCTTTCTGTATGCTGCACCTTAATCTTGCTTGGATATTTTGATCATCACTCTATGCTTGTTCCACATAAATTACTGGGAGCTAGAGTATATTTATAGTCTTCCGTGACATCTTCCCTCTAATGTCCTCTAGGTTTTACATCGTGCCTAAGATTGAACCAATAAAGTTGCCATTCTCCCAGTCATGGTCTTTTTTTGCCAATTAACAGAATATTGTAGTTTTCGTCTTTCAGCCAGCAGACTGGCAGTGCAGCAATAGTTGGGCAAGGGAGAGTGCTTAACTAATCTAATTACTCTATGATCTATAATAATTTTGTTGAGAAATGCACCAGTTAATTGACCATAGACTGGAATCAGCCAACTTTGCCCGGCTCAGATTGGTGATTGGCAGGTCGGATACTAAAAAAAGTCATATTCTTTACCTAATTTATTAAATGCATCAAATTAAGAGCTCATACCAAGGGAATTTCCATCAATGGCCCATTTTCCTAATTAATGCTTTGATGCACATATTGATATGCCTTAATTTTTACTGAATTGTCAAGTCAAACTGTAAAAAATAAACCAAATAAACAAAAAAAAAAAACAGAAATCGGTATGGCCAGGAAAAAGCCTCAACTTTGCATATCTAATTTTGATCCACAGACGAGAAAAAATATTGAATATACACATGCTAAAATTAGCCATTTTGATTTGATTTAGTTTGTACAATGCACCATGTTTTGTGGGTTTCCTACAGTATTTGTCAACAACAAAATGTGTTCTTCCTGTAAGCATGAGAAAAAATTTAGTATTCCTCCTAAGCTAAACAGCTGGGACTGTGTGGTTAGCGGCGGAGGAGAGGCCTTTAACTATGTTCCTAATTCATAGTTGGAAATGTTAGCAGTTTTGAAAGTGTAAGTTTAACCTTAGTTGAATTTGATATCAATAAGGCCTATACCTAGTTTAAAAGTTATGTCCCAAGATATCCCCTGATGCTGTAGCTATATAATAATCTGAAGCAACTCTGAGATGAGTTGAATAATGTACTTTTTTGTCACTAGCCTCAACTAACTTTCAGTCATCAATAGTGTCAGCTAACTAGTACGAAGGACAATGATTCATCTGATTCGATACACAGTCTAAGAGTTTGTGTAGGTCTTATTTTAAATTTGTTTGGAGGTACACAATCAGGCTGATGCTGAAAGAAGAATTGAGTCCAGGCAAAATCAGTGGCCACTTTTCTATTGTCACACAGTTGGAAAATGATGAGGCCAATCTGTTCCATGCAGGGAGAGACAGGCCCCTGTAGGCTTAGGGAGTTTGCAGCAGTACATTTATGTTATGTTACTCCATCCCTCATTTTGGAAGTGGCAGGAGGGCTTTTTTCTAGAGCATACATTCATACTCTCCCCTGGCTCTCCTTTGAAAGGTATGACCAGACCTGCAGCAACATGCATTGCTTTTAAGCTGTACTTACTTTGAGTTTGCACTATTCCCAGATAGTAAAATGTTAATTCAACATTAGTCAGATTGGTTATTTTTGGTTGAGGTTGAAAAGCCAATATTTATTTGATGTTTAATCACTCATGGAATATCAATGGTTGAAAAACAGTTTTTGAATCAACAATGAATCAACAGGGATATTTTCAGGTTAAAATGCCAATGTTAACTAAGCCATTGTTTCAAAGTGCATGGCCTGACATTTCTGTGTTTGCGAAAAAAGCGGGAACTGAAGTTCTCAGAGACATACAGCTTTCAAAACAACTACTCTTAGTCTGGACCGGAACAGGGGCAGCCGCAGTTTTCTTCGAGGGAAAGCGGGAGGTTGCCTTTACTAAGGTAAGAATTTTACTAAGATTAAATGAATGTATTGTATATGTAATGTAATCGTGTAAATGAAATCCTTTCCAGACTGAAGTGTTTGTGTTTGCCCAATAGCCTCAGCACTCTGCTGTGCAGTTCAACATAGATGGCTTTCCACTTTTTAAAAGTTCAAAACTTCAGTTATGGCCGATACTTGTACTTTAAAAGTGTGACTTTACTCATTCACCAATTGTTAGTATCTTTTGTGGTTTAAGCAAGCCAAAGTCAGTTTACACCTGTGACCCATACAATCTTCAAATAATATATTGTCTTCAAATGTGGCACTACATTTTTACTCAAAATATAAATAATAAATTTTAAAATGGTTTAAAATTAGTTTTAACTTTAAGAAGTCTATCTTTTCACATCCCTCAGCAGCTGCTGTCAGGTTGACCGGAAAATGTCAGATCTCACCATTGGGGATGATGTGAAGAGATGCGTCTGATATGCACCCAAACAAAGATGACATCAAAAGAAAAGTAAGAAATGAAAATGAGTGACTGGCAGCATCTTATCTGAATGCTTGCATCGATTTGCACCATAAAACTAAAATGAAAACTGAAACTATGAAATGTTTTGATTACATTTAGAAATTCAAAAACATGTTCTGATTTTCATGTAATTTTATATTACTTAAACTCTATAAATATTTTTCTCTCTGTAAACTGTCAAGGCTGCTCCTTGCATGTGTTAGGTTTTTGTTCTTATGTTATTGTTTTGTATGTTTATTTACAGGTTATTTTTAAATCAAAGCTTAAAAAAAATGAATGATAGCTTTGAGATTAAACAGTTTTTGTACCTTTTTGTACTGTTGTTAAATAAAATGTTTAAATAAAAGCCTAAATAAGGGATGACTGTTTTCACAGTATTTTTAAAGCTTGTTAAAAGGGTTGTTTACACACTTGAAGCATTATGCCTATTACTTATTTGAATCATTCTCATTTACAACGTTCTAACAGGGTTGCAGAAAATATATAGCAGTATTGTTTTAGTATACTCTGCAGTAATCTGTTTGAATCTGCATTTCAACCAGTGATTTTTGGTTTATATAAGGCATACTACTGGAATATAGGCTGTATAGGAATAATAGTATTTCAATGTAAAATCAATCAAATTTCAGTGTGAAATTATGTTGTATCCATGTTACTTCGATGTTGATAAAATGTTGAAGATTCAACATTGTTTCAATGTTGACAATTCTTGTCAGCCTGATGTTGTTTCAATGTGCATATTGATGAAAGATTAACAGGTTTTTCAACGTTGAACATAACGAGCAAGATTGATGCCATTTCAATTCCCGTACTTCAATGTTGATTCAACCAAAATGCTTGATGCAATACCAATGTTGTTTTAATGACCTTTTGCTATCTGGGATTATTATAAAAGAGGTTCATTTCACCTTCATCAGAGCAATTTATGATGTGCTATGATGTGTATTGTCTCTTGCTTCAGAGAAATGCACATATTTATTTTCAATAGTGGAAAAAGGTCAGTGATCCAATCAGATAAGGGGGACACAAATAGAACAACTCATGAGATGGATGATAGATCAAAGCTTCTGAACCTCTGAGTCAGTCATTGTAACAAGTCACATCGGCTGCAATAGATTGTATTGGTACCTCTAGAGATACACAAAAATACCCTATTGAATAATACCACCTCTATTAGTAAAAGTACACACCACGCTATTGGCAGAAGGTTCTCGTGTCCTTTGTCAGCAATCTTAAAACGTTTAATTGTCCAAGCATTTTTTTTATTACACACTTGTTTAATCAATAAATATGTAGATTTCTGCTTTAACTTAACCAGCAATCCTTTTTTGTGCCAATGTGACATTGACACCTTTACCAGGGGTGTGACCAAATTGCTTTACAATTCAATCAAAAGAACAGATAAACAACAACAAAAGCCAGGAAACCCATGTAAGGAGGCTACATTCCTCGACGCAGCCGTCATGGGTTTGAGTCCTGACCTGTTGACCTTTGCTGTGTGTCTTTCCCTCTCTCTCTCCTATTTGTCGGGTAGGATTTAAACCAAGATACAACTGATGTTTTAAGATGTGTAAAAACCCTTGAAATAAATTCATCTTTCATTGCTGTGACATAATCTCAATTTGAAAAATTTGAGTGAGAACTGACTAAAATGTTTAAGACAGGGTTTATAAATATGTTATCAATACTTTAAATAAACTAAATAAAACTAAATTATTTAAAAGTTAACTAAATATTGCATGTATTTAATATAAATTCATAATAGGTTTATTTTTCAGAAATTAAGTTGTAACTTCACATAAAATTAAAAACGTTTTAAATTAGGTTCATTTTGTAGTTTGAAATTATAGAACAAACTGTCTTAAAATTTGGGAAAAGGCATATAAAACCATCCTTAATTTATTTTTCATTATGCAAAGGACAATAAAAACTGCAATGAAGCACACTACCATGCTTCCACAAACAGGTCTTTTATCAATTAACTTGGAGTTATCAGGATTGGTTGTCTTCCATGTTACAATACACTATTCCGTTTTTCTCTGAACAAATTTGAAATGTATCTTATATCATAGCACTGTTATTTACAGACAAGCACTGCCACATTACCTGAATAATGTTTCAGGTTAAAAACAATATGCTGCTAAAATATGCATCCAAAAACCAATCCATATTGTACAAATTATGTACAAGGGGGAGTTCATTGGTGGAATTGTTTTTTTTGGTAATTCTGAATTTATGGTTGTTCTGTTATTTCTTTTTAACAAATGTCCAAAAATAAATATGAATAAATTTATTCTAATTGTAAAAATACTATTTTCATTATTATTTTTAACACTATCACCAGTGGCACAATTATTTGTATGCCTGTTGTAACAGCCCCCTTTGCCAATAGGAAAGCATTTACTATGGAGCCTAGAAAAAGAGGGATCTATGACCATTACTCTTTCCAAAGTCTCTCTAGATCATCCAGAGTCCTGGGTCCTCTCATATGTGCACGTCTCTCTGGGTTAACCTACAGGTTTATATGAAAGAAGGTTGATGCTGTGTCCTGTGCACCATTTTTGCATTGATTTGGTCATATGTTTAAAATATAAGAATTTTACTGTTAAAAGGCCTAACATCATACAATTTTGAATTGTCTGATAAAGTTCTCGATCATTGGGCCGATATATAGTGTTTGTATGGAGACCTTGAGACCCCAAGAATTTACTCTTGCTCTCACAGTAAACATTGAATATATATTCCCTTCTTTTACCACCATCCTTACTGTGTGGTGGCAAGATAAATATTGGGCTCGTGTCCAGCCTGGAAGTCAAAGTCTAGAGGAAATGAGCCTCAGAATTATGCAGAAAATGGAGTTTAGACGAAAATTCAGAATGAAAGATTCACCTTCACCGTCTCCACCTTCCAATGACTCTTCTGTGCGTCTCCCGGCCTTCCAATCAGCATCCTGTCCATCTGATTCTCCATCCAATCACCTTCCGACGCCTTGCTTTTAACGGACCTTCAGCTATGTTCACCCTCGCTTGTCAGCTGAGCTCATCCCTCCTCCACCCCACCTCCACCATCTTCCTTCACGTCTACTCCTGGCTTCCTCGCTCCCTAGACGCCAATTCACAACCAGTGTCGGATCAGAGGGAAGACATCTCTAAATCTAAGCCTTACAAATGATCATCTTAGCTCATGTCATTCTCAGCATTCATGTCTTCCTCCCAGGTCTGAGCGCCAAATAAATAACCATGTAATTTGAAATCATTAAAACTTTTCTAATTGCCATCCCTTTCTTTGTGAGTCTTTTCAGATTGAATTATCATTTACCCAGAAAGGTTGTTAGTTTCCAATCTAGGAAGTAATATTTCCTTAAGTATTATTTCACTAAATTTGATAACTAATTAAACACCATTAAGACCCATATATCCAGAAAGGTTTGGTTCTTATTCAAAATAATATTTCCTTAAATATTATTTTACTATTTGATTAATAATATTTCTTTAAATATTACTTTAATGAATAAAGGCAGCTACTTAAATACTGTTGAGAATTAGTCACCCAGAAGATTGCTTTTATTAGCAAATAATTCTTTAAATGTTTTTTTTTTTTTATCAAAGTAATGTTTTATCTGATTTTGCATTGTGAATGGTTGTTTAAAGGTATACCAATTATTGCCTAAATTGGTTCCAAGACTAACTTAATTTCCAGATAATCCTTGGTTCTCAAACATAAATATTGCATAGTAATATTACATCACTCTTTCGGTCATGGTTTTCAACCATCTTTGATTCACTTGTTTAAATTGTACATGGCCCATTGGTCTTACTTATTCTTTCATTGTGCTTGGTAGTTTAGTTGGATTGTTTTAGCATAGTAAATAGTTTGTTGGTTGAAATATGTTTGACTTTAACTTAACTTCTTTTTGTTAAGAAATTCTTGTATTTTAAGAAATTGTGTGAAATTATTCAGTGTGTGTACAGAGTTTTGTTAAAATGTGTATGGCAAAACAATGGCTGTTTCTGTATAGTAATAAAGCGAGTGGGATCTTGTTGCTTTTGTTTGATGGGTAAAGATTGGTTAAATTATAATTTTTACTTTCACAAGTAAAACAGCTGTATAGCTTTTGTATATATCATCCAATAGGAGCTAATGGATGCCAGAATAAAAATGAGAAAAAATTGCAATAGTTGCAATAGTTGCAAAACATCCGTTGCATAGATTATCAAAACAATTAAAAGTACTTGTAAAATATTGAAATCTAAGTGTTTTTTAATCTTTAGTATACAGACTCACTTGCCAGAGTGAACATGTATAGAAAGCATTTCCCTGTACATATTGTATATATGAGGCATACACTAAACCTATATCGTCGAATAAAGCTAACATGTTTGAAGTCATATCACTGCTTTCATCAGGCTAAAATTACTCATTACAGCTTTGCTTATGCTTGTTTTTGCTCTTGCTTGTCAGAAGATATGCACAAAAACACTGCCTGTTTCACCCCTCTGTCTACAATATAGCCATACGAATTCAATTCAGTCAGTCTGGAGCTTGGTTGTCACATTCAGGGGTCATAACTAAAACATGACTCTCAATGACATGTGGTAGAGACAGCATTAGACTGTGGCCTCTCAGTTCAGCAAGATGCAAATAGACTGGAAGTGTGCATTGATTTTCTCATCATGTCAGGACCATTCAGTTGTTCCAAATCCTTTCCCAGTCTCTCCCAATTAGCTTTCAGCCCATGGAACGCTGTCAATCCCCATTTGCCCATCTGCCTATCAGTGGCTTCTTCCCACTGAAGCAAAGACATAGGAAAACAGGGAAAAGAAGAGAGGGTGACATGAGGAAAAGACCAAGCCAGCTATGGCTAATTCTGTGTTTGGCTGCTAAAGGAAAGAAGCCTTGGCATATCTGTCCAAAACCGCAGCCAGTAGGGGTGGCTTTGAAACGGAAGGACTCCCTGATAGAGTTAGGCACAATGCCCACTCACTCTTTCTGCAGCCATTTATCAATGAAAACAGAGGACTTGTTCTGTATATAACCTTTGCCAAAAAGTGATGTAGATTTCTCATTTCTCTCTCAGTTTTTATAAGTCTCACTTTCTGTCTGCCTTCCTATCTCTCCTTTGATCTATAACTGCATGTGCCGCTCTGAACATTAAAAAATCTGGTCACGATAATGGCCTATCTAAGAAGACTTCAGCTGAATCCTCCACTTTCCCAAAAGGCTTTGGTGCTTGAAGTTGGCACAGCTAGATTTTCTGTGACTGCTTGCTCATCATTTTCCTCTGGTTTCTTCTGCTTCCCCCTGTGAAACAAGTTCCTCTCTGAACTATAAAGAATGACAAGATATTTCCTCACAGTTTCTATGTAAATACTGTTTGTTTCTGTAATTGTCACAAGATGTCCATAGGCCAAAATATTGTTTTTCAGACTTTTGAAGCAAGAAATGTACACCATACTTGTACATAAAAAAATCTTTATACATATATATATATATATATATATATATATTACTCCTCCCAAATCTAATTACATGCAATTTCATGTGCTGCTTTGATGTAACATGATGAAAATGCTGAGCTAAAAAGCAAAGATGGCAATTTAATGGTCTGTCAACATTCTGAGTCTCACCTAAGCTCCCAAACTGAAATGAGCTTCCTTTACAAAGTGGCTGGACTCCACTTTAGAGAAAAGGCGAGATGATCCACCATCCCAGGGAGGCCGGAGGTAGAGCTGCTGCCCCTCCGCATCAATTGGAGCCATATGAGGTGGCTCACAGATCTGATCATGCCTCCAGGCGTCTCCCTTTGGTTATTTGCCAGGAGACTCTAGATCAGACCTGGACCTCACTGTAGGGACTATATATCTGAATGATCTACCAGAATGAGCTGGGGGAGTGCAATTCAGAAGACAGTGGATGGCCTTATTTGTTTGTTTATTTATTTTAATGGCAGTGTATTGCATGAGGGTAAGAGGCTGTCACCCTCGGGAGCCTGTAGAGCCACTGTTTCTTTTGAATCTGCTTAGGATACCTTTCTGTAATGTTTCTCATTTGGGAAGACAATTTGGTGCAGGCCCATAAACTCGCTTGCCACATGGGCTTTATAGCCTGGGAATGGCCTGGGATACCTTAAAATGAGCTGGCGAGCGGCTGTAGGCCCATTTGTTGTTGCACAAAAGAGGACTGATGGATAGATTTCAGGAGTATGTTGTCTTGTTCTTGCCTTCAAGGTGAACATTGTGTAATTTTATCATTTAAAGTGGCCATTCTCTTTGACTGGCTTCATATTCTGAACCTTTTTGAAGATGAAACATTTGCTCACCCACAGATATGATAATCCATGCTGTTGTCAAACCTTTGTTGTCCTCCCTTTCTTCACTCGTTGTTTTTTGTCTTTACTCATTGTCTTAACGGGTGGTGTAATTATTTAAGCCCCAGGGAGTCAGCTGGATTTTCAAAGTTTGTGTATAGCCGGCAGGAAGCTGCCTACTAGTGGGGGGCAGGACTGAAATTTACACTCGCCACTCGCTAACCTCATCAACCAGTGCAAAACACCCGATAAGGACCAAACTTTAATGAACAAAGATTCATGTACATGCTCTGATGTTGAAAAAATGATGGCCACACACACACTAAAAGACACTCACATAAATGCAACCTCACACAGTGGGGCGTGTAGACACATATTGTGGAAATGTAGCTGTCCGCCCCTGCTCACAAACAGATAAAGTTGCCATTGCAGCGAGCTGCAGGCCGATAAATTTCCCCTAGCATTCCTTTATGGGATACGCTTTTTTATTTTGCTGCTGGGGTTTTATCTGGGGGCAGCAGTGGCTGCATCCATATATACTGGCCCTGGCACGTGGGAACCTCATGTGAGAACCGATGCACTGTGTGACTTCACCCACAGTGCATCAGTTCTCACATGAGAAATAAATTTTTTGATGAAACATCCTGGCAATCTAAGTCCTGATGGAACATTACTGTGGCCTTGCCCAGAGTGATCTAATCCAGCTGGGCCCAGACATTGTCTAATATACTGGTGTGCAGGCAGAAAGACCAAGAGATTGATGGGTCTGAATAGGAGAGACTAAGAGCAAAATCAGGGGAATGAGCTGGAATTAATAGGATGTATTCTCTGAGGAAAAGCATAGTTAAAGGATCTGCTATTAAAGATTCAATTTTTTTGGCGTGTGTATGTCTATATATCACTCATCTTCCTGACAGATATTGTACACAGTATGTTCCATGATTGTAGGCTTGCTGAGGGGTCAGTGTGGTGTGTTTGAGGGGGTGGCTAGACATGATAAACACCAATAACAACAAATACAATAAGCAGCAACAAAAGCAACAGCAGTAGTTGTAGTGTTGTTCGGATAAACTCACTACCAAGGCCCAAGCGATGCAGAGGCTTTATGAAGGTGTGTGGGTATGACTCATAGGTGGGCTATAATGACCACAGATGGCCATTAGCAAGGTGTGAGGTAAACAGGGAAGGCCCCAGGCCCCCAGTGTGGTGGAGGTGCTCACTGCTCAGTTATGACAGGCTCAAACCTGATATGGATCTAACGAGCCCCCTGGTAAATTGTGCTTGTAAGAGGAGCATATCCCCTCTGCACCTGCTCAAGGCAAGTCTAACATTAGGTTACAAGTGGCCTGCTAGTTTCATTTAATGCATTGGAAATAAACATCAGTTTTTTAAAGTCATTTCTGGAATTTAAATGACAAAAAATGGCCTTGCCTTTAAGTATGTTATTTAAAATGTGAGTTTCGCAAATGTCTACATAAAATTTGTGTTGGAAGATAAGAACTTAAACGGGTTCAAATTAACCTAGTTCTTTGTCATTTAAATACAAAGTAAGATACTACATTCAACATTTGTTGAGTCAGTTTGAACCAGTTTGTGGTGTTGCTTTTGCTGCATACATCCTACAGTAAACTAAAGCATTGCATCATGTAGCCAATTATATGGTCAAAGTGAACAATTAAATGCACTGGGGTGACAACCTTTCAGTTTGTCTGTGGTTGCAGATAGATTGACTTAAGAACTAATGCTTGCAGTTACCAAAGATTTGTTTTCTGTATGTGTTTAGGGAACCTATTGAGAAAAGTACTCAGACATCTCAACTGTGCAAAGGCTCATATCTGCCTGAGCTGCAGGCTTTGAAGAATTATTAACAAGAAAGGTACCAGAACTGTATTTATGGTTTGTATTTGAAACAGCAACTTTTCTGTGGCAGTCTGTAAAATGTTTCCAGGGTTAAAAAAAATTACAGTCAAAGACAATTGCATATGTGCATTGGTTGTCTTGACAAGTAAATGTTAAAAATCAGCATTTTAATATATTAAAAATATTTAATGTGCACTTTGAGTATTTAACCATCCTGTAATGAATTGTAGGAATATCCAGATCAGAACAGAAAATACGTTTTATATTTTAGATAACTTAAAGTAGCTGCCATTTGCTGTGATGACTGAAATATTAACCTTTGGCTGTCTCTCAATGAACCTCTGGGAAGTTCTTTCAAGACTCTTTGGAAAAGTATGTCAGGTGACCACCTCATGAAGATCATAGAGAGAATGCCAAGAGACCAAAGCAGTAATCAGAGCAAAGGGAGGCTATTTTGAAGAATCTAAAATATAAGTGAGTGATTACACACTTTTTGCTTACTACATAATTCCATGTGTGTTCATTCACAGTTTTGTTGTATTTGGTGAGAATCTACAATGTAAATAGTCATGGAAATAAAGAGACTTATTAAGTGAGGGAGTGTATCTGAAACATTGACCCATAGTGTATTTTTTTCTTTCCTTCCATCATCTATTACACATGAGGGAAAAAACAAACAGAGATGTAAGAGAAATTATATAAACACCAAAGAAAATCAAACACTTGAGGATCTTGACACAAATGTTTTTAATTCTGTATACTTTTTTTATTTAAATGATCAATATCATTATTTTCTCATGATTTACAAACATAACATTTGTTTTATATAAATTAAAAACATTTTTTTATATCAAACATTTCCAAAATGCATTTATTTATTTTGTGACTACCTCCAAACACTTCTGCAACTTTACACCAGAACAGAAAACAGTGGTTTAGAAAAAGTTTAGTGAGCACAGGGCTCACTGATGGCAATGCAGACAAAATCAGACACTAAACCAAGTTGTCCAACAAATATATTGACCTTGAACTCAAATCATGTCGACACCCTAGTTTTTGGTAAATTGACAAAGTTGCATTGATTTCACTAGATAGAATAAAAAAATCTAATGGTAAGTTTTCAGAAAGTTTCACCAAAAGGATATAAATAATTCAAATAAGGGTTGAATTTTTATTGTAAATGTTAAACAGGAGCTTAAGAAAAATGTAAGTATTTAAGTAACTGAGTTCAGCAGGGAACAAGGCAATGGAAAATCCAGTTTGAGGAAAGTACAGATCAAGAGCACATGACTTTGCCTTTAGCAATTCTTTTTTGTTATGATTTAACATTTTTAATGACCTTTCTTCTAGAGCCAATATCAACCAAACCCAAACACCTCCCTTCCTCTTCCTCCACCACTTCTTCCTCCACTTTTTTTTTGTTTTAATATCACCTTGTACAAGGATAATGTTTCAATGCTTTTCATATTTCTTATGGTCTCAGTAGGGCTTTTATACCCCAGGAGAAAAGAAAGAAGCACCACTTCACAGCTAGCTCTAAACTTTAATCCACTAGAGGAGTGGTTAGATTTAGAGGTATTTGACAGTACCTCTGTTGTTTTCAATGTGCCTCTTAATCTCAGCTCAATCATTTATAGAAATAATTTTACTGTATTGTTGTTTTTCTGGACAAATACAATTGATAATACAAGGTGGAAGAGTTGCAGACTTGTTGCAGTGCTATGTGACAGAACTAAGTATCTCCGGTGTACCTGTTGGTATATGCTGCTGCTATGTCAACAATAGTAAACATAATTGTCACTTTCTGTCTGCCTGGGTTACATGACCTCGATGAGAGCATAACTCTCACACACACATTGGGATACAACCCTAAACTGTGAACACCACTGTTTGCTGCCAAATACTGTGTGAGTCTATGTATTATTAATGGATCTGTGAAAGATGTGGCCAGAAAGTGAAATGTTACAAGTCCAGCAATGAGAGCAGAATGTGGCACACTCTACGCTGCTCTTGTTCCTCAGCTTTTTTAGTCTTTTTGATTAGAGATGCACTGATCAGAGTTTGTGGCTGGTTGCCGAAATCAGTTTTTTATAAAGCTTTGACCTGCCAATGCCAATTTTAGTTGTTTCTTATATCACCTAACAGCATTACATTGTTTTCTTTCTGTCCCACTGTCATGTCCTGAATACACTCATGTGCTTGGCAGCAGTCAGTTAGCCATGGACCATTATGAGATTATAATGGTGTAATAGAGTTGAGTAAAACTATCTTAGTTTCATCGTGTCAAGATTTTCACACAAACGTTGAAACATAAATGAATGGCATAATGTAATGTCATTATGCTCAAAGCAGAAAAGCTCAATTTTCTAGCTTTAGTTACTCCTACTGTGCTGTACCGCAGTATTATACTGGTTATTACACTTACATTAATGTATTAAAAAGCAACGTTTGTCATTTTGATAAGTTGTGCACCTGTAATTTCCACATCACATATGTCTATAAATATGTTTCTGAACAGTGTTTTCTTGTAAGAACAAATGTAGCAACAGTAGCCGCTTTCTTTAAGCCAACTGACTGGCAGTGAACAACAGCAGATCAGGGAGAGGCAGCATGACAATCCTCTGTGCTCTTTTCTCACATCAATCATCTTAAGGCAAACCTTTTGTTGTAGGTTTTTTGGTCATTTGAATAAGTGTAAAACTGAAACAAATAGAAAACTGTAGCACACAAAAGTAATATGGTACAGTTACAATTAACAACACAATACAAAGGTTAGATCATTAAGAGCAACCATGAGCATATAGCTCCCTCATCAAATACACTGGCAGAATTGTGCATGTCTTACTGCTTTATTACCAAACTCAAATAACATTAATGTTTGCAGTTTCTGACACTACATAGCGATGGTGGTCCCTCAGTTGTAAGATGTTCACTCTGCATTGTGTCTGTTTCAACTTTGTAAATAACACATTTTAAACACCTGCTGTGCTCCAAAATATAGCAGCATTATACTGTAGCATTGCTTTACAAAATCATTTACAGCAAACTGGTATTTATTTTATTCTTTATTGTAATCAATTTTGTATCTATTTTGAAATATTTTTATCTTTCTAAACTTAATGTTAAATATCAATAGAACACCCATTGTGAAGAGTTGTTTATTTTTTATATTAGGAGCACTCTCGATTTACATGTCGGTCTACGTTCCTACCCTCACCTAAGGCCATGAACTTTGGGGACGTCGGGGCGTCTCTGCTAAGTCTGCTGCCCCTGCTGCCCCCGCGACCCGGTCCTTGATAGAGCAGAAGACAACAAGTACAAGTACAATAAATCAAAATTCTTATTATTGTAAGAAAAGGTAAAATATTTGATCAATACCCATCCCTTGTTCAGCCTACCTCCCACTCCGTTTAAAAGCAGCATGCTAACTAACCATCCAGTAAGCCTCCATAGAAAATACGATTTCCTTTTAAATATGTTTTTTCACCTTTTGTGCTTTCCGTCTATATTTTTAAATACCTCATTGATACTGAAAATAGTCAGCTTTGTGTCCTTGTCCTCCATTAACAATTTCTACACCGAAGAGTGTTTATGGTGCTACCGGTTACCTCTTAATTATGGTGTGTTCACAGACTGGAAAACAACAGGATTTTTGAATGCCTGACAGGACCCTAGGCAGGTTTATTATTCACTACAGGGTTACAATGACAGGCAATCCTTCATTCTTACTCTCATAGCTGCTTTTTGCAGTGAATCAAGAAAATATTTGCTACTTATGTATTAGTTTCCAGCATGACTAAACAGTTGTTGTTCTTCATGAAATATATTTTCTGTGCTGCATCCCTTTTCCTGAAGCTGAAGCTGAACACTTCTTCACAGACAAAGTCTTGCAAAGCAGAAGTGTTTTCCAACTTTTTAGACTTTGAAATTTTCTCTCCTGTCCTTTGTTGTTAGTCAAAACAAGAGTCTGATCTCAGAGAAAATGCCATGGGGTCTGGGCGTCCTTCGCGGTCTTTTATGGTGCATCAGGCCCGTGATGCTGCAGCTTTGCTCAGCTCAGCAGGTATCGGATGGTGTTAGATGCCAGGCAGACGTAAACGCAGAGACCCATGGCATAGCTGGAGAAAATGGATCACATGAAAACAACATGATCTGACTGCAAATGAACACCGGAGTAGGCAAGCAAGCGGAGAGTGGCGGGGCCAGTGTGAGGAAGGAAGCCAACAGGCCTCAAACCAGACGCTCTGATTCAACAGCACCAATCATTCACACTGCCTTGAGCCACAGCAGCAGTATTATAGGATCCATCAGGATTTTTTTTCTCGAATCACTCTGAGACTGACTGACAGCTATCTACATTTACTGACCCAGGGAAGTAGTAGACTGCAGTGATCGAGAAGGGGGGGGGGGGGGGGGGGGGTTGCAGAATAATTGACTGTCTTCCAGCTGGTTGATAGCTGGCTTCGGAAGAAATTTGACGCTCACCGACATTTCCTTTTCCTTTCAAAGCCTGGAAGTCATAAGCAGTGAACTCTGTTGGTAGATATTTGTGAACTCCGCTGACCAATTCTCTCTTTGTCTTCTATATAAACATGTGACTGTAGATCTGTGAGTCACTATCACTACCATCCTAGGTGTTGGTATTTTCTTTTTTGTTGTTGCTATTATGAATACTGTCTCCATGCTCCAAATGCAGAAAATTAGATGGAGCTCAAGGGGGTCCAGTAAATGAAGCATCAGAGGGTGAATTACTGGACAAATAAAGATGTATACCTGCAGCAAAAACACCAGACATCACTGTCTTTCCACAGCAGCTGTATCAGTGAGGATTAAATTATGTGTTCCAATTATTAGCCTCAGCCCAAAATGTGCACATGTAATTTTGTTTTATTTATGCTGTATTTTCAAATTTTGTAGATACAGTACAAACACATATACATCCAAGAAGCTTTAGATAGTCCATAAAGACAAAAAAGACTGTTAACTCAGTTATTTCCTAATAAGGTTTATTTTACATTAACACAAATATTCCAATAGCTACAAGCATTCTTTAATATGCTTGCTTGACACAATAATCAGATTTTTTTCCATTTGTCCATCTATCAACCTCATTCCTGCAAATGTACTTCCTGAATAAAACCCAGAATGCATTTCAGATTGGCAAAAAATAAGTTTTATTAAATTTACAGTTAAACTGATTAAAAGTTTGAGCTCTTTGGTGCTGCTTGAGCATTTATAAATAAGTTACAAAGGACATTTTATGAGATTTTTTGAATGAAATTCATTTATGGCTTCTAGTTTAGGCTATATGTTATAGGTCTATAAACAGAAAAGAGGAAAGGAGGAAACCTGAGAAGTTTGTAGAGCCACCAGAAATGGCAACTCAGATTTAAGAATCCGGCTTGAGATGCACATACATGGCAAAAATAAAAGACTTCAGACTCGGCTTAGACTTGTGACCTAAAGGCTTGAGCCTTGACTTGAACTCCTGGTCTTGGACTTGAGTCCTATTAACAGTTTTGATCTCATGTATTGAAGGGTGAAAGGAAGCCTGTATGTGAGCTACAGACTGCAGCTGAATTGATCCATAGCCAGTGGAATTAGTGGATTGTAAGCTGTTAATGGCTCATAACAATCTTTTCATGGTAGGTGTAATGAACACAAATATCTCTCCAAATAAATGCTGTATTAAATGACTGAATCTAGTCAGAACAAAATAAATGTAACATACCTCCAACATTCCCTGGCTGTTAGGCTCAGTCATTACAAGGACACTTCTGACTAGAAATGTAAAAATAAAACCCCTTTTTTTTTTCACTCAGAAGTGCTTCACCCTTTTCTTTATTTACTGCATTGTGTCTGATTGATTATGTTGTAATACCTTAAAGATCTTTAATATTTTGAACTGAGAACAAAGATTGTAAATGTGAATTAAGAAAATAGTTTCCCAATAGTATAACAAAAATTCTCTAGCTCATAGTGAGGAGAAGGAAACCCTCCAAATCCTATTTAGTGGAATATAGAGTGAGGAAGTGGACAATATGAAGATGGGGAAATATGTTAACTTAGTCATTACAAAAAATTAAAAAATAACTTTGCTTGATCCATTCAGAAATTCTACATAAATATTTGATGCATTTTCAAAATAATATAAAGCAGCCTTCAGCAGTTTTTTTTTTTTTTTGCATGGTGAATTAAATGGTAAAAGATGACGACAAAATTGTGGCTGAAAATTGAAAAAAGTTCATCTAAAAATTTAGACCTAAGGACAACCAGTATAGATTTGGAATTCTAACCTTAGTCGATCCAGAGTTTGAGGTGCACTAGATCTCATGGGTTTGATGAGGAAATGTACATTGCAGTCATTAGAGACTTGAGACATGATTTAGACTTGGCCCTCAGTAACTTGAGACTTGTTTTGGACTTGGAAAAAAGTGACTTTTGATTAGCCTGGTGAGCAACATCACCAAAATTGAACTCCCTGCCATATGATTATATCTAACAAAAATGATGTTAATTGTTTGTGCTATGTTAGCTCAGGTCTGTGCTGCAAAAATCATTTTTGTTTCAAAGACATCTATAAACGTTTAAGGGTAAGTCATTAAAGGTCAATCAGGTCCCCTTACATTACCCAAATCAAACAAAAATTGTGTCAGTAGTTTGTGCTTGTGCTACACTTTTTTTTTCCTGTTGTACCCCTCAAGGGCTGCTGTCCTGCATATTTTAGATCTGTCCCTGCTCCAAGACAACTGATCTTTTTGGCCAAATAAGCCCCTCAGCATGTCATCAATTTCTGCAAATGCCCGGTAATGAGCCACTCATGTGACTTAACTGTGTTAAGCAAGGAAACATAAAAAAAATGCCAGTCCATGTGGAGTCACGTTTGACATCAAAGCCCCAAATGTCCAGAGAGCTGGGTCCTGTCTTATGTTCTGTTCAGCTCACCCCACAGGTTTCCTGTAGACTTGTGTCTGGGCAATTGGATGGCTAAAAGAAAAAGAACCAGCCCCTACTGTATTTCTATTGAAAATGTCATGGTATTCTACAGTTCATTTTCCATGCACTGTAATAAGGTTTCCAGTGTTTTTGAAGAGCAACAGGCCCCAGTATTTCAAACCCTCCTCTTTAATTAAGGGCTTATCTCATGCACTACACAAGACCAACCTGGTGTGTTTGTTGCCTCACTATTATCTATTATCAGTTCCAGTTAAAATTGCAGAAGAGTTTGGCAAACTCATCACATTTATGTTTGTGATAGTAGGACATAAAAGGCATTTTGCTGACATGCTTCTTAAAACATAAATTAGTATGCAGAGTTCTTCTAAAGGTTGGAGAATTGGTGAAACAAATGTTTGGCATTAGCTGCAGTTCTCTAGAAGTAGAAATTGAGGATAATTTTATCTACCATTCCCCTTGTGGTAGCGAGATAAATGTTACCGTACTCTTTATCCTAATAGATTTCCTCAGTACCATTTGTTTTAAATGTTTTAATAATCTGTCTAACTGGAGATATTGTCAAAATAAGGCCAGCGATTATTTTCTTCTAGCCGACCTTTGAAGATCAACATGTCTGCCTTATTTACATAGGATGTTCTTTCATCTCTCTCGTTTTAAAGAGTGGGTGAAAGAAATGGGTCTGTATGCCACACCATATTTATACACCAGGGAATTGTCAGGGGTCTCAGTACTGTAATCATTTCACTTGTGATTTTTCTTAACATCTTTTTTCTGATCACTGAATAAATGTATTCAAATTAAAAGTTGGAATTTTTGATTGTTTTACTTTTTGTAGAGTTTTTTTTTTTTATATTGTTTTAATTTTTGTCCTTGACTCCAGCCATAATCCTTCTTAGTTTTCCCTTCAAAATTTTCACAAAGCCTTATAATCATGGCAAAATTAAATACTACATTGCACTGTAGTATTATTGCTGTTTTGAACAAACAAAACTCACATGGTCCTATTTTCAGTATATTTTCTATTGTTTTCGTTAGGCAGAACTTTAATGCAAACTTATTGAATTAGGGGACCAGAGAAACAGCACAGATTCTCTATAATTGAAATAGTCTATTGAGTTATGCTGATAAACAAAATCTGATTCAAAGCTAATATCCATTCCAATTTGCAGCAGATACACACACAATGTCTGCACCAAAGTCATCATATTGATTTAATGTAAGCTGCCTGAATGAGGGAAAAAATGGTATCCATCAAGCCCATTCAAAGAGGGCTGCATTTGAAATGGATTTTGCAAGAAGATACTGTTTTTTTCTGCACAGCCTAACTCTGGAATATTTGGGCCAATTATTATGTTTGATTCAACTACGGCCTTGGAAGATCAAATGTTGGGCTAAAGGCTTGAAGAACCATGAAAATATTGTAGTCAACTGTCATTCCAGCCACCTGCAGCTGCAGGTACTACTCTGAGAAGAAGGAAGGTCCTCTGCAAGAACACTTCACAGTAACAGAAAAGGAAAGACAGAGAAAATAGATAGATAGATAGATAGATAGATAGATAGATAGATAGATAGATAGATAGATAGATAGATAGATAGATAGATAGATAGATAGATAGATAGATAGATAGATAGATAGATAGATAGATAGATAGATAGATAGATAGATAGATAGATAGATAGATAGATAGATAGATAGATAGATAGATAGATAGATAGATAGATAGATAGATAGATAGATAGATAGATAGATAGATAGATAGATAGATAGATAGATAGATAGATATAAATGGTGTTGGCTCTACAGCTCTAGCGATGCCTCAGCATTGACAAGCTGTCCACATCTCTGTAATTTAAAGACCTAACCTCAAAGAGCAGTTCCGAGTTATAACAGTTCTCTTGACCCAATCTTCCTCTCTATTATCTCCTTTAACCCTCTACCCATCTTCCCCCGTACTCTATATTTTCCTAACCATCATACCTTTTTGATGATAACTGCTTAGATCATCCACTTACTTTATTGTGGTTTATGTTAGTACTGGAATGAATAATGTGTTAGAGATAAAAGGATGCCACATCATTTAATCAAAATGAAAATTGTTAAAAACAGAGCCTAATTCAAAGTCAGTGAGAAAGTTCAAATGAAAAACCTATGAGGCAGGCTAGTGCAATTTAGTGAAATGTCATTGCAGCAACTCAAAATAGTACTTAGTACTTTTTATGGCTCTTACGTGTTTGTTTGCATGTCTGACAACATCTAAACATGCTTCTAATGAGATGATAGATGGTGTCCTGGGGTATCTATTCCTAGACCCTGACCAGGGCATCCCTGAGTTCCTGGACAGTGTGAGGTGCAACTGGTGCCGTTGGATGGATCTAAACAATATGTCTCAGAGATGTTCTATTGGATTAAGGTCATGGGAGCATGGAGGCCAGTCAATGGTATCAATTCCTTCATTCTCCAAGAGCTGCCTGCATACTCTTGTCACATGAGGCAATTATCATGCACCAGGGGGAACACAGGCCACTGCACCAGTGAAGGCTCTAACAGTGGGTCTGAGATTTCATCCCAATACATTGCAGTAGTATCGGTGTCATCATTTTTCCTGTATAGGCCTGTGCGTCCCTCCATGGATATACCTCTCCAGACAAACACTGACCCACCACCGAACCAGTCATGCTGAAAAATGTTGTAGGCAGCAACTGCAGCAAGTCCAGATGTTTTCACATTTGTCACACTCTGAGCTCACAGTGAATCAGAAAAGAACAGGGTGCCAGTGTTGAACCTTTCAATTCCAGTGTCTTCTGGCAAATGCCTATCAAGCTCCATGGCGCCGGGCAATGAGCAAAGGGCCTACTAGAGGAGGTTTGGCCCTCAGGACATCCTCATAAAGTCTGTTTCTAATGGTTTGGTCAGAGTCATTCATGTAAGTGGCCCACTTGAGATAACTTAGAGATAACGTAGAGCTCTGCCAATACTCATCCTACTCCTCCTTGCACAGCAGAGCAGATACCGGTGTTCTGATGGGTTAAGGACCTCCGATGGCCCTGTCCAATGCTTCTAGTGTAACCATCTACCTCCTGGAATCCCCTCCATGCTATTGAGACTGTGCAGGGAGACACATCAAAACTTCAGGCAATGGCACATATTGATTTGCCATTATGGTGGTATTGGACTGCCTGCGCAACCTCTGTAGAGTTCAGGTTTCTCCTCACACTACCAGTAGTGACACTGACACTGGTCAAATGGAAAACTACTAAAAACAAATTTTAATATTAATTTAATATAAAAGTGTTCCTTTAATTTTTAAGCTGATAGCCTTGCCTGGTCCTGGGACAAGATCATCTTACACCTATCCACACCATTCTATAAGCATATCCATTTTAAGATCGGGTTGATAGTGCATTTTGCCTCCTTCTTTCTCCTTCCACCTTTGTCCTTACGCTGTTTCCTTCTTCCCCTTTCTATCTGCTCCAAATTATGATTTTATTTTATTTTTTTATATATCTAGATATTGCATCTGTAGAAGGATAACAGTGACAAAAATCCCCAAAAGTAATTAAATACTTATACAAATTGACAAAAAGATAATATATCAAGTAATGAAACAAATAAATAATTAAAATAATAATTCTAATGTAAGTAAAATTCGAATTAAATATATATTAAAATCATACATACAAATCTGTATTTTCTTGAAGTACGTTTTTGATTTGTTAATGTTTTGATTTATTAACACATGCAGTTCAAGTTTTATTAAAAGCCAGTTTTAAAAAAATGTCCTCAGTATATATTTTAACTTTGGGGCATCTTTTTGAATTGAGGCACATGGCTTTCGATAAGCTGCACGGTTCAAATCCTTACCATTTTAGGGTCCCTGTTGTTGACATTTGAGCTCCAAATGGCATGGGCCAAACCTTTCTTTAGCAGTTCAGGTTCTAGAGCTGTTTTTTCCATTCATTCACGGTGGATCACCTCCATCAACAAATTTTGCATGCTGGAGCAGTGGTGAGGACATGTCTGATAGTAAAGTCAAACTAGAGCAAGTTACAAAGCAGCACGGCTTTGTACTTTACTAAAGTGGCCTAATGACAGAAGTTGTGTCAGCGGCCAAACCAATGTTGATGTTCGGGGTAGGGTTTCTTGACCACTACTGGAAGCAAAATTTGGAAAAAACAATTAATTAAAAAGAAATGTTTAATGTGACTTTCAGAAACAGGCTTTTAAATATATGTATATATATATATAAATGGATATTCTTGAACATAATTTGATGATTGGATGACCAAGTTCTGGCCCCCCCTCTACCCTGGGCTCTGGACAGCTGGCCCAATATATATAGTGTGTGTGTGTGTGTGTGTGTGTGTGTGTGTGTATCATGACCAATTACAGAAAGTCAATTTGGTGCAAATGGAATTCAAAAATTTTAATCCAACCACATATTGAACTTTGGATCCAGTTACATATAGTCCAGTTTACTCTTACTTATAATTCAATGCTGGCAAATTCAGCTTATTATTCACAACTAATTGGTAGAGTTATCAAAAGAAGCCAAGCTGATTATATTAAGACATTGACCTTGCAGCAACTTCTCATTCTGAGGAGGCATGTGGCAGCAATGGATAGGAACAACTTCACTATTAGAAGGACAAAACGTTCTGCAGAACCCAGCTCAGTGTTGAGCAGCCATCTGCCATGACTGACTGGGAATTGAGAAGACAGGAAGGAGGCAGTCAAAATCATTGAGTCGGTGACCCATGAGTACTTTCTTTAGTAAAAAAATACAAAGAGTGTATAGTCTAAAAGGCAAAAATAGCTAAGTCACTGGCTCAATCCAGGAAAGACTCAGATATAAACACAGAAATACTAGACTAGGAGTACTTTCTATGGGGAAGTGAGTCAAAGGAAAATGTAAATAAATGGCAACCCTATCTCTGACAATTTCTCCATCTAAGAAAGAAAGAAAGCTAGACAGAGAAGCAATGAATCTGTAGTCAGGGGATAAAAAAAGAGATTACACATAGTTACAGCAGTAGTAACTCTCAATGGTTTTACAAAGGTGAAAGAGATAAATACAAAGGCAGTTTTCCAAGAGTTTGCTGGTCATTTTGCAACCTAAGTTCATACATGTGCATTTCCACAAGGGAGACATTTTATACCCAACTTCACAGCAAATTATTTAAAATAAATTTCTGAATTTTATACTCGGTCAGCTGTATGGAAATGTGGTTATATGACTCCAATAAATAATATCTACCTGCATGGTGTCACATAAAAGTAAACTTTCCGACATCGAAATGAGCACCAAAATAAATAGAAATATGATACAAAGATTTCAGATATTAATACAATTTATTTAAAATATTACACTTGGGATTTCAGCTTTTTTAATATTTATTCGTAGTTAATTAAAAATCGTTTATTACTTAACTACAATGACAAATAAACTGGTATGCCATACATGTGTACAAAAGTATGAAAGAGAGATACTTACAGTAAAACAGCAGTGTGCAAGTATAAAGTGGGGATATAAATATTGATAAAGTTCTATTGAGAGAAAGAAAGACTACACAAAGTAAATTGAGACAATGTTTTGCCCGGCGTACAAGAGTTGTTTTGCCTAAACTTAAGGAATTAGCAGGCAAAAAAATAAAAAGTTATATAAAGGTATTATATATTCTTGTAATTATTATTATTAATATTGCTGTTGTTATTATTATTATAAGAAGCAGTAGTGATATAGTAGAATGAGTAGTAATAGTAGTATTACATTTTTATTCATATAATTAGTGCAATGTAAAACAATGAAAAACAACTGTTGTATTTATGATTTTACACATTGTTATCTTTATTTTGTTTGTTTTTTTTTTTTTTTTTTGTGCTTCTTGCCAAGTTCAAAAGCATATGCAACTAATCAGCTCTGGATCTTAATTGGGTTTCCCTTCCAAGACCAGCTGGTTTCTGTCTTACCTCATTATATCAAATGCAACTTTTGCCACTTTGCAAGCAATTTACTCCAACTCCTCCTTTATCCCAGTAGATGACAATGTAATGTTGCGCCTGCTCAAAAGACAGATGCTTGTAATGCAGAACAAGAAGGGCTCATCAAGAATTTAAATAAATGATGCACAGTTTAAAATGAGCAAAATAAGATGTGAATTCACATGCCTCATCAATGCTGACATTTCCAGCCAAATTAGGATCAGTCATTTTCATTGCTAATTTTATAGATTAGCACATGATTTTCCCCGTCAGCTTTACTTCTGCCATAAAGCTGCCACACCGCCTTCACATGCCATGTACATACCAGTCATGCTCCCGAGGTACACAGCAGTTCATACCCCGCTGTGAGGAACAGCAACCTTCATTATGTTCAGTTTTAATCACTTAATCCGGGCTTTAATACAGAAGTAAACAAATAAAAGCACATCTAAGTAAATGAACAGTTGGGTTCGTTGTGTAATAGCTCGTAAATCTTTCAGAGTTTGTAATGAGCTTCTTACTCCTCTGGGATCAGCAGCAAGAAGTCTGCACTTCACACACGAGTGAGAGTGCCATGTGAGAAGACTCCCACTCTAAATATACCACTGAGAGACTTGGGGGAAAATTGGATTGTTTGTTTGGGGAAGTTGTGTTAATCCATGCAAGGATCTCACATTCATTTTCAACACCTCCAGAAAAATGTGCTGAGAAAAGCTTGAGCCATTTGTAGCACAACTGTTTTATTCCTGAGACAGATATTGTGGCCCTGTTTGCATGAAGAGAATTTCCTGTGAAATGCATCTGCAGCTTTTAGGCATTAGATACAGTAGCTAAAAGTAAGATGGCACTGGGATCCGTTTGGCTGTATCCAGGCAACAAGAAAACCATTGCATCTCCCTTCCATTCTTTTTCTTCTCTTCCACCAACTCTTTTTCTTCTTTCTTGCTCCAGGGAACATCCAGTGTTACTTTTTGAATTGAAAGACTTGCAAAAAATTCTCTCTTGTCTCTGATTTATTCAGACTTTGCCATTGGAATCCTGCTACATCATCCACTGAGTTCATGGCTCTCCTGACAGAGTGATGAACTGTGCACTGGTGTCTGTTGGGAAGACAATGAGATATAGGTGGGCACACCCCCCCACCGAGACAAATCACATATGCATGAGTTCAGAAGAAGAGCGTGTGTTCCTGGATACACGTCACATGTTTACACCCACACATTAAGTCTCACATGTCTTAAAAATGGTTTGCTTCTTCTCCATCTTTCAAACATTTTTCTTAATTAATATTTGTTTTTCTTTCCACTGGTCTTCCACTTAGAAAAATTTCCTGGCATTAGATTTACATAACCTTCATTTATCCAGTGATGTCTGGCTTTGAAACTGAGTTGCCACAGAAACACTTTGAGATGTCTACTGCAAGAAGCTACTGTAAGAAAAAAAAAAACGATGAGCACAAAAATAACATTTTTAAGACAGAAGCAACCGTTAATTGTTCTTAACCTTGTGATTACCTCCTACATGACATGATATAAAGTAACTTATTATTTGGTGTATAGTTATTTGTAGTGTTTAATTATAATTTAACTTCTTTATAGTTGGATGTAAGTGAGGCCATATTTTTTTGTAAAGCCAGGGTTGCTGCAGGTTGCTAATAGATTCACATTCAATTAATAGTTTCCTGTAAGTACTTACCTGCCTGCCTGCCTGTCATTCTCTCAATAAAAGAATGAACAAAGATAAAAGATGGCCCCTTCAAAAAGGCATAACTTACAGAGTATACCCGTATATAGTTGTCTTTTTAAACCTTTGTTTTAAACAGTGAAGCAGCACAGGTTAAACTATCACTGCAGCCAGTGGTTCCACGTGATGGATATAGCCCATGACAATGCATTCCAGCACCTCTGGTGACAAAGTCATGCTTTAGAGTGACCGACAGACTACCTGCAGCCTGGCTTCTCCACAGATGTAGCTTGATATCCGCTGCAGAGTAAAAATCACTTGTGCCACATGCCAGGAATTCCTCACAGGGACACTACTGAGAAGTGTTACCTTGTAAAGATAAAGTGGGGACCATCTCAAAATAGTCCATATCCCAGCTCTGATTTAACCCACCCGTGTGCCTTGTGGGCAGAGGTAGTAATTAGTAAAGATAGAATTACTGGGCCAGTTGTTAATTATAACTGCTGAGCAGTGCTGTGAACATGTGGGTGTGTGGAAAGATGGGTTGGTAGCATGTGCAGGGCTTGTTTATGTAGATTATGCCTGTTTCTCACACTCGCACACACACACACATGACATATTGTAATACCTCCTTACCCTTTAGTCTTGGATTGTGAGACATTGCTAGCAAAAGGAACAGAGTGCAGTCTGTTGAAAAATTCAAGGAGGTAACAAGCAAGACAATGCTGCAAGATTCTCTGTATTGTATATCCCATGACCTTGTTTTTTTCCCCAGAAAACATTAATTCAAGAAGATAACCCTGAAGGCAGGGGGGGTAAAATCAACATCAAATCCTTGTCTACTTTTCAATTGTTTAGTCTTTTTCTCTTTGCTGCATGTGAACATTTGCTGGCAAACCGTCAATTATTAGAGGGCACAAGGAAACCTGAGAAAGAAAGATAAGCTAAGACTACCTGTATAAGTACTTCATCCACTGAGATAGAGAATATAACTTCAAAGCTAATTGTTTTTTTTTTTTTCTCTTTGCTGTCGTTCTTATTCTTTTCATGAAGAAAATGCAGGAGGCTAAGAAGTGGAAACCTTCCTTTTTACTTTCACTCTTAATAAATTCTCCCACTTTTATCCCTTGTACTAATTAAAAGGCAAATTAAAATTCATTGGATTTCACCACGTCCATTAGGCTATGAAGGTGAGCTTTGTGTGGGAAGATGTAGTGCTTTAAAGGTGCTTCTCTCTCAGTATATAATGAATGACAAATATAAATCAAAACATCAGGCAAATTACTGGTGGACTCTTTTTTTTATTTATTTCAAAGTAATTATCTTATACAGATAAAAATAAGGGAACCATGCCAGTAAATTTACTGTAATTTACCAGTATGTTTGTATGTACATTCCATTTAGGTATTGTCAATAGGCACTGAACAGGTAAGCCAATAAGTCATCCAATAGTCTTCTGAAGTGTTTGTGCTTTATCATGAAATTGTCTCCTGTGTATCCTTTACACCACTGCTATCACAGGTAGCAGGTGGTATTGCATGTTAGAGCAACACTTTTCTTCAACTTCACAATTATGGCCTAATTTGTGTTGATCTGTCACATAAACTCCCAATAAAAATACTTTGAGGATTAGAAATGAACCATCATAGGGTGAAAAAACATTATGTGGACATTACCATTCTCATAGGCTAATGTCAGGAATTAAATTATCGATAATAATTCTCTGCATGAAGAAAAACAAATAGGCATTATTACAACAATCTCAACTGTCAGTGGTATTCAGATGTATTTCGATTATCTAATGCCCAAATGTATGGCTGACATCTGAATATAGATAATCTAGTCAGTCTTCTATTCATAATATTTTTTGGGATGTAAATTTAAGACGAGAGAGTTTTACTTATTTATTTTACATTTAAAAAGTGAGTTACTTAGTATGCTTTTACCCATTTTTTACATTAACAACATGCCACTTTTTGTAATTCTGTTATTTCTTTTGGTTTTGGTGAAAAATGAAACAGTGAACACATTAAGCCTGATTATTTTGTAATTGTGGGGGATGAATCAGAACGACACTGAGCTTATCTTTATAAACTATCCCTCAGTAATCATGTAACAGTGTCACAATACTGAAACCAAAAAGAGAATAGAAATAGACCCGTTAATTTTATGTGGAAATAAACCGAAACCAGCTCACACTGGTGTCCTGTTTCAAATGATATGTTCTTGATCCTTGCCAGAGAAAGTAAAACTGGCCTTAGTATTGCTATTAATTCCATCTTAAAAGCATTTCACCTTCTTATTTTCCTGCAGAGGAGACAATGAGGAAGAGAGCCGGAAAAAGATAGGGAGTGAACAGAGAAAACCACTGAGTTCATCGGGTCTTGGCCTTCTTTTGATACTGGAGCAGCAGTGTACGTGTGTGAAGGTTAGGGTCATTTGAATAAGTGCATGTCTGTGTGTGTTGGGACTGGGGGGATGATGGGAAAAATCAAGGACAGCCGCCTGTGCCTTCCCTAACTCTGTTAGGCCAGACTGGCATTTTAATAAGGGCTGGTGAATACCACTGCTTCATCCCCCAGGGAAGCCAAACACACACATCCACACGACTTATGCCACATGCGTACAAATTATACAGAGCAAGGTAGAGGCACAAATCACTCGTAGTTGTGTATGAATGCTAGAGTATGTAGAATACTATTGGGTATATGTGTCCTTGAACGTTTTCACACTTTGTCAAGTTACAACCACAAACCTCAGTGAATTTTATTGGGATTTTATGTAATTAACACAAAGCAATGGTTAAAATGGAAGCAAAATGCATGGTTTTCCATCTAGCACTTAGTCTAGAATCCAAAAATGAAAAGAGTATGGCACAACTACAAACCTACCAAGATGTGGGAGTCCACCTGAACTGACAGTATGGATATAAAGAGCATCAATCAGAAATATAGTCATTTACATGTCCAGGTAGGGGACACAGTAAACATGAAGAAGAAGGTGCTCTACTGAGATGAGACCGAAATTAAATTTTTTGGCATACAAGCAGAATGCTACATAAGCTGCCAATGGAGTGCATCATGTATCCCACTAATGCCAATTGATGCATTTACCAAGGATCATATTAGAAATATTCTGCCACTGTCAGCATCCTGAGTTATTCCTAGTTTTAAAAATGTTCATACCTACGTTTATATTCATTATATGTGCCATATTCAAGTTAGTAATCTTTACTTTTTAGTATATGCTTGTCAGCAAAAACATTTTTAAGGTACAGTACAGACCTAAAGTTTGGACACACCTTCTCATTCAAAGAGTTTTCTTTATTTTCATGAGTATGAATATTGTAGCTTCACACTGAAGGCATCAAAACTGTGTGACTGTGGAGGCCAGGTCATCTGGCGCAGCACCCCATCACTCTCCTTCTTGGTCAAATAGCCCTTACACAGCCTGGAGGTGTGTTTGGGGTCATTGTCCTATTGAAAAATAAATGATGGTCCAACTAAACGCAAACCGGATGGAATAGCATGCCGCTGCAAGATGCTGTGGTAGCCATGCTGGTTCAGTATGCCTTCAAATTTGAATAAATCCCCAAAGTGTCACCAGCAAAGCACCCCCACACCATCATACCTCCTCCTCCATGCTTCACGGTGGGAACCAGGAATGTAGAGTCCATCTGTTCACCTCTTCTGCGACACACAAAGACACGGTGGTTGGAACCAAAGATCTCAAACTTGGACTCATCAGACCAAAGCACATATTTCCACTGGACTAATATCCATTCCTTGTGTTCTTTAGCCCAAACAAGTCTCTTCTGCTTGTTGCCTGTCCTGAGCAGTGGTTTCCTAGCAGCTATCTTACCATGAAGGACTGATTCACATAGTCTCCTCTTAACTGTTGATCTAGAGATGTGTCTCCTACTAGAACTGCTAGAATTGACCTGTTCTCTAATCTGAGCTGCTGTTAACCTGCAATTTCTGAGGCTGGTGACTCGGATGAACTTATCGTCCGCAGCAGAGGTGACTCTTGGTCTTCCTTTCCTAGGGCGGTCCTCATGTGAGCCAGTTTCTCTGTAGCGCTTGATGGTTATTGCGACTGCACTTGGGGACACTTTCAAAGTTTTCCCAATTGTTCGGACTGACTGACCTTCATTTCTTAAAGTAATGATGGCCACTCGTTTTTCTTTACTTAGCTGCTTTTTTCTTGCCATAATAAAAAATTGTAACAGTCTATTCAGTAGGACTATCAGCTGTGTACTGTATCCACCTCCTGCACAACACAACTGATGTTCCCAACCCCATTTATAAGGCTTGAAATCCCACTTATTAAACCTGACAGGACACACCTGTGAAGTGAAAACCATTTCAGGTGACTACCTCTTGAAGCTCATCAACATAATGCCAAGAGTGTGCGCAGCAGTAATCAAAGCAAAAGGTGGCTACTTTGAAGAACCTAGAATATAAGACATATTTTCAGTTGTTTCACACTTTTTTGTTCAGTATATGATTCCACATGTGTTAATTCATAGTTTTGATGCCTTCAGTGTGAAGCTACAATATTCATGGTCATGAAAATAAAGAAAACTCTTTGAATGAGAAGGTGTGTCCAAACTTTTGGTCTGTACTGTATGTGTTTATATAATAAAAAAAAAATCAGACAATAAGGAATTGCACATTAGTCAGAACACACTAACTCCACTATCAATATGTCCATTGCAACATCATCCTGTGAGATTTTCTTTGCTCAGCATGGACAGATAAACTGGTCAGAATTGATAGGAAGGTGTGTGGAACTAAATACAGGGGAATTTTGGAAGAAAAGCGGTTAGAGGCTGCAAAATACTTTAGACTGGGTCATATTCATGCTTTAGAATGGCCCAATTCAAGTCAAGACCAAAATCCAATTTAGAATCTATGGCAAGACTTGAAAATTTCTCTTCACAGGTGCTATTCAGCCAGGCTGACTGAGCTTAATCTATGTTGCCAAGAAATGATATGTGCATCTCTCAAAAACAATTTAACAATTAAAAGGAGTATTAACTTTGATTTTTTTATCTTTTTTTTTATTTATGTTTTATAAAAAATGACATTTCACAAATTATTTACACCCATCTCATTAATCAATAGAAAAGTTTTACTGCCATCAAACCTTTCTTATAATGTCTGACCAGCTTTGGATTGGCATTCTGGCTATTTATGTCTGTGAGCTCCAAGTCTTATTTATTTTTATTTTTTACCGTGTCCTGTCCGGCAGAGTATCGCTCAGAATTGTTGTCTGAGTGCCAAGAAATTGCCCAACAGATTTACTTTCACAAGCAGAGCATCACAGCTAATGCTTTAAAGCTCTGCTTGATATTTATAAAATAAACTTTATTATAAACTTCTTTGGGAATATTTAAATTGTTACGGACAAGAGAGAGATGGGGGGAAAAGCGGAGAAAAGGAGGAAAGAGTGGAGGAGAGAAAGAAGGATGAAGAGAATACAAGATTACACCTGCAGCTGTTTTTTTTTTTTTTAACAAAACAGTACACGGTAATTCTGAATGTAAAATGTACTTAGTGAGAGGTGCAGCCCATTATAGAACATCTGTGTATCTGTCAACACCTGAAGCTTAACACCTGTGAGGATGAGTGTGGACGCGCTTTTGTATACAAGGTTTCTCCACAAAAATATGCAATAGCGAGTGTGAGGACTCACAGGCCTGCCCCATGGTCCCTGGACGGACACTGAGGAGATCCGGGCCACAGACATCTAAAGGCCCCCCAAAGCACAGGAACCCCAGGAGAACCACCGCCGGGACTACCGCAACCCCCCCAGAGAAGAGCAGTGGAGAGTCCCAGGGGAACCACCCAGCAGCGACAGTGCAGAAGCCCCAGGGAGCCGCAGCGACGAGCCCACAGGCCCCGCTGGCAGCCGTCCACGCCTGAGCAGATCCAGCCATGGACCTAGAGGCCCAAGACACACCACCCCCCAAGCAGAGGTCTGAAAGAGCCCAGATGGCCAGGCCCCGGCAAGCAGCCACCGCGAATGAGCCAGCACACACCAAAGCACCCGGCCCCAGACACCGTGAACCACAAGTACACCAGGGGGCAGAGACTCCAACCACCGGCAGGCGGTGTGGCGGGGAGGAAGCTGATCCAGCAGAGGGAGCAGTCCAAGACCCAACCTGTCGCAAAAAAACACAAAAAAAACAGGCACACACAGTCACAGTCACCCACTCCCACCCTCATGCATACACATAAAATCACTCACACCCAACGTAAGGATAAACAACAATGGACGTCATACACTCACACTCCCCATGCATACTCTATACTCCGAGGTCCAGGCGCAGGTACCCCCTAGGGGCAACCAGCGGGTGACCCGGCCTGGCACCCATCCCCCCGCCCCGAACCCAGTCCCCAACAACCCCCATCCACCTCTGGAAAGGGGTCTATGTACAAAAGAGGGATCCACCCCAGGACGGAGCAGTCCCGACCCCCAACGAGCTCCGATTCCAACCCCATGAGTCTCCCACCCCCAGTGAACCCCAACAAGAACCTCCCCACAGGGCCACCCCCAACAAGGACACCGATATCGAACACATCCCCCCGAACCCAAACGGCACGAATCCCCACCCCCACAGGGGCACACCCCCACAGGTGAACTCCGTGGCCGAGAAGCCGATGAAGCCACACCCACACAGCGCAAGCTCCACACACAGCCCCGCTCTAAGTACCCCCGCCGCACCCCGCTCCCCCACCACACAGTGCGCCGCAATGGCAAGGCAAGGGCCCCGCGCAACGCCACCCCCGCCCACTGGCGCAGCAGGGCAGACCCCACCTAGCACCGCACCCACAGCCGGACCCCCGACCCCGCACCATGACGGGACAAACTCATCCACCAAGAGGTCCCTGGCCAGCGGCAAGCACCCAGGGCCAGTGACCCCACTATGCCCCCCTCAGCAACAAAAAAACACTACATCACTGCCACTGCAATGACTGCCCAAGGAGAAACACTATCCAGCTCAGCTCCACCATCGCCGCCCAGCTGATCCAAACGCCAGTGACCCCACGCCCTAGAAGTGGACACAACCCCTCTACCCCACAGGCCGCAGCCCCTCCACACCACTCCCCAGCCCACCGCCCCGATCCCACCTCAGACAAGACAGCCAGCAGAGCAGCACCACTCCAAGCCCGCTCAACCCCCCCAGACAGCACCAGGAGCCCCATCCCACCAGTCCACGAGAGGGATACATGCACCGGCCAGGTACCTGGGCCAGGCAGGCCAACCGCTCCAAGTCTTTTTAATTGAAATGCCTCGCTGCCACTACCCTAATCGTTAGCTCTCTCCACAGTTTATGGGATTCGAGTCAAGACCACTCCAAAACATAAACATTTCTTCTAGTCAGATGAAACTTGGTGGTAACATGATAATAAAAATATGTATTTAAACCTCTACAACTTCTAAAGATATAAAGGCATAGTAATGAATGCCGTGCAGATATTAAATCGTCTGAAAAGGTGAATCAAGGGGCTGGCAAATCACTAATAAAGTGTCTGCCCACTGGTATTAGTGTTCACACAAGTACAGTGAGAACAAGCCGTGTGAATACAAGCAACCTCTCAAATTCCGCCATGTCGGGCACAGAAACAAATGACAGTGAGAATTGGGATAAGACAAGACTGCAGTGGAGGTAGAACACCACACACCTTATATTTGTGATTGCTGCATTATACATCCCTATGCAAAGGTAGTTCTTGAGGCTCATCTGTGGAGGCTAATATATATATATATATATATGAATGTTGTCTCATATTGACCGATGCAGATGAAATCAGAGTCATACATAATGTTCACACATAGCATGCCTGCTTTTGATATTGATCGGAAGCGGTGAAAGAGGAGAGGAGGCTGGCTCACGGTGATGCGTTCATTGGATTTCTGCTTTCACACTCCTTTACCCTGTGCAACATCCTGTGTCAAAACCTGTGTAAAGCCTTTCCATGTGGAAGAGAAGACAGTTGTAACATACTCCTCTCCCTTGCCTTTTGAAACATGTACTTGTCATCAGCTACTTTCAGAAAATGCTTAACATTTGTATACAGTAGATTCTTTTTTATGGGTTCAAAAACAACAGTAAGCTGGATACATGATGATTTGACAGGAGCGACTTGAAAATGCAGTTTTGAACTAATAGGTTGACCTTTTAAGATGACAAGTGTGTAATGTGATTGCTTTCAAATGACTGTGTTTCGAATTCCTTGAGATTCCTTTTTACTTAGCAGGGAAAGGAAGGTGTAAGAGGGATCAGAATGGTTGTGATATCACTTGGTCTTTAAAGCAACAGAGAAAAAACACATCAAGTCCCAATTGAAGATTAAATCCACTTGGATTAGCTTTGCTTTCATCTTATTTCTTGTTATTTCTTTTGGGTAGTGTTCATAATTCCTGATTGTCCAGTTTGGTTTATACTACAAGTCATTCAAGATATGTTAAACTAAATCTCCCTACAAGGGGAGAAAAACGTATCTTTGCATTTTGCATATGATGTGGTTCTGTTCTGCACGCTATGAACCTCAGAGTTCACTGGAGCAGTTCACAGTTGGGAGAGTCTGCGCCGCTAAGTCTTAGGTAAGGTTCTCAACCAAAAAATGTTAGCTATCCAGGGTGGGTAGGTTTATACCTGAAACGGTAAAGTTCAGGTACGTTGGTTTGTGGGAGATGGGCATACAGACTAAGACTGTAACGGTTCACAGAAATCACATTTCAGTACGTATTCAGATTATAAAGTCATGGTTCTGTACATTTGCGGTACACTTAAATGAAGAAAATATATAAAAATGTGTGAGTAAACAAAGCAGTAAACAATGAATCACTTGTAAATGTCTTTAATTAATTTTATTTTATTTTGTATGAAAACCTAAACAAGTGGAAAGCTAAGAACTGACCTGATCAGGTTGGTTATTTTTTAAGGAATAAAATAGTAAAGCAAACATAGCCCATGCCTGAATGCATAGATTAGACAACAAGATAATCACTTGAAAACGGTCAATGTTAATGTTTAGAAATTTTGAAATGACTGAGAATAAAACTTGTTTAAATCATTTTGGGGTTGTTTTGAAATTTGACAACCTAGTGGCTCATAAAACTTTTATTGACAACAGTTTGAATTTTTATAGGTAAATTTATACTCAGTTTATTGCAATGGAAAAAAAAAAGCCATTTTTATTCCACTGAATAATTTTTTTGTCTAAAACAAAATGAAATGATCTAATTCATGAATTCAACTTTAACCAGTACTAATGTTGAATTACATGTTGCTTCTTAGCTTGTCTGTCCTGACTTTATGAATGCTTCTTTGTGCAAAGTGTGAATGTTAAGTGTAGTTAAAACTAGCTTACCCAACTAATTAGCAGGTAATAGGCTAATGTTATCATAATTGAACAAATACAATAATTTGTGTGAACCAAAGTCACACAAAGCAACTTATGTGACAAATATGTTTGTGTATTTTTGTGTTTTTATTGTTATTTGTCATCTGTTTTGCTTTAAATGTCATTGCTGATGCTGTAACACAACAGTGTCTCTCAGGGGATTAATAAAGTACCTACCAACCCAATTAAGAAAACCCACAATATCATACATAAATTTTTACCATCTTACCATTTATTTTTTTCATCCCATGAAGGGGGTTCAGTAAAGTCTAATCAGAATGTTTTAAAGTTCAAAATGGTGGTTTGTGAAGAGTGACGAAACTCGTTCCAGTCGCTTCTTTAACCTAACAAACTAGGTCACAGTTTTGGACCCAGTGTTTGGTTACAACTAAAAATCATATGGGCCCACAGCATGAAAACAGCATTTGGGTATATGAATATATCTTGCCTGTTATCTGTTCTTATTTTTACATATATGCACAACCTGAAAACATACATGCTCTAGCTAGTTCACCTTACATTATTGGAATTGCCCAATGGGCATTGACAGCAAGAGTTTAATAAATTAAAGTGGACATAGCTGACTCAGTTCAATCGATAACTGGACCTCAGTGGAGCCCTTCACTCTGAACTCTAGAGGCAGCCAGAAAGGCGAGCTGGAATGACAGAGACATTGTCACAAAGAGGGCAAGAGAGGAAAATTTTTAAAAAGGGTGGAAAAGAGCACACAAAAGAGAAAAAGAGAAGGGACCAACCCTCAAGAGACATGATGCAAAGGGAATGAACAGGGGATGGAGGTGAATGCAAAAATGGATAGAGGTGCTGAATGAAAAACGAAAGGGTTAATTGTTATGCAGTTCTTCACATCACATTAATGGCTCCTGAGGCTTCTCCTCAGGAGAGGTAGTTTATCTCTTAAGATCCTTTGATATCTACACTTGATTTATCTTTATATATATATATTTTTTCTAACCCAACAGCAGCATCCTTGCGCCTTACAGCTCAACAAACAAACTGGGACTTCATCACACATGTGGCCTCATTCAGTCCAGCATACATGCAGACAACATTAGTCTTGCGTAGGTCTTTTAAGCCAGTGTGCTTTGTTCCAACTTTTGGTCTGATTTAAAGAAAACTTTAACATAAAACAATTTTTGTTTTGCTTAGGAAAGAAATGTAACAAAAGTATTGTCCTGGAAAAGGATTGTATAAGATGTAATACAAACCATCTTACAAGGATAAACAATCTGTCATGATTCTACACTGGTTGTGTGCATCAACTCGGTCTGCCCACTCTGATGCAGCTAAAGGAGGATTGTCTTCACCTGCTCTTCTCCAACCAGCTCCCTAATTACTCCTAATCTGCTCCATCTGTGCTTCTGCTTTATATATAGCTTTCTGACAGACAACCAGTGTCAGATATTCAAAAGCCATAGTTTGAGTAGTATCCAGTTGTCCGTCCTTGCCTGCCTGCCTGCCTGTCTGTCTGCCTGCCTGATTGATCTGATCTTATTTTTTGCCTCTTGGACTTCTCTGCCCTGCCTTGCCATCATCGGATATCTTACTGGCTTGCTTTCTGGACATCGACCTTGCTTCTGTTTTCTGACCACCTCTCCCTTCCTCCTCCCTGGATTCGTTTGCCTGTATCTGTCTCCCCATTCATGACTTTGTTCCTGCCCCCTGAACCACGAGTTAAGCCTATCCCTTGGATCCTGTTGCCCATATCTGCTCTCACGGCTCTGACCCTGTTTCTGTCCCCTGACCACCGCAACCTGCACATTCACTGGGTTTGTAAACCTGAGAACCTGTGGAGCATTTACGAGCTGTTGCCCCACCAGCACACTGAGGAGCCGAAAATCAGCTTCCTGGTTCCCATAGGGATTCTGAGAAGGTTAGTGGCTTTTTATCCGAATAAGATATTATTCTCAGTTCTCTACTCAGCCGCCAACCTATCTGTCTGCCTTTAGAGGTTCCTGAGCCCGCCGCTGGGGGTTTCCTGTCGATCACCATCCAGAACTTTTAATAAACTTTTGAATCTGATCTGTTGTCAGGCTGAATTTTCGGATCCTCAAGTTACCTGATACACAATCACCATTTCCTGTTTTCCATGCCACTTTCTAATCCCAGGCCAAAACATGGAAATTGTTGGTTACATGAGATGTATGTCACAGATCCAGAGCGCAGTGGCAGTCCTGATTTTGGCAATATAGTGTATGTGTTATAACGCTTTTGAGTCCTGAGCAAAATGTTAATGCAACTCAAATGCATCAAATCTTTGGAGGTACCCAAGGCAGCACAATTTTGATATTCACAGTGGCAGAGGAAAACATCATTGCGCTAGTTTTGCTTTTTGTTTCCCTCTCCTAATGTTGCCTTGGGTCACAAAACGTGGATTCAAGTCTGACCCAGGTCACAAATTTAACTACTCTAGATGTGATTTTATATAACAGACTTGGAACTCTAGTTCCCCAACTTGGGCCTCATTTACACTAGCTACCCAGAAATCTTTCATTAAATGCAGTAAAGTTACAGGAGACAAGCATTATATGGCAAGTAACATTAGTAAATGCTTTCCTGGGGAAAAAAATAAATAAAAAAGGACATTTAATTTGTTTACATAGAATTCCAGGTGGTCAACAAGAAAAAAAATGCAACACTTTTTCATGTATTGAAAGAATAGTAAGGCAAAACTAATTTTGTATAATGTTGCTTTCTAGTTAAATTATGTAGGGTAGAAATGTATTTAGCATAAATGGCAAAGAGTATTTTAAGAGGTAAGCCCTAAATAAGATGACACATTGACAAATAAGAAAGCTAGGGTCGCAATCCGTTAATGCTGCTGCAAGAAAATTTAGTGGTGAAATAACATGACTGTTACTCTCTCGAGTATCAGCAGATGGTAGCGCTCTAATTCCACCATTAATATCAACTGGAATGATCAGATAAAACAACTGTTATACTGTAAAGCAGGTTTGTGTTGTGGTGGTTGGTTAACACTTAGTTCATTTTGAACCCACTCTGAACCCACTCAAGACGGTGGAAATGGTGGTGGACTTTCGGAGAACACCACCCCCATACACCCCCCTCACCATCCTCAACAACACTGTATCGGCCGTGGACCACCTCAGGTTCTTAGGAACCACCATCTCTGAGGACCTGAGATGGTCTTCACACATAGACACTGTTCGAAAGAAGGCCCAGCAGAGACTGTACTTCCTGAGGCAACTCAAGAATTTCAACCTTCCACAGGAGCTGCTGGTCATCTTCTACACTGCCATCATTCAGTCTGTCCTGTCTTCATCCATCTCAGTGTGGTTTGGCTCATCCACAAAACAGGACAGGTCCAGACTGCAACAAATAATCAGGAATGCAGAGAGAATAATCAGAGCTGACCTTCCCTCCATCCAGGACTTATACAGGTCTAGGGTCAGTAAAAGAGCTGCTAAAATCTCTGCAGACCCCACACACCCTGCACATAAACTGTTTAGAGCTTTACCTTCAGGCCGCCGCTACAGAGCACTGTTTACTAAAACCAGCCGCCACAGAGACAGTTTTTTCCCCCAGGATGTTTCCCTGATGAACATTCATACAGATGTTGCAAATGCACCTTTTATTAGATATGTGTACATTGTAAATTGTAAATTTGTATATTCTGTAATGCAAAAACAGAACAAAAGAGCAAAGTGTACCGGAGTCAAATTCCTTGTTTGTATGCACGAACTTGGCAATAAAGCTGATTCTGATTCTGATTCTGATTTTGATTCTCTATAGGAATGCAGTTAATGTGCAAAAAAAACCCCACATTTGCTTGCTTTGTCTGATGACCAGCGAAAAACCTCAAAATGAACATTTTATAAAAGTTCAAATGTAATTACATTAGAAATCAGCAAATCTTAATAGTTTAACTACACAATATTTCAAAATAAAAAGATACTTAAATGGAAGATAACTTTCTTTCATCATATTTAGCCACTCAGGGAAGGATGTGAAGAAGCTCGTATGCTGTGTAGGACTGCGTGAAAACACACACATCCTGTTATAGCGATAATGGATACAGAAGACCAAAAAAAGTCAGCTGTAATATGGCTTAAATTTTCATCACTGGAGTTAGATTGTCATTACATTTAAAAAGCAGATTTCATCCTATCAGAATTTCTCTTTCATTATATTGGTAATTACTTCCCTGAGTTTTTTTTTTTTCTTCCTTAGGTTATCCTGGGCCCCCCTACTCTCTTCTCATATTTTTCTGCTGCGACAGGGAACAGTTTCGCCTGTCATGTCACACTTGTGACTGACTGCGTGATGGATGGTATTCTGGTTAGAGCTCTGCTCTGTTTAAGGCACGCAGTGGGGCAGAAGCACCCTGCCACCTCCCACATTACCTGTCACACACTGCACCCTGCTCACGTCACACTTTATTACCAGGAGTTTCTTTCACCGCTTTCTCATAGCAACGTTTCTCCAACTTTCTCATCCATTCATTACCCTTTCTTTCTGCTGCTATTACTCCGCCATGTAACTATCTGTTGATAACTATCGTACGAAAAGTTAGTTTAAGAAAGAAAACAGTTGATTCATTGTAACACCACTTTACAGTCCAACTAGATTAGGATCAGAGTTATAAAGATGCATTTGTAAACATTAAGTCTGATAATAAACAATATTAAAAAAAGCAGCTTATGTAGCAGTGCAAAGATAGGTGTGCAATAAGTCTGCAACAACAAGTTGAAAACATCCAACACATGCAAACAAATGTATTTAAAAAAGTACATTTTCTAAATAGCTGTTTGAACTACTCCTATCACTACCAAATATAATGTAGCATAATGATTTTTATTCTAGTTATTATAATTTTCTCTATCACATTTATTAATTTTGATCTTTATGTGTAGACTTAAGCAAAACAGAAATGGACAAAATTTTTACAAGTGGCCTTTAATGTAAATATTATAATAAAACAGATACTTTTGCTGGACTGCTTATCATAGAGCAACACAAGGATAGCAGTCAGACATCAGCTGGTGATTAGTTGGGCTATCTGCTTGGTTTAATACAGCAGCTGAGTTCCACCCCCCCCTCCGTAAGTTAAGATATAAGTTGCCTTCTTCAGCCAGCTGACTGTCAGTGTACAGCAACAGTTGGTGCAGGGAGGCATCTTGTTAAACAGGTTTTTTTTTTCTTTCTAATTTGTGTGCTTTTCATTCTGTCATTTTATTTAAAACCTTGGTATTGCCAAGTCTCTATAAAGATATATATATATCACCATATGTCATGTGTCGGCATATGTTAAACTTTTATTTTTCTCCCAATTGGGATCCCGCAAACAATGTGATTCTGGGACACCTTTTTACTTTTTAATTCCATTAGGTTTTTGGTCCTTTTAAAGAGGCCATTGCTATGGATTATCCTATCCTGCTAATCGTTGTGCACCAAGTGTTAGAATTTATTTATGCTAACAAGGAGCAGGGCAAATGTAGCCTTTCCAGGTACCTCTGGTAATGGGTCCTTGACTGATTGGCAGGTCTATTCTCTGCTCCTCCTGACTGACAAGTCTGCAGTCGCCCATGCAACGTAGGAAATGAGAGTGGAATTACAATACCGACCATGTCACCTCCTGAGGGGACAGGAGAAAGAAAAATACAATCACATTTCCCATCAAACCACCCCCCTGCCCCCCATACACACACACACACACACGTATTTTCAGTTTATTAGAAAGGCATACATGCTCGCACACACCTTGGCTACAGCAGTGTTTTATCTACCATTATGCTGGCTGGTACTTGACCCCAACATAATTTCCACCTCCAACGTGTTTTGTGTGAAGACGAATGAAACCAGTGTATGTGTGTGTTTTAGTTTTATAAGGCTTTTCCAATGAATGCTTTATAGGAAAGCTGACCATTATCTTTCCAGGTATAAAAAGCCTTACTAAAGTATGTACACCCCTTGAACATTTTCACATTGTATCAAACCTATAACCCCTACATATGTGGTTTGGATTTTGTATTAGACCAACATTATGATTATGAAGTGGAAGAAAACTTATACATATTTTCTGAATTATTTTTAGAAAAGCATGGAGGGCATATGTATTCAGCCCCAAACAATATGTAGTAAATAGAATCCACCTGTGTACAACCATGTATGTAGCGAAAACCATTTGTTAACAATTTTTGTTCTAAGGCAAAAATATAAACAGTAATAATCACTGTGGAACCTTATCAGATTTATCAGAAGAGACAAGGGGCTGCTGCTCAATGAGTGTGGTTTAAGCTCATCTCGTACATTTTTCTCTGGTTTTATTTATTAAATATCTCTAAATGTTACCAACCTTCTCTGACTTTGTAAATATATAAAAGAGTTTTACACTGTAAACTCTGTGAAATGATCACAAGTTTCTACCTAATCCTGACCAGAGCTGTCTCTACACCTCTCTTGACTCAAAAGCGTTAGAACATATACACTATATTGCCAAAAGTATTGGGTCACATCACCAAGTCAATGAATTCTGGTGTTCCAATCACAGCCATGGCTGCAGGTGTATAAAGTTTGGTATGGAGGAACATGACTGGGATTCAAAGAGTCCTGACCTTAACCTTCTTGAACACCTTTGGGCTGAATTAGAGCGGGGGTTCCAATTCTGGTCTTCTCATCTAATTGTGAACACACTCCTAAACCTTCTGAAAGATGTCAACAGAATAGTTTAAGTTGCTATTGCTGGCAACAGTGGGTTCATCAACAAACTGGACCTTATAGATTAAGAATAAGATGCCATCAAAATTCATGTACATCTAAAAATAGACAAACACATACTTTTGGCAATGTGTGAGTATGCATTGTCAATCTTTTGAATTTGCTTCAGTTTCACCTTTCAATGGAGTTTGTAGAGACACTATATAGGTTGCACATTGTGGTCTCTGTGACAGAATTCTTGTTTATAATACTATTGCTGAAAACAATCACGCCTTAATGTGCTTTCTCTCTGCTGAGAAACACCTCGGTCAAGACTGTTGCAGTGGAAGGACTTCAAATTTAATGCCATTGGCTTTGTTTTGAAGCATTTCCAATAGCGGGTCCAAAACAACATTTTGCAGCTGTATTTGCTGTGAAAGAAGGTTCTAAAAATAATTGACTACAGTGGGGGGTGGATAAATTTGCAAACTCCAAAGCCCACAAACACAAAAGACATATGTGATAAAAAATCACTGCAAAAGAAAAAATCTGCAATCGCAGAAAATAGTCAGAAGCAAAAGGAAAAATGCTGCAAATACTAAAAACAACAGCAAGGTAAAAAAGTAACAGGTAAAAGCTTCAAGCTCGTTCAGCAAAATGGAAGTGCACAAAACCGCTTAAGGCACGCTAATACTATATAAATATGCTGCATTTTTCTAATATTGTAAAATATTACAACCACATGTTTTAAATGACATGAAGGAAATCATACTTTTTCTGTCTTCCCTCCAAATCCCTTCTGGACCTGCGTTTATGTCTTTACTGAGGTTCTTTTTTCATATGACTTGGTGGTCAACACCCCATAGTGATCTGATGCATTCTGTTTTGTGCAGTGAGTTTGAAGCTTCTTTTTTATCTTGCTGTTGTTTTTGGCATTTTACCTATTTCTCCTTTCTTGCTTCTGTCTATATTCTGTGATTACTGTACATCTTTGTTCTTTTCAGTGTTTCTCTGTTGCATTTTTTTTTTTTTTTGTGTTTGTCTGTTTTGGAGTTTGCATCATTCATGTGTTTGCAGTGCATTTGTACCTGTAGGCCACTACACAAATATAAGCTACTTTGTGTTGTACTGTGACATAAAGTCCAAATGAAGTACACTGAAGTTTGTGGTTCTAACAAGCTAATATAAAGAGTATTTTAAGGCACAATATATTTGTTTTCTAAGTTGGACACATTTAGAAGCAAGGCTGACTGAATAAAAAATTGCATTGTTTTTTTTTTTTTTTTTAAGTGACAATGTAACTAAATGGGGACATTTCTTTCATCTGTAAGGAAGGTGTTGCTTTGAAATGACTGTATAAAACATGTTTAATTGTTAGGGGTTTGAAAACTTTTGTATTGTTTTTCACTCATGTCTGCTCTAAGTGCTTTTTCCTCCTTACATGTCACAGAAAGGGAGATAGGTCTAAAGAGTGAGTTATGCTTTTATCAGTAACATCTAGGGACTGGTACGAGTCCTCACTCACTCTCTCTCTCTGCTTAAAATCAAGACACATGAACCCTAACCTTTCTGAACCCCCCCCCCACACACACACACATACACACACACACACACGCCCTGAATGTTTGTTGAGCTGTGTGTGAACCAGCATGTATAAATAAAGAGACAGGGGTGCCAACACTTTGTAGTCTGTACTGCAGAGCTACCCTTGCAAGTAAATTGACTGTATCGTTCTTACCTCTGAGTTGACTAAATAATACCTAACATTAATATTTTATACTGTCTTAGGGATTTGTATAAAGTAACGTCCATAAAATGGTACATGTCTCTCTGTTTTTCTTTCTTGGTCTGAAAAAAAAAGCAAAGATGGATTCCACGCTAGAGAGCTGAGTTATGTTGTCTATTTACACTACATAAGAAAATGCAAATTCAAATCCACATTTCCTTTGCTGTCAATCAGTTCTAATCCCTCTAAGCTGGTTTTAAAAAAAATAAGTGATGATGACCAAAGCATCAGCCACAGGAGGGGATTTGCAGCCATTGTTTGGTTTATGGTAGGATTTCAACATGTACATTACTGTTTGTCATTACCATGGCCTGGTGAATATGATGCTTGGGTAGATTAAAGTTTAAGTGGGGACATTTCCCATTAAAAGCTTTCTATTATGTCTGCTTTTCACATGGAGGTGGCCACCCGTCTGGAGTGTGCCTGTGTGCCACATTTACTGTTGTTCCCCCTTCGCCCTAGCTTTACTGCCTCTGGCATGAGTAGGGTGTTTATGAGTTTATAAAGCCTTATGATGCATCATCATGCCTTTATAAATTTAAAATGAAAACGCAGACCGCCTGCCGTTCTTTCTCTCTTGCCCCCAACATCAAGCCCCTCATTTCCTTACCATCCCAGCGTACTCATTTAACCTTGTTAAACCCCTTAAACTGGGCTGCTCATGGGCCGTTACATGCCATAGTAATCTCTAACAGGGGATTCATTTCTGTCGCTAAAGAGGGAGCTGTTCACATGCGCCATAGGCAGTATAATTTACAGACACCAAGCTCAAGATGTTTAGAGAACGAGAGATGTTTTTTTTTTTTAGATATTACTCACAGATAGGGCCTCACAGGCAGAAATAAAGCCTAGAGAGAAGGTGGTGAGAGCTAGGAAAGAACAGGGTGGGTGGGGGGGTGGGGGTGTCGGGGATTTGTAACGTCGCAGGCCAAACATAATGGAATTTTGGAATGTATTTGCACAGCAGAGGCAGCAGTGGGGCCATATAAACCACATCCATATCTGCAGTGTTAAGCAGATGCTGGGTGGTGGCATCTAGTGTGTATATCAATGATAATTGATACACAACAGAGTTCAGTGCTTATATACATACACTGCCAGTCAAAACTTTTAGATACACTTTCTCACTTTATAGGTTTCTTCACCAAAGGCAACAAACCTGTAAATGAACACACATGGAATTATATAGTAAACAAAAAGAGTGTAATCACTCTAAACATTTGTATATTTTAACATTCTTGAAAATAGCCACCCTTTGTTTTGATTACTGCTTTGTTCTTTAAGCATTCTCTCCGTGAGCTTCATGAGGTGTCTGTGTTTTAAGTTTGTGTTTTTGTTTATTTCTCTTGGTCTGGTCCTTAGTTTACCTTAGTTTACCCTTATTTCTGTTGTTCCCCATGATTATTCTGCTGTTCTGCCTGTATATCAGTTCCTTAGTTGCTTTTGTTCCCCGCTGGTTCCTTGTGTGTCGTCTTCCACATCGTACAGTCGTGTCTGGATCAATAACTGTACCATACCGTGATGTCTGGAATTCTGTACTCCGGTCTAGTTGGAGCAGGTCATACTCCTGGTTGCCTAGCTTGTCGTGTGAATACAGATAATTAAAACTGTATCTATCTATCTATCTATCTATCTATCTATCTATCTATCTATCTATCTATCTATCTATCTATCTATCTATCTATCTATCTATCTATCTATCTATCTATCTATCTATCTATCTATCTATCTATCTATCTATCTATCTATCTATCTATCTATCTATCTATCTATCTATCTATCTATCTATCTATCTATCTATCTATCTATCTATCTATCTATCTATCTATCTATCTATCTATCTATCTATCTCTCTGTCTCTCTATCTCTCTGTCTCTCTATCTATCTATCTATCTATCTATCTATCTATCTATCTATCTATCTATCTATCTATCTATCTATCTATCTATCTATCTATCTATCTATCTATCTATCTATCTATCTATCTATCTATCTATCTATCTATCTATCTATCTATCTATCTATCTATCTATCTATCTATCTATCTATCTATCTATCTATCTATCTCTCTGTCTCTCTATCTATCTATCTATCTATCTATCTATCTATCTATCTATCTATCTATCTATCTATCTATCTATCTATCTATCTATCTATCTATCTATCTATCTATCTATCTATCTATCTATCTATCTATCTATCTATCTATCTATCTATCTATCTATCTATCTATCTATCTATCTATCTATCTATCTATCTATCTATCTATCTATCTATCTATCTATCTATCTATCTATCTATCTATCTATCTATCTATCTATCTATCTATCTATCTATCTATCTCTCTGTCTCTCTATCTATCTCTCTGTCTCTCTCTCTGTCTCTCTCTCTGTCTGTCTGTGCAATAAAGCTGATTCTGATGTAATTACAGTTTTGTTTTTTTTAATAAATTATTTCCTAAACATAGAACAATTGTAGATCTCAATGCTGCATTTAAAACAGTCGACCGTAAGATTATTTTACAGAGGCTTGAACATGTTGTATATGAGTTAATTATGGGGTAGCACAGGGTTTGGTGCTTCAACTAATTCTCTGAACTCTGTATGTCACCTGGTAAAATTATTAGACAGCACAGTTTAAATCTCTGTTGATATGCTGATGATTCTGAGCTGTATTTATCCCAACAATCTGGTGGATCCAGTCAGTTAATTAGACTAATTATTATTTCTTAACCATCTCAGCAGATTATTTCAACCCCATAAAACACTTGCGTAATCTTAAACAAGCAATTTCATTTATGTCATTGCTAAAGAGGGAGCTGTTCAGTACCTCCACAGGCATTGTAATTTTACAGACACCAAGCATAAGATGTCTAGAAAAAGAGGGATGGGTTCTAGTTTTGATCTTACTCAAGAATATGGCCTCAGTGGCAGAAATAAAGAATAGAGACAGGGGGCTTAGAGCTGGGAAAGAACAACTAAGTCTTTATAGGCATAGTAGGTAAAAACAAGGTGAAGGGTTTTGGACTGTAAGTGCACAGCAGATGCAGCTGTGGGGGCAAAAAAGCCAGATCTATGTCTACAGTGTTAAGCAGCTGCTTGGTGGATGCACAACCCACTGTAACGAACTCTAGTGAAGGTTAGTAGGATCCAGGTGGCCAAGTTTTCAGAGGTGGGCAAAAGGCAATCAGCCTCGTGCCCTCTTTGTTTGTGTGGGTATGTGTGTGAGTGCTGCACACATTCCTTTACCAGTAAAAAAGGGATCAGTCAGAGAATAGAATTTTTGTATGGCATTGAGAATTGCTTTCATGGGAGCAGGAGCGTGCTGCTGTAGATGAACTAGCATTATAGCTATGGTAGACTTCTATTGGAAAATCCCTTCAAAAATTGTTGTAGTTAGAATAAAGTCTCAGTGTCAAGCATAAGACCAGTCAGTGATTCCCAACTGTATATTGGTAGTTTTGAGTATATTGCCTATCTTGGTGTCAAGGACCTCTGAAATTGTTTTTTTACTGAGCGATGCGTATTCCAGCCTGAAGTTAATAGTACTTGTATTTTATTCTTGCAGCTGCAGCTATATGAAGCTTCAAACTGGGCTTATGAGTGTGCCTCATGACTGTATTAGAGCCGCTCACAATATTGTGCTATTAAGAGGTGAAATATAAGGAAAATAAATAGTGATTTCTTTTTTTCCTTGAGATGTTCTCCTCTGCCACAGCATGAGGCCAACTCTGCAGGGAAACCACCGGATATTTTAAGGCCATAGACTTGCCTATAATTTTCTCTAACTGCAGTTCAACCAACGGATGACAGAAAATGGATAAAGGGTCAGTTCACTGTTTTTTGACAGTATTGTGCAATTTATGCTCTCATAACATCAGCCTTTAATGCTTCCCCTTTACTTATTACCCCAGTTCATATACTTAGATTCTCAATAGGGTTCATCTTTCATTGCACATAGTTGTATTTCAAACTGCACTGTTTTCAAGTGCTAATGCATTTAATATCAGTGGCTAATTAAATAGGCAAGATCGCTTTGGTACGACATCTGTTCCGCTCTTAATAAGCAGGGCTGTCTTAAAGTGATTGTGTTAAGTCTCATTAAATGCTGATCAAAGGCTTCTGCTTGGTCAACGCTGGTAAAGACTGTTAAAACTAAACTGTGCATTCCTTGAAATCAAAGTACTCTGTTTTTGTTTTTTTCTTAGGATGTTTTGTCCTTTTTTCACAAAGATTAAAGGCTTATACATTTCAAACTATGTTTGCATTTAAGATTTGGAACTAGAGATAAACAAATGCAGTTCAGATTCCTTAAAAAAACTGTGAAATGGCTGTTTTACTTTTGCTTCAGCATCATTAGCCAGCTCTGGGGTATGTCCCTGTTTTTTTGCAGTGCTTGCACCGTACGCAACATGGAGGGCTCCAACTTCTCACTGAGTGGCTTTAAGAAATATAAAACTTCTTTGGGTCACAAGCAACAGTAATTTGATTTTTTTTTTTTCTTGGTGATCATGTATTAATTTGTATGCTGTGAATAACTTTGTGATTTTTATCTCTGAATACTGTTATTTAAATGTAATTTATTTGCCAGTTACTTACTAACTGCAGGCTCCATTAAAAGAAAAAAGAAAAAATGGGATATTATTCTATGCAAAAAGTATGTTTAACTTAAAATTATTATCTACTATTATCAAATTTACATATTTTTTTTAAATCAAATGAACAAACAATTGTACAAACACTTTAATGTACAAACAATTTAGATAAAACATGAAATTTAATGATGAAAACATGGGTCGAGTGTGATGCAGATAAAAAAAATTTGCAATATAACAACCCACCCTGTTGGCATCAAAACACCACTCCATGACACGGTGCACAGGGATCTATCTATCATTTTCTTCCTAGTGTCACCCATGACTAATGTTTATCGATTTCTGTTTCAACACACATCAGCATAAAATCTGTGGCATGTTTTAATGGCGACAATTGAAACATGTAAATTTATCCAACACAGTGCAGTAGTTCTCACTGAAAATGTCTGTCCAGGGCTGATTGACTCATGGTTCTTGCATTTTAGATACCCATTGTATTGTAGTAGTGCCACTTTTGAAAAAGCATTTTTCTCCATATGCTTGCATTATAATTTCTGACTGACAATAGAAATAATGGTGTTACGACAACTTTCTGAAGTACAATGCAGTAAAAAAAAACAAACAAACAAAAAATAAAACATTTCTGTATTTCTACATGTCTGCAATACAATCTTTTTAATACAATCTAATTGACTGTTTTTAGTTGATGTAGTTGATACCAAATACCCATTTTAGAATCTTACTACCTATTTCAAGGAAATAATATCATTGATTTAAGGAAGCATATATTAAAAAAAAATAAATTACTTTGTTTTGTTTAATAAATAAATTTTTTAATAACTGGTTGAAATTGTACTTATTTGTTTCTTTTATGGGCTGCATGGTGGCACAGTTGGTGGCACTGTTGCTTTGCAGCAAGAAGGTCCTGGGTTTGACTCCCGGCTGGGGGTCTTTCTGCATGGAGTTTGCATGTTCTCCCCATACACGCGTGAGTTCTCACCGGGTACTCTGGCTTCCTCCCACAGTCTAAAGACATGCCTGTTAGGTTAAGGTTTAGTCTCTCTAAATTGCCCTTAGGTGTGTGAATGAGTGTGTGCCCTGCGATGTACTGGCGACCTGTCCAGGGTGTACCCTGCCTCCTGCCCATAGACTGCTGGAGATAGGCACCAGCTTCCCCATGACCCGCTTTGGAAGAAGCGGTATAGAAAATGACATACTGACTGTTTCTTTTATCTGTTAAACGTAAAGTTATTTATTAAAGTTTGTGCAAATAAAGTACATACAAATTGTTTGACTAACTTTTTTGACTAAATCTTACAATTATCTATGAGTGCTTTGGGCCCAGCCATGGCTGGAGAACAAGGTCTAAACTGCACGCAGACAGAAAAGAAAATGGCAAAAACTCTGACTTCCAGAATGCACAGCATACACCTATTAATGCTTATTATTACCCTATTATGATAGGCTAATAGAGGAGTTCCCCCCAGGAAGGCTGGAATCCCCATGACTTCATAAACCTACAAAACTATAGGCGCAGAAACCTATTTTTTCTTTGCCCACAGCTCTCCACAGGCTGGAGGCACGTGGACCTTGGATCCAACTGGCTGTATAAACTCCTGCACAAAGAATATGATCATAGATTTCCCAAGAAGAGACAGTGTCTCTAATTATGTCAACAAAGTGGTTTCCCCTACATTGCCTGAAGAAGACAGCATTGAAATTGCACTCCTAACACATGCGCCAGTCCAAGCAGATTCTCTTCCTAGTTGCTAGACAGAGAGCGGCTGGAAAGTCTCCTCTGTTCATCTCCTATTAATCAGAACAGTTAACAGCCAGAGGTTTTATCTAGGCAGAGAAAATTGATTTAGGAAAATATATATATATTTAAATATTGTGTATTTCATTGTTTTTTTTTTTTTTTGTTGTTGTGATTGAGTGCAACTGAGAATGATGCTACAAAATTTGTTTTGGGTTGTGCTTGGGTTGTGGTTCAAAGTTTCAAATCTTCCTGTCTCCAATGAACAGAACAGAGCTGTATTTATGGAGCGTGAACCAGGTGAAGCAGGGAGACAGATTAGCTAGGTGCAGGTGAACCGAATAAAGTTGATTAACAGGAGAAAACAAAACGTGGCTAGAGCAGACCGGAAATCCAAGGATACAAACTAATAGAAATACAACTAAAAAAAACAGAAGAAACAAAAACACAAAGTTCAGGCAGGCGACCAGGAGGCTGTACCGAGCAGGCACAAAGTTCAAGCAGGCAATCAGGACATCGCCCCGTGCAGGCACAAAGTTCTGGAGGTTGTCCCGCGCAGGCACATAGTTCAGGCGGGCGCCAGGACCTGCAACACAAAGTCCCAGGTGGTCGGTGGCGAAGGCGTGGAGGCTGGCAGCAAAGACATGGAGGCCGACAGAGGCATAGAGACCGTGGAGGCCAGCGACGATGAAGACGGTGACTTGGAGGCCGACAGAGGCGTAGAGACCATGGCGGTTGGCGACGACAGTGGGAACCTGCAGGTTGGTCAGGAGGCCGGCCGAGCAGAGTAGAGGACCCTCGGTCTGGAGGCCGGCGCTGAAAGAGGAGGCAATCAGGAGACCGGCCGAGCAGAGTAGAGGATCCTCGGTGTGGCAGATCAGGAGGCCGACCATGGAGCCTAGAGGGCCCCCAGAAACTTGGTGGAACTCCGGAGGCTTGGAGTCAGGCTTGGAGTCAGGCTTCAGTTCCATGAGCACCCCCCAGAGGAAACCTAGGAGGTGCTCAGAACCAGGACGTGGAGGCAGCCCTCCCACGGGCTCCTCTGGAACATGACCTGGCGAACCCTCAGAGGCTGAAGCAGAGCCAACGGGAACCTCGGAAACTGATGCAGGGTCTGGGGGACCCTCGGAGGCCAGAACGAAGACAAGCTGCACCTTGAACCCCTCAGAGACAGGATCCGGTGGCGCTTCCTCCTCGAACCCCTTGTCTCTGGGTTCAGAGGCCAGAAACGAGGACAAACTGCTCCTTGAACCCCTCAGGCATGCAGGCTAGGAGCAGGAGCTGAGGCGTTGCCCAGAACCTCAGTGACGTGAGCAGGAGGTGAGGCATTGCCGGGACCCCCGATGACTTGAGCCGAGGCATCCCTCTTCCGACGTCCTTTGCAGCGTGTGGAGGAGGTTGGGGCAGACTTGGGCGGCACAATGGCGGCTCTCTGGAGACATGACGTAGACTGAGCTGCATCAGCGCTCTGAAGACCTGATGTGGACTGAGCTGCAGCAGCGCTCTCAAGACCTGACGCGGGCTGGACTGCAGCAGCGCTCTGAAGACCTGACGTGGACTGAGCTGCAGCAGTGCTGTGAAGCCAGCAGATGTTTCATCGCCTCCTCCATCTGCTGCTGAATCCAGCGATCCCTGGCACTCTCCTGCCTACCATCCGCGAGGTCCATGTTTGGCGGAAATATTCTGTCAGGTTATTGCAGACAAGCAGGCAGCATGACGGTGAAAACGATTTAATAGTGAAAAAACTAAAACTCACTCAAAAGAGGAGGCAGGAACAAAACAATAAACGGGCAGGCAAGACAGGCAAAGCATGATCCGTAACACAAGGTGGCATAATCCAAAACACAGGTGACATGATCTGAAATGTTTCCGTGAGGAATGAACAGAATAGAAGTGTATTTATGGAGCGTGAACCAGGTGAAGCAGGGAGACAGATTAGCTTGGTGCAGGTGAACCAAATAAAGTTGATTAACAGGAGAAAACAAAACGTGGCTAAAGCAGAACGGAAATCCAAGGATACAACCTAATAGAAATACAAGTAGAAAATCATGAAACTAAAGCATAACCAGATAGAAAACCTAACTTGACAAAACATGAACAAGAAGACAAAAACTAAGGCATGACCAGAAGAATGATTCAAATTCTATCAATAATAATACAAATAATAATAAACCAAAAACACCCACAAATCACAAATGACACTTTTGGAAAACTGTTATGGATGCCCTGTAGTTTGAAGTCAGAGATAATCTGGACCCACTTCAGTTTGCCCACAGGTCAGGCAGGAGGGTAGAGAATGCATTCTGGACTCCTAAATATGATTCTGGGTCATCTAGAGGAGGCAAAACCTTTGCAAGATTGTTTTTATTGATTTTTAATCTGCTTTGACTCTCATTCCACCCCATATTTTAGCTGAGTAATTACAGTATTTTTTGTGTATTGACTCTATTGGCCCCATCTATTGGCTGATGGACTTCTTAACTGTAGAATCTCAGTGGTCGAAAGTCAACAGGATCCTCTCTTATGTCCTCCTCTACTGGGCCTCCCTGAGCTTGTGTCCTTTTGCCCCTTTTATTTATTTTATATAACAATGATTGTCACAGCCAGCCTGTGCACCGTTACGTTTTAAAGTTTAAAATCAACTTTTCTAGACTTTAGTTTCCCAAGTTCAAACATGTTCAGTGCCAAAATGTAAAAGTAAGTAAACAGTTTTCTCCAAAATATGATGAGTTCAATAAAGGGGTTAAATTGTTAGTCAACGCAGCTTCTATTTACAATTTGTACCAAGCTGCTACCTTTTGAGGAAATGGGGACTATTTAAAAGATTTAGTTTAAAATATTTTAAAAGCTAGTTAAGCATGCTTTGTTAGTATGAAACACAAAAGCCAGTCATGTTAAAGTTTACATACCCCACAATGTTTATTGCCAAAGCAGTACTCCTTTTATAAAAAGTCAATTGATCTGGCTGGTCCAGACCAATGTCAGAGGCATATGTGTTTGCAAAGGTTCTCTTTTTCAGCTATTTTGTCCTTTCTTCCAGTTTTTCTTGTTCTTATTTAGCATATTTACATGTATTCTTTTTCTTTTGCATTTTTTTGCCCATATAATGTTTAAAAGCTAGCATTCTGATCCCAGTTTTGTAAAGCAACGGTGTGCAATACTGAACTAATGGCTTTTAAGATGTCAAAGAGAAAAGTAGCATTTGCAATAATATTAATTCAAAAGACATGAAGGTTGGTCCACTCTTCTTCACCAAACAGTTTTATTAGGCGATGTCATTAAGGTTAAGGTCATTTTGCAGCACTTCAGAAGAATTTAAACCTGGGACTTTGACTAGGCCACTCCAAACCTTCATTTTATTTTATTAGCTGCTCAGAGTGGACATGCTGGGGTGCTTTGGACCATTGTCGGTTATGCAGACAATGAAGCAGCAAAGCAGCCCCAGACCATCACACTACCACTATAAGTTCTTATCTACTTCCTGGATGAGTCACCAATGCCATCTTGGAGTAGTTATGGTTGGCCAGTTACTCTTGAGAAGGTGACTTCTGTATTTTGTTTTCTCCATTTTGTGGCTGTTCAAACTGGTAGTTGACTTTGTTTCCTATCTGTTCTTGATATTTTTTTTATTTTTTGTAATGGTGTGTTGCACTATAAGATCTTTCAGCCTACTTTGTGTTGTCAACAAATTCCTTTTTTGTTTTTGGATGATCTTAAATATGTAAGTGAGACATGTAAAAAGGGGCTTGTTTGTACATCTCTAAATGATTTTTTTATGTAGCTGCACTTTTCTGTGTTACTCAGGTGTGCAAAAAGTGAGTATCTTTCCTTGAAAATGTTGCAAAGGGACAGAACTAATCATATTCTTTTCATCCATGGTTAAATGAGAGGGTGGTCAGCAGCTTAGGTGAGCAGCGACATTGTGCATCTTTTGCAGTAAGCCACAATCTATCAGCTCATACAACAGTTCTCTGCTCTGGCAATCTTTCGGGGGCAAATAAAGAACTGTGTAAGTTTTATCAGCACTGCAGTGCTCCCTGTGAAGGTTTCCTCTCAGGAAATGGAGGAGGAAGTGTGGGGTTGTGCTCCATCAGTTATCAGATACACAGTAGTTGCTCGGGGATATTACTCCCTGATAGATTCTGAATGAGACATCTGCCAAAATACTCCTTGCCACTGTATCTGGAGAGTCACTTAGGTGCTCCACATAAGAGCTGACACCACTTTATTCTGAGATTGGAGATTTAGAAGTTACAGTTGTTCTTATTTGTGCAGCATGCTGAAATTGCATATAGGCAGGTGCACGCTCACAACTTTTTACTCATCCTACACACTAATTTACAAAGCAATGAAGGCTAAGGGAAAGTGTAGCCAACAGGACAACAGTGTTAAATATACTGAACTTGTGCCGGTGTTTCTTACGGGTGCTAAAATGTAACATAAGGGCCAGTAAAAATTGCATGGAGTGGAAGCGAACTGGGACACTGAAGGTTGTATGAGGAAAGAAAAAACAAGCGAAGCTAAAGTCACAGACCAAAACCTGACAGCATCAGGTTTTCAGCACCTGACAGTCCTTACTTATTTCCAGGGGAGGTTGAACGATTTGTGTTTTAGTCAATGAGCTGTAGGCCTTTTCTCCATCTAGTGTCAATGATTTCACTAAGTGCCTCTCATCTGCTTTAGCTGCAATCTGAATTTTGTAACAGGTATTTTAATGGCAACATATTTTTATGGATTGCAGTACTTATTATTATTATTTTTTTTATTCCTATTGAAAGGTTGGCAACAGTGCTTTAAACAATACTTCACACCCTTTGAACATTTTGCCATTTTGTCACATTATAATAACACATTTCAATGTATTTATTGGGATTTTAATGTTGTAAAACACAATATACAGCATAATTGTAAATTAGAAGGAAAATATCATGTCTTCAACATGTTTTACACACAAAAGTGTGAAAAGTGTGGGTTGCCTGAGTTTGTTAGTCACAGAACTGTTTAGGTTTAATGACAGGTATTTTTGTGTGTTTCTTCCAGATTCCTATCTAAAGATTGAACATTTTAACCATTTTCCTTGAAAAATAGCTTAAGCTTTGTTAGATTGGATGAAGAGCACATGTGACAATCAATTTTCAAATCTTGCAATGAATTTTCAGCTGGAAATAGGCCTGGAGTTTGACTGGATCACTCTAACAAATGCAAACGCTTTGATCTAAAACAATTCATAGCAGTTTTGAGTGTATAGTTAGGGTTGCACTGCAAACTCAAGTGTTTCTTCCAGGATTCCCCTTTGTTAAGCTCTATCCATCATCTGTAAACTCTGATCAGCTTGGGTTTTTTAAGTAAAGGGGACTGAATAAAATTCACACCACAGTTTTCATAGTTTCATTTGTAAAAACAGTTGATAACCATGTATCCTTTTTCCTTTCAGTTAACAACTATGCAATACCTTTACAGATCAGTGGTATAAAATCCCAGCAAAATACAAGTTTGTGATGGCAATATGATAAAAAGGGAAGTGTTCAATGTGTGAATATGTTTGCAAGGCACTGTAGTGGTAGTTGTACCATAGCCATGTTCTTTCCTGTGATCCACTTTTTTTTTCAGTATGCTGATAAAATTCCGTTTTGAAAATCACCTACAGGCTTTGAAGCCCTGCTCCTACACCCATTCCATGTTTTTATTTCTATTTGCTTTGCACATTTGTAAAATTGTTCCTGAAGCCTCTTTGTCTCTCGTTTTCTCTCCATAGCCTCACCATTATTTCCCTAGACACTGTAGCTGTAAATAGACATACCTTTCCCCATAGCAAACCTATACAGGTCCTTCTCAAAAAATTAGCATATTGTGATAAAGTTCATTATTTTCTATAATGTAATGATGAAAATTTAACATTCATATATTTTAGATTCATTGTACACTAACTGAAATATTTCAGGTCTTTTATTGTCTTAATACGGATGATTTTGGCATACAGCTCATGAAAACCCAAAATTCCTATCTCACAAAATTAGCATATTTCATCCGACCAATAAAAGAAAAGTGTTTTTAATACAAAAAACGTCAACCTTCAAATAATCATGTACAGTTATGCACTCAATACTTGGTCGGGAATCCTTTGGCAGAAATGACTGCTTCAATGCGGCGTGGCATGGAGGCAATCAGCCTGTGGCACTGCTGAGGTCTTATGGAGGCCCAGGATGCTTCGATAGCGGCCTTTAGCTCGACCAGAGTGTTGGGTCTTGAGTCTCTCAACGTTCTCTTCACAATATCCCACAGATTCTCTATGGGGTTCAGGTCAGGAGAGTTGGCAGGCCAATTGAGCACAGTGATACCATGGTCAGTAAACCATTTACCAGTGGTTTTGGCACTGTGAGCAGGTGCCAAGTCGTGCTGAAAAATGAAATCTTCATCTCCATAAAGCTTTTCAGCAGATGGAAGCATGAAGTGCTCCAAAATCTCCTGATAGCTAGCTGCATTGACCCTGCACTTGATAAAACACAGTGGACCAACACCAGCAGCTGACACGGCACCCCAGACCATCACTGACTGTGGGTTCTTGACACTGGACTTCTGGCATTTTGGCATTTCCTTCTCCCCAGTCTTCCTCCAGACTCTGGCACCTTGATTTCCGAATGACATGCAGAATTTGCTTTCATCCGAAAAAAGTACTTTGGACCACTGAGCAACAGTCCAGTGCTGCTTCTCTGTAGCCCAGGACTGGGGAATGCGGCACCTGTAGCCCATTTCCTGCACACGCCTGTGCACGGTGGCTCTGGATGCTTCTACTCCAGACTCAGTCCACTGCTTCCGCAGGTCCCCCAAGGTCTGGAATCGGCCCTTCTCCACAATCTTCCTCAGGGTCTGGTCACCTCTTCTCGTTGTGCAGCGTTTTCTGCCACACTTTTTCGTTCCCACAGACTTCCCACTGAGGTGCCTTGATACAGCACTCTGGGAACAGCCTATTCGTTCAGAAATATCTTTCTGTGTCTTAACCTCTTGCTTGAGGGTGTCAATAGTGGCCTTCTGGACAGCAGTCAGGTCGGCAGTCTTACCCATGATTGGGGTTTTGAGTGATGAACCAGGCTGGGAGTTTTAAAGGCCTCAGGAATCTTTTGCAGGTGTTTAGAGTTAACTCGTTGATTCAGATGATTAGGTTCATAGCTCGTTTAGAGACCCTTTTAATGATATGCTAATTTTGTGAGATAGGAATTTTGGGTTTTCATGAGCTGTATGCCAAAATCATCCATATTAAGACAATAAAAGACCTGAAATATTTCAGTTAGTGTGCAATGAATCTAAAATATATGAATGTTAAATTTTCATCATGACATTATGGAAAATAATGAACTTTATCACAATATGCTAATATTTTGAGAAGGACCTGTATATTTTACTCTCCAATCAAGCTTTTCATCCCTGACTCCTTAACTTAATACGAAACTGAGGAGGTAGATAGATTCCAGGTATCATGCAAATAAAAGATTCTTTTGCATGTCAAAATTGTCAGTAAGTTTGGTCATATCTGTATTTTTGTTATTTAATTTTTTTGTATGGATTGTATTGTCTATGTTTATCAATTTCACTGGAAAGCAACAGAAATGCACCAAGACAATAATGAAAGGAGGACAACAGTGTATGCACATCAACTGAGAATGGATTAAAATAGTATCAGCAAGCTCAGCCATCAACTGCAGTAATGCAACTGCTCTGTTGATAGTATTGAAGATTTGCACCATTTGACAGCAACCATTGTCAAAGTGTCTTCCAAAATCTCCACCAATCCGTCTCCATGTGATTACCACAAGAACTGCCTCTTAACTGCTTGTGACAGCCAACATGAAACAATCTGACAGGTGTCGTAAGTTATTGTCGCTAGCAGTCAAGAGGCATTATGCAACTTTAATGATGACTTTCATCAAACATCACAAAGCTTCTGTCAGCTCCAAACAAGGATGCTGTACCGCTTGCTGTCCGATTTCACAGGAGCTGTAACTAGAAGAGCAGGCCCCCGGAAGACTTACTGGATGGCCTTGAGCAACCATGTACAATAAAACTGGTCCTGGACTAACTTAAATGGAGGTCATTTTGCAGAGTAAAGTTGCTGTATGCACAATGGATGCTCACTTGGCAGAATGGCCCAACCAGTTTAAAACGTACCTTACTAAACTCTCTTTAGCATGCACTTATATATCCATGACTAGATATGGGGCAGTATGAAATTTACAATGTAAAATGCTGAGAATCAGTATTTACTCAAAACACAATTGTGTTTATTAAATACAAAAAAGCAAAAGTCCTTAAACTGCCACCTTAACGTGGTGGAGGGGTTTGAGTGCTCAAATGATCCTAGAGGCTATGTTGTCTGGGGCCTAAATGCCCTGGTAGGGTCTCCCGTGGCAAAGAGGCTCTAGGTGATGGGTCAGACAAAGAGCGGTTCAAGAATCCCTCATGAGGACGAAAAATCTAGGCACGTGACGTCGCCCGGTACGGCGGAGCTGGGGTCCCACCCTGGAGCCAGGCCTGGGGTCGGGACTCACTGGAGAGCACCAGGTGGCCGGGTCGCTCCTTGCGGGACCCGGCCGGGCCAAGCCCGAACGAGAGTCGCGAGACCATCCCCCAGTGGGCCCACCACCTGCAGGGGGAACCGTGAGGGACCGGTGCAAAGAGGATTGGGTGGCGGACGAAGGTGGAGACCTCAGCGGCCCGATCCCCAGATGCTTATGCTGGCTCTAGGGACGTGGAATGTCACCTCGCTGGGGGGGAAGGAGCCTGAGCTTGTGCAGGAGGTCGAGAGATATCGACTAGAAATAGTCGGGCTCCACGCACAGCATGGGCTCTGGAACCCATCTCCTTGAGAGGGGATGGACTCTCTTCTACTCTTGAGTGGCCCACGGGGAGAGGTGGCGGGCTGGTGTGGGTTTGCTTGTTGCGCCCCAGCTCAGCCGTCTTGTGTTGGGGTTTACCCCAGTGGATGAGAGGGTCGTATCCCTGCGCCTTCGGGTTGGGGAGAGGTCTCTGACTGTCGTCTCGGCCTACGGGCCGAGCGGTAGTGCGGAGTACACGGCCTTCTTGGTGTCCCTGTTGGGGTGCTGGATAGTGCCCCTCCCGGGGACTCCATTATTCTGCTGGGGGACTTCAACGCCCACGTGGGAAATGACAGTGACACCTGGAGAGGCGTGATCGGGAGGAATGGCCTCCCCGATCTGAATCCGAGTGGTGTTTTGTTATTGGACTTCTGTGCTAGTCACGGATTGTCCATAATGAACACCATGTTCAAACATAAGGGTGTCCATCAGTGCACTTGGCACCAGGACACCCTAGGCAGGAGGTCGATGATCGACTTTGTTGTCATATCATCGGACCTTCGGCTGCATGTTTTGGACACTCGGGTGAAGAGAGGGGCTGAGCTGTCCACTGATCACCACCTGGTGGTGAGTTGGATCCGCAGGAGGAGGAGAAAGCCGGACAGACTTGGCAAGCCCAAGCGCATAGTGAGGGTCTGCTGGGAAAGCCCTCGGCCAGGGATGTATTCAACTCCCACCTCCGGGAGAGCTTTGACCAAATCCCGGGGGATGTTGGAGACATAGAGTCCAAGTGGCCCATGTTCTCCGCATCTATTGTCGATGCTGCAGCCCGTAGCTGCGGCCGTAAGGTCTGCTGTGCCTGTCGTGGCGGCAATCCCCGAACCCGGTGGTGAACACCGGCAGTAAGGGATGCTGTCAAGCTGAAGGAGGAGTTCTATTGGCTGTGGTTGGCTTGTGGGACTCCTGAGGTGACTGACGGGCACCGTGAGGCCAAGAGTGCTGCGGCCCGAGCTGTGGCAGAGGCAAAAACTCAGGCCTGGGAGTAGTTTGGTGAGGCCATGGAGAAGGACTACCGGTTGGCCTCGAAGCGATTCTGGCAAACTGTCCGGAGCCTCAGGAGGGGGAAGCAGTGCTTCGCCAACACTGTTTATAGTGAGGGTGGGAGGTTGCTTACCTCGACTGAGGACATTATCGGGCGGTGGAAGGAGTACTTCGAGGATCTCCTCAATCCTGCCATCACACATTCCATGGTGGAAACAGAGGCTGGGGACTCGGGGTTGTACTATTTCATCACCCAGGCTGAAGTCACCGAGGTGGTTAAAAAGCTCCGTGGTGTCAAGGCTTCGGGGGTGAATGAGATCCGCCCTGAGTACCTCAAGTCTCTGGATGTTGTTTGGGTGTCATGGTTGACACGCCTCTTCAACATTGCGTGGTGGACGGGGACAGCGCCTCTGGACTGGCAGACTGGGATGGTGGTCCCCCTTCATAAGAAGGGGGACCGGAGGGTGTGTTCCAACTACAGGGGGATCACACTCCTCAGCCTCCCTGGTAAGGCCTACGCCAGGGTATTGGAGAGGAGAGTCCGGTCGATAGTCGAACCTCGGCTTCAGGAGGAGCAGTGTGGTTTTCGTCCGTGGAACACTGAACCAGCTCTATACCCTCTACAGGGTGCTCGAGGGTTCATGGGAGTTTGCCCAACCGGTTCACATGTGTTTTGTGGACCTGGAGATGACATTCGACTGTGTCCCTCGTGATGCCCTGTGGGGAGTGCTCCAGGAGTATGGAATCGGGGGCCCTTTATTAGGGGCCATCCGGTCCCTGTATGAGCGGAGCAGGAGTTTGGTCCGCATTGCCGGCACTAAGTCAGACCTGTTCCCGGTGCATGTTGGACTCCGGCAGGGCTGCTCTTTGTCACCGGTCCTGTTCATAACTTTTATGGACAGGATTTCTAGACACAGCCAAGGGCCGGAGAGGGTCTGGTTTGGGGACCAGTGGATTCCGTCTCTTCTTTTTGCGGATGACGTGGTCCTGCTGGCCCCCTCTAGCCAAGACCTACAGCATGCGCTGGGGCGGTTCGCAGCCGAGTGTGAAGCGGCTGGGATGAAGATCAGCTCCTCAAAGTCCGAGGCCATGGTACTCAATCGGAATAGGGTGGCTTGTCCTCTTCAGGTTGGAGGGGAGTTCCTGCCTCAAGTGGAGGAGTTTAAGTATCTCAGGGTCTTGTTCACGAGTGGGGGAAAAATGGAGTGGGAGATCAACAGACGGATTGGTGCGGTTGCCGCAGTAATGGGGGCACTTGTGGTGAAGAGAGAGCTGAGCCAAAAAGCAAAGCTCTCAATTTACCGGTCGGTCTATGTTCCTACCCACACCTATGGCCATGAACTTTGTGTCATGACCGAAAGAACGAGATCCCGGATAAAAGCGGCTGAAATGAGCTTCCACCGTAGGGTGGCCGGGCACTCCCTTAGAGATAGGGTGAGGAGCTCGGCCATCCGGGAGGGGCTCGGAGTAGAGCCGCTGCTCCTCCACATCGAGAGGAGCCAGTTGAGGTGGCTCGGGCATCTATGCCGGATGCCTCCTGGACACCTTCCTCGGGAGGTGTTCCAGGCACGTCCCACCAGGAGGAGGCCCAGGGGACGACCCAGGACACGCTGGAGGGACTATGTCTCTCGGCTTGCCTGGGAACGCCTTGGGCTCCACCCGGAGGAGCTGGAGGAGGTGTCTGGTGAGAGGGACGTCTGGGCGTCTCTGCTCAGTCTGCTGCCCCCGCGACCTGGTCCCGGATAAGCAGAAGACGACGACGACGCAAAAGTATTTCCACTATTGCCGTAAAACTGATTTAATATTTAAAATGTTATATTGTAATATTTATACATAGAAAAAAGCTAAATAATATAAACAAACTATATTGTGTTAGTGTTTTGGGTGTTTCTTCTTCATGACAATTTACATTGTATATGCTCACTAAAGGCAACAAAACTGTGAAAGATCACATGGGATTATATAGTAAACAAAAAGTGTGAAATAACTCTAAACAGGTTCATTTCACTCATCACAGCAAAGGGCGGCTACTTTAAAGAATCAAAAATATAAAACATATTTAAAGTTATTTTTAAAATGTTTCATTTGCTACATAATTCCATGTGTTCATTCAGTTTTGATGCCTTAAGTGAGAATCTACACACAATGTAAATAGTCATAAACATAAAGTAAACAAAATCTCAAGTGAGAAATTGTGTCTAAAACTTTTGGACAGTAGTGTATATGAAGGAAATGTGTTCTACCCTTTATTTCGGCAATGCATAGCAACACATAGGGGAAGATAGTGCAGCACTGCATACCTTACAGACACAGAGAACTCTAGTCAGTTTCTAGATCTCATTGAGCACTTTGAATCATAGAAACTGTAAGATTGGAAAAAAAAAGTAAACTTTACTTTATTATACCCCCTCCCTCTCTCCCAGAGACATGCGGGCCTTATTGATAGTCAAATTGCAGGAGATTTTGTTTACTTTTTTTAATTCATAATCTGATTGTGATTCCTCCTTCGACTCATGTCTTGCATTCTCTCTTTCATCTCTTCTCTGAACCCCTTTCCAACTCATGAATTAACCAATAAAATGGCCAGAGGGTTGATTCTAGGAAACAAGATCAGCAATTATTGTGAACTCAAGGTACACCTTTACTAACGAAAAAGCACAAGCATTCCATTACTAATAGATTATTCTTGGATGTTTTTTGAATGCTTTCTTTTAAGCCTCATAAACCTGCCTTACCATCTTTCAATCTGTTTCAGTGTTCCAGAAGGTGTGGGGAGAAATCCCTAAAGTGATTGTTCTCCTGGAGCTAATGGTATTATCAGTCTGTGACAAAAGGAGAATGCCATCAAAGTGTCATAAACCTTGTCATAAGCCTGAGGCTAGCACATACTACTTGCAGAGTTTTTGGCGGCAGCGGTGTGTGCCCTTCAATGCAATGGTCTGTGCCATAAACATACAGTCCATTGCTGGAGAGTAGCATTTACTTTTCTTTCTTTCACAGTAAGTAGGTGGTATTGCTTTAACCACTGTGCTGGATGACATGTCTCAATTTTTGATGAAGCATCTCCTGTAAATTCTTGGAGCTGATTGCATCTGGTTGTAGGTGTAGGTTGTAAGGTGAGTGAGTCAAAATCAAGTGATTGTGAAGCTGCTAGTAGCTCAATTCTTGAGACATTGCCAAAAAAAAAAAAAAAAAAAAACAGTTGATCTTTTACAAGGTTCTTGACTGTTGCCACATGAAATAACCTAGTCATAAGAGTGCAGTCCTTATATTTTACCTTCCTAAAAGTATCATGCATTATATTTCAGCTGCAGCAAATCAAAAATGCTTACAATGCCTTGCAAAAATATTTATAAGCAAAAGCCCACAGCAAGGAGCACTAAGGACAAACATTATCTGGCCAATTTATTTAGTTACACTTTGTTTCTAACAGATTAGACCTCATTTTGCATTGCACTCAGAGATTTTAGCATGATAGCAGGTTTGTCAACAGCACATCCAAGATGAGGATTTCCTATGCTATCATTTATATCCAGGTGCTCTGCTGGATTGAGATCTGGTGAGTGTGGAGGTCATTGGAGTACAGTGTAGTGCAGAGTACGTTGTCATATTTTCAGATCATTTGAGCCTTGTAACATGATGCATTATTCAGCCATAAATAGTCATCAGACAACCAAAGACTGTGGTGATGAAGGGAAAACATTGTGAGTTAAACTGACCAATGTTGATGTTAATATATCCCCTGAACCATTATACTACCACTATCAATCTGAACCCTTGTTTATGCCAAATTCTAACTCTACCATCTGTTGGACCACTTGTTTACTGAATATTGGACCATTTGCACATTGCTGGACGCTACTAGGCTGTCCGGCGTTTTCGGCCATTTTGTATCCCAGGACAGTCCGTTACTACAAATCCCAGCGGCCACTGTGGCTGATATGATGGGGCCGTCCCAAGTCTGATGTCACAGGAGGTAATATAAGAAGGTGAATGCTTTAATCCATTGCCTTCAGCTGTGGACCTCGACACGGTTACCATGCAACTGAAGCATCCCTCTGGAGAAGAAGAGGTCCCACGTGGATTCTTCATTTATTCTCTTTCGTTGGCCAACAAAAAATTCATGAAAGAGGTTTCTGGAATAAGAAGGCCGGAAATTTCACTTTGCCAATCAAAAACGTGAGTTTAACACGTAACAGAAGAAAAAACCCTCACAGTGGTTTCAAGTAGACGGATCGCCACCTTGTTTTGTTCTAGTCGACTGCTGACGGTCAGATCATATTTTTCCTTTTCGCCAAGGAGGCCAAAGGATGGAGATTGACCACTTTCTTGGAGTTTGACTGCGGACACGCATAAACTCTTCACTCCCCTTTCCTCTCTCACTCGCTGCCCCAGAAGGAAAACTTCAACAAGTAAAATCCACCCTTTTATTTTCATTTCTTTATTAGGAATAGCTTGGGCAGGGTAGAGGAGGTTTTGGTGCGATGTAGAATCGCCACTTGGAGTCAAATGTGTTCTGAATCGTATGTGCATGCCATTGTTCTTTTGAAACGTGATTACTGTTGTTTTCTGAGGCCGCCGAGTCTCGCAAGATTGTGCTTTCACCGTGTGAACACCTGAGAGCAGGTGCGCTGTGAAACTGGACTGCTATAATAACCTCATAGTGAAAATCAACCATTTTCTTTGTCTTCAACTTCGTGTTTTATGAGTTGATGCAAAAAGTTTTATAACCCTTTGTGTTCTCGAACATCCCCAGCTGCGGGGGATGTTTTATGACTGCCTGTATCTCATTGAGCTACACTTTCTGGCGGGCTGCACTCCCAAAGCTTCATTCAACCATATTCCCTTTGTAATTTTGCCATAACTACCATAACTGCTGGTTTGATCTCATACACACTCACTGCTGTTTTTATTTTGTGTAGTTAGATATTTTACCCTTCTGTGTAGAACTTTGCATGTTTGATTAGGTGAAGATTATTGAATCGGAATAGCGAGGTGGATCAGGCGGTTGATTCAATAAAGATTCACGTAAATAAAGAGAAGTCATTTGTGTTTATTTTGTGCAAGAGTGATTTGTCAGTCAAAATAAGGTTAAAGTTCCCCACATTTCGGCAGAAACGGTTGATTAAACAGTGACATCTCTGGTAATAGTTATTAATTATTACTGAGTATTTAACGGTTGTAATTATCAAAGACATTGAGCCACAATTACAACACCAGAAGACATCTCTGGTTTCGACTCATAAATGAGGATTTTTGGTTAAGAAATTAGTTTTTTTTAATGATGATGTTTAATTATAATTATTGATAAATATTAATTAATCAATCATTATAATCCCAACACATCTGTATGATAATTTCTGATTTAACACCACATGTTTAATATGGTGGTCTATATTATTCAATATATTCCCTAAATGTTTACCATTAATCATTTCAGTATCTTTGTGAATAGCACAGGGACAAAATATAGAAGTTGTTTTATTAAACATGGTCAACAACAACTGCTACATTGAACATCTTACCTGACCTAGGTCAGTCTGTCAGGGTAAGATGTTATTTTACCCCTGTGCTATTCACAAAGATACTGAAATGATTAGCAAAGCACTGTATTTAGTTTGTATTGAATGTATGTATTTGTATTTTAATGTACATGTCAACATGAACCTAAACCTTGATAACATTCTTTCACATGTTTTAGTGCTACGTCTGAATGTGCAACATGACAAATAATGAAACTTAAACAAAAAGTGTTCAGATTTGAAACCCATGTCCAATTCTACACCCACAAACCACTTAGCTCTGCCACGAATAGAGTGACTCATAAATCTGTGAAGCTACGAGTCTCTAAGCATGTCACGAGGTTACCAAAAAGAACAGCTACTGAATATTCTAACTTGCACAGACTTGGTGGAAGGATTTTGGGCTTTATTTTTGCAGAACTTTGTTTTTTTAAGTTATTCTACTGTTTTTTTTCTTTTAATAGAGATGCTTTTCTTGATTTTCATACTCTGATAAAGATGTTATAATGTCAGTATCAGGGATTTTGAGAATAAAGTAAGACTCAAAAGATCAATAAAGCAACATATAAAGTGCAGTCTGTCAAAATGACAGATGGCCTTCAGATTTTTCCGTCACTGTTTAAAATAATGGTCAAAAACAAAAAATATTCGGTTATCGCCATCCCTGCTTATGTGTTTCAATATTTTTTGCCAAAAGTCTGTCTGGAATGAGTAGTGTAAAAAATTTCATTTGCAGCCCTTAATTCATACATGTTTATATGATGTTTTAGAGTGTATGTCACGCTATTTATTATAAACTAAATGGTGCTGAACATCTAAATTTGTTTGTTAAACATAGACCCTGTCAACAATAAACTGCAACTGTTTTTTGATAACAGTTTCCATTTGCATGTATTGACTCTGGCTCTCTGTTGTAGAAACCACAACAACACTATAGAGTCAATTTTTATGTAATATTTTATAACCCTCTCCGTGTTGTCTTGACTCTGTTTCCATTCAACATCAAAAGTGAAATGAAAAAGTTAATACCTGATGGAAATGTTAAACAGTTTAAAAAGAATAATCTTTAGCTTAGCCCTAAGCAGTTCTCCCAGTGATCCTAGTCATGGCCAGGAGCAGGTGTTTTTGATTTGTATCCCGCCGTGTCTTCATACCCCTTGACTTATTTCACATTTTGTCAAGTTGCAACCACAAACAAAAACTGACTTCTGTTTCAAGATCATGCAGTGCTTTGTTGGGTCTACCACATAAAAGTCCTTTAAAATACTGGTAATGTAATGCTTGTAATGTGACAAAATATGAATCAGTTCAACCGGTACCAACTATGCTTCTGTCAGGCACTATAGCACGTAGATGCAGAGAGAGTCAGTTAGAAAAACAAGAAAAAAAAAAACCTACTGGTATCTGCACTGACATTATTCTTTCCCTTGATATAACAAATGTGCAAGGAAAAAGATTGCAGAAACAGAAACCATCTTACAAGTCTCTGATTTGGGCAGTGAAAAAAGTTCAAAAAAGTCAAAGTGTTATGATCTGTATAAACACTTAAAGGCCCTGCACCCACATAGACCTCAAAATGTTGCAATGACCAAATGAGAGCAAGGGTCTCTTTTTCAATGACTGAATAATTTTGCTGGTGCCTATTAAATTTCTTAGAAAAGAAGCTCACAGGTCTTTCAATTCCAAATTCATCCTCTTGCAAAAGGACTCCCCCTGCACAAGTGTGACTGGCGTCGACTTGAAGTTTAAAAGGCTTACTCATATCAGGAGCCATCAAGACAGGAGAACTACACAGCGTCTTCCTCAACTCTTCAAAAGCCTGCTGACAAAGAGGGGACCAAATGTATTTCACATTACTTTTCAAAAGGTCCGTTAGAGGTGTTACAACAGTTGAAAAGTTCCTACAAAAAGCTATGTAGTATCCAACTAAACCCAATAATTTCATGAGTTGTTTTTTAGTTGTTGGTGCTGGATAGATTTCAATGGCTTCTACTTTTGCACTCACAGGGCACACTTTGCCCTGACCCACCTGATGACCAAGATAATTAACGGTTTCTTGCAAAAACTCACATTTGGCAAGATTTACTGTAAGATATGCATTCGCTAGACGATCAAACAATGTCTTGATTCGTTCCAGGTGAGAAGACCAAGTGTCTGAATACACAACAACGTCATCCAAATAGACAGCACAGCCCTCCAAGCACCCAACAACCTTATTCATCAAACATGGAAAAGTTGCTGGTGCATTCCTCAAACCAAAAGGCATAACACAGTATGAATACAAACCACTAGGTATAACAAAGGCAGAGATTTCACATGCCCTTTTAGCAAAGGAACCTGCCAATCGCCTTTCAGCAAATCTATCTGACTGATGATGTTTTGAATTACCTACTTGGTCAATACAGTCATCTTTTCGAGGAACAGGATATGAGTCAGGTTTGGTTATGTTATTAACTTTTCGGAAATCTGAACAAAATTGAAAAGTTTTGTCTGATTTTGTAATCAACAAACCCGGCGAAGCCCAACTTGAAGATGATGCCTGAGCAATACCATTCTTTAGCATATAGTCAATCTCAGCATCCAGATGCTTGCGTTTTTCTGTATTAACCCTATCAAATCGTTGCTTTATAGTTTGTGCATCACCCACAGGTAACAGGGGCATGAAATAACACTGTCTACTTAGTCTGAGAACATTGCAGGAAAAATACATCGCTAATGTCATAATATCTGTTCAGGCACATTTAATTACACTTACAGAGATGTACACATTGAACATTCCAAATAATTTGATCCTGCTCAGTGAGTTGTTTAGAGTAAATTCTTCCTGTAATCTGTTTGGGAAGGGGGGAAAAACCCACCACATTGAACAGAGGGCGTGGTTAACATATTTAGTTTTTTGTTGATCTTGTCAATATGAAAGCAGTTCATATTTGGGTCATTGGCTGAGTCAATGTTTCTAATTCATCAAATCTGCACAATTCTTTAATTTAGATGTTTAAAATGATCAAGGAGACAAAACAAGCTTTTACTGGAAAAGCTACTTCTGTGAATGTCGCACGGCGAAATTCAAAAACAGTGCTGCTTTTCATTCCTTTACATAACTGCTGAAACCAGTTAAAGTATGTAAACTCGCATGTGTAATACTCACTTTAAAAAAAAAAAAAAAAAGCTTTATAGGAGTTTTACGTTATTTAGAAGTTCTGTTTATGGGTGATTATATTAAAAATGTAGCTCGGTATGTTGTTCAGTCAGTTTTGTGCTCATCTACAAAGCACCTGTTGTGCTTTGTAGATGAGCAACAAACAATCAGATCTGTAGAGAGGATCATCACGGCTGACCTTCCCTCTATCCAGGACTTATACAGGTCTATGGTCAGGAAAAGGGCAGCTAAAAATCTGCAGAACCCACACATCCTAGACACAATCTGTTTTAACTTTTACCTTCAGGGCGGTGGTACAGGGCACTAATGGCAAAAATTAGCCACCACAGACAGTTTCCTCCCCCCAGGCTCTCTCTCAAAGTAGTCAGCTACTCTGAGATTTGCACTCTCACAACCTGCCTTCCATCTTTTATATACATAAAATGTTGTTTGGACTGATGTTGATATACGATATGAGTGATGGAAACTGAAGTCGAATTCCTTGTTTGTGCACACAAGCTTGGCCATTAAAGCTGATAAAGTTATTTTAGTCACTTTAGAGGATAGCATAGACCATTTGTTTGAGGTTGCGTCACACCATGTAAATCAAATTTAAGTTGGACGTTTGAGTAGGCCACTCCAAAACCTTGTTTTTCAGAGACATTCAGAGGTGAACCTGTTTGTCTGCTTGATTCATTGTCCTGCTGCATAACCTAAGTGCGCTTAAGCTTAAGCTGATGGCCAGATATTCTCCTTCATAATTTTCTGGTAGAGGGCAGAATTCTCTGTACCATCAAATAAGTCTCCCAGGTCATGAAGGAGCAGAGCTGCATTGGACCATCACCCTACCACCAACATGTTAGACATCTGTTATTTTGTTCTTTTTCTGAAATGTAGTGTTCCTTTTTAAGCCACTTATATAGGGACATATAATGGGACACACACCTTCCAAAAGGTTCCACTTGTTAGTCCACAAGGGATTTTCCTGAAAATCATGGCCATCAAGATGATTTTTGACAACCTGAGATGAGCCTTTGTGTTTTGTTTGATCATCTCTGGTTTAGGCCTAGGAAATTTCCCACGGGTCCTGTGTTGCCTAGTCTTTCTCTTGTTGTACCTTGACGGACCTTAACTGAGGCAAATGTGGCCTGCAGTCTGTTAGATGGTATTCTTGGCTATTTGGGGACCTCCTGATGAGTTAATTGGAGATGTCCTTCAATGTAGTACCAAAAGCTTGAACTTTATTTAAGATGAGAAAACTGAAATTGGAGCCTTCACTTCATTTTATCCCAAAGGTGTTCAAGAAGGTTGAGGTCAGGACACTGTGCTATATACACCTGCAGCCATTAAATTGATTGTAACACCGTAATTCATTCATTTGTTGGTGTGACTCAATATTTGTGGCAAAACAGTGTACATTGTTAGGTAAATTGAACCAAAAAATGTGAGTAATCACATGAGGGCAATCAGTTCTCACATAGGACCCATTTACTTTGGATAGCTTTATATTCAATTCAGGTTATTGTTCTCTGATATTAAAATTTGGATGACGATTTGAAACATTTATGTGTGACAGAAAACAAAGAAATAAGGCATCATCTGTAAGGGGGCAAATACTCTTCCATAGCGCTGTACTTACTACTATTCACGGAAGACTGCTGAAATAACATGTGTCTCAATGTTGTGAAGCACCAACTGTGAAATTGTTTGAAAGGGTTTTTTCTTTTTTGCTTCAATTTGATGCAACGTCAGAAGCCAAACACATTTTTATTAAGTCGGATTTCTGGTTGAGCTAACCGGAACACAGCAGATGTGCAATGAGAATGATTTTGGCCTGGCCTCAAAACGCAAATGTTGCCACAGTTAGCGAGGAAGAACAAAGTCGGTGGCAGTGATTCACCCAGACCTGTTGACAGAGCCATGTGCGTCTGTGATGGCAGCTGGGTCTGTCTGCATTGCTCAAGGCAGCAAAAATGGCTCTGGAAGGGTTTCAAGTCAAACCATGCTCGGAACGCTACTCATCACCATTTGCCTCGCCTCCCGGACACACAAATGCACATTGTCTGGCGTGTTTGCAAAACAATGTGGTTATGTAGACATTTTAGATCGTGGGCACGACAGATAGAGATCAGAATAGCAAAGGGGTAAAGTAGAGGAAAGCAGTAGATGTGTTGCCCTTTCTCCAGTGTATGGACATATATTTTTTCAACTATGTTTTGATATGTGTGTGCTTGTGTGTACATTAACAAGCTGATGGTGTGTTAACTAATATATAATACTGCACTACAGTGCCATATCACAAGGAAAAGTCTGCACACCTGTGCTCTCATCTGTTCCACCACAGGAGGACTAATATTAAGTCATTACAGCAGGCACCGCCAGTGCACTCCGATTGTGCACATGGCTACCGAGAGAAGTGTGCTCCTATTGGATCATGCTGCTTGCCATTTATATTTATAGAAATCATGAAAAGATGTCATATCATCACCATGGATACACAGTAGCAGCTACTTGGGCTAAAATGCATATCAAATTTCAAGTTTCTGTTCTAAATAAATGTGGAAGCATCTGGGTTCTAAAATTGACTATAAATGTCAAATCCAAACCTTAAAAGACAGTTCCAACATCTTTATAAATGCAAAGTCAGCCCAATCTGATATCATAATATGATTAACCTTTTTCGTTTTAAATATAGTTAGAAACATTATAAAATGCCATTTCACATTTTGACTTATTGCATCTACAAACTTCAAAGTATTTAATGACATTTTATGTGATAGACCAACACAAAGTATAAGGAAGTGTAAGGAAAATCATACATGAATAAAAAATGTATGTGTGGCATTTGCTCATCCATTTAACACCCCTTTCTTTTGGCACCCATAAATAAAATACAACTGCCTTCAGAAGTTACCCAATTCTTAAATAGAGTCCGTGTGTGTAATTTGATCTCACAATAAATACAGCTGTACAGTGAAAGCCTCAATTTTCTTTTTTTTTTTAGAGTATATTAATCAAGAAGCAACATCATGTGAGTAAGTAAAACCTTATTTATATAGCACTTTTCAAGATACAGTATATATTTACAAAGAGATTGACTAGAACCAACAATGTACTAAAATGAAAAGAAACAAGATAACTTAATAAAAAGCAGTTTTAAAAAGATCTGGTTTAGCTGGCTTTTAAAAGAGACCGTAGAGTCCACCGATTTCAAGTCCTAGGAAGAGAGTTTAAGAGTCTGGGGACCACTGAACAGAACACTCTGTCTTCTCTTGGTTTCGTCTTGGTATCAGCAGCAAAAGAGTAGAAGAAATTTTAAGAAACCCTTGTAAAAATTGCAGTAGGACAACAGTGAGCCAATAAATAAAGTCAGCTAATTTTAGGTAATTTGTCCAAATTCAAACTTTATTCCCAAATCATATAACCAATTATACTGTACCAATGTATGGCTTGAATTGTTAATCTTTAAAATCAATCAATTTAATGCACCAGGAATGCTCTAAGAAAGATGACTCAGCTGTGCTCTGCTGAGCCATCTCTCCTACAGCATGGGTCCTGGGACCTATTAAATTTAAATCTTCCTTCTTCTTTCTTTGGCAGAAATACAAAATCTGACTTCACAGTTAAAACATACGGTATCCTTTATCTCCCAGAGACCTAAATGAGATAGAGTAGCTCTGACCACTAATGCTAACAAAAAAACAGTCTGAGTTATATATGCTAGAGTTGCTATTAATGGATTTAAGTTTAACTCAAACCTAGAATTATTCAAATGTTATTTATTTACATTATTTTTGTTATGCTTGAGAGTTTGGAGATACTTTCTCACTTATACAGTATTTCTCTTGTTTACAATAACACCAGCACATATCTCTTCTTGAAGGAAAATGATTGAGACGGTCTGTTTTCTCTGGGTGTAATAGGTCTGTCTAAGATGACACATCTGCTTCATCAGACTAATTGCCCTTTCTGCAACAGAGGGATTTGTAGGAGCTCACGTGACATCAAAGATGAGCATTGCCTCCTCATCCCTATATCCGCTGCCTCCTTAACAGCCCCTTATAGAAATGCTGGCCTGTCTTAATTGACTGTCCCATCCAGGGCTGCTCTTCCATATTAGTGAAATCTATGCTGCTTGTGAGTGGCATGTGGCAAGTTAGCAATACCCGAGGAGACAATGTTTAGTGACAGCCTCCCTCCCCTGAGCCCAGATTGCTCTTCCACGAGCATCATTGGCCAAGAATGGAACATTGTGTTGATTAAAGAGATTTGGTAGTGTGATGTGACATGTTCTGGCAATCTCTCAGAAGATGGATTTAAAGGTCTTCCCTGTTATAATTGGCTTATCTGGCACATTAGACTACTGAGTGTAGATCCCAGTCACATCAACACCTAAGTTTCCCCAGAGGACTGTATTATACTTGAGGAAAATCTGCCACATTTGGCCAGAATTTTAACTAGGAGTCCATAATCATGATACAACTCAATGTATTTGACTAGAAATTTTGCGACTGATTTCTGATCATCAATTTTGTAGAGCTCTGGCCTGCTTATACAAGTTTCCATTTAAGAACTGCAAATGAAAACAATGTTTTTTTCTACTATCTAAATAAAATGAAAATGGTCTTATCATTGCAATAGTTATAGTAAAACTTGACAATTTCTTCAAAGCAGCTCTATATTGCAGAGTGATCCCTCTCTTTATCACTGAAGATCTAAAAAAATACAACTCCTCTTGGTTATGAGAAAGATATACAAATAAATAAAACAAGAGTTATAGCATATCTTCTTTTACAAGACACAAGCATATCGCATTTTTAAAACCACGTAACAATTAGACTACCCTTATAAATGACTTAAAAATAGTTAATTATCCAGTTATTATGAATCATTATTAGTGAGTTGTTGTACATGGTTTATGGGTGGGAAAGAAGTGACAAGTGCCATGTCAAACAACGTTTTTGTATCAGTGTATAAAAACAGTTTTTTTTTTCTTTAAGTGGCACCCTCAGTTGTATTTTTATTTTTTTTCCTGTGTCACAGTGCCTTGCAAAATAGTGATTTTTTGAAAAACCTTTTTATACTCGCCCTATAACTACATTTTGGCCGTTTTTGATGTGTTAAAATTATAATTAATAGCTTAACTTAATTTTTAATAAGTTTGATTTTTAATAGTTTTATTTTAAAGTGGTAGCCTCATCTGTTTTTTTTTTTTTTTTAGCAGGAACCAATGCTTGGAAAGTTTACTATTTATAAGTTTAGTCTTATTGCAAAGTGGTAAGCAATTTACTTTTACATGATTTTGTGTCCAACAATAGCTGTTTTAGATTGTTATATCATGTATTTATTTAATTATATTTTATTAAAAAATTATAATAATAATTGATTTATTTACTGTAACAACACAGGAGACTCAAGCAACATTTCTGTTGTAAGTAATTGTTAATTATGTATATTACAACCAGTCGGTATGTCACAATGTGTGTTAGAAATCAGTTGCTTTTACACAGCCGTAATGTTAAATAAAATCTGCAAATGGCTTTTCAAACAAACACTAAATTATGACTCAGTTTACATTTTAAGCTGTGTTCAGATTCATATATTTGCAACAAGAGCAATTACTATAGTTAGCACAGATAGCATTTTTAACTGTAATCATCTCCATGTGTGCATTCCCTGTAGAGTTATCAGATACTTAACTTTAAATAAGAGATTTCCTAAAGGATGTCAACATTTCCTAGTACAGCATGTCCCATAACTCTTTAAAAGACCCAACAGAACAGCTTTGCTGTAATGAGTTCAGCTTCTTGTTACCTGCTGAACGTTTGCTCTCTGTTGTGGATGCCCGAATTAACAGCTGACATCCCTCTGTAGAAAATACAGTTTGATTTCAAAACGCCTAATTTTATTTTGAAACACTTAAGTGAAACTGGAAATTGTAAAAAGAGTATTTTTCCTGTAGTAACAATATAAATAGATGGGTGGTGATTTCAGCAAAACCTGGTAGTGCTTATGGGTGCATTCACTGATCAGAAAAAGATTGTGTGGCCAAACTCCATCATGGCTGGTAACGTGTAAAATCTATTCCGCTCACCAAAATTATTTCACCATTGATTTGGATGGCTTATCTCACAGGACTTTGAACTTGACAAAGCAGCTTGAGTTTGAAATTAAGAAGTTAAAATGGACAGATGTGAACCTTGGCCTTTGCCTTTTAAATGTCTGTCATTGCTTTTTGACAGGTATCATAAGGAGAAAGAAAAAGAACAACTAGTAAAAATAAATGAAAAACAGCCAGCGAAGATGAGGCCAGAGAGGTTTTGACTACTGCTAGTACTAACAATAGCCCTGCCTCTCTCTTCAAGAGCGTGGCCCAGGCTCCCAGTGGCATCTCCAGAGAGAATGTCATGGGAGAAATAAATCTCTCAGCCAATTTATGTGCAGAAGGTGAACTTTCTATGTTGCTTGCTTTCCATAGGAAAACTAAGAAAGGAAGACCACTGACAGCTCAGAGTGGAGATTTTCTTTCTTCCTTCCTCGTTGACATGGCATTTTTATTCACCGGCCCTCTGGAATGCACTCTTGTGCAACGTAGGGGTGAAAGAGAGTCAAAAACAGTCCATGTGAAACTCCCATGGCTGCAGGGTGGTAAAAAGTGAGAAATGCTTCTAGCTTAAAGCCCTGGTGAACAGTCGGCTCCCTATCCATTTTTGAAAGTATGAAACCATTACGAACAAGCTGCAAATACTTTTTGCAGGAGACTGAAAGAGCCCATTTCATTACCTGTTTGCTGAACAAACATGAAAGCCCCACACTCCACACATCTGTTGTACACATAATGTGGCATTTACTGCAGGACAGGTACATGGAAACCAACAGCGTGCAGCCATCAACCTTGACAAGCAAGGAAATGGAATATATTAACATGAAGCTAATTTCTTTTTAGGGTTTAAGGCCATATTTAGAGGTTGATACTGCTTTAATGTCTATAGTCCCGTCTAAATCCTAAAAATACACTATCACTCAAGAAAAGGACATTCAGCATGCACAAAACATATTGATGATTATTTTATGTCAAATAGAGGAGATAAAATAATTTTGGAAGGAACAAAGACTCCTTCACAAGAATTTTAGAGGATTAAATAGCACATTAAGAGATGACGAAAACACTTAATGTGGATTAATGTAACTATAATACCTTTCAAAAAGCGATAGTCAGTCATAGATGCAACTCCAAAACAACACTCATTCAATCACACAAAATAAAAAAGGCTAGCTAAAGCAATGATAGCTGCGTATCTTATCTTACCCAAAGGCATTTTGAGGAAGAATTACTAATCTAAGTTTAATGGAAGTCAGATGATCACAATAGTGACTCAAATTGTAGATCTACAAGGTCTCATTGTCTTTGGTAAGCAGAATCTTTGTTTGGTTGTTTTGCTTAATGCAGAGAATGCCATACTTGCCTTTTGTCACCTATGCTTTTTAACGGACAGTTAATGGACTGGATTCCAAGGAATAGTCATGGAGAACAGGCGTCTTGGTTTGTGAACCTCAGGGGTTTATCTTTGTGTCTTGCAGATAATTGGGCATTTCTGTGATTCTGTTAGTCTTCAAGCCACAAGCATGATATCTTCTCAACCAGAAAAGTGGACTTTTTCCTCCCTCAAGGGGAGAAGTTGAGCATCTTGGTATCTTGCTCATGAGTGATGGCAAGCTAGAATGGGAGATGGCTTGATGGATTGGGGCCTCATGTACAGTACTGCAGGTGTTGCTCCAGTCTGTCTTCATACTCAGTTTTGGTCATGGAGAATGAATCCTGTTCGAAAGAATGGGGTGACTGTGCTCATCCTTAAAGAGAGGGCGAGGAGCTCCGTAATCTGGCGGGAGATTGGAGTAAAGCCTCTGCTCCTTCACCATCTAAAGCAGACAGTTTGGGGGCTTTAGGCACTATGATAAGGAGGCCTCTTGGAAGCCTCCTGTTGGAGGCTTTCTAGGCATTTCCCACTGGAAGCAGAACCAAGGGGCAGACCCAGAACAGAATACATCTCCTTTTAGGTCTAGGAACACCTTGTCATACCCCAAAATGTCAGTGTGTAAAACATTGGTTTTCCCTTCTGGTCCTTTTAACCCCTTGATTCGACAAACAAAACATGGATGGATGGATAGTCTCTTAGACAGAGACTAAGAGCTTCCAAACCCATGGTTCACACTGTTAAGAAGTGGACTGAGTAATCAAAGCAGATGCTACAGGCCTGCTTTGAATGCAAAGACTGGACTGTTTTTGAAACCTCAGCCACTGACCTAAACCAACTAACTGATGTGGTGACATCATACATCAGTTTCTGTGAGGACATGTGTGTGCACACCAAGAGCTTCTGCACCTTTGGGAACAACAAGCCATGGTTTACTCCACACCTCAGGAATCTGCGCAAGGACAAGGAAGAAGCTCACAGCAGTGGAGATTGGGCGCAGTGCAAGCAGGCCAGGAACAGACTAACAAAGGAGATCAAAGCAGCCAAGAGAAGCTACAGTGAGAAGCTTAAGAACAGCCTTTCTACTGGTGACATTTCAGCTGTATGGACCGGTTTGAGAAACCTGACTGCCTATAGGAGCCCCCCCACCCATCCTGAACAGAGTCGTTTCCTGGCCAACCGTCTGAATGGCTTCTACTGCAGACATGACAAGAAGCCATTCACACCTCAAACCATCTCCTCTACATCCCATTCAGGAACAAATTCCTCCCAAAAAGTAACCAACCCTCTACGTTCAGATCCTCTGCCTGCACTAAAGATCTCCGAGGAAGATGTAAATAGGCTCTTTCAGCGCATGAAAACAAAGAAAGCTGGAGGACCTGATAACGTCTCCCCATCATGCCTGAAAACCTGTTCAAATCAATTCGCTCCGATCTTCACAAGGATCTTCAACAAATCACTGGAGAAGTGTGAGGTCCCCTCCTGCCTCAAACGATCCACCATCATCCCGGTGCCCAAGAAACCCACCATCCTAGGATTAAATGACTACAGGCTTGTAGCCCTGACGTCTGTGGTCATGAAATCCTTTGAGCGGCTGGTGCTGAAGCACCTGAAAGAGATCACAGGCCCCCTGCTGGACCCCCTGCAATCTGCTTACCGAGCAAACAGGTCAGCAGATGATGCTGTTAACTTGGGACTACACTTCATCCTGCAACAACTCGACCACCCAGGGACGTACGCCAGGATCCTGTTTGTAGACTTCAGCTCGGCCTTCAACACCATCATACCAGACATCCACCACCAGAAGCTCGCCCAGCTCAATGTCCCAGCCTCTACCTGTCAGTGGATCAACAGCTTCCTGACGGACCGACAGCAGCAGGTGAAACTGGGGAGCATCTTCTCCCGATCCAGATCAATAAGTACTGGTGCCCCCCAGGGATGTGTTCTATCCCCACTCCTCTTCTCTCTGTACAAAGGTGGATCAGCTGGTACACTGGTGCGGTCAGAACTACCTTGAACTCAACCCACTCAAGACTGTGGAAATGGTGGTGGACATTCGGAGAACACCACCCCCATACATCCCCCTCACCATCCTCAACAACACTGTATCGGCCGTGGACCACTTCAGGTTCTTAGGAACCACAATCTCTGAGGACCTGAGATAGACTTCACACATAGACACTGTTCGAAAGAAGGCCCAGCAGAGACTGTACTTCCTGAGGCAACTCAAGAAGTTCAACCTTCCACAGGAGCTGCTGGTCATCTTCTACACTGCCATCATTCAATCTGTCCTGTCTTCATCCATCTCAGTGTGGTTTGGCTCATCCACAAAACAGGACAGGTGCAGACTGCAACGAATAATCAGGAATGCAGAGAGAATAATCAGGGCTGACCTTCCCTCCATCCAGGACTTATACAGGTCTAGGGTCAGGAAAAGAGCTGCTAAAATCTCTGCAGACCCCACACACCCTGCACATAAACTGTTTAGAGCTTTACCTTCAGGCCACCGCTACAGAGCACTGTTTGCTAAAACCAGCCGCCACAGAGACAGTTTCTTCCCCCAGGCTGTTTCTCTATTGAACATTCAATAGAGTACAAAACAACAGCAGACAGATGTTGCAAATGCACCTTTTTATTATTATATATGTGTATATTGTACATTGTAAATATGTATATTCTGTAATGCAAAAACAAAACCAAAGAGCAAAGTGTACCAGAGTCAAATTCCATGGATGGATGGATGGATGGATGGATGGATGGATGGATGAATGGATGGATGGATGGATCGATCGATCAATCCTAAAGGGAGAAGGAGCAATGAAAAAAGGGCTAAAAATTGAATGTTGAGGAACTCCTCAGAAAAGTTTTCTGTATGAACACAGAAACCTCTTTCCTGCAGGTATGAACCAAAACAGTCTAATGCTGCACCTTTAATCCCAACCCAATGTCCCAAATGGGATGTGGGAATACTGTGGTAAACAGTACCAGACGCTGCCATTAGGTCTAAAGTACCGAAATAAAAAAAAAAGTCCAGACTCAGTTGCTTTTTTAAAATTGTCACAAGTTTGAGTACCCTGACAGACCAACGAACAGGCTCAAACTGATTGAATACTTAAAGACTGCCAAGCAGGGAGCAAAGATAGTTGAATCATGTACAAAAGATGGGATCAATAACAAAGTGGACTGAACCTCATCAACAAAGAAGAGAAGGAAATTGTTACAAATGTTAGTAGAGTCTTTCAGGTTTCTAGATTGAGGAACATTTATGTAGAAATAATAGTTTTAAATGGAACATGTGTATCATGACAATTGTAATTTGAGTGACATATTTCTTTTTCTCAATTTTGAAAGTGCTTTAATAACATACCCAACACTGCACTCCACAAGTCAAAGGAAACCTGCAGTTTGTCCTTTTTTCACTTTCAATTTGCTCTCCTGCACTGCCGTCTGACTTCTCAGGTGGTCTTATTTAGCTAGGGCCGAGGTGTATATTTTAGTCGCCAGATTTTAAATGGGGCCACTGTATTCATGGTCTTAACACAGGTGTCCTCAAACTGTAAGAGCTGCTTATTTGTAGTGAGACACAGAGGTCCAGAGTCCCAGAGAGCAGTAGTGGAAAAGTTAAAAGTCCAACAGTGTCGGGATGGATCACAAATGTTAAACTCAGACAAGAGAGATGTCAAAGAAAACAACAGGCTTATGATCTGAAAACACTGCATCCCTGATTTCCACATTCAAAAGAGGATACGTCAAATGATAAAACCAAGTTAAGTGAGTGGGAGTCTGCACAAAGTTAAAAGACTGAATAAGATTTAAAAACTCCTGAGCCAACAGATTGTCATGGCAACAGTAATAAATGTAAAAAAAAACCACAATTCAAATCCTGGATTTAGGCATCATTTCAGCCAAGAATTCAGAGAAGTCACTTAAAAATTTCTAGTTGTATTTTGGTGGTCTGTAGGTCACTGCACACAGTACCGACTTGCCTGTTGAAATACAACCAGCTGAAAGCTGGAAAAATTAGTCAGTTCTCGGAGCTGTTTGCAGTGGAATTGTTTCTTAAAAATAGTTAATATTCCACCTACTCTACTAGATGACCTCGGAGTATTCAGAAATGGGCAGTGAGGTGGAAGGAGTTCGGAGAAAAAACTGGACTCGTCAATGCTAATCCATGTCTCTGTGATGAAGAGGAAATCCAATCCAGTGGAATAGAAAAAGTAATTCAAAATAAAGGTTTTATTTACCACGGGGCAGGTGTTTGTTATAGCCATCCTCAAAGGAACTGCAGCCTGGTTGGTAGTTGGCCAAGGAGCCCAGGCTATTAGCTGCAGATTCTGAAAGTTTATTCCATGCCTCCTGAAACAAGAAAAACAGCAGTGAGTAGAATTAATCAGAAGCAACCACAGGAACCAGGCGCAAGATGACCGGATCAAGGAGATGCCAAGGTAGATGATGGATCAATCCATAACCAGCTGGAGAGGTCCCTGAGTAAAGCATGAGGCAGGCTTTCCATCCTCACTAGTTGGCCGGCTTGTTTGCAGCGGCGTCTGCGTTGGTGCCTCCAGGTAGGTGGGGGATGCACGGCATGGAGCAGGTAAGCACAGGAACATCTGCCATGATCCACTCTGCGCAACATAATTAGAAGTATTATGGAAAATATAACGGCAGAAACCTTCAGGTTCAAAAGTGTCTGGCATTGATAGTAGTTGATATTGTCCACAAGAAATGTGAGAAAAAAGACCAACACAAACATGTTCCACAGCAACAGATGGCAGACCACAACACTGGCACCATTTTCCCTGACTAAAAAATGCTACAACCTGCAAGAATGGAATGATGGCCAGTTGACCATGGATGGATGGATGGATGGATGGATGGATGGATGGATGGATGGATGGACAATAAAAACAAATTGCATCATTCAGAATAAAATGTGATGCAAAAAATTTACTTTTCAGTCATTAATTGGTTAAGCAAAACACAAAAGATGGAATATAAAACTATTTAATGTGAACCTTTCTCTAACACTGAAACCTTTATATGAAGAGTGTGGTTGTGTGTCCTTGTGCATAGTGGTGTTTCAGTGTCCATCGATGTGTTTCTTGTGGAGTGAACGAGGCGGGCAGCCTTGTATTTCAGCTGACAGAGTCTCTCTACAGAGGTCAGCAAGTACTTTTGGTTGTTCAGTGATGACGAGATTTTGCACTTAAGCGTATCTCTCTCAGGTCTCACTGAGAGTCCCTATGTAGATGCAGTGAAAAATTTTAATGAAAGACATGGTTTCCCATCTCTTGAGGTGATGTCTGAGGGCAGTTGAAGTCATGAAGGATGGCACTGAAGGGGGGAAAAGCTGTTGTTCACCTTTCCTTTTAGCTGTAAATGAGAACTTTATATTTTTTGGAATTTAAGTGAGTGATTGCACTGATGTGGTGATCTGGTCACTGTCTTGCTCATATTTTTTATTCTGTTTAGGGTGTTGGTTTAAGTCTTTTGGTTTCGATGGGAGTTTGCCCATCATTGTGGTACTACACTCAGGAATGTACAGGGTTGTCCTGTCCTGTGGGACATCTTTAGGATTTCAGCTATATAAACAAGTAAGCAAACCCTCCAAAATATGCAAGGAAAGGAAATCCTTTCTGTTTTAATGAGAGTGCTCTATGAACAGGCACATCACCTCCACTATCTTGGCATGGGAAGGCACATTAGTATGTGCATAATACATAAGGTGGCATGGAGATGTACAAATAACTTGCTGTCCCTTGGCCCAAGGTGGCATTAATATGTGCATAACATTTGTTCTCCCAATTTATTCAATATACACATAAAATGCATTTCATTTTACTTTTTGCAAGTCTCCCCCTGCTGTTACCCTTGTTAAATTGGGTGTTTGTTTATCCTTTGTTTTTTTCAGTTTCTTTTTACCATGTTAAAAATGCCCTTTTGAACAATATAGAGATGTAAGTTCAAAATAACATTTAATGGGAAACTAAAGTGGTAGATCGACATTAGACTTTATCCAACAAAACTGGTTATCAGTTAGATTCTCTTCCACTTCATCTAAAAGTCCTTGCAAAATTATTCATAGATCTATTTATATTTGTCATGTTACAATCACAAATCTATTTTACTTTTATTGTGATTTTATGTGATAAATCAATACATGGTAGTGTATAATTGTGACGTGGAAGAAAAAAAGGATACTTGCTTTTCAAAATATTTTACAAGCAATATGGTTAAAGTGTGGTGTTTATATTTAGTCTCCTTTGCTTTGATACCGTAACATAAATTCCAGTAAGCCAAATTGCCTTTAGAAGTCACACATTTAGCCTGTAGAGTCCATTTTTGTCAAGTATAATCGTCTGTTCTTTGAAGGCCTTAGACGTTTGCTATGCAAGAGGTGGTTCAACAAAGTATTGCAAATTACAAATGCATGGAAAGCCTGTCAGATTTTTATTTCTAACAAAAATGATCGATCCTTGTATCCTCTTTGTTCAACTTTAAAACAACAATCTGTGATTACTGTTTTTTAAGATTATCATGGGAGATTTTTAGTATGTACCTTTGTTTTTAGTTCTCCTAGGTTCTAGACCACCTTTAGCTGAAATTAGTCTTTTTGGGTATGTCTCTACTTGATTTGGAAATCTTGAGATATTCCTTGTCTTTGCAAAACAGCTCAAGCCCAGTCAGATTCCGTGGGGAGAATATGTGAAATTTAATTTTCACGTCTTACCTCATATTTTTGATTGGATTAGGTCTGGACTTTGACTTGGCCATTGCACTACATGAAAATGCTTTGATATAAACCCCTTAATTGTAGTTCTTGTTGTATTTTTACATGGCTGTATTTTTACCTGGCTGTGTTGTCCTGCTGGTAGTTGAATGTAATTTGCAGTCTCAGGCTTTCATCCATTATTGCCCTGCAATTAGATCCATACTTCTCATCAGCTTTCTTGTTTGTTCTTAACCCACCAACCTTTACTGTGCCGATGGTGTGTTCAGGATGATGTGCATTGTTAGTTTTACACATTAAATCCAAATAAAATGCACTGACATTTATGGTTATAACATGACACAATGTTAAAAAAAATCAAACAGTATGAATACTTTTGCAAAGCACGTTATGATAATACTGAGCATTTCAAATACCACATTTTAAGTTTGATGGGGAGTTTTTTCAGGAGGAGCCAATTTTTTTAACCCTTTGGTTGTGGCTAATGTTTGCTTCATTTCTACTCATGTATCGAATATAAAATATATAATGTACTTAGGCAACTGGCTTTTCACATCAAAGCCACTTCATGTACAGTTATTTTATAACAGAAAAAAATACTTTGTTACAAGCACCCTATCTTGAAGAATGCTTCTTGGTTTATTTGTAATTGTACGCAAGATCATAGAGCAAAAATGCAGTAAAACATGTTCCCCGTCACTTTTTTTCATTCTGTATGTGCACGTTATTGCAAACATTGAATTTTCTGTTGATATCCATTCAGTACTGGAGGAACAGTATAGGCTAAGCTCATTAGGTGAGGCAAATTCACTACATGCAGTCTGTTCAGTTCTGCTTTCTTCAGCTTACTATTTTTATATTAATACCACAGCATCATGTCACATCCTGCATTGCACAGCAGTTTGTTCTCATTAAAAATCGGACTGGATTTTCAACTTTTTGTGTTGGGGTCATGAAATAATATTGGCACACACTGAGTTATTTATGTGGTTTTGACATGTATGACTGCGTGTCCACTTCTGAGAATGCTTTTACAGTAATATAGTCTGTTTGTGTATACCTGCCTAAATGCACATTTCCACGGCAGGGGTTAAGGTCAGCTGTGTACAAGCCAGGGGCACCTCGGGTGATGGGATACACTGCCACTGTTGGCCATCCCTCCTGAGATAATGTCATATTGGGGAACGGTGGGGGGTGTGGGGGTAGGGACAGCTGGCAGCTTCCTTTTCTGTCAGTGCAAATTTTCTACTACATCAATAATGAGCACCACAGCCGAGCCATGAGTGCTACGGCTCAGTAGGCTCATAACTGTATTCTTGCGTCCTCTCGCTCTTCCCGCTTTTTCCCTCT